>NC_081411.1:611068883-611775133 GCF_030272615.1 Cryptomeria japonica | reverse complement strand
CCATACTCGCATCTCTTAGGAGGTGATAGGTCACTTTGTCATGGTTCATATTTGTTTGTTTATTATTTGCTAACCATGCTTGTAATGATCTATTGAGTATTTTTTGTTACAGTTGTAGGTATCGCACTTCACAGGCACGATATTTTGGCACCCACCATGGGGCCAAAATCTCTTTTTTATCCTCTCAAGCATCATCAAATCTTCATTTTTGGCCAGGTCAGAATCAAAATCTCGTACGAGTTCCTTTTTAGCCTCGTACAAGTTCCTTTGTGCACTCAAATGAGGATTCATTCTGAATCGTACGAGATTTCAAGGATACTGAATTATCGTACGAGATCTGTTTTGCACTCGTACAGTCACAAAAAGGCACTTGTACGATTAGGTAAATAGTGTCGTACGAAATTCTACTTCTGTGTTTTTAAAATAGTTTGCATTTTAGGGTTTTTATGCTTCAATTTGGTTATTAGTAATGCTAACCCTGGTCTTTTTGTGAGTTTTTCGACAACCTAACTGGTTTTTGTAGGATGATTGTCAAAGATTACATTTGTCAAAGCTCAATTTGATCCAAACATCATGACTACTAATGCATCTATTTTGCAGGTTGCCTAGGAGGACTCAACCAAACTTTATGTCTTCTATAAGTTTTCTAGGCATACTTGATTTTGCTAATGGAAATGAACAATCATGTATTAAGTGTTTCGATGATAGGCGAGTATGCTCTCACCTTTCTTAGGTGATCAAAAAGCTAGACTCGTCCTTTTCTTTCATTAGTGCATATCTTTAGTGGGCCTGCCCTCCCGAGGAGCTAATAACTCTAAGCCATTAAGGCCAGTGAGAGGGGAATGACCCAAGTGGGAATGGCTAATGCCAAGTACTCCAACCCACTATAAAATAAATGTGATTTGATGAAAATCAATTCAATGGTAGTGCTCGAGAATAGCTCTCATTTGTACCTTTGAGTATAGAAAACCTTGGTTTTCAAGGCTGGGAGACCTCTTAATTGAGTATTATACCCTGACGCGCCAAATGGATCCCCTACTAGTTCCAGTTAAATTAGAAGCTACCTGATTTACCTCCGTAAGGGTGATAGTCTTTGTGCAAGAGAAATAGTAACTCTCCCAAGATATTTGTCATATCCTACCCCCATTAGTGTTTGGAGTCAGATAATACGACATTAAGAATCCATTGTGTAAGACTTAGTGGTCATATTCTGATTAGCTATTGGGTGTGTACCTAAGTTTGTAAGCAAAGGTTTTCTCTCTCAGCCAGCTTCCTTAGGTAGCTTAATGTGTTTGAGGTCACTTATCATATCACGTGTTTGTTGTGTCTTCATCCCTAAAACAAAAAATCAAAAATTTAAAACTAGAAAACATAAGAAAAACATCAAACTTCAATGATAAAAAATCTATCCAAACAATATTGTTTTTACCTCTGTTCTGTCTTGAGTCGTATGAGATTGTGTTTTGTCGTATGAGCCTTCTTATTTGTCTTATGGTTTAGAAAGTTTTTTCGTACAAGATCTCTGGTTTATTGTTTTGCTCAGTGAAAATTGTCATACGAGCTTCTGCATTGTCATATGAAAATCCTGATTTGTCATATGGGCCTGTATGTATTTTCGTCTGAAGCTGCTTAAATTGTCATACAAATTTTTGTCTCTTGTGGTCCAGAGTTGTCTTCTTGTGCATCTTTTTCAGGTTTGTCCTATTTGATCGATTAATTTGCAATGATCATAAACACCTGTTATCTATCATTATGTGCTTAGATTGTCTTCTATGTTCTCTTGGTCAAGTTATCATTTATCAAAACTGGATTCTAAAGCTAAACACCTCAGGATTTTCAAGTACTCATCCTCAACAAGTTCAAGATCTAAACATCTCAAAGTGCATCATCACCCTCTTTGATAAAATGATCGCTCAAAAACATAGTTTCTCATCAGGATCTATCATCCTTTATCATGAAACTACAACGTTTGGTCAAGATAATCTTGTCCCTCATTGTAGGATATATCATTCCTATTGGACTTGGTTTTTATTAAATCATCATCATTGCACTCCAAAACCAAAGATCGAAAAACTTGCAAAATTTTAAATAGTTGAACCATCTTTTCGTGTCATATCGCTCTACCACATTTATATTAACAGTTAATCACTTATCAAAACAACTTTTATACAATTGAATCCTAGTGCAATATATAATACATGTGTATGCCTGTTCTAACCAGAGCTCAGAGACGAAAAATCATCGATGGAAATCAAAACATTGGAAGTAAATGAAGATTATAGAACCATGGAACATGAAGATGAAATACAAGTTGAAGAATAAATAATAGAACAACATGTTAGAGACATCAAAAAAGATCCCTAATTCGATAAATTTATGGAGAAAATATTGGAGGGAGACAAAGAAAAATACTTCCTAATGTTAGCAAGAATCGGTGCTAAACTACCCCAAGATTTTGATGTGAACAAATTGACAAAAAAGAAAAGTGACCCTCCCCCTAATAATGAACAATATGAGGATATTTTTGGTCTCAAAATGAATGACACGTCAATTCCTAGTAACACCATAACTAATGAGGAAACTTACATGCCTAAAAGAGATGAAGTAGAAATTTTGAGCAATGTTCAATCCAATGAAGATACAAGAAGGGGTAGATATGATACAAGAAGAGATCTAGATCCTCCTAGAATGTAAAATCATGGTTATGCAAGAAAAAATCATGTTGATAATCCTATCACAACTCTCACGCAACAAATATAAACACTACAAACACAAATTCAAGATATGCAGAGAGGAAATGTTAGACGATACTCACTTCAAGAAATTTGTCCTTATCCATTGGACATAAATCTAAACATGATACCATTTCCTATAGGTTTCGAAAGTCCTAGATATGAAAAATATGATGGAAGCAGTGACCCTCAAGATCATATACAAGAATTTTGCACAATGAGCATTGAGTTTGCACATGAGGATACCTACTTAATGAGATTATTTCCGAAAAGCTTAACTGGACTAGCTATGGAATGGCTCTCCAAACTTCCACCTAGAATCAGATCATTCTCAGAATTGGTGGATAAGTTTGTTTCACAATACTCTTACAACATACAACATGAAGTAACAATGCTAGACCTGTGTAATGACAAACAAAAGACTGGAGAACCTTTCATGACATTTTTACAATGATGGAGACAATTAGCTTCATGATATCCTCGTACAATTCCAAAGTATGAAAAAATGGACATATTCATTGACAACCTAAATGATCAAATGAGTTATCATCTAAACATGCAAGGAAATCAAAGTTTCAGAAAAAATGATTGATAATGGAATCAGAATGGAGGAAGCCATGATAAAGAAAGGTGAATTGAAAATATACAAAATGGAGTTCGTCCTCCTAACAACACTAATAACAACAACCACAATGACAAGACAAAGTTTTGGAATAGAAATCGTAATGTCATCAACGATGGAATAGTGGATCACAACAATGTGAAACCAAAACAACTGATTTTTAATTTATCCCATCACTCAGCTTTAGCTTAGCAAAACAACAATCACCAAAAAGCAACTATCAAAAATTTCTTTCGAAGGCAATTCACAAACATTGGTGAACCCCTTGGGTCAACACTAAAGACACTTCTCGCAAACAAATTGATTACTTTTCCAGAAGAAAGGAACTACGAACCTTAAGTAAAACCACCTTGGTGGAATGATAACCATTATTGCGATTTCCATCGAAACAAGGGACATCACACAGATAATTGTCAGCGGTTGAAACATGTCATCCGAGATTTGATTGATAATGGAGTAATTATAATGGATGGACATACAACAAATGAATCTCATACAACTTTTAAAACTCCACTTCCAAACTATGAGAAGGGTGAATCATCAACGACAAACAATGGTAAGGGTAAAGAGAAGGTAAACTACGCTCATACATATGATAATGTGGTAAATGTGATTGTGGTTAAAGAAAAGCAAAATCAAGAACCTGCTCATGCTAAATTTGTTTTGCCGGGTCCTACAACAAACACATCATCCACTACCAAACAATACAATCTAGTGGATCAATTACAAAAAACACCCACCCAAATATCTATTGTAGAACTTTTAAAGCTTTCACCTACACATAAAGAAATTATAGAAAGAGCATTAGTAGATACAACAGTGTCTAAAGATCTGGATATAGATCAATTCCAAACCATGGTGGGACACCTCACAACTCCTCACTACTTATCATTCACTGAAGAAGACGACATGTCCTGACAACATCCCCATAACGCTCCCTTGTATATTGAAGTCATCATTCCTAAGATGCAAGTTAAACATGTCCTAATAGATGGAGGAGTTGGTTTAAATATTTTCTCTTTGAGTCTAGTCCATACTTTGGGTTATTCAGAAGATGTAGTTGATCCCAGGAAAAAGATCACCATAAAAGCCTATGACGAAGAAGAGCGTTCTTCTAAAGGAATTGTGATGTTACCCATCAGAGTAGGATCTTTGCAGAAAGACACAACATTCCAAGTTCTAGACTTAGATTTATCCTATAACATACTCTTGGGGAGACCCTGGATACATGAAATACAAGTTATGCCATCAACATATCATCAGTGCTTAAAGTTTCCCTACAATGGGCAGGAAATCACGTTCTCGATAGATTCAAATCCATTTCAATATTGTAGTAATCTCAAACCATCTCAAGAAATCATTGTTCTTCATAATAGGAAGGCATCATCTTCAAACACACAATCTAAAGAAAAATCATTTGCCTCAATTTTGTCAAGTATGGAAAAACAAATGCAGCTAAGAGATCGAGAGAATGGAGAATATTCAATATCACAATTATCCCTTTCTCCTGAATCCTTTGGAAAACCATCAAACTCTAAACAACAACCAATTTTAAAACATCTTCTAATATTTGATGGAGCATTTGTTAGTGCTGGAACCTTGTCAGAGGAAACAAAAGACAAAGATGTGCTACAATGGCTATACAAAGATGAAGAAGTTCAACAAAAGATCAATAATGTCTGCATACCTACAGAAAAGTATGGAAAAAGAAAAATGGGATACATTGGAATAGGTCCTATAGGGAAAAGAAAAGAAGGTATATCAGAACCTATCCAACCTTACACTCAGCAGGTTGCAGACAAAACAGGCTTAGGATATGGACAAGTCACTCTACCAGAAGACACATCTTTTAGCTGACAACAAGAGGAATATGAAAACAAACAAGAACAACTGGCAATTGAAAGAGAAGAAACATTAGATAAGCAACAAACACAAGCAAACATGAAATGGGAAAAGAAGCAAGCTTCAAACCAATAGGAAAAACAAAATACTCTCAAGCAACCTTAAATTTGAATCAAAATAAGCATGAACCTGGTGCTAATCAAGCAGAGCTCATAGAAAGGTTGACAAAACTCAATCTCAGTCTTGAAGAGTTTGAATATGAAAGAAGAAAAGATATAGCAACAAAAGTTGAAGAAACAAATCAAACACTATATGAATAAATCTGTAGATTAAAGGCTGCAAGTGATACAAATTCTAATGAATGGGAATGGGATTCCTATCATTTTGAAGAATTAGCTGAAGAAAATTTCTTTGAAGAAGATGTAGGAGTGGATGTAGTTCACACGTATGTAGGGAAAATGTTAGGAACTAGTTCACTTGAATTAGAATCACATTTGATTGACTTGGACTTAATCGAGGATGATCAAGAACTTATTGTGTGAGGTCATTCTAATGAGGGTATCGTTTGAGACATTGACATACATATTGAAAACTTTGATACATCCATCATGACTCTTGATACTTTCAAAACATCTCAACCCAATTACCCCTACCTCTAATCCACCCTAAACTTATTGATTGGGAAAATGAAGGACATACTACCATTGATACCTTTCCAAATGACCATGCCATATCTATATATCTTAATGCAATCGAACCCACAACAACTCTCACCAGGAATTTCAGCAATGCATCTTCCAGTCAAGTGGGTACCAAATCTGCTAGTCGCAAAAAGGAAAATAAAGAAAATAATATCAAGTCTAATGTTGAAAACCATTTCTTGGCAACATTAGATTAGGGAAAAGTAAAAAGAAAGGATGCATCTAATGGTGAAAACCTCCTCAAGGCACCAGAAGATGGGATATTTGACACTTTACCTACACACTATCAAGAAAGGTCATCAATTCTGATCGAACTAGCAGAGGCAATTAACATCGGGACAATAGAGCAACCAAAGATCCTACATCTAGAAACTTCTCTGTCAGAAGAAGAAATGCAACAATATATAGAATTCTTCAAATGAAGGCAAATCAATTTTGCTTGGTCATATGCAGACATGCCAGGGTTGGATCTAGAGCTTATTATGTATCACTTGAATGTTAATCCAAGAGCCAAACCAGTCAAATAGAAATTAAGGAAGATCATCCACATATCACTCTCCTGGTCAAAGCAGAACTAAAGAAATTATTGGATGTAGGATTCATCAGACCTATAGCTTATCCTTAATGGGTATCCAACATCGTTCCTATTTCAAAACTAGATAAAAGCATCAGAATATGCACAGACTTCAGAGATCTTAATAACACATGTCCAAAGGATGACTTTCCTTTGCCTAACATTGACATCATTGCAGATTTAACTGCTGGACACTCCATGTTTTCTCTAATGGATGGTTTCTCCGGATACAATCAGATTAAAATAGCACCCGAAGATCAAGAAAAGATAACTTTCACATACCCATGGGGTACTTTCTGCTGGAATGTTATGCCTTTTGGACTAAAGAATGTAGGTGCTACATATCAGAGAGCTATGATAATGATATTCCATGACATGATGCATACATTCATGGAAGACTATGTGGATGACATCTTGGCCAAATCATACAACAAAGAAGACCATATAGGAATACTAGAAAAGATCTTTGATAGGTTAGAACAATATAAGCAATGACTCAATCCTAAGAAATGTGCCTTTGGTGTCACTTTAGGCAAGCTATTGGGATATATTCTTTCAGCTTGAGGTATCGAAGTAGATCCAGTTAAGGTCAAAGCAATCATGGAGATGGCATCTCCCAAGAATATAAGTCAACTCAGATCACTCCAAGGAAGACTCCAGTCAATCAGAATATTAGTTGCTCAACTAGCAGATAAATGTCAACCATTTACTCATCTATTGCATAAAAATGTTCATTTCAAGTGGGACCATCAATGTGAGGATGCATTCAACAAGATCAAGGCATATCCCATGCAATCACTCATCCTAATGTCACCAATTCTAGGAAAGTCATTATTACTCTTGTAGCGTCGTAAATTGTACGCACTTGCTAGGGTGGTACAATTTCACACCTAGTTTAGCACCCGCCTTGGCGCATTTTGTATTTTGCATTGCATTTCCCCTTTAGCACTTAATTAATTAAATTAATTAGGTCTAAGGTCCTATTTTATCATTTCCTACATCATAAAGTTGGGCCCTTTCATTAAAGTGTGCCCTTTTCATTTTATTCCTCCAATACATCATTTAATCAAAAACCCTAATTAGGTACTATTTTGAACTTGGAGGCTTGATTTCGGGGGTCAAAACATCTCAAAATCACCTGTAACTTCGGGATTCTCTCTAAAATCATCATATCCGACGGCCCTGAAAATTTGGTGAAAAGTTGTCGGGACCATAGCACCCGGAGTGCAACATGGTCTCGGACATTTTTCCCAAAATTTTAGGAGCGCGATCCAATCATAAAATAAAGCTTAACCCTAAGAAATTGGCAGGATATTCAATCTCTAGGTCGGCCTAAAGTTGAAATTAAGACCTAGGGTTTCATACATAAGAGCTCTCTTTCTTCATTTGAAAGGATGGGAATTTTGGCTTTCAAGGACCTTCTATGCAGCAAAAGAGCAGATCTTTGAAGACTTCAATAACATTCAACATCCATCTATCAAGCATTTATCAATTTCATTCATACATTTAGGGCTTTGAAGACGTTGAAGAACAATAGGAGATTACCGACTGAAGATTGGCTTGTACTCCTCCCTTGAGGGTTCGGTATGATTTCATGTTGTTTTCATGTCTTTGCATAAGCTTCAATATATCCTTTATTCATGCTTTAGATCACTTTGCATCTTGATTTAGAGCATTTACATTATCATTTAGAAGCAATTAGGGTTTACTTTCTAGGTTGCTCTAGTTTGCTTTCTTGCATTTTAGGACCTTGCACACACACTAGGTCTGCACACACAATACATTTTACAATACAACTTGGCTATTCGTGGAGGTGGAAATCACTAAAGTGGGGGTTTGACTAAGGCAAAACCCTATATAGCCACCCAAACACCTTTTCAGATATAAGTGCAGGTTTCAGGACTCGGACGACGCCGCAAGTTACAGATCCAGAAGAAGTAGACAGAGACCAAACAACACACCAAATCTCAAAGAAAAAGACTAGGATAGGGGCGTGGAGCGCCCTGGTCCCTGGGACAGGGGCGCTGGGCGCCCTGGTCCTCCTGACAGACAGCATTTTCAGCATTTTTGACAGCTTTTTCCAAAGTGCAAAACAGCAGTTTCCGGAGCAGTTTCAGGGGCAGAATCAGGACAGTGGCGCCCGCGCCCCCGTCCCAAACATTTTCAGTCATATTTTAACTCCGGGTACACATTTTCATTCTTGTCTTATCCTTGTGTTTACAGCTTTCCATCATTTAAGTTCAATTCTGTAATCTTGTTATTAGTTCATACTTGCACTTTGGGGTTAGGGATTGAACTTGCATCATTTTATCTTTCAATTACAACAAGGGAATAGAAATCCTGATAGGTATCCCATGGCTCTCTCTTCCACAAAAAGAAGTAGCCAATTGTGTGATACCTCTAGGCTCTTTCGTATTCCACAAGTGTGTGGTCGAAAGTGAGATTTGGGCATGTTTGCTTAGTGTCACTTTTTCTCCTACACATTTTGGTGAACCCGACGTGAACTCCAATCTTCTCTAATTCTGATTTATGTTTTCAAATTTGAGTGTTTATGCTATTTCAAATTCAAAATTTTATTTACAAGTCTCAATTTCTTGCAAGATTCAAAAATTTAGAGGAAATTTTTGCTAAAACCCTAATTTTTCAATTCAAAGTTGAACTTGTGGATAGCTTAATTTGGATCAATAATTTTAAATCTGATTTAGGAACTCATTTGAATCATAAATTTCATTTTCTAAATCTACATTCTAAGTGCTTGCATTGGTTAAAATTAAACATTTCCTTCTATTTTGCATGTGTTATCATTTGAAAGAGGAAAATTGTTGTCATGATGCATTCATTTCATAGATGTGATAATGGGTTAGCTTCCCTTGTTTCAATTTTTCCATCTCCTAAAGAACTTCCCCCTATCTATAACAACATTTTAGTGCCTAAAAGAGTTGCTACCAATCCCTTTGAGACTCTCCCATGCTCTACGGATGAGGACTTTAAGAGTGATCTTGATAATTCTCCTAAAATGTGCCCTTCCTATTTAGCTATCCTAGAGGAAGAGAATGATATCATAAACACCTTTCTTAATGTTACTTCACCTTCCCTCCATGATGCCTCTCCAAGTGAAAAGGTATTGATGGACATTGAATTATTTTCTCCTAAAGTTGGTCCTTCCAATGGGGGCATGTTAGTGCAACAAGAGGTTATGAACACTTCTTTCAAAGATCTCCTTCCTAAGCATGAATCTTTGGAGAAATATGTTCATGTTCCTCCTAAAAAACACTCCCTTCATGAGGATCCTTTTGTGCAAGAAGATGACATTATCCCTACATTTCCTAGTGATGGCATTTCCTTTTCCAACAAGATTCCCACTAGAGATGATGAATTAATGATAAATGCTTACCCATCTCCCAAAGTTTGTTTTACACATAAGCATCCCTTAGAGAAAGAAGATGAAATAATAAGCAATTTCCTTAATTCTCTCTCCCCTAAAGATCATATTGAACATATTTTGAGGAAAGAGGATGAGTTTAACACATCTATTGATGCTCTTCCTCCTAAGGATGAGGAATTAATAAACAAAGTTATCTCCTCTCCCGAAATTGACAATACTTCAAACATTCCTTTCAACAACCTCACTATTTGGGATGAACCATTAGAAGAAGGTGTAGATTATTCTCTACCCCGTGAGAGAACCCTAGCCAAAGGGGATGAAATCAAGATTGAAAACTCCCTTGATAGTTTCTCACCTTATTCTCCCTCTAAAAATAAAGCATCTCCCTCTCCTCAACTTGGTTCTACTCATAAGGAAACCCTAGTTCAAAGCAAGATGGTTAACATCTCTTTCAAAGATCTCCCTCTCAAAAGTGAGACTTTAGAGAGTAATGTTGATCCTTCTCCTAGAGAGTTTATTCCCCATGTAGATCCTTTGATGATAGAGGATGATATGACCTTTCCTAGTATTACTCTCCCTACTAGAACATCAATGCCTATTCCTTGTCTCTCTCCTAAAATTGATTTAATCCATGATAAGATTTTAGTGCAAGAGAAGACTATCAATAATTCTTCCAACAGTTTTGTTCATTCCTCTAAACCATCCTCAATCAATTTGATACATGTGAATGAGACACCTAACAAACCTCTCTTCACTGTCCAAGGTGCTCGTCCTTCTCAAAATTCTCAACCTTTAAATAAGCCTATCTTAGTGGTTCAAGGTGGTTATGCTAATGATTCTTTTTGCACTCCTAAGAAACCTATTATTACTGTGCAAGGAGGTTATTCTTCTAAGAGCCCTTATGAGTATGCTAAGCAACTGACTAGAGAGAGTTATCATGTGGTTGCTCATACCTATAACACAAGAAACAATAGGCAACCTAATCCTCCTCCAGTTATCCCAACTTCACTTCCTCCTTCTCAACCAATTCTTCCGCAAGCTCCACGTATTTCACAAGTTCTTGGTAAGGAATATGATCTCATAGAACAACTTAAAGCTACCCCTGCTAAGATATCCCTTTGGGATTTGATCCAAACTTCTTCCGCTCATCATGGAATGTTACAAGATGCCTTGAAAGATTTGAATGTTCCTCCACCGAATACATCTAGTAATATAGCATCTTTAGTTAACTCTGTGATGAATCCTAAAGCTCAAATTGTGTTTACCCAAGATGAGTTGCCTACTAGTGAAATTCAACATCAATATGATCCCTTGATGATTGTGGTTATCATAAATGACACTGCTATAAGACGAACACTGGTAGATAATGGCTTTGGCCTTAATGTGTGTAGCATTAATCTATTGCATAAGATGAATGTGGATACATCCCTTATTGAGCCTAACTCTCATCCCATTCAAGGCTTTGATAATGTGGCTAAGTCTTCATTAGGTATTATCACCTTGCCCATCACAGTGGGACCTGTTACTTTGCCTACTCCTATCCATGTTATGTCGGGAAATCTAACATACAACTTGTTATTAGGGAGACCTTGGATTCACAGTATGCAAGCTGTCCCCTCTACATTGCATAGACAAGTTAAATTTATTTATAACAATAAGACATATACCTTGATAGGTGATACTAATCTTCAGGCTTGTTTGCAAACATCTACTTCCAAAGGGAGTTCTTCTAAATCTTCCTCTTCTAATGATGACTCTTTAAACAAGATACCTATGAACAAATCATTACCCTATGATAATCAAAATTCTTTGGATGAGTCTGGAGCTCCTGAAGAAGATTCTTCTCGACTTGAATCTACACATGAAAAGGCTTTTGATCCTGAGAAGGTTCTCGCAGAAGACGATTGGGGATCTCTTGACTTTAATCCCACCTTTGTAGGTGAGTATAGGGTTCCTCCTAGAGTGCTTAAAGTTAAAGAGAAGGAAGAAACTAGAGATCAATCAGTCTTACTTGAACCTATGAGCAATAATTTTGTGGCCGCCTCTCAAACTTCTTCTCCTCACACCTCTAATTATGAAGAGTTTGATTCTTTGTCTTATGAAAAACCACCCTCTCTTCCTGAAATGGCTGATCGTTATGGTCATGGTTTTCGCATTTTTGCTAAGCATGGGTATCATGGAAATGGTTGTGGCGCTCATGAACAAGGGATAAAAGTTCCTCTAGAGACTAATTTTCACAATTATGCCTTTGGACTCGGCTATAATCCCTGCAAACGTACCAAAGCATCTAAAAGACCATCTCTCAGTGTGAATGCTATATTTAGTAGTGATGATGATCTCACTTCAACTAAATCATCTTCTACTTCTATCAACTCTCATTCCCCTCATAAGGAAATCTTGGCGATGAACAAATCTCTTTATGACTCCCCTCAAATTTCTAAATCCACTTATGAATCTTTATCTCCTATTCATCATAAATTCCTTTCCTCTAGGGATAAGGCTCTAATAAATTACACTCATCCCTCTTCTAAGATTTCTTGTGACTTTTCATCTTCAATTTTTATCATTTTACACATGTTTTTGATCTCACTTATAGTTGAGCATTTAGCATGTCATATTCAAATACCTCATTCAATCCATCATGTCTTTAAATAACATTAATGGCTATTATGTTGCTCATCATTATGTGACATTGGTAGCTCATTTACTGGGGGCTCATTGTCATTCATGATGGTACAATTTCAAGTGCAATCATATTTTTGAAGCAACATAATAGCCTAATTTTCTATGTTATCTCTTGTTCCTATGGGGACAAGAGTGATTTCATACATCTCTTCTTTTTCTTATGTCCAAATCTCTTCCTAGAAGATTGTGTAAGTCCTCATTGAGGCAATGATCTTTCCTTATTTTTATCTAAGGATCCACTTTTTCCTATTTCGTGGATGGTGTGAAATTTATTACTTGATGTTATTCCTTGTATGCATTTGTTGTTGTTTGTTCAAGGATTCTCTCTTACAAGAGGTGTAAGTCCTTGACTACAACCTCTTTTGCACTTGGTAAAATACATCCATAATGAATTCACTCTCCCAATTGGGTTAAAAGGAGCATCATCCTTCATTAAGAATCACTTTCACCTCGCAAAAGAAGGAAGTATTGCATTCTTATTCTCTTCTTTGTCTTATTCTAGAAGATGTTATATTTGTCTAAGACAATTCCTCTCGGGGATAGGTGGCTTTTGTACAAAGCTCTCTTCTCCTCTAAGGATCTCCTTTACACATACTACAAGATATCCCTTTTCAACTATCTTATCCTTGCTTAAAGAGTGCAAAAACTCCCTTGCTTGGATCTATGACATTGTTGCATTTTTTGGGGTATCTTCTTTTGTGATGAAGGTAGGTATCCTTGTTCTACTTTTCTTATGACATAAACATTACACTTTTTGAGCAATGGGTCATTCTCGGAACCAGAGCATAGACTCTTAGAGCGAGATGTCTCCATTTTTCTTTTATGCAAGCTGATTATTCTCGGAACCAGAGCACAGACTCTTAGAGCGAGATGTCACGTTTTTGTACTATACATATAAAGGTTGTAGCATACTCGGGCATAGACTCCTATGAGGTGCTTCTAACCTCCCTTACACACACATGCACGAGGTTGAGTGGAACTAGCGGCATAAGGCTAGACTTTCTCACTCTCCTCCCTTACATGGATCACCTAGACAGACTCTGGGGGCTAGTTTTCCATGTCCTTTTTCCCATGGATCACCTAGACAAGATCTAGGGGCGAGAAGTCCATGTTTTCTCTCTCACTATTCTTCTCATAGATCACCAATGTGTGTATTCATGCTTTTTTCCTTTCTTTTCTTCTCTTTGCATTTTGTTTCCATTTACATCCTTCATCTTGTGTTAAAGAACTCCCAAATCCTCACACTCTTTGTTGTGTTGGAATTGAGATTTAGTCCTCTTTCTTACCAAATGATTCTCCATTAGTTTTTGATCTCATATCAAATCTTCTTGTGAGCATTTGTCATCAATATTCTTTAACAATTCGAAGTGGTAAACATGATACCCTGTTTCAACTCACTAAAATTAGCAAGCCGAAACAGGGGGGGGCATATAGCTACCCTCAAATTTTCATCACCTTCCTTAGTAAGCATTAGGTGATTTTGTGATCTAACGTGTGTTTTGTAGGGTGCGGTTCCTAACTGTGTACTGTAGATACCGTTGGGGGCTTCGTTCGACAGACTTATGGATATATCCTTTTTCAAATAATGTTTACTTTTCTGTACTTTAGCTTGCATATGCACATAGTGTTCATATGACCGCTAAAGTGGGGGCTAAATGTAGCGTCGTAAATTGTATGCACTTGCTAGGGTGGTACAATTTCACACCTAGTTTAGCACCCGCCTTGGCGCATTTTGTATTTTGCATTGCATTTCCCCTTTAGCACTTAATTAATTAAATTAATTAGGTCTAAGGTCCTATTTTATCATTTCCTACATCATAAAGTTGGGCCCTTTCATTAAAGTGTGCCCTTTTCATTTAATTCCTCCAATACATCATTTAATCAAAAACCCTAATTAGGTCCTATTTTGAACTTGGAGGCTTGATTTTGGGGGTCAAAACATCTCAAAATCACCTGTAACTTCGGGATTCTCTCTAAAATCATCATATCGGACGGCCCTGAAAAATTTGGTGAAAAGTTGTCGAGACCATGGCGCCCGGAGTGCAACATGGTCCCGGACATTTTTCTCAAAATTTTAGGAGCGTGATCCAATCATAAAATAAAGCTTAACCCCAAGAAATTGGTGGGATATTCAATCTCTAGGTCGGCCTAAAGTTGAAATTAAGACCTAGGGTTTCATACATAAGAGCTCTCTTTCTTCATTTGAAAGGATGGGAATTTTGGCTTTCAAGGACCTTCTATGCAGCAAAAGAGCAGATCTTTGAAGACTTCAATAACATTCAACATCCATCTATCAAGCATTTATCAATTTCATTCATACATTTAGGGCTTTGAAGACGTTGAAGAACAATAGGAGATTACCGATTGAAGATTGGCTTGTACTCCTCCCTTGAGGGTTCGGTATGATTTCATGTTGTTTTCATGTCTTTGCATAAGCTTCAATATATCCTTTATTCATGCTTTAGATCACTTTGCATCTTGATTTAGAGCATTTACATTATCATTTAGAAGCAATTAGGGTTTACTTTCTAGGTTGCTCTAGTTTGCTTTCTTGCATTTTAGGACCTTGCACACACACTAGGTCTGCACACACAATACATTTTACAATACAACTTGGCTATTCGTGGAGGTGGAAATCACTGAAGCGGGGGTTTGACTAAGGCAAAACCCTATATAGCCGCCCAAACACCTTTTCAGATATAAGTGCAGGTTTCAGGACTCGGACGACGCCACAAGTTACAGATCCAGAAGAAGCAGACGAAGACCAAACAACACACCAAATCTCAAAGAAAAAGACTAGGATAGGGGCGTGGAGTGCCCTGGTCCTGCCAGGACAGGGGTGTTGGGCACCCTGGTCCCTGGGACAGGGGCGCTGGGCGCCCTGGTCCTCCTGACAGATAGCATTTTCAGCATTTTTGACAGCTTTTTCCAAAGCGCAAAACAGCAGTTTCCGGAGTAGTTTCAGGGGCAGAATCAGGACAGTGGCGCCCACACCCCCGTCCTGAACATTTTCAGTCAGATTTTAACTCTAGGTATGCATTTTCATTCTTGTCTTATCCTTGTGTTTACAGCTTTCCATCATTTAAGTTCAATTCTGTAATCTTGTTATTAGTTCATACTTGCACTTTGGGGTTAGGGATTGAACTTGCATCATTTTATCTTTCAATTACAACAAGGGAATAGAAATCCTAATAGGTATCCCGTGGCTCTCTCTTCCACAAAAAGAAGTAGCCAATTGTGTGATACCTCTAGGCTCTTTCATATTCCACAAGTGTGTGGTCGAAAGTGAGATTTGGGCATGTTTGCTTAGTGTCACTTTTTCTCCTACACAACTCTATTTATCAACTACCAAAGTATCATTAGGAGTTCTACTTGTACAACAAGATAATGAAGAAAAATAACGAGCCATCTACTACATTAGCAGAACATTAGTTGGATACGAGCTCAACTATTCACCAACAGAAAAAGCATGCTTGGCAATAATTTTTGCTTCTCAAAAATTAAGACACTATCTACTATCTCACTCCATCAAGTTGATAGCTAAAATTGATCCTCTGAAGTATTTACTCAGCAAGGCAATATTAACAAGATGATTAGCAAAATGGATCATGATCCTGAGTGAGTTTGATATTGAATATATAGATAGAAAATCTATCAAGGGGAAAGTCATTGCAGACCAACTAGCCAAGGCACCACTTCAGGATAAGCGTCCTTTGCAGATTGAGTTTCCCGATGCTGATATCCTCATAGTCACAAAAAAAACATGACAATTATACTTTGATGGTTCATATACACAACATGGATCAGGAGCAGTATTCTATTCCCACAAGGTCATACAATCCCAAAAGCATACAAATTAAGCTTTCCATGCATCAACAATACAACAGAATATGAAGCTTTGGTTACAGGTATCAAAATGGCTATAGAATGGAACATTACACAACTTCAAGTCTTTGGAGACTCTCAGCTTGTCATCAATCAAATCAATGACTATTATGAAACAAAGGACAAAAAATTGATGCCTTATAAAAAGATGGTTGATGATATCAAGAAATACTTTGTAAAAATAACTTTCCAGCAAATTCCAAGGAATGAAAACAAAGCAACAAATGCCATGGCTACACTTGCTTCTCTCCTTCAAACACAGGAAAATCAACAGCGTTATGAATTCCTGGTAGAAGAGTTGTTTTACCCCACTCATAATTGTCCTCATTCCCAAACTATTTGTCCCCTCGTTGGGTATGATTCCTCCCGCTATGGCCAAACTTACACATACCTAGAAGATAACACCCTACCTCGCAATTTATCAAAGAACCAAAAAAGAAACTTTATTCACCAATCCTCCCATTTTACTCTTGTCATGGATACCCTATTTAAATGAGTTCTAGATGGTACTTTTTTAAGATGTCTCGAACAAGAAGAATCTGAGAAGGCCTTACATGAAGTCCATAATGACATTTGTGGCACTCATTCAAGTGGTCTTACCCTTTCAGAAAAACTCATATGCTTGGGCTATTATTGGCCAACTATGGAATGAGATTATTTTCAGATAGCTAGAACATGCAAACAATGTCAAATCCATGGGAATTTGATTCATGCACCAGCACAAGAACTTAATACTTTGGCAACATCTCGACCTTTTTGTCAATGGGCTCTTGATCTAGTAGAAAAGGTAAATCCTTCTTCATCTAATGGTCACAAATTTATCCTTATAGCTACAAAATATTTCACAAAATGGATTGAGGCAGTACCTCTCACAAATATCACAAGAAAACAAATTGCTACCTTTATCTTGAACTACATCATCTGTCACTATGGAATACCCATGACCATTATCACTGATAATGGGCAACCATTCAAAAATCAGGATGTCCAAGAACTATGTGAGAAATTCATGATCCAAAACAGATTTCCCACACCCTACTATCCACAAGGGAATGGGCAAGCAGAAGCATCAAACAAAAATATTTTGAAAAACCTCAAAAAGATAGTGAATGATGCTGGCAGAGATTGGCATATTCAATTGAACCCTGCTATATGGGCCTACCATACTAATATCCGCACACCAATAGGTGCCACACCTTTCTCTCTTGTTTATGGATCAGAAGCAATACTACCAATAGAAGTAGAGATACCTTCTCTACGAGTGTCATTAAAAGGTCTTATTCTAGATGAAGAACAACGAGTATCTAGACTGCAGGAGTTAGAATTGATCCATGAATGAAGACAAAATGCCTTTGATCATTTAAAGGTATATCAGCAAAGAATGTGTCAAATTTATAATCACAAGGTCAAACCATGAGTCTTTCAAGTTGGGGAACTAGTACTAAAGGAAAATCCACACAACCAAGCAGATCGAGAAAAGAAAGGAAAGTTCAAACCAAATTGGTTAGGTCTGTTTGTGGTCACGACAGTATTTGGGTCAGGAGCATATTAGCTATCAACATAGGACAAAGATCACCTTGAAGAACCCATCAATAGCATGCATCTGAAGAAGTTTTATGTCTGAAAAAGCAGAAAAATCCAAAAACATTGAAAAAATAGAAAATCCAAAAATAGTGAAAAAGTAGAAAAATACAAAAACAATGAAAAAGCAAAAAATTCAAAAACAGTGAAAAAGTAGAAAATCCAAAAATAGTGAAAAAGAAAAAAATTCAAAAATAGTGAAAAACGTTGAAAAAATAAAAATAAAATCAAATATGAGAAAAAGTGCAATAAAAACAAATGGTGAAAACCTAGCAAACAGGCACTATTTGTCCGCTAGCTCTTCCATCTATTAGTTCACTCATCCTTTCGCTTACATTCATTCAACGTTGTTCATAGCCATAATAAAGCCTTGTACATATGTAGACATCCTGGGTGGCTTCTCGCCATGGTTTGGATCATTGGGTATATCATAATGAATTTGTTTCTAGACTTGGGGCAAAATCCTGCACCTAGTTGGGGGCATAATTTTTGATCATTTTGAGCTTAATCAAACAGGAAGAACAACAGTTAGGCAACTCTTATCAAGTGAAAACTAAGACATGTCCAACATTGAACACGAGATCAAATTATCAAATATCAAACTATCACAAAGTAAGTCTAAGCACATGGATGATATCTTTTGAATAATGATTTTAACATGATTGTGTTGTTCTCAAATTTTGATTCCCTTAAAAAACCCTTATAATAAAATAATAAACTCTGTCTGCAGAAGAGAAATCAAAGAGAATGAAACTTCAGAGCAACATATGGCAAGGTTTTAAAACCTTCTATACTTTGAACTTATCCAAAGTTCAGGCAGGTATACCTTATGCGAATTGACTTCACACTTTTAAAAGATAGATCCACAGTAAACCAGTCCGAAAACCAATGAATCCTATCGCCTCAAAACTAATTGAAACAAAGAAAGAAAGCTTATACTCATGTTCAGTGTTGACCTACAAGATATGTAAAAGATAACCACAATTGATACCAGTGTCTTATCCAGGCCACAAAGTCATCTAAGTTTAAACAACATTCCTATAATCAAATATCTTCACACATCCCATCACCTCGACTTCTATAAAACCCCACATATGCCTGACATACATAAGAGTTTATCCTTATCAAACTAAACTGCATTCATCAAATTCAAAATCTCCCACAAGGAATTCACTGATAGAAATGCTTCATGCGTATTTAATTTCCCTCCTGGAGAGAAAAGCTAAGAAATGCCTCTATTTAGACTGCCTTACAATCCAATCCTCAAATGAATAACCCTAGATTACTCATATTGAAAACAGTAAATATTTGCAAGTAGACCAAAAGACAACACAAAATTTAGGCTCGAAAGTTGATAGTCTGTATATTGATATTAATTTTGAGAAAATATTACAAAACTCAGAGTATTCTCCATAAGACTAGAAAATCCTAGATATATTTCTGTAGAGTTTTCTTACAAATTCTTGTGATCCATTTTTAGAAGTCCTGGTATCCATTTATAATATCATGGATGCATACAAGCTTCAGACCTTTCAAAAGAAAGTTTGTTACAAACAACCATCTTTTCCAAGAAGCGGTTATAAGTCCTTTTCAGCATCTGCGGCTTCCTCTGCTTGTTCTGTTGCAACCTCTTGTAACTACTCCCAAGCATATTCTTTCTATCCTGTATAATTTTCTTTCCACTCTGGATACACATCATCACTAGGCCAAGTAAAACTAGCAACCTTCTGTTTCATATCTTCTAGCTGCTTCCAAGTGACTTGTACATGCCCAATCTCTATTTCTATGAAACCATAATGAGATTTCACTTTTTCAATTTCCTCAATTGTTTGGACAAATAAGGATGTGTCATCAATACTAATAATCTGATTGATCCTTAGGGACAAATTGTGGTCCACCTCCTTTAACCAAGTCTTATCTTCCTTTAGCTGAACAGGACCAATGAAACCTCCCGAAAATATTTCAAATTTATGATCTGAATATTCTTTTCTATAAAGTTGGGCTTTTCTTTTTATACATGTTCCTTCCACTGAAAGAATATTCATCTCTTTTATAAACTCACATGTGGACCTAAGATTGTCATTCTCTTCTGCATCTGCATGCGAGGAACACATGAGCTCTAACTCCTTACCTCTAGGCACCCACTTATTTAGGATTGGTTCCAAAGTGACTTATTCTTCTTTGAATTTGATCAAAATCTCAAGAATCCTCTTCATATTTATGTATACATTGGAGGTTTTGACTGAGTCAGCAAACTTCAAAATGGTGGCTTTCACCTTCTCCTCATATTTGTTTGCATACAAAGTCTGAGCTTGTTTCAACTTTTCCAACTCATGTTGGACATTTTCAGGTAGTTGGGAACTAGAAGGCATAGGAGAAGGGGGGTATTCAATGATGGGACTAGTAGGAGGGGGTCTTGCTGGAGAGGAGGCTATCATGAGTGTAGAAGATTCACCCGGATGATGTTGACCTACCAGTTGACTCTGGAGTCTAGCAATTACGTTGTCTCTGTTGGCTATTCCTTCTTTAGCATCATTGTAAGCTTTTAAAATAGTCTCCAACTTCAATTGGAGATTAGCCTTTTCTTATGCCTCTTTCTTTGCTACTGCCACATTAAACTTTGCTATCTCAAGTACTGTGCTAGCAGATTCCACTACCCCTGTGTCTTGGACTCTTTTAACTATCATGCCTCCTAAGAGGCTAGAATCTGATATATTCTTCCTTCTTTTGTTTTCATCCTTCTTTAATCACCACATGACAAGAACAACATTATCCTTGCTGAATGTCACTCCTTCCATAGGATTTGTTTCTTTCCTCACTACATCAAGCACTAAGGCATCAACTATATCCCATTCAGGGAGAATCAACACACCAGCCTTTGTTACCATCTCTCTTCCTTTCTCAGGGGTGATTGTCTTGAATTCTTCCATCATTTCTTGCTTTACTTCTTCTACTTGAGTCATATTTTTTAGAGGTTGTTCACTTTTCCTCTATTCACATCTGACCTTGAATTGCTCCATGTTTTGCTTCCATACAAACTGCATAAAAGCTCCTGATGTGACAAAATTGTTGTGAGCTAGGAATTCTTCACTAGCTTGCTTAACAATAAGGTCCAATTCTTGGCCCTTTAACTCACCATTAGTCAAATCCATTTCAGCAATAGATGGCTCTTCGAGCATCCCCTCTTGGGTCTCCTCATAGGTATAGGCAATCTCATCGAGACTCCCTAGTTGCAATAATTGTTTAGCCACAACTTGTTCATCTCCAATGTGCATAAGAGACTGAGATGGAGAATATTGAGGCTCATCAGTTTCAATTTCCTTTCCCACTCTTTGCCTCTTAAGGGAATCCTAAATGTCAATGACATCTTCAATTTTCCTCTTCCCTTTTGAAATGGAAGGCTCACCTGTCATTGGCATCATCACAGTGTACTTTGACCTTTTGTGCATTAAATAGTCACCAAGTGGGATAGCTCTAGAAAAGGCAAGCTTATCCAAGACCATCTTAACCTTATCAGGCTCATTTTGCATTATGGCCTCTCTCTTTTCTTTTAAGGTCTAAATGAGGTCTTCAAAATAAAGAATCGGGAATTTTATTTTCTCCTCAAATGGATTGAAGCTAGAAAGAGGGTCATAGCTAGTATCAAATTGATGGATAAAATCAAGGGCTTTCTTATATGCAACCCACTTCACCTTCCTCAATTCCTGCTTGTCTAAGCTGAATTCATTTCTAATCAGATCTTCTAGGAACTGAAATTGATGTGGCCTACCTCTACACACTGCTCTTTTTCTAAACATGTTATTGAAGAAGTCTTTGGGGTCTACACATCTTGACACTGTAGTTGACAGCCTATATGGCTTAAAGAATTCTTCAAAATATTTCCACCCACCCTTAGTGATTACAAAATGGTAGGCCATGGTAATAGTTGGGAAAATTGTCCCTTTACCCCTATTAGTTAATTCAGCCTCCTGCACTCCTCCAATCAGTCTTAATACTTTTGCAATCCCTATCTTTAATGGGACCTAATAGGGTAGTAAATAGGGGGTGCCTCTAAATCCAAACACTCTAAAAATAGTAGACACAAAGTACAAATATATGTCTCCCCAATTGTGAACAATCTTGATATCCTCTGCAAATTCCTTAGGTCTGAGAAACTCCAAAAGAGCCTTAGGAATTCTAGGGTTTTCTCTGCATAGAAGAATCCTAATTTTAGATGCAAAGCATCTATCAAACTTTAGATAACTTACATCCTCTCTATCCCAAGATAAAACAGTACTCCAAAATTGCACTGACATCTCCTCTTTATCCTTTATCTTGATCAGGTCCATTTCCTTTGCAAAGTAATCAACACCTTTGAACAAGAACATATGCATTAACATGGAATACCATCCAAATGGCCTATCCACCTTACCATTCTTGATTCCTACTAGCCCTTTATGAATTGCATCAGCAAGGTATGAGGCATAATCAAATGTTATTGCTATGGAGGGGTTTAGGATTTGTGCAATCATTAACATATAATGGGTTGGCATATTCTTTTCAGCATCTTCTCCAAAGATCTGGCATAATGCCCAATACATACCCTTAGCTCTCAGAGTAAATAAGTTGAGAGAGAATGGTTCCATTGTGCTAGGGCCTACAACTATTAATCCCCCTATCTTTACAAAAAATTCTTTCAATGGGCCATTTCTAAGATGATCCCTTTGTGCGTTGTAAACCTGGGCTAACGAATCAAAGTCAATAGGCTCTAACAAATTGGAGGAATCACTAAGTTTAAACACTTTCCTGAATTCATCTTCATTTATCTCAATCAAGACTGATCCCTTTATGTTCCTGATGCATCTTGCCACAGGGTCATAATTCTGTGCAATCAGAGCTAACAGATCTACATCCATAAAACTACCTGGGACCACAAGCTTCCCTACATCCTATTCCCATATGCCATTCAAAGGAACTGGGGAATTCCTCTGCCCAAAACCAGCTTTGAATAGTCCTAAGCCTAACAATCCTATTTCAGGGTCCCTCAACCAATTACCCTTATCATAAAGGCCATCTCCAATTTTTAGATGAGGGTTCTTGGGTACTAGCTCTTTGGCCTTAGCCCCAGTGTTGGTGGACATGGTTAATTGCTCTAAAAAATCATCACAGATATTTCGGTCCTAGTAATTCACCTTCCCTGTTAATTCTCTTTTGGGTTCCATTCTAGTCAAACAATTATACAACTAGAAGCTAGCATAGACCTCCAATGAAGTAATTCACACTGTAGTATTTGAGAACAAACCAAGAGTTATCAAGAATAGCACAAAAAACCTGATTATTCGCTTGAAGAAAATCGCCTCGCAACAATTCGCTCTGCAACAAACTTCAATGAAACAATACTTAGCAATCAAGTTGATGCGGACTCAACATGACAAGTTGGAATTTAAGTTTTTTTAGAAATTAACTCCGCATGCTTTGGCTTTCTTTTCAGAATTGAATTCGCCAAATCAAATTCAAAACTAGCTCCAATGGGTCATAATTTCTCTAAGTCTTTCCTCTGTTTTGCTCTTTCGCTATTTCACAGAACATAAAACCTATGCTCTTTTCTTTCACGAAACAACGTTGGCCATTGGATCACAGGAACTTACATTGCTTTTATCTCCATTTGATCTCTTTGTTTTAGTGTTGGGCCCTACCTCGACTTTAACAGTCATGCACTTTTCCTTCACGAAGTCATGCCAAATGTTAGATTGAACTCAAATCACCTGGTCTTTAACTCCAACCAGGATGGTCAATCCTACTTACTAACCGCGCCTCATCTTGACGGCTAACGGTTTTTGCCATTTCACTGAAGTTAAGCTGCAGGCATCTTTGGGCCAAGAAACAATGAGAAGCATTGGATCAATCTTGAGATGAATGCCTTTTAAGTGGGCCCTTTATCTGGGGATTACTTACCCCACTTGTTCTCCAATTAATAAATGTCACATGGCAGCTGGCCATTAGCCCTAGAAACTTCTCTGGGTTCCACCTTTAATCTGCCACGTGTTATCTTTATTATTCCCACATAACTACCGGTTACACCTAGGTGGGCCCTCAACCACTTTTTAAAACCACGTGTCACTCGACACATCACTATTGAGCTCTACAAAAATTGGCAGCTATTATGCCACGTCACACCTCTGTGTGATTTCCACTTGTCTTTCACGACTTCGCAAACATTATTCTTCGTTTGGCTTGCAGCCACGAAACCACAAGAATCGTTAGATTAAAACAGACTTGATCAGCTTTTAACTTCGGGCCCTGCCTGTCTTCCGACCTACCGGCCTTTTCTCCACTTCGCAGAAGCTAACTTTCTAGCATCTTATCTTTGCGAATTCACGCGAGCCGTTAGATCTCAAAAACTTGCTTTCTTTTTACTCCTTTCTACGGCAACCTTGCTCAGGCCCACTGCAAACCGCCAACTAAGCACCTCATCACTGCTCTGTCATTGCCAGCTAGACCTACCATGTTCACCGCCACCTTTAGTGGGACCCTTTACCTTTTCGCTATTTCACTGAAGGTAAAACTCATGCATCTCCCAGCCGTGAATCAACGTGAGTCGTTGATTCTTTTCCAACCCAATCACTATTTAACCAAAGAGGACCACTTGTCTCTAGGACCCGCCAAACCTTTTCAACATTTCGCGAAGGTTAAAACACGTTCAACTTGATCTCACGAAACCATGTTGTCCGTCCAATCAGATGAAACTTGATCGGTGTTTAGCTTTAGTTCAAACCTATATACCAAGTCCACTTTTGCCTTTTGCTACTTTGCAGAAGCTAACTTTCGAGCACTTTTTGGTCGTGAATCAACGCAGACCGTCGGATCAATAAAAAGTTGCATGATGCTTATAAGGCCCGATGGACTTCAGAAAAGGGGGATTAAAAACGAACAAAAATTAAAACATTTGAAGAGACCGCCTAGGTAAATGATAAGGGGGGAACACTTTTTATGATAAATGGACCCATCACTTAAGTGAATAAAGTAACGCCAAATTAGAAACCAAAAGGGGTTTTTCTCAGACATTGAAACCTAAACCCTGAACCCCTTAGGACTCAAAACAATTTTTAAAGAACATGGGTGATACCTAACTCAAAAACTTCATAAACTTAGCCAGTTATGGGAAAAGGATACCCATATTTTGAACAGTGATAATATATTATTCTTTTCTATCTTGATTTTTGCTATCATGATTTCTGAGTGACTCCAGGATGTCTTTGACTAAAGAAACAAGGAAGGAGCATGATATTTTTCTTGTCTGTTGTCTATAAATTAATCATTAATATGTGCAAATTTGTCTCGAGACATGATCATCGAAGAATCATCGAAGACATCTTTTATTTGTGTATTGAAATGATTAATACTGCCTATTTTATGCAAGTGACACTCAAGTCATCTTGGTTCAATTATACCTCGATGGTTGTGCTAACTTGCCATATCAAAATCCAGGAAAGTCGTGCTTAGGTCATCATGGTTTAATTATACCATCAATGTTTGCACTTACTTCCCACATTTAAAAAAGCTCAATGATGACAAAATGCAACAACCCAGTGACTGGTTCGGTCATAGCTTTGCATTGGCATTTTCATTTAGCTTGCATTTCATTCTTGCATGGGATCCCACATGCTCATTTTATCCAAGGTTAAATCTATCACAAGAATCATCAAGGTATCATCATAAGTGTATAAGCAATCAGAATGATGACTCATCTCTCTCCAGATATTGTCAACCCAGTGAAAATATTATATTACTCCCCTCAACAGAACCAACATCAGCTTATCTAAATCTTCCTACAACTTGATATCAACAAACTGTCAGTTCTTCATCCAATCAATCTTATCAATTCTATCAATCGATCACATCTCATCTATTTTATCATGTCTTATACAGGATGTATCTTTCCTAGAACTAGATGTTTTGATCATGTCTTATACAGGATATATCATTCCAGAAACTAGACGCTTTGATCATCTTTGGTCTTATACAAGAGGTGTCATTCCTGAAACCAGACTAAATCTTGATCTTATTAATCTAATCAATCAAGCTTTATCAATAATCAACAAACCATATCACCATGATTGTAGAACTCGCATTTTCATCAACCACAGTTGCAGAAATCAAATCATTTATAATCAAGATATCAATTTCACAAAGATCCAAAAACTCCAATAGTCAATTATCTCAATTGATCTCCCAAGGGGGCATCATCATACCGCAATTTATCAATCAATAGCTGAGGCATCCTATCGAACCAATATCATCATCAAAATAAGATTATTCTTTGAATCAACATGTCATCACACCTCGCTTCAAAGAGGGGCAAAATGTATACACCTAAAAATGGTTTGAAGATAATTAATTAAATAAGCAATTATTTAATTAAGCCCCCTTCCCAATTTAATTAAATTCATTAGCAATTTGATTAATTCCCTTTTCATCTAATTATTAATAAATCTAAGGATTTATTTAATAGGTTCATTTCCATAGTCCCCTTTGATTAATTAATTCAAATTAATTAATCTTCCCCCCCCCACTCCAATCAATTCTTCTAATCCTCTAATTAATTAAAACAAATCAATTTATGAGTTGTTGAGAATTAATTAGTCTTTTCCTATTATTTGAATTTTTAAATTCAAATTACCCACATGCCTCCTAACTTCTAGCCACCTAACCTAACCATCCCCCTAACCTAACTCATTCCACCTAACCTTGGGTTTTTCCTAACCCTATCCTATCTTGCACATTCTAACCTCCTTATCCTAACCTCCTATGGTGTGGATGTTTTCTTCTTGAGACACATGGCACTTTGGCCACATGTCTCCTCTCTTGGACACTTTCCCTTTTATGAGAAAATCTCATTGACACTTGTCACCATAGAGATGACAAGTATCTCTTCCTCCAACCTCCTCCAATTTCACCCTTGATATCTTTAGACTCAAATCTTGACCGTTGATTCCTGCCACCTCACCCCTGGCCTTGAAAATCCTATAAATATCCTTCATTTTGGAGCAATAAGGACCCCATCTCATTTCATCTTATGCATTGTTACTATAGGCATATCCATTTTAGCATATCATTTGAGCATTGTTGTTTTAAGCAATTGCATCTTAGATTTAGTTTAATTTGATCATTTTCTAGCATAATGGTTGAATCATGTAGCTTAATCAATCTCTTTTCTAGCTTAATTTCATCATCATCATAGCTTAATCATGCATATCATTATCTTTTCAAATCCTCCATCTAGGTGTAGTCAAGTCACTGGGATTGCTTATCCAAATCTAAGAGCAAATACATACTCGCATCTCTTAGGAGGCGATAGGTTTCTTTTTCATGGTTCATCTTTGTTTGTTTATTATTTGCTAACCATGCTTGTAATGATCTATTGAGTGTTTTGTGTTGCAGCTATAGGTATCGCACTTCACAGGCATGACACATACGACAACATGGGTTAACATATACAACACTTTCATGAAAAAAATCAATCCAATCACTATTCTTACTCAAGCCTCTAACTACAAACACTTTCAAAGTAAATAAAAAAATGTACATCTTGAAATGTCTCATCTTGAATCAAATGTGCAATGGCAGTTTGAAAACATAACTATTTGCTCCCACAACACACCACAATTGTTGTTATGCACATTAAACACTCACAGTTTACAAGAACACACAAATGACATTGTGAATGACTATGACATAATGTCTTCTAATATCATGTGTTTACAAGAGGTTCATACCCATGACTCTCAAACTAACACTCTATTCGAGCATTTTGACTACTTTTCTATACATAACATACATGGGATAATGACTTTAACTAAGAAACATCTACTAGTCTAAAAAATAGAAGAACATAAATAAATAAATCTTGAAGCAATTACAACAATGATAGCATTACCTAACAACGAACTCAATGTTTGTAATGTTTATGCAAGACCAAATGCTCCTATTTTAGAAATTATAACAATTATCAACAAAGTACTTTTGTACATACATAAAATATATATTTTAAACATTTTAGGAGATTTCAATATTGACATGGCCACACAAAGAAAATGCCAAAAAATGCTTTAGAGTTATACGCAAAAACATAATTTAATATAATACTTGTTAAACCAATCACACAATATAAACAAACCATTAATTGATCACATTTGGTCCAATTCAAACACAAATATATGCTCTATTTACAAAGTAGAGGCATATTGGATTGATCATCTTACTATGTTTATAAACTTGCATCTCACCTAGTTCACAAACTAAATAGAAAAGTGGTAAAAAAAATCATCAAACACAATCACATACACTGCATTCTTCAAACATAATACAAATGTAATTTTGCCACCACAAATACAACTTTGCTTTTACAAGTCACACATATTGCATTGATGCATCCAAAAAAATTATTATTATTTAATAAGACGCATTTCAATACTACATAGGTTTTTTCATAGCACAACAATAGAGACAACCAAGAGAACATGAAAACAAACACAAATGAAGAAAGAACAAACAAAAAAAATGTATTCAACTTACCTTATTTACATCCAATATTCATTTCCTAATTTTTTAAATATTAACGCAACACTATTACAATTTCTTCAAACCAAAAGTCAAAAGTCTTATATTCATATCCGTTGAAGACTTAAATGTAAGAAAAGTAGGGAACACCTTTGAAGGGGATGTGCTCATTGTCTACAAAGCCACACTCGACAAAGTCAACAAAACAAGGGAAGTACTTTGTGATGACTTAACACATTCAAAAGAAAAAATGACAATAACTATTAATGTTATTGGTGACCTTGTACAAAAAATATGAAGACAAGATCTATTCCCTAGATCGGTGATTTGCATAATAGGTTTTGATATTGCTCCCAAAATAGACTACGACCATGGTGACTGCAACTGCATACTATTCCTCAAAGATTCAAGTACAGTTGAAATAATGTCATGCATATGTCAAGAATACAATTTCATACCAAGCACCACAATAAAATAACTACTCACAAGTACAAATGAGTACCCCATTGGAATAATAGGTGCATTGGTAGTTGCTAGAAATGTTCAGTTGAATTTTCTAGAGGTTCCAAGTTTGGGTTGGGTCTCTATCTTTGAAAAGTTCAAAAACACTTATTCAGATGGTGCTAAATACTATGACAATCTTACATATCACCTTTTTGCAAATAGAAACTTCTATGCTTGGGAACAAAGTTCATCCACTCTATTCTTCTTACCATATCTCCCATGTCCTCTAATCCATATCCCTTATCCTATCTATTCATTTCTTCTATCATCCAATTCTTTATACAATCTTGCTTCACTCTAATTCATATCTATCTATCATATCTATTCATTGCTTCCATCATCCAGTGCTATCTATATCCTATCTCTATCCATATCCCCTTTTTCATCCTTGATCTTGATCAAAACTATGGACAACAAATCTATTTCCACCTCAATGGTTCAGTCATCCATTCATCCATTCCTTGTCTTGATATACATTGGGGCAACCAAATACATCTTTCTTCTAATCCAAAAACTCAAAAAAATCAAAATATCCAAAAACTCAAAAAAATCAAAATATCCAAAAACTCAAAAAAATCAAAATATCCAAAAAATCAAAAAAATCACAATATCCAAAAACTAAAAATCAACAAAATAAAAAAAATCAAAGCATGAAAACATGGACCATCCATCAAATCAGATCAACAACAGGAAAACTCTCAAAGTCTACAATCAAACTTATCACATGTCTTGTTAATCAATTCATTACTCGAAATCAACATCAACATCAAACATGTCTTATACAGGGATAGGTACACTCAAAACCAGACAAATCGATCTTATACGGGGTACTCACTCTTTGAAACCAAACATTCCTATCAATCATCAAGTCTTGATAATCAATCCATCTATCAACATCAACATCAACATGTCTTATACAAGGATATGTACACTCGAAACCAGACAGATCGGTCTTATACGGGGTACTCACTCTTTGAAATCAGACATTCTTATCAATCATCAACCAAATCATAACAATGACATCAATCAGTAGGACTGCTGGATTTTATTATAGTTAGCCTTATCTTTATCAATTGATGGAAATACATGTTTCACAAATCATATTGTACATATCATATCCACCAAGCTGAGGCATCACCAGAGATTCACAAATGCTTATCAATCTTGGACATACTTAGTGTAGTCACTGTCCTTGGTTTATCTGAAACAATTATCCAAATAATATCCCACCATGGCTAGGTGATCAGTGTACATATCCATATCAAAGTAGTATCAATAGCAAGGGGCAAAATCCTGGCCTCACTGGGGGCATCTCGCCTTCAGGGTTTTCAACATCAGACCAAAAACGTAGCAAGACAACAAGGATCAAAACAACCAACAAATACCAAACGACAATGCGAGAAGGCTAAACATCATGAACTTGAACTGATTTCAACTAAACAAAGATCTATTTGCAAGATGTTTTAATTGACAAGAATACATTTCAAATAGCATGCATGCTTACTTATGGTTGTTAATTTTTGCTTATCATATCTCCTAAGTGACTCAAGGATGTCTTACGACTAGAGAAGCAAGGAAGGAATGTGATGTTTTAGTTGTCTTCTATCTGTGAGTGAAGTCTTTTACCATGCAAATTTATCCAGTGAAGAAATCAGGTGGCATATCTTTGAGGACATTTCCAATTTTTATGGGACAAAGGTTAACTCTTGTATGTTTACGCAATCCGCACTCAGGTCGTCTTGGTTCAATTATACCTTGATGCTTGTGCTATCTTGCAAAATCAAAAATCATGTAAATTTTTCTCAGGTCATTATGATTCAATTATACCATTGTGCTTGTATAAATTTTCAACATATCGAAAATTCAATAAATGCTCAATGATGATATATACACAGAAAGAAAACAACATGTGGTTATACAGGGATGACAAATGCAGAATGAGGATGCTCAAAAACAAATAGTTACATATCATTTTACAATTAGTTGCATATCATATCATACATCTCATTTTCAAAATATCATTCATCATTCATCATTGCATCCCTCACATGCATATCTATCACATCATCATGGAATCTTTCTTCACTTTCATATCTCTATCATTCTTCTAAACTATCTTCTATCATTCTTCCAACCTATCTTCTATCATTCTTCTAAACTATCTTCATCATTCTTCCAAACTATCTTCTATCATTCTTCTAAACTATCTTCATCATTCTTCCAAACTAACTTCTATCATTCTTCCAAACTATCTTCTATCATGTCTTATACAGGATGTATCTTTCCTGAAACCAGATGTTTTGATCAGCTCTTATATAAGATATATCATTCCTAAAACCAGATGTTTTGATCAGCTCTTATACAGGATATATCGTTCCTGAAACTAGATGTTTTGATCAGCTCTTAAATAGGATACATCATTCCTAAAACCAGCAATTTTCATTGGTCTTATACAGGATATATCATTCCTGAAACCAGACACTCGATCATCCATGTCTTATACAGGCTGTATCATTCTTGAAACCAGATGCTCAATCATCCATGTCTTATACAGGTGGTATAATTCTTGAAACCAGATGCTCAATCATCCATGTCTTATACATGAGGTGTCATACCTGAAACTAGACTTGTTCTCATTCCAATCAATCTAATCAATCTTATCAAAACCATGCATGCCATCATTATCTACTCTTCTATCTTTCAAACAACATTCTTCTTCTTTCAAGAGATCATTCATGCCTTGTGTGCACAAACGATCTCCCGAGCGGGCATCACGCATCAAATCAAATCTAGGGCACAACTTGCAAACCATGAGAACAACATAAAAATTTCATTTGATCATAAATCACGATAACACATCATTTTCTTTGAAATAACATGTGCACACACGTCACTACAAAGAGGGGCAAAATGCAGACATATAAAAATGACCATATTCCTAAATGAATATATTATGTTCATTTCTCTATTTAATTAAATCCAATTTAATTAAATTATCCACATTCCTCTATTTAATTAAGAAAATTACTCAATTAAATTCACTATACCCATTTAATGAATAAATCATTTTATTCAATTAAATCCCCCCTATCCACTTTTAATTAAATTCAAATTTAATTAAATAGTTATCCTAAATTAAATAAATCTAATTTATTTAATTGCAACCAAATTGAATGAAATTCATTAAATTCAATTAAATCCTATTATCCCTCCATCCACTTGCATTCTCCTACATTTCCCACTTGCTTCCTAAACACCTTCCTAATTTCTTCTAGACTCTTCTAATCGTTTTTAATTAGCCTAACCCCTCTTCTAAACTTTGTCACATCCCTAAGCAAGGGGAGGTCACTTCTCAAAACCTTAAAGTCTTTGATAACCATTAAAGGCTTCAAATCTTCAACCACTTAATATCCCCAAAGTCTCCCAAACCATTAATGGTTAATTCAACCCTCTTACATGGTTAGACTTTTTGCCTAACGTAACCTTCATCCAACCCAAGGGTCTCATCATGCCTTTAATGCTTTGACCATGATTATCTCTTAATCATTTGCACAAGGGTTTATCCTTGGATTAACTCTTAATCCAATGGGTAAGCCTAACTTAAGCTTAACCCTTATCTCTAGATAACCATAAGGTCTTCTCAGGCATTTAATGCCTCCAACCCCTTCTCTCAACCCAACCCTATGTTGACACTTGTCACCATTTCATTGGTGCAAATTGCAAACATGGATCCCCAACTTTCAAACTGAACCCTTGATCAACTCTTTCAATCCTGACCATCCATTGCCCTGTTTTTGCTATAAATAGAGCTCTCATTCCTCCATTTTTATAGATCAATCCAAGTTTGTAGTATCATACTTATGCTCAAATACATTCAAGCTTTCATACCATTTTATGCTCATCATTTTAGCCTCTCTTTTAGATAGAAATTAATCTAAAGATGCATATTTAGAATACTTTCTTTATCATTTAGCTTAAATCATGAACTAATATAGTATGCTAGGATAGTTTGTTTACTAACCTTGTCATCTTATAGTTAGTTTATTGCATTTCTAGAATCATGCATAGCTTAGGATGCATCTCATATTAAAACCAACAAAAGCATCCCTTGTTCTTGCATTTGCCATCCCTAAACCATTTTGCTCAGTGATCTGAGAGCAAAAACATTGGTTTGAGGGACCGTGTAAGATAGAGAACCATTGGACCAACCTTGGGAAGCTGAGTGATACTTCATTACTCCATAGCTTGCACCAAGAAGTCCTGTGGGTGTGTGAGTAAGGCTCCATAGAGCTCCATTTTTCACATATTGAGTTCTATTGACCCGCTTTTCCCGTATACATTTTTGGCACCCACCGTGGGGCTAGACCCCATATATCAAATCGGTTTTTGAATTTAACCACTTTTGCAGGTCTGCAGGAAATAGGAATTATTGCATGGGAAACATTCCCTGGCACATCCGGTTAATAGTCTAGCGCATCCCACTTACTATTTAGCGCATGGGGTCTATACTCTAGCGTGTGAAGTCCTTTCTTTAGCGCATGACTCCCACTAATCTTTTCCTGTAAGTATCAACCCGGGAGAAAAATAGAGTAGCGCATCTGAAAAATAGTTTGGCGCATCGAGTCTGTTAGATAGCGCATCCAGCTCACTTTTTAGCGCGTGCAATCTATTCTATAGCGCGTAAAGTCTTTTCCTTAGCGCATCATATTTCTAACAATTTTCTGTAGGTATCAATGTGAGAGAAAAATAGAATAGCACATTGGGAAAATAGCTTAGTGCATTGGGGGCACATAATAGCGCGTAGGTGCTTTTTCTTAGCGCATAGAGTTGGCAGAGCCAAAAATTTATGATAGAGTCAAAAATTAGGCTTGTGGGAGGCATAATATATATGGAATATCCATATAATGTTTAAGTATAAGTGACATTTCCTCTTCTCTTTTCTCTTTCTTATACTTTAAGTTATATTCCATATATATTGTCAGGATGTTTGAGAGGGGTTTCAGACCTCCAGGAGTTATAATGCAAAATCTAGTTTTTGGAAGATCTTCCAAATTTCAGACTTAGTCAAATTTCAGGGCATTTCAGGATCAGGATTGTAAAATTTGTAACCAAGATCAGAATTTAGGCTTGTGTAAGCCCACACTAACATTTGATCACTGACTATGTGCAGGTTCTAATTTTTTTTGTGCAAGGGAAGGAGCAAGTTTAGAGGCTTTAAGTTTCTTTTTTAACTTTCTTTCAACAAAAGTTGGTTAAAAAGAACTCACTCTCCTTTTTGCAAAAGTTAAAATAAACCTCATCATTTCATTTGGATGCATAAAATGAACTTCATGCCTTCCTTTTTGGTGTTTTAAAATTAAACTTCATCTTTTCTTTATTGCAAAGTAAAAAGAACAACAAACTTCATATTTGTTTTCTTGCAAGATTAGAGGAAAAACACTTCAATTTGGAAGTTGTAAAAAGAACCAACAATCTTTACTTTGGCAAAAGTTTTAAAAAGAACCTCACCATCCTTTGGTGTTTAAAAGGATTCACTTCATTTTGCAAAGTAAAAGAACCTCATCTTCATTTTGTGCAAGGCAAAGAGGGAAAGTTTTCCCCTATCGACTTTAATTTTGTTGACCAAACATCATGATTTACTTTGTTGACCAGGCTTGTTTTACAAAAGTTTTGGAAATACACACTTTGCTATGAAAGGCTAAAAAGAACATCATGCTTGTTGGAGCAACATCTCCAAATAGAAGTTAGCAAATCATTGTCTTGAAGGCTAAAAAGAACAACTTGATTGCCTTGTCTCGAAAGTGGAAGGTATATGATCTCCCCATAACTAGGTGACCAAAAAGCCAAACCACTCTTAAGCTTTCTGTACTTCAAACATTTACATCCTTTAGTAGGCCTGCCTTCCCGAGGGGTTGAAAAAATCTTAAAGCCATTCTTTGGCCAGTGTGAAGGGAACGACCTAAGTGGGAAATGGCTTTGATGCCAAGTGTTCCAACCCACTATAATCAAAAGTGGAGGGTGATGAAAGTCCCTTTCAACGGTTACGCACAGTGATTAGCCTTCCCCCAGTATTCTTGCGATACGTAAAGCCTTTGTTCTAAAGGTTGGGAAGCCTCCTAAGGGAGTTTATCACTGATGGCCGAATAGGAAGCCTAATTACAAACCTTAGAAATAGAAATCTTGAACCGAGTCAGTCGCCAAACATTGGCAATATCATAGTGCAAGGGTGGGGAAGAATCTGCCCCCAAGATCACTCACCATATATCTCCCAAGATAACTACTCAATTGTGAAGCAATTCACTTTGAGTTAATTTCTGGCAAAAGGCAAAAAAATGGGTGCCCTCTAGGGGGTGACAAGGTTGTTTGAGCTAACGGAGTATCAAGACTAGTGGGCTATGATATTGTCAATGACCTTTGAATAAAGAGTCTATCTGATGTGTCTTTTGTTGTAAATCAAACCAGTGATCACATCGAGGATTTGAACACATCCTCAAAAGAATATACACTCAATGTTTAGCATTAGGATGACCATTTTCTTCATGTGTGCTATGTATTCTTGTCACAAATGTTAAAATATCTTGCAAAGTATCCAACAATCAAACTCAAAAGTCAGTTCAAACAAGGAAGAATCATAAAGTGGAGAAGATTTCCAAATCCAACAAAGCATCTTTTGAGATGGTTATCAACATTTCAACTATCTTTAGGAAAGACTTTCATCCAACAAGATTAGGGGAATATCAAACCAAGTGATCAAGAATTTATCTATTCGACATAGTAAGCTTGAGTATCCAAAAATAAACCATCCATCAAAATCACAAGTGTTAAAAATTTCAAAAATCGCAGAAAAACAACCAAGTCAAAATATATCAAGGCAATTTAGCACGTGAGAGTAACTTCTTAGCGCGTGGGGACCATCTTTTAGCGCATTAGACCTTCACCTTAGCACATTAAGTCTTATCATTAGCGCTTCATAGAAATCCAATTCTAGCAGTTTCAAGTAGCGCGTCTTGAAAATAGTTTAGCACATTGAAGCATTAGCTTAGTGTGTGGAAGCCAAACTTTAGCGCGTAGGGTTTAACAGTTAGTGCATTGGTGACCCATATTGGTGCATGATCTTTTTGAACCAAGGCAAAAGAAAAATAAACTAGTTAGCGCATTGGTGGCCCATATTGGTGCATGAAATTTTTGAACCAAGGCAAAAGAAAAATAAACCAGTTAGCGCATATTAGCGGGCAGCGTGGCGCATGGAGTCTTTTCTCTAGCACATTGAGAATTTGTTTTAGTGCATCTAGTCTCTGGCTTAGCGCATGGTCAAAACTCAGAAAACCAGAGAGCAAAACAAGCCTTTCTAGAAAAAAATTTCAAACTTCTTGAGTATCCTTTCAGGTCCAATATCAAATGCAGTCACAAGAAATCAAATCAAAACACTAGAGAAATCATTTCCAAATCAAACAAATCAGTCTTAGAACAAAAGTTGTCAAATCCAAAACTAGCTAAAGATAAGACTTTATCCTATCAAAATAAGGTATTATCATCACCTTGATCAAAAGGTCCATCATCTAAAGGATTCTATCAAACAACATACCAAGTTTAAACCTTAAGTTGTCAAATCAAGTTTCCATATCGGGAGACTTTATCCATATCATTTGACACACTTTGTCATGAGGGGGCATCTAAACCTTCATTTGATAAAAGTAGACTTAAGTTTCCAAACGAAGTATCTCAATCCAAACATCAAAGGAAACCATTGATCATTCGTGTATGACCACTCCTCATATTTTGAGACGAACAAGTCTTTATCAAAAAAACTAAGTTAAAGAAGAGACAGCCTAGTCCTAAGACCCTTATCAACAGGAGTAAATTTCTCTACATCAAACTATCAAAAACATCAACTTTTATCATTTGTATGACCATTCATCATCAAACCGAGAAAAAGGAAACTCAGTCAAAGAAAATGAGTCCTAGCATAAATCAAGATCACAATATCATGACTTCCCCATCTGGTCCATCTTCGATCAAGATCCCACCTGTCAAGAATCTTATGATGATCCCCTAATCTTTTGGTATTCCATCCACGATGATCCCCTTTCATCTCAAGAGCAGATTCCCATTCAACATCCATCTCCTAAACAAGAGCATGATATCCCTTCCATCTCCTCCACTATTCTAATTCAAAATCAAGAGAAAAGCACAAACTCAAATGATCCTACTCCAAGTCAAGATCAAAATCAAGGAATCTCTTCATCCTCCAAATCTATCTTAGGTCCTTTCATTCCAAAGTTAGACCCTTCTTCCTCCAAATCTATCTTAGGTCCTTTCATTCCAAAGTCAAACTCTTCTTCTTCTAAATCTATCTTAGGTCCTTTCATTCCACAATCAAACTCTCCATCCCTTTCATCCATCTTGGGTCCTTACCTCCCTCCATCCACCAATCCATCACCTCAAATGATCCATGAGAAAGATCAATGAGGAGCACATCTTTGAAATTCTTTCAACCCTCTATCTAAACATCTTTCCAAAACTATTCTTCTATCATTTCCTCTATCTATTTAGGGTCCTTCTATCCCAAAATTCAATTTTCCTCCATCTCTTCATCACTTCTCAAGTACCAACACTCATCCTGAAAACATTTGTATCTATCCTTGCACAAATCTTCAAACATTCTATCTATTATCCAACACCTCTTTTCTATCCTTCCATCCCTTTCATTCAATCCTTTGTATAAATCCTTCATCTGTGAAATAGGAATTTGTGTCATTTTGTCACATACTTGCCCATGCTCGAATCTCATGTTTAGTCCTTTTCTTAGATATCTATTCATGAAATGCTTCAGAATCCGAGGTTGTTCCTCTTTAACATTTTCTTTGGTTAGGGATACACACTCAATCTAGAAAAGAACCACTTATCATATCTTGGTACCAGCATCTTTTGATGACTATATCTCATACACTTAATTGATTGCTCTAAATCATTGTGATCTCTTAAATTGAAGACATGGCTAGTGAAAAATCTTAAATCTTGCTTCAGCGCCACTGTAATTATCAGACCCATGTAAGTTTCATCACTTACAAGCCAATGCAAGAAAAATAAAGAGAAAAAAAGAAATATCAAAAGCATGAGCAAGAAAATGAATATCAAGAAAAGCAAAATGCAATGAAATGCAATATCAAAATGATTGGCTATGGGAACATGCAAGTAACTCCATCGGGGCTATGGATGCTTGGCTGGCAATGGAGCAATATTTGTGAGATTACAGCGATAACCTCGTCGGGGCTATGGATGCTCGCTGGCAACGAGGCTCTATCCAGGATGCTTTTGAAGTCAAGATAACTCATGTAGCTATCCATGTTGGATTCTAAAGATTACAATGATCGTATGAGCCAGAATAAACCCACTTGCACACATATGGGTAATCAAAGACTAAATACCTTGATCCAGTTTGGGATTCTTTTTCCCTTTTGAGTCTGCTTCCTAGTTGCTAGAAATGTTCAGTTGAATTTTCTAGAGGTTCCAAGTGTGGGTTGGGTTTCTATCTTTGAAAAGTTCAGAAACACTTATTCAGATGGTGCTAAATACTATGACAATCTTACATATCACCTTTTTGCAAATGGAAACCTCTATGCTTGGGGGCAAAGTTCATCCACTCTATTCTTCTTACCATATCTCCCATGTCCTCTAATCCATATCCCTTATCCTATCTATTCATTTCTTCTATCATCCAATTCTTTCTACAATCTTGCTTCACTCTAATTCATATCTATCTATCCTATCTATTCATTGCTTCCATCATCCAATGCTATATATATCCTATCTCTATCCATATCCCCTTTTTCATCCTTGATCTTGATCAAAACTATGGACAACAAATCTATTTCCACCTCAATGGTTCAGTCATCCATTCATCCATTCCTTGTCTTGATATACATTGGGGCAACCAAATACATCTTTCTTCTAATCCAAAAACTCAAAAAAATCAAAATATCCAAAAACTCAAAAAAATCAAAATATCCAAAAACTCAAAAAAATCAAAATATCCAAAAAATCAAAAAAATCAAAATATCCAAAAACTAAAAATCAACAAAATAAAAAAAATCAAAGCATGAACACATGGACCATCCATCAAATCAGATCAACAACAGGAAAACTCTCAAAGTCTACAATCAAACTTATCACATGTCTTGTTAATCAATTCATTACTCGAAATCAACATCAACATCAAACATGTCTTATACAGGGATAGGTACACTCAAAACCAGACAAATCGATCTTATACGGGGTACTCACTCTTTGAAACCAAACATTCCTATCAATCATCAAGTCTTGATAATCAATCCATCTATCAACATCAACATCAACATGTCTTATACAAGGATAGGTACACTCGAAACCAGACAGATCAGTCTTATATGGGGTACTCACTCTTTGAAACCAGACATTCTTATCAATCATCAACCAAATCATAACAATGACATCAATCAGTAGGACTGCTGGATTTTATTATAGTTAGCCTTATCTTTATCAATTGATGGAAATACATGTTTTACAAATCATATTGTACATATCATATCCACCCATCTGAGGCATCACCAGAAATTCACAAATGCTTATCAATCTTGGACATACTTAGTGTAGTCACTATCCTTGGTTTATCTGAAACAATTATCCAAATAATATCCCACCATGACTAGGTGATCAGCGTACATATCCATATCAAAGTAGTATCAACAGCAAGGGGCAAAATCCTAGCCTCGCTGGGGGCATCTCGCCTTCAGGGTTTTCAACATCAGACCAAAAACGTAGCAAGACAACAAGGATCAAAACAACCAACAAATACCAAACGACAATGCGAGAAGGCTAAACATCACGAACTTGAACTAATTTCAACTAAACAAAGATCTATTTGCAAGATGTTTTAATTGACAAGAATACATTTCAAATAGCATGCATGCTTACTTATGGTTGTTAATTTTTTCTTATCATATCTCCTAAGTGACTCAAGGATGTCTTACGACTAAAGAAGCAAGGAAGGAATGCGATGTTTTATTTGTCTTCTATCTGTGAGTGAAGTCTTTTACCATGCAAATTTATCCTATGAAGAAATCAGGTGGCATATCGCTGAGGACATTTCAAATTTGTATGGGACAAAGGTTAACTCTTGTATGTTTACGCAATCCGCACTCAGGTCATCCTGGTTCAATTATACCTTGATGCTTGTGCTATCTTGCAAAATCAAAAATCATATAATTTTTTCTCAGGTCATTATGGTTCAATTATACCATTGTGCTTGTATAAATTTTCAACATATTCAAAATTCAATTAATGCTCAATGATGATATATACACAGAAAGAAAACATGTGGTTATACAGGGATGACAAATGCAGAATGAGGATGCTCAAAAACAAATAGTTACATATCATTTTACAATTAGTTGCATTTCATTTTACAATTAGTTGCATATCATATCATACATCTCATTTTCAAAATATCATTCATCATTCATCATTGCATCCCTCGCATGCATATCTATCACATCATCATGGAATCTTTCTTCACTTTCATATCTCTATCATTCTTCTAAACTATCTTCTATCATTCTTCCAACCTATCTTCTATCATTCTTCTAAAATATCTTCATCATTCTTCCAAACTATCTTCTATCATTCTTCTAAACTATCTTGATCATTCTTCCAAACTATCTTCTATCATTCTTCCAAACTATCTTCTATCATGTCTTATACAGGATGTATCTTTCCTGAAACCAGATGTTTTGATCAGCTCTTATACAGGATATATCGTTCCTGAAACCAGATGTTTTGATCAGCTCTTATACAGGATATATCATTCCCGAAACCAGATGTTTTGATCAGCTCTTATACAGGATACATCGTTCCTGAAACCAAGCGTTTTGATCGGTCTTATACAGGATATATCGTTCCTGAAACCAGACACTCGATCATCCATGTCTTATACAGGCGGTATCATTCTTGAAACTAGATGCTCAATCATCCATGTCTTATACAGGCGGTATCATTCCTGAAACTAGATGCTCGATCATCCATGTCTTATACATGAGGTGTCATACCTGAAACTAGACTTGTTCTCATTCCAATCAATCTAATCAATCTTATCAAACCAATGCATGCCATCACTATCTACTCTTCTATCTTTCAAACAACATTCTTCTTCTTTTGAGAGATCATTCATGCCTTGTGTGCACGAAAGATCTCCCGAGGGGGCATCACGCATCAAATCAAATCTGGGGCACAACTTGCAAACCATGAGAGCAACATAAAAATTTCATTTGATCATAAATCATGATAACACATCATTTTCTTTCAAATAACATGTGCACACACGTCACTTCAAAGAGGGGCAAAATGTAGACGTATAAAAATGACCATATTCCTAAATGAATATTTTATGTTCATTTCTCTATTTAATTAAATCCAATTTAATTAAATTATCCACATTCCTCTATTTAATTAAGAAAATTACTCAATTAAATTCACTATACCCATTTAATGAATAAATCATTTTATTCAATTAAATCCTCCCTATCCACTTTTAATTAAATTCAAATTTAATTAAATAGTTATCCAAAATTAAATAAATCTAATTTATTTAATTGCAACCAAATTGAATGAAATTCATTAAATTCAATTAAATCCTATTATCCCTCCATCCACTTGCATTCTCCTACATTTCCCACTTGCTTCCTAAACCCCTTCCTAATTTCTTCTAGACTCTTCTAATCATTTCTAATTAGCCTAACCCCTCTTCTAAACTTTGTCACATCCCTAAGCAAGGGGAGGTCACTTCTCAAAACCTTAAAGTCTTTGATAACCATTAAAGGCTTCAAATCTTCAACCACTTAATATCCCCAAAGTCTCCCAAACCATTAATGGTTAATTCAACCCTCTTACATGGTTAGAGACTTTTTGCCTAACTTAACCTTCATCCAACCCAAGGGTCTCATCATTTTAGCCTCTCTTTTAGATAGAAATTAATCTAAATATGCATATTTAGATTACTTTCTTTATCATTTAGCTTAAATCATGAACTAATATAGTATGCTAGGATAGTTTGTTTACTAACCTTGTCATCTTATAGTTAGTTTATTGCATTTCTAGAATCATGCATAGCTTAGGATGCATCTCATATTAAAACCAACAAAAGCATCCCTCGTTCTTGCATTTGCCATCCCTAAACCATTTTGCTCAGTGATCTGAGAGCAAAAACATTGGTTTGAGGGACCGTGTAAGATAGAGAACCATGGGACCAACCTTGGGAAGCTGAGTGATACTTCATTACTCCATAGCTTGCACCAAGAAGTCTTGTGGGTGTGTGAGCAAGGCTCCATAGAGCTCCATTTTTCACATATTGTGTTCTATCGACCCGCTTTTCCTGCATATAGCTAGAAATGCTCATAAGATATTTTCCTATTATGCACTCACATAATGTATCTTTCATTTTACAAAGATAGGAGAGAAAGGAGTTTAGCCTTTTAATATTTTGCAAATGCTTTGAAATCTTAAGTTGCAATATGATTTTCTATCCTACACTGACAAATAATGTTTCATCTCGTTTATACATAAGATTGATTTCTTTTATATTATGCTTCAATAATTCACAATGTTTGCAAATCTGCATTTGAATTGATTTGTTGTAATGTAAAAGTGTTTTAAAAATACTCACAAGTTTCCCATTTGCATGTCTGTTAATTTTACTAAACCCTATACTTCAATACAAGGAAAAACCACTTTCCCAAATGCTCGATGGTTTATGTATTTTGAATTTGGTCACTTAGTTTGAAATCTTGACTTTGAAGACAAACACAGTCTATGCTTTCTGAATTTGGTCTTTGCTATTTGAAAACTATCAAAATGTTATGTTTGAAACAAACCCTGTTGGACAAGTTTCTTGGTCTAAAGGAAAAGACCCATTAATTCTAGCTTGTTTTTATTTAATTGCTTTTACTTCTTTTTGGTTCATTTACTATAATTCTTTATATATTAACAAATTTATTTATTGGACAGATTTAAAAATTTAAGTGTCTATCTATCACTTAGATTATAAAGATTGAGGGTGTGTGCACCAAGATGGTGTGCAAAAAGTGGACACACCCAAAAAAAACTTGAAAAAATAGAAACCACATTCGCGGTTTTAAAATTTTAAAATACCCTATGCGCAGTTAGGTTTGTTGTGGTTGAGCCTAAAGGGCCAAAACCATTTACGGGGTCCTTTTAGAAATAAGATCACATAGACGGTCCTTTAGAAACTAGGACCCCGTACGTGGTCTTAGTTCCTAAAGGATCACGTATCCAGTCCTTGCTAATAATTTATTTTTTAAAACTATCAACTGTATTTTTTTTACCCTGCAGCCGAGGAGTTTAGACATGTTTTTGCCCTCCAAACCGCGCATGGGATTGATTTCTTCACACCCAATCACCATGGAAAGAGGTTAGTTATGATTTTTTGTTGTTTTTCTTGCACATTTGATAAATTTTATTTACGTTTTTTAATTTAAATTCATTAATTTTGATTAGTTTTTTTAATTTTTTGTTACCAATATCAAATTCTAAAAATCCAGAACCACAACAAGACGCACCTCAAAACCCACAACAAACACCTCCAACTCCTCCTTTAGACTATACAACAACTACACAGGAGTAATTGCTTAATCAGTTAGGGCAAAACATTGCTAAAATAACTAGACTGATTAATAGATTGAAAACCTCTGAGCTTGAGCATCATTTATCCCTTGCCACTAGCCTAGAAACATTGGCTAGTGGTGCCACTACAATTTCAAGTCAGATTACAGAATGGGGAAACTATAGGGATAGGTGTCAAACTTTCTATGCTGATGGGTTATCATATGATGAAGTGAAAAATAAAAACATAAGTAAAGCACAAATATGTTCTCTTTTTGTTGATCCTAGAACTAGTGAGTCCTTACCTCTTAATGCAAAGAGGTTTCCCATACATTGGTGTACCAATGTGTAGATGAGGAATCCTTTTTGGAAAGGTGGTGGATGGTCTTTGATGAACCACCTTTGAATAATTTTGAGGTTCCATTATATTTTTTGAGGAAAGTATATTGTGATTTTGTCCTCAATGAGTGGCCTAATTATTTTGATATGAGAGAGTTCCATGGTAGAGGTGGTGGCTCTGTCCAAGATAGACCTGGAGCTCATAAGGTATTAGACTTGTAGAGTCGTTGCCCCCTAGCACACAAACCCAAGGTGCATGTGACTATCCCAGTAGCCCTGAAAGAGTCGATGGAGCTACAACGGCCACAACATTGACTGATGTGATCATCCAGCATGGGACATAGTTAGCACACCCTATTGGCCTGAACCAATATCCATTAGATGAGGCAGCTAGCGTTGATCAGCGCATTGAGCATGTGTGTCCCACTTGCTTAGGCATATGTATACAAATTGATGTTGAGACCAGTGTAGATGGTTCAACATGCCATCTATGCATGATTTGCAGGAGCATATGTTAGACCCGCATGATTGAGGATATGGCATTGATAGATGAATTGATGGATATGTTGTTTGCTAGTCAGCCGCATAAATGAGTGTGTTAATTTGAATTCATAACATTTTATTTATCAGTCACTTAAAATGTGTAATTGTAAATGATTTTTCATTTATAGATCGATTTAAATTGATACAAACAATATGTATTTCAGGATGTAGCAGTGGGTGTTAATACACCATCTGATATTCCTCCTGCAGTTATTGCAGTTGCAACTTTGATGCCTGGGGTATAAATTTTGTAACATGTTAAAATAGAATAGTACTTTGAATTCAAAAGAAAATATAAGATACTAACTCTCTTTAATGCTTGACAGTTTTTTGTTTTGTAGGTGTTGACAAGGGACCAAATGTCCCACATTGATGATGTCACGCTCTTAGTGATCAATTTTGGCCTACAAAGCTATGCGGTATCATATTTTGTACACCTTATTTTATGTATTCTTTTGACGGAATATGCAAGTCATTAAATTTTAGATTTGTTAAATTATGTTTAATATTATCTACTAATATCTCTTGTGTTATTTTTTATTTTTTTTAGGGTAACCCCTCTGTGTCTAGGCCTCATCCTCAGCAAAAGAAATCCTCGATGATGCCTAAACTTGGGAAGAAGGTAATTGAACACATTTTTAATTGTACAATTATTTGAAAAGGTTGAAATTGTCTTAGTTGAAATTTGTATATTGATTAGTGTTTTTTGTCTATTTTATATACAACAGTCATTGGGCTTTGTAGATTTGTTGAATGCACCTGATTTGCTCGAGGATAGAGAGAGGGTAGAGGTATGTGTCTCTACTTTATTTTATTGATTTGATGATTATATACACGTGTACATGTGAACTTGTGATAGATTATAATCTTATCATTTTTCATACAGGAAATATCCATAGCCGCTTCATTAATGGTGAACCCTCCTCCGTGTACTAGAGAAGCATCTTAGGCTCTGATACACTTTTGTTTTATATATTGCATTAATTGTATTTAACCTACAATACTTATCATTATATTAATTATATTTAATCTTTAATAATTTTTCATATAGGTAATAGCCACAACTGCTCCATCAATGGCAAGCACTCCTCAGACTACTGGAGAAGCATCTGAGGCTTCGGTACACTTCCATTCTCTATATTGTATATTTTTAGTTTATTTGATCTATATATGTTAGTACATTGTATTAATTGATTTTAATCTACAATAGACACCTACACTGTTCGGCTATAACTTGGATCCTTTCAAGTTTGTGTTCAAGAAAACTCCTAAGACTGACAAGGAGAAGAGAAAGAAGACAATAAATCTTAGATCAGCAGACGAGGTAATCTACATTTTAATTGTAAAGAAATTATGGTTAAATGCATAGTTATGTTGATAATTGTGAACTATTTTCTACAAAAGGATACTAACTTGGCTTTTGAATTGTGGTTGTGCAACCATCTACAAAGTTGCGTACTGCATCAAAGAGGCTCAATTTTGATGATCCACCACATGTATAGGATCATATAGTGTTAGTTGTGGTCATTGAATGACCAATACATGTAGATATATTCTACATTTTTATTGCATATCGATTTGGACATGCCATATGTCATATTTTTGTAAAACTTGTATTGACTTGGTATATATGTCTTTTTTCATGTATATAAATGTTGATATTCAATCCAATAAATGTGTATTGTGTTCTTTATTGTGCACTTCATTAATATTGATAGGCATATTCGATATATACATAATTTGTTCATTGTGTAACTTCTTACTATGCATTTTGATATATATAAATGATTATTTATAAATAATTTGTTCGGTGTATTTGGTGGCTGCCCTTTTATAAAGTTAAATGAATATTTGCCTATGTAATCAACAATATGAATATAAACAACAAAAATATATGATATAAAGCATTTCAATTGTGGAATATGATTTGATAATCTTTGTAAAATATTCAATTAACCTTACAAAACTTCTTGTCTTAATCAAAATGAAATTCAATGGTAATGGTCAGATTCGATCTGTGGTAATGATCACTGGATGCTTTTGATTCCTTTCATCAAATTTTTTTTCTTCTTGTTTTCCATTTTTTAATCTAAATAAGGTGATTTGGGACCATTAATGATCATTTGAAATCATTTGTGAAAGTTTGGGGTCATTTGGATAAGAGATGTAAAAGTTGCTCAGTTGTTGTCAAAGTTGTCAATATTGTCAAAGTTTCATCGTGGGAACAAACAAACATCACGAGCATGTATGGGTGGGCAGGTTTACGCTAGGCATGCTCCTATTATGCCTCCCAATGCACTGGAATGTCGAGAGCCATACCTTGCCGACACAATCTCTCAAGTGCCTTGGGTCCAAAAAATTGTCAAACTTTGACAAATTGTTTCTCACAATCTAGGATGCATATGATCAATCCATTTGAACCTATAGGATCATGTGAGGTTTGTCTACAATGACCTATCTATCTTTTCGACAACTCAAAGTCATTTTAAATGGTAGCATTTTTTCACCTGCTACAAAAATCGTTAGTGGTATGCAGTGCAAAGTTGCAAGATAGGATAGATTTGATATCATTAATCATGGGCACAAACCAACATAACGAACGTGTCTGAGTGGGAAGGTTTACACTAGGCATGCTCTTGTTGTTCCTCCCAAGGCACCCAAACGTCGAGAGCCATACCCTATCGGCATGATCTCTCAAGTGCCTTAAGTCCAAAAAATTGTCAAAATTTGATGGATTGTTTCTTGCAATCCAAGATGCATATGATTGATCAATTTGAACATATAGGTTCATGTGAGGCTTGTCTACAATGACCCATCTCAGTTTCTAATGACTCATAGCCATTTTCAAATGGTAGCATTTTTTCACCTGCTGCAAAAATCATCAGTGGCATTTCATTTCATTTGTCATTGGCACAAACCAACATCACAAGCGCATCTAGGTAGGAAGGTTTATGCTAGGCATGCTCCTATTGTGCCTCCCAAGGTGCTTGAACGTCGAGAGCCATACCCTACCGATGCTATCTCTCAAGTGCCCTGAGTCCAAAAAATTGTCAAACTTTGAAGGATTGTTTCTCGCAATCTAGGATGCATATGATTGATTCGTTTGAGCCTATAGGGTCATGTGAGGCATGTCTACAATTACCTATCTCTATTATCTTCTTGGTCATCCCAAAATGCTTGCCAGTCATTTCTAATCCTATTGTTATCATGGTGCCCTCTACAAGACCATTCCTAACAAACTATTCTAATATGAGGGTGAAATGGAATAGAGAGAAAGAGGGAGAAGGAATTCAAGCGGCAAATTGCTATCTCTCCTCCATTCTCACTCTGTCTCTCCAAATGGTGTTTTCTCTTATCCGAGCCAAAAAGAGGCCTTTTTATCCTCTTGCCTGCTTCAAACAATGCAAATGCCTAATTTTTGCTCTCCTCCCTAAATCCCCAATAGGAGAAATTCATGCAAATGGTGTCAACAGCTGATGTGCATTCACAATCTTTAGGGCTAATGCCAGAGTCGTGGCATGTACACCTTTAAAAGTCTCCCTTCCCAAGCTCTATAACTGCAAACCCACCACAGGAAAAGCCAAAACTCTCACTTCCAAACGTGGCTTATCTCAATGCCAAAACCAACCTAGCTTATCACATCACATAAACTCAAAACCCTTAAGATATTCAAAACATAGTCACATATATTCACATATATTCAAAAAATAGTCATAAAACATAGTCACATATATTCAAAAAATAGTCACAAAACATAGTCACATATATTCAAAAAATGTTTTATAAATCATCTCATGGGATTTTATACAAAATTTGGTATTTAAATATGTGTGAATCGGCTTAGTGCCATTTAAATATACAAAATTTGGCTTTTAAATATGTGTGAATCAACTCATCGTTGTTTAACTATACAAAATTTGGCATTTAAATATCTACGAATCAGCTCATCGCCAAAAAAATATACAAAATTTGGCATATAAATATGTACAAATCAGCTCATGGCCATTTAAATATACAAAATCATGCCACTAAATATGTACAAATCAGATCATAGGCATTTATATATACAAAAAATGAATAAAGAACAATTCACCGATGATATATACAAAATTCTCAAAATCATTCTACCCTAAACCATAGAATCAATCAAGTGAGCCTTCTGAATCGACTCTAACTCGTATTGTGTCAAGTATTGCCTTATGGTCAGATTCATGACCTTTCCATAAAATCTTGTTATGAGGTCTACCACAATACTTAACCAAATGAATATTTGTTGCAACAACAAGGTTGGAGAAATCAAGAATATGTCTGTGTGTTTCAAAATCCTTGAACAACCAAACATCAAAATTATTGATAGGGTATCTCCTAAGCCATGTGCCTGTCATGACAATAGACCCTATTGGATAGTCAATATTCTCTCCATCAATGATTGTGGTCGTCAATTTTCTCTTAGGCTCAATACAACAACATGAAAAGTAATTAGTCCCTTCTTCATTGTTCTCTTCTACAACAACTGCATGCACATGACCTGCATATTATAGAATGATAATTAATACCAAAAATAATATTTGATGTAACAAAATGAGGCAAAAAAAAATCTTGCAATAAAATTTACCCAAAAAATCACCTGGTTCCACTAGGTGTGATACATGATCGAAATCAACTGATGCTTCCATTTGGTTGAACTATAAAGCTCTGAGAATTTGATAGGTATCAATGGGAAGAAATGGTTTACAAGATCATTTGCCAACCCACTCTTGTGATTCACATTATCCCCACAAAAAGTACATACATGAAGAGCAAAAACATACAATATGTCTAGTATAAATTACCGATGAACTTGCATTTGAACTTCAAAATGAATGCATGTCACTGGATCCTGCAACTGTACAACAATCTTGATAGTTTTCAGTGTCAGATTCAGTGATCAACCAAAAATATCTATGAACCATTGACATACCTGCATTACCTGGTCGCATTGTAGAGTTACACCATCGTACAATTGTTGTTGCATCTATCAACTCAGCACCACTTTCGTACTTCAATTCTTCTCTAGCTAGGGCTCTTTTTACACATGCTCCTGCACCATCGTACTCTCCCTTTCCATGTCTAGCCTCAGTGAAATTCCAAAAATGTTGTACACCATTTGTCACATGCATCCTGCTCAACCAATAGAACATCCTTGTATTTTTTAATTGCGAGGTACAATTATCTTACCATATTATGTGTTGCTTGTATCGTATGTTCCTTTCCCTTAAACTGTCATAGAAAAATTTAAAGCATCCTTGCACAAACTTTGACGAATGTGTACGATCATCACTTATTGAGAAGTGATACTATTTTACAACCTTTCTATCCTCCTCTATGCTATCATCTACATGCATGAATGCTATGCGTACAAAAATAGAAACTTGTGTAGAATGGTAATACATAAATTGTACTTCATTTTGAGGTTGTAGTGTATAATTTTCAACAAAATCAACTATAGAGACAATGGTACCAAGAGGAAATGTGTCCTTGCATAACTTGAATTGCTCATCTAACCACCAAGCTCTATGTGTATGCATTATGTACTCATAAACTAGTTTCTCTTTAAACGTTCTCATAAAATCAGCTACACATATATCATTTTTCACTAACTCACATCTCTTCAATTTTTTTCCATCTTTAACCTCATATGTCAGTGTCTTGTACTTTCTAAAAGATACTAGTTTCTTACCAATTTCATGTGTACTATCCAAATGTAGACATCTTGGCAAATATTGCAAACCACCACATGTAGCACAAGAACCTTTCAAAAACATCATCTTATAATAAATCCAACCATCATCTCTTTTACATAACACACTTGAAATAAATTATCTTGGTGACTTAGGAGGTGGTTGTATATTTCATTACTACAAAACATCGTTAGTGTGCAAAGTACAACATATATGATGATAAATATCATAGTGCATGGAAAATATCATAAAATTGTCATAGAAGCACAATAACAGTTGCACTAGGGCCTTCAATGACCTCAAAAAATTCTTTTGAGGTTGTTGGGAAACTAAAACTATGTCCAAAAACCGTGTACGTGCTATGTTTAGTAACCCTATGCACGCTTTTAGTCTCTAAAAATGCTCAACAGGACAACATCCATATTCCCAATATTCCATATGCGCTTTTAACTTATCAAAACCTCGTACATGTTACTTCCATTAAAGAAAATGTGAAGGAAAAGGGAGGGAGGGAAGGAGATAGAGGGAGAGGGAGAGAGAGGGGTGGGAGAGAGGATGGAGAGGGAGAGGGGGCGAGAGGGAAAGAAAGGGGAGAGGGAGAGGGAGAGAGAGAGAGAGAGAGAGAGAGAGAGAGAGAGAGGGAGAGAGAGAGAGAGGGGGAGGGGGGAGGAAGAGGGAGAGAGGGAGAAAGAGAGAGGGGGTAGAGAGAGAGAGAGAGAGAGAGAGAGAGAGAGAGAGAGAGAGAGAGAGAGAGGGAGGGAGAGGGAGAGAGAGGGGGGAGAAAGAGAAGGAGAGAGAGAGAAAGGGGCGAGAGAGAGGATGGAGAGGGAGGGAGAGGGAGAGAGACAGAGACAGAGACAGAGACAGAGACAGAGAGAGACAGAGAGAGAGGATGGAGAGGGAAGGAGAGAGAGAGAGAGAGAGAGAGAGAGAGAGAGAGAGAGAGAGAGAGAGAGAGAGAGAGGGAGGGAGGGAGAGGGAGAGAGAGAGGGGGGAGAAAGAGAAGGAGAGAGAGAGAAAGGGGGCGAGAGAGAGGATGGAGAGGGAGGGAGAGGGAGAGAGACAGAGACAGAGACAGAGACAGAGAGAGACAGAGAGAGAGGATGGAGAGGGAAGGAGAGAGAGAGAGAGAGAGAGAGAGAGAGAGAGAGAGAGAGAGAGAGAGAGAGAGAGAGAGAGAGAGAGAGAGAGAGAGAGATTATTATATTCCAAGTGGTATATAAGAGGATGGGTAAACAGAATATAGTGATGAAAGAGGTAGGAGGAGAAAGTATTGTGTTACAAGTTGCGAGTTTCATGGAGAATAGAAGAGTAGAAGTGATAGTGGAGGGGGTAGGAGGAGAAAGCTTGAAAGTGTTTTTGAATTTTCTCTACACAAGAAAAGTGGGTGATAATGAGATTTTTGCCAATTATAAACAACTTGCAAGGCTTGCAATCAATTTTCAGATAAAGAATTTGTTTACCAAGTTGAATTTGTGTATGGATGTGGTATAGAGGAAGGGAGAGAGGGGGAGCATGCTAGTTTTTTATTTTTGTACGCAATATTGATACTGCTTTTTATATTGTAATAATGGTTCATCTTGCCACCTTAGGACACCATATGACCCCTTAGGACATCATATGCTCCTAAAGGGTCATGTGGTGTGCTAAGGGGTCACATTATGTCATTAGGTGTTATGTGGGGTCCTAAGGGGGAGAGAGAGAGAGAGAGAGAGAGAGAGAGAGAGAGAGAGAGAGAGAGAGAGAGAGAGAGAGCTCAGATTAAGGACATCCCATTGTCTTTTGTTTTATAATATATTGGCAGGTGAATAGGTCAGATGTTTTTTGGGCCATGTTTGAAGGGGATTTGATGGTTCAAAAGAAAGCAGTGATTGTGATTAAGGAGGTGGGATATAAGATTATTATGTTCCAAGTGGTATATAATGAGATGGGTAAACAAGATATAGTGATGAAAGAGGTGGGAGGAGAAAGTATTATGTTTCAGGTTTCATGGAGAACAGAAGAGTAGAAGTGATAGTGGAGGAGGTAGGAGGAGAAAGCTTGAAAGTGTTTCCGGATTTTCTCTACACAAGAAAAGTGGGTGATAAGAGAGAGAGAGAGGGATGGGGTATGGAGGAAGGGAGAGAGGGGGAGCATGTTGGTTTGTTATTCTTGTAAGCATTATTGGTACTTATTTTTATATTGTAATAATGGTTCATCTTGCCACCTTACAACATCGTAATGCCATCTTGATCCCTTAGGACATCATATGCTCCTAAAGGGTCATGCAATGTTATGTGGGGTCCTAAGGGAGAGAGAGAGAGAGAGAGAGAGAGAGAGAGGAATAAAAAAGGGAGGAAGGGACGGAGGGACAGAGGGAGGGAGGGAGAGGAAGAGATGTCACATGATGTCGTTAAGGGTCACATGGGGTCCTAATTGAGCCATGCATGTGTTACAACACCGTATGACCCCTTAAGACACCATATGACCCCTTAAGATATTATACATGGTCCGAAGGGGTCATATGGCATCATTGGGGGTCATGTAGGGTCATAATGGGATCGCGCTAGAACATCATATGGTCTTAAGGGGTCATATGTGTGCTAAGGGACCTTACATGATGTCATTAGGTGTTATGTGGGGCCGAGAGAGAGAGAGAGAGAGAGAGAGAGAGAGAGGGGCGGGGTAGGAATACAATGTACAATAAGATATCAAAAGATAATACACACATACATATTATATATATTATACATGTATATATTATAAACATACATATATGTATACATACATCATACACATATTATATACATATACATACATATGTGTGTGTGTGTGTATATAATATCCACATATATACATATTATACATATACATATATATGTATGCACACACACACATTTTAAACGTACACATTAATTTTTTTATGGTATAGTATCACAGGAAGAACTGCGTACGCGCTGCTTATTAAAAAAAAATCCCATATGCAGTTCTTATTCAAAAGAAACCTCATACGCGCTATTTTTTGTTTAGGCTTGGATGACAAAGCTGCGGTTTGGAAGTTTGATTTCCCTCCATTTCCCTCCTTTTTTACGTGTTTTATTTTATGAACTTGGTTTCTCGACTTTGTCATCATTAGGTTTACACTTCATCAAATGGGTATTACTAAAATTGCCACCATATTTTCACTCATCTTCTAAGCTTTCTAACCATATATATATTTTTTAAATTTGAACAACAATAACATATTATTATTATATTTCTTTTACCAATGTCTCCATAGTTCTTAGAGACATATGTGTACCATCTTTTTTAAAACTTTTGATCTAATTATCCAAATTTTTAAAAAATTATATATTATTGTAGTGCACTTGATTCTTTACAATTTAAAAAAAAAAAAAAATCATTTTCAATTTTTTTGGTGCAAGTTATGCTTCGCGCATGAACAGGTACCTAATTTTCAAGATGTGCTCGATTGGAAAAATCATAAAAAAACAAATACTCAACAAAAAATTACAAAAAAATAAACAACTTCTAGTGCTCACTCTTACCTATCTTTCTGCTAGAGGATTTGTCAAAATACTAAATCTAACTATGACTTTTTTTAATGCTCACGTCAGACACTATGTTATGTTTTTTAGAAAAAATCAGGGTCTTTTTTTCGTGCGCGAAAGATTTGACCCCCTTAATCTTATCCAATTTTGAAAAAAATTAGTAGTTTGGAAACTAGATTCAAAATACTACGATCTTTGTTCTTTCAGTATCTTCATATCTTGAGTGGATGGCTCTCAACTTTCTCCTCCAAGTTCAAGTTTACCTGATTTTAGAAGGAAAAAAATGTCCACTTATACCCCTTTTTGCACACCATCTTGATTCACTTACCTTTGAATTGAATTCTCTTTGTTTAACTCTTATAGAGTAAGTTCATAATATTATAATTTTAATATCTCTTTCATCTTTATTCAAAGTGTTTATTTGTTTGTTTTGCATGATGTCGAGGTCAACTGATTAAATCTTTACACAATGTTTGTTGTAATGATATTAAAAATCTCATTGTTTTAATGGAAAGCACAACATTATTGCATTGCTTTGTTGTTGATTGATGCCCCCAAATTACTCACTATTTGAGGTCAATAATCAGGAGGTCTCCACGTTTTAAAACTCTAGATTTAATTTAAAGTCATTTTTGGTAGGTTGGAAACCAGCATTTAGTATAACCAGGGCCACTACTAAAAAACAAACAGGTAAATATACTTATCTATTGTGGGAAGAATTATCTATTGTAGGAAATTGTGGGTTAGTTTAAATTCTATGTGCTTTCGGTTAATAATCATTTCATCTTCATACCAATCCTACACTAACTCATCAACTGTTGATGATTGTTGTCACTGTGGCCCTTCTGTTACGAGTGTTTGTTGTTCTCAAAAGTGGTCTCCTCATGCTACACTAGCGCATCTATTTTTTTTAATCAAGGTCAAGATCCAGTTTGCTTACACCCAATATTTGTCTTCAACTGCTAGGTGCTCACGTTTTTTTATTTTCCTTATAAATATTGCATAGGATGACAATAAAAAGAATATGCACCTCATCAATAATTTGTAGATACCTCATGTTGCTTAGCATGGCATGCACTCTGTAACTTCCATCTTTGATTTCCATGTTCTTGGCAACCCTGACTGTCCTAGCTGGATGTCTAGATACTTGCACAAAAATGGGTACCACAAATTGCGCTTCTCTTATGTCTAGATCTTAGTGTATAGCTCTGGTTATGAGCTACGTGGCGATGCCCTTCAGAATGTGAGCCTCTACTAATATTTTTTAGTGCCTTGCCTCTCCTCACTAGTCTGACTAGTATACATATTCAATATTGAATATGGAGGGAATTTACCATAAAAATTGTACACTGGAAAGACAGAAGAACAACTTTCCCATCATATCAGTTTGAAAGTACATGTCGTATTTTACATGGGAAAAATCTTCTATATACAAACTAGCACTTAGACAATAAAAAAAGAAAAATTATATAACAAAATAATGATTGATGACTTATTTAGGCATAACGAGTTATTATTCTTAAGCAAATGGAAAAAAACAAATAGTTTCGTGTGCTAACAGCGATGCTACCTAATAAGTCTTTCGATTACATCTTCTAACTCCCTATCATAATTTTTTTGGCTTTTGCCTTCGCTTCTTGGTATCTTCGAATCATTAAGGAAATAATCTAATTGCAATCACAAACTAATTGCTTGCCCTAACTTGATAGCAACAACGTATTGTTTATTAGGACAACAAGTGACCAAAAGTAGACAAACATAATGTTGTGACATTTTTCTAATAGTCTTGCTTTAAATGCCAGTTAAAATAATGCATTTCACCAATCAATGCAAGATAGTCTCTTGATGCCTGTAAAAAGAAATTGATAGACAAGAGATTTATGCTTTAGGTTATTACTTTTAGGTTTCCATAGCATTTGTATAGTATACTTACTATTCACATCTGTATTGTACTCATGTATATCATAATATATTTTTGGAATGTTGGTTTAAACATTACAATCTTCATATATTATACATATGGATTAAATGTTAAGATATAGATAACATCTTATTTGTATAAAAGCTTAAACCAAATGCTTCTACCACTACATGTACACAACAACTTAAAATCTCTCAATAGAAACTTGATACATTGCGTCTCTTGTTAAAATACTAATAATATAATAAATATTATCACTTATAAATAATATAACATAATTAAACTAAACTTTTTATTATTGTAATATCTCTTGACAAATTTTATATAAATTATATTTAATTTATATATTTATTTTAATAGCAAATTAATATTTAAAAATAAAATAATCTATGAATGTACTTTACATGTGTTAATTACTAAATAAAATCAAAATGTCATCATGCCCATCTTATGTCCTAAATGAAAATTTAAAAGTATGAAAATAAACTCATAGTAATTTCCTGAACTACCCAAGTGACCTCATTGTATCTCGAAGTTACTTGGGCTTTAAAACAAACAAGGCTAAATCGGCTCCAAAACCGCTATGTCGTATGATGCAAAACAGCTATGTCATATGATGCAAAACCTTTTGTGTTATGTGCACATAAAAATTGCAGAATAGGCTCAGAACTAGACTTTAAAAGGGACAAGGCTAAACCAGCTCCAAAACAGTGATGTCGTACAATGCAAAACCCTCATGTTATGTGCACATAAAAATTGCAGAATAGACTCAGAATGACTGTAAGGCTTGACAGAAATGTTGTGACCGCTTTTCCCCTTTATATAACACAAAGGTTATTTGCAGTGTACAACCTTCTAGAACCAATTTAGTGCAGTTTCCACATATCTCAAACCCTCTATGTGCACACTATGCAGTTGCCAAGACTGTAAAATAACAATTCATTGTCTAAATCGATAAACCCATAAAAATATATTTAGAGGTAAGAGTTTCCACTACCTTCTGTCAAGGTTCGTCTGCACCTGCCGCACGGCGGAATCCCTGTTTTATTAAAACAACCCAACAAAAAACCAAAAAGAGTTCGTAAAAAAAAAACGAAAAAAAACTAGTAGTTAAAAAGTTACTCTCACTATTGTAAATGCTAGAACTAGAACTACCATTCAAATCAGACCACCATTCGTCTTTGCGGTAGTTGCTCCGACCCTTCTCTCATCGTCACGTGACGGAGAATACTCCCGACCTCACTCAGGAGTCTATTTATTCACCACATCTAAACAATTAGACCAACGCCAATTGCGCAATAGATTTGGCCTTTTACCATAGCCAGTAATTGTGAGTGAGCCAAAAAATGGCGCCAGCCCGAGTAGAGACATTGTCCAGCAGTGGTCTGGATTCAATCCCGGCCGAATACGTGAGGCCAATCGAAGAGAGATCCACGGATAGCGTTCTCGATCTCAAGAATGGAGGAGATGGTCCTCAGCTTCCCGTCATTGATTTTGCCGGGTGGGAAACAAGCGAAGAGGAGAGGAAAAGAATAATGCGCCAAGTTGCAGAGGCGAGCCGAGAGTGGGGAGCCATGCAACTGCTGAATCATGGCATCCCCGAGACTCTCATTGCTCGCCTCCAGTCTGCCGGAAAAGCTTTCTTCGATCTGCCCATCGAAGAAAAGGAAAAGTACGCTAATGACGCGGCCAATGGAAAGATCTCGGGTTATGGCAGCAAGCTGGCCAACAATGCGAGCGGGCAGCTGGAGTGGGAGGATTACTATTTCCACATTCTGTGGCCTCATCTCAAGCGCGATGTTGAAAACACATGGCCTGGTTACCCGGCTGAGTATGAGGAAGTCACGGACGCTTATGGAGTGCACATTCGAAAACTGACGAGCATTCTTTTGGGCGCATTGTCTTCGGAGCTCGGTTTGGAGAAGAATCGCATGGAGAAACTGCTGGGTGGGGAGGAGTTAGTTATGGAGTTGAAGATCAATTATTACCCGCGTTGCCCTCAGCCGGAGCTCGCTTTGGGAGTCGAAGCGCACACCGACATCAGTGCCCTTACATTTCTCCTGCATAACATGGTGCCCGGACTGCAGCTTTTCCACCAGGGGAAATGGATTACTGCCAAATGCATTCCTGGGGCTCTCATCTTTCAGCTCGGTGACCAAGTAGAGGTAAAAATAAAGCAAGCGTTAGATTTTCATTCCTCATTGCTTTTTTATTCTACGCAATCTACTCTACTGTGTAATCTCATAATTGCAATGGTTTTATAGATCCTGAGCAACGGTAAGTACAAGAGCGGGCTCCACAGAGGACTGGTGAACAAGGAGAAGGTGAGGATATCGTGGGCCGTGTTCTGCTGTCCTCCTAAGGAGGCGGTGACTGGGCCTATGAAAGAGATGGTCGACGAGCAAAACCCGCCGCTGTTTCCGACGAGGACCTTCCAGGAGCACATCGATTACAAGCTCTTCAGGAAGAACCAGGTTAAGAAGGAAAAGGCCGCCGAATGAGACGGTTTATTGTGACTGGAGCTATTCCCTCATGGTTAAATAAATAACTGCTCGCTATCACCATTAATGGGCCTGTTTTGTTATTTCTTCCCGCTGTTAACTACTTACAGGCTTCGGAGTTAGCTAGCAGTTTTTATGTTTTAGAATGTTCCTTACTATTTTATTAAATACGAACAAGCTGGTTTGGGATTTAGTATAAGAAATCATCTCGATCCACTTTCCTGTTTGAGAATCATCTAAATTCAAAGTAAAAAACTGGTTTCTCATTTAGTATATATTCATTAATTTTTTAAAGGAAAAATAAAATAAATTATGAAATAATGAATGGTGTTTTTTAAAAATAAAATGAAAAGAAAGTAAAGAATATAATAATAAAATAAAATATTTTTTAAATATAAATAAAAAATTTATGCATTTTGAAATAAAAATAATAATTTTGGAGTAAAAGAAAATAAATCTTAATTCATGTTTTTAAAGAAAAATATTTTATAATTCTTATTGTACAAATTTCAAATCAAACTAAAATTCACACATCATTAATTTCATTTCAATAAGACTGTTTAATCTCCATTGGACCAGTGAACTCATGATCAGAATGTTTTCATTTCAATGGGACCCATTTAATCTTGTCATTCATTTCAATTGAACTGTTTAATCTTGTGAAAGTCATAATCACACTGTTTAATCTTGTGAACTTCAAAAACAAACAATTTGATTTCATTTGAATAGTCATTAAAAGCTTTCATTTCTTCATTTATTTCAATAAAGTAGCCACTGGAAGCTTTCATTTCTTCAATTCAATGAAGTAGCCATTAGTATTATTTATTTATTATAATAAAAATTTATTTGATTTAAAATAATAAATCTAAATCAAATAAAATATTTCTGGTTTTAGTACAGATTGAAAGAGGACAAATTTGTTTTCTTTCACAAATTGAAGAATCATGTAGCACACAAAATACCAGTCTTGAGTGAGGTGAGAGTCAGAGCCGTAGAAAATGCAGAGGAAATGGATACAGGCGCGACGCATTCTTTCCAGCATTACTTAAAAGGAAAGCACGATGCAATCGTACATGCTCAATGCACAGTCCAGATCTCGCAAAACATAAAAGCACTTCTTTGATCTACAAAATATTGGTTTTTTTTTAATTTTTTTTGTTAATACAGCAATAGAAATGCAGATCATGAAAATTTCACTGTTGAAAATTTCTAGATTTTAGAAATCGTACTTAAAATTAACCGCATCCAATTTTATTATAAATCAAGTAAAATATTACTGTTGCTGGTACAGATTGAAAAAGGATAATGGAAGAGAGTCACGTAGCACACAAAATACCAGTCTGAGTGCGGTGAGGGCCAAAGCCGTAGAAAATGCAGAGGAAATGTACGCTTCCTTTGTCAAGAATATGCCCTCGACGAAGAAAAGAGAACGACAGAGTCAATCGTGCATGCTCAATCCACCGTCCAGGTCTCGCGTAAGATAGAATACCTGTTTCCTGTCGCTTCTTTAAGGGAGAAAGGCGGCGGCTCCGTCTGCAGCCTGCTGAGTTGCCTCTCTGGCCGTCTTGCACATAGCCGCCGTGATCTCAAGGTTTCTCTCACCGATTTTCTTCGGATCTGAAAATCAATCGTGAATTTGCATATAATTTATCCAGTGCTTCGTCTGGAAAGAACACCTCAAAGTTCAAACCGTAAAGAAGCAAACAGAGTGGAAATTCATACGACCGCTTTTTAATGAGACTTTCTTGTGCATAATTACACTTCAGTAAAACTGTTTGACTTAGAAGCCATAGGTGCATCTGATTTTTTTTGGGAGGGGCATTCTAAATATGGAAATATCACAGGTTACAGAATAGGTAGGGCTTCCTAGGATTTTCTCTTTTTTAAGACCTTAGATTTGGTCACTGGCTTCTATTTTAAAGTTTACGGGTTTGACCCATTATGGATGTAATGTTAAATGATGTATTTTTGTGATCTGTTACTGGCGATTCTCCTTTGACTATCCTCTCTCTGACGGAAAAGTCCAGTGCTCAAGTGATTTGTTGTTTTTGGCTGGAAAGCGACTTCATATTTACTGTAATTTGTGGTTCTAGTGCCACATATCCAGTGCTCCCTCTGCAAAGAACACCTCAAAGTTCGAACCCTAAAGAAGCAAATAGAGCGGGAATTCATACGACCGCTTTTCAATATTATTTTACTGTGCATAAATGCATTTCAGTAAAATTGTTTTGACTTAGAAGCCATAGATGCATCTGGTTTTTATGGCTTCGCAGCCAGGAAGCAATAACCGATTTGGAAGGGGTGTTGTAAACAGAGAGATATCACACGTTACAGAAAAGTTAGGGTTTCCAAGGTTTTTTTCTGTTTTCAGCCCATAGATCTGGTCAGTGGCTTCAATTTAAAACTTTTGTACTGTTAAATGATGTTTTCCATGATCTTTTCATGGCATTTCTCCCTGGACGATCCTCTCCCTGACGGAAAAGTCCAGTGCTCAACTAATTTGTTGTTTTTGGCTGGAAAGCGATCTCATATTGACACATATTTGGTTCTAGTGCCTTCTTTAAGCCTGAGTTTAGGTCTATAATTCATTTTTCTTGTTTTTTTAGGCAGGGATTGTTGGTTGCATCTCCGTAGAGCGCCATGTGTCGTTATTTGGTTCGATCATTTGCCTACCTCCTCTCTTTTTAACGCATGTGGCATACGGCTTTTTCAACTTGTACGCATGTCGAATTGTCTGTGCAGTCATACAAATAGTAGCATACTAGCAGTTGCACGTTTTGTTTTTTTTGCATGCAACGGAGCGCCGATAGGCTGGTTATGTTTGAATAGTTTTGATTAAAGAAAAGCAGTTAATAGCAGGCAGGGAAAGTAAAATTAAAATGCAATTGGCAGAGATAAGTCAATACAAAAATGAGAAAGAGTGAGTCATTATGATTATTGTAACATGCAATAAACAAACATATTCAATAATCTGTTGTTTTTTTTCAATGTGAAATGTACATAAAGAGATGAGAAACTGTAAAAGTGTTTTATTGTTCACTTTAAAAGAGAGATCCAGTAAAAAATTAGGCCAGTTTTTGAGGTCTGATGACAAAAAAAAGTTGGCAAAATATCATCCATGTGAGAGAAGCTTATTTTGAGGCTTTTTTATGTGGTGTATGGGACCTTAGGCAACCTGAAAAAAGATAGATAAAAATGCAGTGAGTGTAGATTTTAGTAAAGATGAAAGTGCATTATAAAAGAACATGAAGCAAATGCTTATGTTTAATGTGCAAGCAGAATGGCTGCATGAACAACGATTCTGATTGTAGCTATCTGCTCAAAAGAAGAAGGGAAATCAATGCAAAGGGAAGTGTTAATGGGCAAGTTTGCAACCATACAGAGCATGCAATTCTGGTAGTTTGCTTGAACTCTCAAAGAGCTTGTGCAGCTGTTCATGAATACAACAATTAGATCAAAGTAAGAATAAGATACTTTTCAAACATTAAAAATTGTTGATATAGCATATTTCAAAAAGATAAATTTAAATATTATACCTGTCATGATAAAACACAATGGATCTTTTGAATAAAATGGTCATTGTCCTAAACATGATATCATATCAGAACAAGGATGCAACCAACTTTTACATTGGTGGCAGGATTTCAGGGATAAGAAATGGGAAACTTTGAAAGGGAGAGTTTGAAATAGATAAGAATTACCCGTACCTAAGGTCAAAATAGCATCTAATTGTCCTGCGACAATTCCATTAGACTATAAGACTTGTATGAACAAAATAACTTGAGTGAATACAATCGATTCAGACAGACAAGAACATAAACTGTATAAAATTGACGAAAACATAAACAAAAAAACCTTTTATGTTAGTTATAAGACATGTGATATAGATTACCATTGTAATGGAAGCTAATTTTTGAAAATCCATAAGTGGATTGCAGATAAGGCAATGTACATACTGTATGTAAGACAAATAAGTACAAATAAGTAACTTTGAGAAAATAAAAAATGATTGATATAGCATATTTGAAAAAGATAAATTTTAAAATTATACCCGTTTTTTAATTTATTTATCATTTAGGACAGGTCATGAAATGTATCTATATCTGGATGAATACACTGTTATTGTCTTTAAAAAATTGATAAACATTATGGAATATAAAATCAGAACTAAAGAACCAGGTTAGCTGATAATCCTTTGTGTAGAAATTCTATTGCAGTCACTGATTATTAATCTCCTATCTCATAAAAATTATTTAACTGCTGAAAATAAATTTACAGCTGAATATCGAAAAATAACACAACTGCAACTTCACTAAAAATACGGAAAGAAATAAGCAACACAAGGACACAATATTTTTGGACAATCATCCCTGGAAAAACCCCTAAGGGAAAACCAGTTCTACAGATGGAAAATATATTAATCTTCAACAATATAAGAATTACAAAAGAATTCCTTGCCTTTTACTGGCAGAACTCCGACAAACTCCTAATATCTCCTGCTTATATCCTCCACTGCTATATCAACGCTATCACTGCGCCTCTTGCTAACACTGCAAGACTATTTGCTATCACTGCAAATTTCTTTCTCAAGACTTCTTATTTTCCAAATGACCCATGACCCCTTTTTATACTACTCTATTGGAAAACCAACAGCCAAGATTAATTCAAACCAACGGCTGAGATTAAGACAACTCAATTAACCAATAACTAATTTTGGCTATGAGGTGTCACCTAAAAAGAGCCACTATTAAATAACAATTGTTATTATCCTAACAACACTTGTTTGACAAAAACAACCATTTTCTAATTCTAGGTCAGGACGAACAGCTGTCCAAAACTACCCATAACTAATGCTGTTATTTCTGGGTAAGGACGAACAGCTGTCCAAGCTACCCATAATTAACACTCCCTCTTAGCGAGGAAGCTGTTCTACATGACACCCATCTTATCTCTGAAGAAGATGAATTTTGCCTTCCCCAATGCCTTTGTTAGAATGTCTACTACCTGCTCCTCTGTAGGTATGTACTGTAGCTGAACAATCCCCCTCTGTACACAATCCCTGATGAAGTGATACCTGATGTCTATATGTTTCGATCTATCGTGAAACACTGGATTCTCAGTCAACTTGATGCAACTCTGATTGTCGCAGTGTATCACCGTAGTCTCAACCTTCTGACCAAACAAGGCTACTAGCAACTTCCGAAGCCATATAGCTTCACACGTCGCCATGCTGGCTGCTATGTATTCTGCTTCTGATGAACTCAAGGCCACAGATTTTTGCTTCCTGCTGAACCAAGAAACAACTCATGATCCCAGGCTGAAACAACATCCTGAAGTACTCCTTTTGTCCGTTGTACTGCCTGCCCAATCTGCATCAGTATAGCCTATCAACTTGATACCTTCACCTCGAACATATCTGATCCTGTACTCAACTGTACCATGAAGATAACGCAACACATGCTTAGCCGCCGTCCAATGCACTCTCTTTGGCTCTACCATGAACTGACTAAGAGAGTTTACTGCAAAGGCTATATCTGGCCTGGTGTTGACCAAATACATGAGCGAACCAATCAGCTGCCTGTATAGGGTGGGATCAACATCCTTTTCCTTGGATGCATCTACCTTCCTCCAATTAGTGATCATGGGTGTAGACATGGCTTTGCAATCTTCCATCTCGAATCTCTTCAAGATTTCAATGCAATATTTCCCTTGACCAAGGAAAATCTCTCCATCAGTCTGCCACACCTCCATGCCTAGAAAGTAGTGCATAAGTCCCAAATTCTTCATCTCAAACTCTTCTGCAAGGTCCCTCTTGCAATCCTCTATGAGCCCTAGCGCACCAGTAAGAAACAAGTCATCCACATATAGAACAAGAATGAGAACCTCACCCCCAACCACCAAGTAGTAGAGGTTCGCATCAGCCTCACTCTTCACAAAGCCCATTTCCTGCAAGTATGTATCAATGCGCTCATACCACGCTCTGGGAGCCTGCTTGAGTCCGTATAAGGCTTTCTTTAATCTGCACACGTGGGTCTCTTTGCTGTGTGCTACAAAGCCTTCTGGTTGTTCTATGTATACCTCCTCCTTCAATTCTCCATTAAGGAATGCTGTCTTGACATCCATTTGATGGATCTGCCATCCCATCTGTGCTGCAAATGAGATTACAGCTCGTATAGAAGTATACCTGGCCACAGGAGCAAATGTCTCCTCATAGTCTATTCCCTCCTTCTGAGAGAACCCCTTGGCCACAAACCTCGCATTATATTTCTCGATGCTACCATCTGCACCATGCTTTATCTTGAAGATCCAACGCGATCCAACTACTGCTCTATCAGTTGGTCTAGGCACTACCTCCCATACATCATTCTGCATTATTGAGTTATATTCCTCAACCATAGCATCTCGCCATACCTGATGCTTTGCAGCTTCCTGATAGCTGGAAGGTTCACTATCTACCAACTAGCTGACTAATGCCACATAGTCATTGAACTTGGCTGGTTGTCTCCTCTGTCTTGTACTCTTCCTAGGAGCTCCCACAGACTCCTGAGTATCCCTTTGTATGTCTTGAACCTCATGGTTCCTACTGCCAACTATAGAGGATGAAATATCAACCTCTATATCATCTAGATGCATATCCTGCTGCACCAGTTGCTCCATACTCTGTGAATCTTCACTACTTGAGTCTATGCTTGTACTAGTAACTGTACTTGAGCTTTGTTGTCCTTGACTTGGACTTGGAGCTTTTGTTGGCTGCTCACTCTGATCATCTGCTGGCAAATCTCTAGATCTTCTAAACGCCTTGTCCTCCATGAACTTGACATCGCGTCTGACAATAATTCTTCTGGTCCCTGGAATGAACATCCTATATGCCTTTGAAGTTTCACTATACCCAACAAAGTACCCCTTCTCTGCAGTCTGATCTAACTTGGTACGTGTGTCTCCAGGAATAAGGCAATATGCCAAACTCCCAAATATCTTGAAGTGACCAACATCTGGCTTCTTCCCCGTGAAAGCCTCCTCTGGTGTCATTTTCCCTAGTACCTTGTGTGGAACCCTATTCTGAATGTAGACTGTTGTACTACATGCTTCTGCCCATAAGTAGCGGGGCATGTCCTGGTCATGTAGCATAGCCCTTGCTGCCTCCGAAATAGAACAGTTCTTCCTCTCAGCAACTCCATTCTGTTGTGGATTGTAAGGAACAGTCCACTCTCTCTTGATTCCTTCTCTGGTACAGAAATCCTGGAAGTCATTTCCTTTGTACTCGCCTCCATTGTCTGACCAAAGAACCTTTATCTTCCTTCCTGTTGAGTTCTCCACAAGAGCCTTGAACTCTTGGAAGCGACTGAAAACCTCATCCTTGGTCTTCAAGAAGTATATCCAGGTCTTCCTGGAGAAATCATCAATAAAGGTAACATAATACTCATATCCTTTGAGAGACTTTGTCGACATTGGTCCACATACATCTGAATGTACTAGATCAAGAACACCCATAGATCTGGTGTCACTCCTTGGAAAAGATGCTTTCACAAACTTTCCCAACACACATCCCTTACATACATCATCATGCTCTGTGCTCACCTCTGGAACACCTGTCACCGTCTCACGAAGCAATCTAAGTGCTCCATGATGAATATGGCCCATCCTCCTATGCCATAGCTCTCCAAGATCTCTAGGGTTACTGCTGCTCATGAGTGCCTTAGGAGTATCAAACTGCAACCTATAAAGGCGACCACTCCTAACTCCAATAGATACGGGTGATTTCCAATCTTTATGCTTAATCAAAACATGCATCCCTCTAAAGAGAACATTATACCCTTTATCCTGAAGGACAGATACAAAAACCAAATTCATACCTAAGCCTGGCACATGCAACACATCATGAAGAGGAATTACCTTTCCATTCTCCCTCTGAAGTTGAACAGTCCCTTTCCCAACTGAGTTGAGCTTGGACAAGTTCCCCATAGAGATCTGGATTCTGGTGTTCTCCTCCTTGTAGCTGGAGAAGTATTCTCGAACTCCTGTCATATGAAATGACGCCCCACTGTCTATATACTAGACACTTTGTGAGGTTGAGCTAATCATACAAGCTATGAGTGCAAAATCATCCTCCAATCTACTAGAGAGCTCCTCTGCACTTGCTGAAGCTGCCACTTGGTTCTTTCCCTTCTTATCTTTCTTCCTTTGTGGGCAATCGCTGACATAGTGGCCAAACTCGTGACAACCAAAGCACTTGACCTTAGATAGGTCCTTCTTCTTCTTTTCAATTTGTGAATTTGCTCCTTTGCTAGATCCCTTCTTTGTTTTCCCCTTTCCCGCTAGGGCAACATTTTCTTGTTCTACCTCACTTTTCTGACTCTTGTTGTTGGCTCCATTGACAAGACTTAGTCTAAGCTCCTCTTGAGTGAAATCACTCCATAGTCGATCCCAGCTAGGTAAGGTGTCTCGTCCACTAATAACTTGAACAAAGACATCCCACTGCTTAGAAAACCCATTTAGGGCTATTCTTACTAGCTCGTCTTCATTTGGCTTATCTCCAACAGCTGCTAACTCGTCCTTGACAAGTCTAAGCCTGGTGAGGTAACTTGTAACATCTTCTCCCTTGTTCATTCGGGTATTCCTCAATTTTTCTCTGAGAATCAGCTTCCGGTTAGTGGTAGCATTCTGGTACAGATTCATAATGGCATCCCACATCTTCTTCGCTGTATCTAACTCTGCGATATGTGGAACAACATGGTCCTTGACACCATCAAGGATTATCCTCCTCGCCTTGGCATCATCCTTCTTGTATGCTGCAAGTTGTACTGGATCTGTAAGTACAGCTACAGTACTGGTAACATATTCCTTGATACCATTCTCTTCCAACAATAAAGAAATTCTAGCTTTCCAGACACCAAAATTTGAGGCACCATCCAATCTGTCCTGATCTCTCAAACCTGCTGAGGCCATCTCAAAGAAATAAAGGAAAACAATAACTCGAAAGAGGTCAAACTCAAATTTCTTTCCTTTGCTTAGGGTAAACCTTTTCTACCCTCAACAAAGCTCTAATACCATGTAGAAATTCTATTGCAGTCACTGATTATTAATCTTCTATCTCATAAAAATTATTTAACTGTTGAAAATAAATTTACAGCTGAATATCGAAAAATAACACAACTGCAACTTCACTAAAAATATGGAAAGAAATAAGCAACACAAGGACACAATATTTTTGGACAATCATCCCTGGAAAAACCCCTAAGGGAAAACCAGTTCTACAGATGGAAAATATATTAATCTTCAGCAATATAAGAATTACAAAATAATTCCTTGCCTCTTACTGGCAGAACTCCGACAAACTCCTAATATCTCTTGCTGATATCCTCCACTGCTATATCAACGCTATCACTGCGCCTCTTGCTAACACTGCAAATTTCTTTCTCAAGACTTCTTATTTTCCAAATGATCCATGACCCCTTTTTATACTACTCTATTGGAAAACCAACGGCCGAGATTAATTCAAACCAACGGCTGAGATTAAGACAACTCAATTAACCAATAACTAATTTTGGCTATGAGGTGTCACCTAAAAAGAGCCACTATTAAATAACAATTGTTATTATCCTAACAACACTTGTTTGACAAAAACAACCATTTTCCAATTCTAGGTCAGGACGAACAGCTGTCCAAAACTACCCATAACTAATGCTGTTATTTCTGGGTAAGGACGAACAGCTGTCCAAGCTACCCATAATTAACACTTTGTTTGGCGAAGAAACGATTTGATGAAATGCATGTTTTTCAGTTATGATTAGCCTCTATTTTTGTACTAGCTAGTTAAAAAACCCAGTTCTTGAATATATATATATATAAAGATAATCTAATTATTAAAAGGCAGAGATGCACAAGTTAATGCAGTCACAAGAGACAATAAAGAGATCAATGTCAAAATCAGTTGTGACCTCACAGGGAAGAAATGGAACTGGGTTTTTCACCAACTACTACAGCTACCCAAAAAAAAAAAAAGAAAAAAAAAGAGGGTACTCATAATTGAAAAACATAACTAGTTGTTTAGTTTTTAAATCCACCTATTTGACCATAAATGCAAAGCAAATACAATGATGTATCACTAGTTAGCTGACCTTACAGAAAGAAAACGTAAGTGGTTTTTTCATCAACTGCCACCCAAAAAAATAGGTAACAAGTACAAAATTATCAGCTAAGCTAGTCCTTTAGTTTTTAAATCCTCCTACTTGACCCAAAAAGAGGTAACAAATACAAAATTATCAACTAAACTGGTTCTTTAGTTTTTAAATCTGCCTACTTACAAAAAAACAGAGGTAACAAATATAAATTTATCAGCTAAGCTGATTCTTTAGTTTTTAAATCCACCTACTTGACCCAAAAAAGAGGTAACAAATACAAAACTATCAACTGAGTTGGTTGTTTAGTTTTTAAATTCACCTACTTGACCCAAAAAAGAGGCCATAACTAAAAAATGTGAAAAAACAACATGACGTAACAAATACAAAATTATCAGCTAAGATGGTTCTTCAGTTTTTAAATCCAGCTATTTAACAAAAAAAAGAGGTAACAAATACAAAAGTATCATCTCAGTTGGTTCTTTATTTTTTAAATCCACCTACTTGACAAAAAATGCAAAGAAAATGATACGTTACAAGAAAAAAATTGAAGAAAACTGCTAAAAATTACTTCTTTTGCACCAATCGCCTAATGAAGTCACTCTTTCTTTTCTTGTTTCACAAAATGCCTTTACCATTCACAACACCAAACTACTCTGCTCGAAAGAACCTCCAAAGAACACCAGACTGCTCTGCTTGGAAGAACGCCAAACCTAACACAAACAAAAACTTAAAATTATCACCTAAGTTGGTTCTTCAGTTTTTAAATCCGTCTATTTAACAAAAAAAAGAGGTAACAAATACAAAACTATTAGCTGAGTTGGCTCTTTAATTTTTAAATCTCCTTGAAAATGTTGAAATTGAGGTTTTCACAGGAAAGAAATTGCATTAGGGTGTCGTGTCATCTATATTCTTCAAAATATCCCAATTATCTCTCTTTACATATCATATTTTGTTAATAGAAGTGACTCTAAAACAGAGCATAAATCTTTTATCTCACATGCATGGAGTACAACATTTTTTGGGAGAAAGTAGCTCCCATGCATAAGTTTGGCAATTGTATCTGCAAGTTTTCTTTTTCATCTCATATCATCACCTATAGGCTATTTTTGATCTCATAGTCACCTATAGGTTATTTTCAGTAAACACATCGCTTTTTGTCCTTTCCAGTTGTATAGTTAACTTCTAATTTTTCAATACCTATAGATTTCAACGTTTTTTCTAGCAGTCATATCAAAGATTTAATTTTAGTTTATAGTAATTTTAATTTCCCAGTAGCTTCAGGTATTTTTGAAATTTTTTATCTCTTTCAGAACCTGTTTATAGCATTATTAGTTTGCACTGCAAATCTAGGTGATTAGGATATACATCCCTTAGCCAGAGACTAAAAGATAGTGAAGACACAGGTCAATGCATAGAGGGCAGGTCTAAAACAGAGCTTCAAGATCTAAGAAAGAAGGGTATCACAGAGATTAGCTCTATTCAAATTCTTTTGAAGCATTCCAATGATTGTCATGGCTATAAAGTATAGCTTCAAAATACAATATTCTATGAATGGATTGCTTTAGTGAAAACCTAATGCATCAACATAGTGAAAATTCGATAGAAAAATGAGATGAAAGGAATTTTAAAAGACAACAATAAGATGAAAGTCTTTTAGAGTAGTCCGAGAATAGAGATTTTGACAACTAGTGCAAGAGCGAGGTTATGAGATGTATTAAAATGTAGTCATAGAAATGCAGGTCATGACAGTAAAGAACAATGAAATGAGCAGAGAGATTGATGCAAATATTTGGTGTTGTGCATGCAATGTTTTACTTTGAGTTATGACCTTTTTTTTTTCATCTAATTCTTCATAGCAATAAATTTATTTCTTTAGATAAAACAATCCATGGTCAAAGAGAATCAAACAATTAATTTCCTAAGAGAATTAAAAACTTTAAATCTTGAAAGCTTTGAGCTTCTTCTTGTAATGTTTAATAAGGATTTGAATAACATCAACTTTTAAATTTTGAGCTTTAGTGCCAATTTGTGGCATTATTCTAGACCTAAATAAATTTGAACTGATAGTGAACATTTTAAATGAGAACAATGTCTATAAAATTACAAACTACAATTTTCCAACATGTAAAGGGAATCCGGTTTAAAAATAAACTTAATATGAGAAATAACTATGTTGTGATCAGATTATATGGTAAAAATGCCTTTAGCCCAAATTAAGCAGTATGAAATGAAAACAGAGGCTTGGGAATTTTCAAAGTATATGGTAGTGTAATTGCATTATATACATGATAATGCATACATAGAATGGAACCTATCCTAATGTTAAAAAAAACTTGTTTTAGGTTCAATCTTGACAAAAAAATCAGCCAACGAAATGACAAAGAATCCCACCTTCTGAATTAGAGCATCTATCAAGGTTTTCAACATAAAGAATCAAAGATAAAAGGAAGGAAATATGTAGCAATATCAAAGACAAGATTATTTTCAAGGTCGTGTATGTTTGCATTGTTATTTTATTTTCCCCTGTGTGACCATCATCACAATTATATTACAACCTTACTGCTACACTAGGCTCGTTGTTTGCAGTCTTCTTTATTGTTCTTTGAGAATACAACCCTTACATATTCCAAAAGGAGCTCTAGACATGCTTAGAGCCAAAAGTAACTATAACGATATTTTGAATGTATCCACTTATCTAGACCAATGGCGATGTTAATATTACCAATTCCCACATTCACCCTAGCAGACATGTATGCAAAATATGGAACCAAAGACGGGGCATGTGAACTATTTTACATAATGACACAGAGAGATGTCTACTGAAATACAAGGACAATATAGATTTGTAGAAAGATTGATAAGGCTTTAAAAACTCTAAAAAATATTCAATTGGCAGGTGTCAAGCCATATTCGATAACCTTTTCTAGCATCCTCCCTACCTGTGCTAAAATCAGAGATTTGGAATCGGGTATGGACACCCATCAAAGCTTAATAGAACGGGAATGTTTTTTACCAAGTTCAAGAATGAATTGAAATCTTGTACAATGCTACATTATTGACCTATGTGAAGCTGCAATCAAATATAGCTAATGTTATGAGAAATTTCGTTCATGCCTCCCATCAAGTCTGAGAACAACCCAGGAGAGACATAGGCTACAAATAGGTTAAACAAGAGACTAAAAATATATTTTTCACAGCATTAGATGAACCTCTTAGATTCGTATAAAACTTGTAACATAAAATAGCAGGGAATTCTGACGTAGCTAAACAACAATGCGAATCTTACTTTACATTTAAGTAAAATGAGTACTTTCTTGGAAAACCTACTTTACAGTAAACTAAAATAGAACATAAATGACCCAGCTTCCAATGATATTCAAAAACACTACTATATATATCTAAAACCCTCGTAATTGTAAAATCTTAAAAACATGAGCAAAATCAATCATTGAACTGAGAAACGAAAGTTAGTAAAAAACCCACAACCCATTACAGGCATACTTAAAGCATTTGCAGAAACACTGCATACCTGTACATGCAACAGCCAACCGACACACCCTTTGACCTACAACACAAGTGAAATAATGCAACTGGAAATAGGATATAGTCTTCTCCTCCTATCCAAGACTCTACCCTTGATATTAGAGACATGTTTGCAACCCTTTTTTCACAGATCACATCAAACAAAAAAATAGCATACAAAAGCATAAACTCAGCCCAAATGCAGATACCATACCAACCTTACCACAGATAACAGTTGATCTTGTCGTGGTTGCAACTGCTCAGCTCGAAACAACACCCACCTTGAGAAAACAATTCACAAAACTTATTCTATACACCTTATGTTGCATAATAAACTTGATATCTACACAATTAGCAAACAAACCTGACATGAACAACAATGCTAATAAATCACATTGAATGCCATCCACCCTAAACATTTGGCACTGCGTAATTTTTATTTTTATATCCCTTCACAATTAAAAGCCTTTGCAATTAAAATGACACCACTTAGGTTACGTTAATAATGCCACTGGAAATCATGCCCCAGAAAACAATACGATACCCATGAAATGAAAATAATTGGAATACTGACAATTTATCGGACACAAAAGCCCATACTAAGAGCCTATCGGCTCAACCAGACAATTTTTTGAATTTATATGTGTATAGATAATTCTGTAGTAGGTTTTGCATCTTAAAATATTTTCTGCGGAGTCCTAAATACTCTTCAATTTTGTCTGTCCAATTAAAGATGGTAAGTTTTGTTTATAAGATGTTTTGCCCTTAATATCATTAGGTAACTTTGTCGCCCTACACAATTGTATAATTGACAAAGTTTTTAGTACTTAGACATATTGAACATATTTTTGTTCCTTTTAAAACTCTATGGATGGTAGACTTAGATTCAAGAATCTTTTGTCGTTAATAATGGAGCCTTGTGTGACACCTAAAGGAGGTGTAAGATCAACGACTAATTTTATGGCCCCGCATTAAATTGTTCATATGTTTTTTTCCATCTCGAAGAATCTTGGGATTCATTTGTAGTGAATGATAAAAAAATTGTTATACATAAACATTAAAAGATTTAATGAGGCATTGATTTTTTTATTTTATTTGTGTAATTATATTTTTAATTTGTGTAATTATATTTTGAATTTGTTTCTAACATAAATTGAGAGTTGTATGGTCATCTTATTCAATTGTTTATAAAAGAGTTTTATTAAATTTTAAATATAGAAAAGGAATACAAATTTAATATTTTTTATTTGAATATATGATATCTTCTTTTAGAAAAGAAATATAATTGAAAATAAAATTAGAGGTTATATATTTGTAAATATATATTTGATGGTGGCTCTCTTTTATAGGTCAAATATAGCTTATAATTTAAACTATTATCATATTTTAAAACTATTATCTAAATCTATGAAACTTGACATTACTTACGCCAAAATAACAATTGTTGATTTACAATTAATGTAAATTGTATGTGGGTCTTGAAACATTATATGTAATAGTCTTTTCTCAAGTCATGTGGAAGTAATTTATTAGACATCAAATTGTTCATTTGAATCATGTTTTCACAATCAATTTATTATATTCAATTATTTTAACCTCAATGGATGGTAGGCTTGCTTTTAAGATTTTTTTGTCCTTAAATATGAGAGTCCTATGTTGTGCCTAGAGTAGCCTTAAGATCATTAGCTAGCTTTATGGCCCAACACAATTGTATCAGTGGTAAAGTTGACATAGAATAAGATTCATATGGCCACTCTCATTCGATTTTTAATGTGCTTAAAATATAAAAAAATAGAATTTTAATAATTATTTTATTGGAGTATATGATATCTTCTTCTTTTAAAAGAAATATAATTAAAAATGAATTTAGAGGCAACATATTTGCAATAGTGATTTGAACAATGGTGCCTCCCCCTTTATGGATCAAATCTAATTTATAAATATAAGCTATTAGGCATGATTTTCAAATTCTGATCTAAATTTATGGAATTTGTCGTTACTTATGTCTAAAAATGAATTCATTGATTTATTAATTTATGTGAATTGTATGCCTTCATAGTGAGACAAAATAGATTTAGTTCATTGTATATTTATGCCCCTTAAATATTCTATGTGAAACCCCTTTCTCTTCAAGTAACATTTAAAGAAATATATTGAAAAAAATTCTTGATTTAGATCATGTTTTCACAATAAAAAAAATTTCTTCCATGTTTTTAATTTCTATGGATGGTAGGGTTTCTTTCTAAGACCATATATCATTAGTATTAGTCTTTTATGGTGCGATCATCAACTAACTTTATGACCTGACACAATAACATCATTGTTGATACTTTTAGTTGGTACTCTTAAGTGATTTTTGAGATTATTTGTAGTGAATGATAAATTTTTAATTATATAAAAAAAATTATTATATTTGAATAAGAATAAAATTTAAAATATTTGTAGTAAATATTTTTTATTTGTATAATTGTATCTTTAAAAGAATTTGAATATGACATAGAATGAGGGTTATATAGTTAGTCTTGATGTATTGTTTATAAAAGGAGTTTTATTGGGTTTAAAATATAAAATAAATAGCATAAACTTGGTGGCCATGTGCATAAAGATGGGAAACTAAAAGGGGGTAAAAAATTAGCAAAACTAAATTTTGATGAAAAATTAAAGATAGCCACATGCTCATATTTTGAAGATGTCACAAGAACAAGAGTCATGGTGCTTGGAATCTAGTTTCTAAATTACTATAATTCTGGTGGAAACTAAGAGGTTGGAATATAAGAAGCACACAAAGTGATCATAATTTTGTTAGAAAAATATAACATAGCATTTAACATGATCCTTGGAAAATGTTGAGTATTTTAAAGTATTTCATGAATTGTTTTAGTGGAAAATTAGCTAGCATCATATAATTATCTCTAATTTTTATGCTATTTTTAAGTGGACGCATCTTGAAAAATAAAAAGTTAAGTATTCTCCCCTCTGTTTTTCCTTGAAAACTAATTGAAAGTTATTTGCTTAATGTGTATAGAATAGAGTGTGGAATGTAAAAATATATTTTGCATCAAATTTGGATTACCAAATAAAAAAGTATACTAAAAATCCTATTCATATTTTTTTTTGGCAAAAAAGGAAGACATTAGCAAAAGAAATTGAAGATAAAAACATTAATATATTGAAAATGTAAAAAAAAATACATGGTTAGAAAGATAAGAGAGAGCTTGATGTTATTGTGAAATTTTTATAGATCAACATCAAAAGATGTGCAAACCTAATAGAGAGCACAACTAATATTTAGTCATTTTTTACACTTTGTAAAAAACATTTCTTTGGATGCTAACATGCATTGCTAGAAAAAAGGTATCTCATCCTTGCAAAATTGTAAAAAGTTACCATTTGTAAAAAAATTACTTTTGAGCATAGATGGGTCCAAAAAACTTTCAAAGCTATGAAATTTCCAAATAAGAATGCTAGTAAAGTGCTGAAATTTCCAAAGCTATGAAATTTCCATCTTTTAAAGTTTCAAAGTCAAATTTTTGAGGCATTTTAATGTATTTTTTTATCCTAAAAATGATTATAAATGGAAAATAAATTATTTTTTGATAGATAAATTCATGATATTTTCAATAGCTCAAATGATTCATCAATTAGTCTCTTGGATGAGAAGTTACAGCCTCCCAAAGTTGGGTCTCCTAAAATTGAATATGTGAAAACTTGTTGGACATAGAAAAGAGTTGTAAGGGGGAGTTACGCATCTTGCCTTTTCTTTTGGCACATTATAGGGTATTTTGATTATACACAAGTTGGGTGCCTATTTTGAGTGATTTCATTTCATGGTTTTATGTGATTTTAAAGATTTTGAGTTGTTTATGGATCTCTAGTCGATGATACTCCAATGAAACATTTATTTGCAAGTATATTGTATTCTTGTTGGTTTTGAATAACATACTGGATGACTTCTATAGTGTGAGGTTTTTCTCTCAAAAGGGTTTTTTCCATGTTATTTGGTATGCAAGGTATCTATATTTATTTCTATTTATGGGTATGTGCACCAAGATGGTGAACAAAAAAGTGTCCACTCACCTTAAAAAACCAAAATATGCAAGTAAACACATTCGGGTTATTTGAAAATTTGAGTAACTCAAACATGTTTTGGCTCAAAAAATTTGAGCCTTAACCTGTACAAGATTGTTTTGATTAAGTAAAAGCAGGTTTTTGAAAGGAACCCAAACCTTTTACAAAGCAGGAGATATCAATAGAACTAGAAAAATCCATGCCTAATCACTTCAAAAACTAAGATAGATCCCAACCGAACAAAAAGGGATCACAACCCACATTACATAACATTACATAAAAATCCAGAAAAGGATAGCAATCGGAAAGCAAAATGACAGCTAAAAGACAAAAAATGAAACTGATAGTTCTAATACTTAATATAAGTACAGATCCAATAGCCAACAAGATGAGAGGGGGGGGGGTGAATCATACAAACTTAATCATCCATAAAAACATCAGATTCAACCTCAGTAACATATATATCAGTCATATATCCAAAACTGACAAACATGCAAACTTAAAAGCATATGAACAATATAAACCTCATAACACCAGATTTAACGTGGAAACCCAAATAGGGAAAAACCACTGTGGGATTTCGGACCCACTAAGAAATATACTCTTCTAGAGTATGCTCGGTTAAAAGCAAATTCTATTAAAGATTACAAACACATTTCTAGATGTGACCCGGTTAAGGGATTTCCCTCAGATCTGTTAGGATCTTCACTTTGTTAGAAGTGACCTTGTCAAAGGATTTCAAACACTCAATCAGAACGTCACCTTGCTAGAGGATTTACATATAAGACTATTAAGTCCACTCAGTTAAGAGATTTTCTGTCACTTTCACAAAATAACAGTAATAAAAATCTATCTGCAACTTCACATCTAAAATGCTAAAGCAGATTCTTATTTGTTCAATACAATCTAGACATAGAACTAATCTTGTCTATCTGCTGGGCTTCTATACTTTGTTATTCTAACAGGTCTTCAAGCTTCTGTGCTCGGTAATCACTATGTAGCATCCCTGTGCATACACTTGCCCGCATACATTGTTTATCAATAGTTTCCTATTTATAAACAATTAGGTAACCGTTTAATCTCCTTGATCACATTTCCCATGATTAATCATAGCCATCAGATCTTCAATCTTGTCCAGGTTCAATGCATCTTTCGATCTAAAAATGTTTTACCCCGCCTTGGAACTTGCATAATAGTCTTGGAACTTGTGCTAGGGTATTGCGGTTCAATCTGAGCTATAGATCTTCATGCCGACTTTCCATTGCCTTAGATTTGTTAACAAACTTCTTCCACAGCTTACCAATCATTGATCCACTCTAGCTCATTAGCTTCTTTCATTAAATACCGCATGTAAACATTTAATGCTTTCTGTTATAGCTCGGTTACAATCTAAAACGTCATGATCTCATCATTGTCTGACTCGATAGTAGTTGCCCATTGAATACCTTATTCATCCCTTTATTCATCATATTCTTTCCTGTGTCTTTTACCGACTTCTTCATAATCTTCATATCATACTTCTCAAGATATGGCAACATCATACTGAATTAGAAAATCAATTTCTTAACATCAATGACAAAATAATAATATCAAGATAGTAAAACATCTTTAATCAGTTATATCCATAATCATCAACAACCTTCTCAATACCCTTATTGAAATGCCAACAATCTTTCATTGTTTGTTATAATGCAATATTGCCAACAGAAACCACCACCGAGGTAGAGACAAAGACAACTATATACTTTTCATGATATCATCAGCATGGACAACCATCTGCTTCATGTTGTCTGCCAAAGTCTTTAACTCCTCCTTCTCATGACCTTTGATGTCGCCCTTGATCCTTGTATTGGCTCTGGTCCTCTTCTCGTGACCTTTTTTGTTTGGTTGTTCCTTGTCAACATCCTTCTCTGTGTTGTTCTCAAATCTATTGATCAAGATGTTCATGTTATCCACCGAACCTTTGAGGATTTGGAAGTTTTGTTTTGCAATCCTCTTAACACTGAGTTCCATCTTATCAATTCTGCTACCCAAGTTGTTCATAGAATTTTCCATCCCTTTCACCTTCTTATTTTCTTCCATCTGTTGAACCTTTTTTTCAGTGGCAATAATTTTACCCACCATGCTTTCAATGGCTTCCGCATTGTTAATTGCAACTGCCAATTCTTTAACATTTTTCCGTCAAGGGTTTCTTACCAACCGTTGCTCTTTTGACAATCATCATATCTTTCTTCAAGCTTTCTATTTCCTTCACCATTGAACCAATGGTCTCACAGAAGCCCTTTATAGTCGCATTTTCACCACCACAATCACTAAGCTTACCACTTTTGTCCTCTTGATCCTCTTTCTGCATACCTGGGGTGTTCAAACCCTCAATGTTGCCTGTGACCGAATTCTGCTCCCCCTCCTTATCTTGTCCCTCATCTTTTTAATTCTCCTCTGCCTCCTCTTCAGAATCAATCAGAATTTGGCTAATATCTTTATTGCTTTCCTTGCTGGTCTTCTTCTTCTGCATTTGCTTTCTAGTAGCTTTCCCTTTCTTTTTTTTAATAAATTTCCCTTCGAAGGATTTGGCCTCAGACTCTAAAATATCTGAATCCACCACAATCCTTTTCCTTTTATCCTTGTTCCTACCTTTTTTGCTAGCCTCCTCTGAGTCGCCCTCAGTCTCCGAATCAATGTTAAAGCCACTGGCTTCACTCTTTGTGTCCTCATCTCCTACATATTTGCCTTTAATGGGTTTTTCAATGCACCTCCCTTTAAGCACTTTATAGACAAGAGCCATAAGACCCTGGTGAAGGGCATGGTCACCTTTGGGATCTTTCTGAATCTCCTTGATAGTGTGGTCCATGGAGCAGGCTAGATAATATGGTAGGCTCACCTTTTCCCCATGGCGGAAATGGTTGAGCAAAACAAAATGATGACCATAGGCTCTAGTAAACCTACCATCCAATGTAATATAGGTGATAGTAGCAAATAAAACAAACCTCCATGGCCTACATATCCGTTTTGGGGAATGATAGGAATTGTTGACTTTCACCATCTTCTTCCTCTCATCATCTATGACAAGGAATTTGTCTGCTACTTTATCAGAGATGTTGCAGTCCCTATAAAATTCCATTCCCTCAGTCATCATCCCCATAGCTTCAGCAATAATCTCTTCATCTACAGTCATCATTTGGGACCCGACTAGGATTTTTCCATTCTTCCAGTTCTTAATAAAATGTTTGGTAACCACAAGATCTTTTCCACTAAGCCTCTCCATAAACACACTCAGACCCCCCTCCTGAAGGATATCCCACACTTCCCTGATCTTCCTCCATTCCGATCAAGAGGTAGGTTTGAACCTTTTTTATTTCCTCCCATTTTTCCTTTGCTATCCCTTAATTTCCTTCTCTCGGCTCCAAATCTTCTTTTCTGGTTTCTGTGGATGCCTTGAAAAAAAGCCCAAAATCCGTGCCAAACAATAATGAAAAGACACTTGAATAAATACTCATTACCTCTATAATAACATTGCTTCGAAATAAGAGGATAATGCATTTAGAAATTATGGTTGATAGTGCCACGTTGCCTCATCTGGATATAGTCCAGATCTAGTAGAGATTGTTGAATTAAAGTCTCGTACGCATTAAACTTATAACAACAATGTGATTGGATTTTTTATTGAAAAAGAAATCAATCACATTTTTCTAATTATTATTTCCAAAAAAAAAAGTTGACTGGCTTATTTTAACTCATGCCCCTCATAAAAATAGATGTATGGTGGTGGAAATAGGATTACACAAGCTTGGCTATGTAAACTAGGGAAAAATCTATTTCACATACAATACATTAAAAGTAAAATAAATCAAATAGATCCAGACTCAATTCTTTTAGGAAGAGGGTTGAATGTAGATTGGATTCAGTTCCCTTTTGTTTGACTTGAAATTGTATTTGAATTAGGTTTGAATGGTGTTGATCCCCAATCGGGTCCGAACCTAAAGTGAGGCAGTTGAGAAGTTCCATAGAGGTGGGACTTGATGCTCTCTATGAAACGACCTCTAGGATTTTAGAAGACGGCTCTTCATAATTGCAAATAGGGTGAAAAGGGAAAGAAGAACATTAAAAAAAACTTATAGTAAGGCAATACGCCAGAATTCTAATGCTAAGAACTTTCCCCGACTAATTCACAGACATGATATCTTAAAGAAATGAGTACAAAATAAATTCACTCTTTTGAAGGAGAACAAGAGGCTTAAAGTTTATAAACATAGAAGCCAAATATTTGAAATCTTTAGCAAAATTTTTTATTAAGACTCATGAAAAGATATATATGCCTTTCATTTATTGCTTGGAATAACAAATCATTCACATTGACATGATAAGATAACTTAATATCATTCACAAGTTACTAAAATAGTTTAATAAGAACATGATTTAATCACTTGCATTCAATAAACAAAAACCATAAGAGACATAAAACGTTAACCAGTAATCTTGAAATAATAGTTTAAACAAATCCAAAGATGAAAACATAGAGAGGTCAAGAAAACACATTCTATAAGTCTTTTCTCTAAGTTGCAAAAAGCAAAAGTCTCCCTCTTATAGAAAAAAACATCCTTTTATACTTTTTGATCTCAAACCTAAGAAACCAGGTAACCCTAACTTTCTTCCCACCCTAAGGTGGTAGTTGGTCATTAAAAAGGTTGTTGTAACTGCCTTATTTTCTAATCTGATCTTTGTTCATTTCTTTTGATAAGTGTGCTAGGAGATCTTTAATATTTTTATTCTTCTGCAAGGCATACATGAAAAAACATATGGAAGACGCACAAGTCATTACATAAACACACAATTTAAACAAAAATTCAAAGTCAATGAAGTAAGGAGATCTTGGTATAAAAATTTGTTTTAATACCAAGCATCATTTTAGTAATATAATAAACACATTAAGAAACTTAAGCAAAACATAAGAAACTTGTGATTATCATAAACATCTATAAACCATGCATGTAAGAGCACCATCAAAGATGATGTAGAAACATAATTGATACAAACACATGTTTTGATTAGATAAAGAGGGATAGGCTTGTTACCGATACATGACTGCAAACAAGCGCACAAGGGGAAACTCACAAGCAGTGAGACCACCAAAAACAACAAAACCCAAAAAAGGAGAAGCCTTTCTTGAAACATGCTTTTGACTGGGGCATCAAACCAGTGGGAACAAGTTCCTGAATGAACCAAAATTACCTAATCATAAACCTAGAGGTTTAGGAGCACCTCGAACCATCTTCCAAACAAACCCCTGAGCATACAAAAACACAGCTCCAAGGTAACAGACAACACCCTGTGGGTTTTGAAAGGCTTCCCACAACCTTGTAGCTAAACTCAACATGTTTCAACAACAGAAAAGAGAAACATGTGAAGGATAAACCAAGCCAATCCAAGCACACCAACTCCAAAGTGTAGACAAGAATAAAATAGCCCATTGGGTTTTGAAAGGCCCCACAAAACTTTTTACTAGTGAGAATCCCTGCAAACAACACAATGTGGACCATCTCCATAGGTCTATTATTGGTAGAATAGAAAGGAACCATATCCTCAACATGCATCATGTTTTGGGCCACCTCAAGAGGCCACACAAAAGGGTGAGGGTCAACAGGAACATAAGTAAAGGATTGAGAAAAGAGTGACCACTTCTGTTTGTATTTTGGATGTGTTGCATTGGTTTTGTCATTGATGTCAACACTTGTTAACACTTGTCAACACTTATCAGCACTTGGAGATTCTTGATTATGTTCACCAACATGTTTAGGGATTTATGCACAATCACCGGTATCTGGTTCACCGGCACTTGGAATGACTTAGACACTACTTGGTTATGTTGAAGACATTATTTGATCACCTGGTTTTGGCGATTTGGTTATTGATTTATTCAAGTTTGCATATTTGTTGTTACCAACAAATAGGTCTAGGGTATGCACCGACAACCATATCTATTCCAAATCAGCACGACACGTTATGGAGATGATTTATTATTATTATAAATGCATTGAGCCGATATGATGCATTGCATAATGATTTATTTGTAATTGATTTTATTATAATATCTTTAGTGAGCCAACCTATTTAATTGGTCTTAGGTTATGGTATAAATGTAAGATCTCATTTGTGAGATTGATATGCGATTGGAAAAAAAGATTGTAATAAGATATATGTGAAAATAAGCAGAGCTATACACGCAGACATCATTTGAAGATTAAAGGAAGGTTTGAAGAAGGCATATCAGAGCTAAACTAGTACTGAATCCAGCATATGAAGATTCTATTTTGAGCAGTACATTATCATTGGATTTAACCATCCAATTGTAGCCAGTGTGACTCCCATTTTGTGATTGAGCAGTGAGCTCTAGGCAACTGGCCTTTCTGCATGTGTAGACTCCATATTGTATACACATACTATCTGCAGTAGTATCATTTGATTGTGGGTAAGGCTTCCTATGGTGGTTTTTCCCCTTACAGGGTTCCCACGTACAAATATCTGTGTTATGTGTTGTGGATGTTATTGTCTTTCTATTTCATGCATTAATCTTTACTGGTACTGCAATTAACTGATAAAATGGTCTACCAGCATAAAGTTTGGTTTATCGGCATTAAGCATTAAGTTTTGGTTAAGTTAATTTTGGTTTGAATTTATTGGACAACTGATTCACCCCCCCTCCTCTTAGTTGTCTCTAGGACCTAACAATTGGTATCAGAGCCGAGTCCTCTTTTTGCAGAAGTTTAACAGCTTGAGGAGATCCAATGACTTCTAACTATTTTAGGAAGGACAGTTTGAAACTTGATGGAACCAACTATGGCATATGGAAGATCAGGATGGAGACACATTTGAATTGCATTGGAAAGGACATATGGGATGTTACAAAGAATTGTTATACTGCTCCTACTCAAGGTCAACCTAATCCACCAAACTTGGCTAAAGATGAAGAAAATGATTACAAAGCAAGAGAAGCACTTTAGAGCGTATTGTCAGATCAGCAAATCATGGGATTATTAGATATATCTACTGCTAAAGCTATTTGGAACAAATTGAAACATTGAATGAAGGAGATTCCACAGTCAAAATTGAAAAACTTGAATGCTTCCGGGTCAGGTATGAAAATTTGAAAACGGAAGAAGATGAAAGGATTTCTTCTTTTATGGAAAGAGTAAATGAAATTGTTTTGGGTATACAATGTTTTGGAGGAACCTTAAGTAAAGAAGAAATTGTTTCTAAGGTTTTAAGAGCATTGCCACCGACATATAAAATGAAAGTTACTGCTATAAATGAATTGAGAACAATGCCTAATGCGTTGGGATCTAGAGACACTTTGGTCCTGTCGCGACTATAAAGACATATCTAGCTTTTAAAGCATCATCATCATCTGCATCATCATCATCATCTGAGAAATCTGATTGGAAAGCCTTTTATGCAAGAGAACTTGAAGAAATCAGGAAGGAGAATGAAGAACTGGAAGAGCTTGAAGCACTTTTTGCAAGGAAAATGTCTAAAGGTCTAGTTGGAAGTAAGTATGAAGGTAAAGAACCATTTAAATGTTTTAACTGCAATAAAATTGGTCATATGGCTTCTAGGTGTCTTGATAGACATGCAAGATTAAGAGAAGAAGCTAAAAGAACATATAAGCCTAACCCTGATTATCAGAGATACGAATTCAAGAAGAATAGAGACAAATCTTGTTATTATGTTGATGAAGGAGTTACTGATGATTTTCATGAGGAACCAGTAGACAATGGATGGGATTTTGTTGCTATAATAGAAGATCAACCGACACCTAATGTTCAACTGGTAGAGCAGGCCGCCCTAGCAACTAAAATTGAAGATAAGAATGAATGGATCATTGATTCAGGATGTTCACATCATATGACTGGTGATAAGAGTAAATTCTTAACCTTTCAGGAATACGATGGAGGTCTAGTGAGATTTGGAGATGATAAAGCTTGTTCGATCAAAGGAAAAGGAACTATATCTTTTGATGGTAAGCACAATACTGATAATGTTTACTATGTTGAAGGTTTGAATCATAATCTCTTGAGTGTTGGTCAATTAGTTGAAAAAGGATTTCAGTTACAATTCAAGAATGGTAAATGCAAAATCTTAAATAGAACTGGCTTGGAAATTGCAACCGGTAATCGGACTAGAGGCAATATCTTTCATTTGAATAACAATGAGAAAGCATGTTTGATTGCTTATATTGATGAAAGTTGGTTATGGCATAAGAGACTTTGTCATGTAAACTTTGATTGCATTGTGAAAATCAGTACAACTAAGGTAGGTAAGATATTTACCTAAGATTGTTAAGCCTCACAATCCGGTATGTAAGGAATATCAATTTGGAAAGCAAGTTAGAGCAACTTTCAAAAGTATTCCAAATAAATCTAACAATGTTCTTGATTTAATTCATACTGATTTATGTGGTCCAACAAGAACTAGAAGTATACAAGGAGATAGATATTTTATGCTAATCATTGATGACTATTCTAGAATGTGTTGGGTTACTTTTCTCAGAGAGAAATCTGAAGCATTTGGGAAATTCAAACTATTCAAGGTAATGGTAGAGAATGAAACCGGTAAGAAAATCAAATGTTTGAGATCAGATCAAGGAAGTGAATTCACATCTAAGGAATTTAATACATTCTGTGAAGTGAATGGGATCAGAAGACAATTATCAGCACCCCAAACACCCCAACAGAATGGAGTTGTGGAAAGGAAAAATAGAACTATCTTAGATGCAGCTAGAAGCATGATATCAGAAGCAAATCTACCTCATATATATTAGACAGAAGCAGTGAATATAGTAGTTTATACATTCAACAAAGTTCACATCAAAGGTGAAACCGGTAAGACCCCTCATGAACTATGGTTTGGTAATACTCCTACTCTTAAATATTTCAAAATATTTGGAAGTAAATGCTATATTAGAAGAGATGAGTACATTGACAAATTTGATCCTAGAAGTGATGAAGGAATATTTATTGGTTATTCATCTAAGAGCAAGGCATATAGATGTTTTAACAAAAGATTGCTGAAAATTGTTGAGAGTGCAAATGTGAAGATTGATGAACAGTTTAGAGGAAATTCAAGGTCAATGGACTCTGAAGCAGCAATAGAGATAATCACAAATGAACCTACTATGAGTACACTGGTACAGAATGTTGATCATGTTACACCGGCATCATCTGAGGATTCAACAGTCACTGAAGAACAACAACAAGTAAAAACACCCAGGTATGTAAGATTGAATCACTCTAAAAGTCGGATAATTGGAAGTAAATATCAAGGAGTTGTGACTAGAGGAAGATTGGCAAATTAAGAGGTATGTCTTATTTCTTAAATTAAACCTACATCTATTAATGAGGCATGTGAAAATAAATATGTTGGATACAATTATTTAATTGTGTATTGTCTTTGATGTTACACAAATGTCATATCAGTCTACCGAGTTCAGAATGTTCGGCAAAGCAGTTAGACAGAGTCTACCGAGTTCAGAATGTTCGGCAAAGCAGTTAGACAGAGTCTACCGAGTTCAGAATGTTCGGCAAAGTAGTTAGACAGAGTCTACCAAGTTCAGACAGTAAGAGAAGCAAGTTACAGAGTCTACTTAGCACTCCAGTATGCTATACCGAGTTCGCAGTCTTTACCGAGTTAAGTCGGTCTTCGAAGAATATGTGAAGGAAAGTCAGTCTATACCGAGTTCGCAGTACTTACTGAGTTCAGTCGGTTACCGAAGAATCAGCAGTGTTCACCGAGCATCAGTGAAATGTTTATGCAGCCGACCGAAGCAATATTTATTTATTGAAATTTGTATATGTAGCCGACCTATGTAATATTCATTTTAACTTGTAATTGGGCCGACTTGGTAACCTGAATGGTATATATGAGAGATCAAGTTGTGATTTCGAAGTGTGGTGAAGTATGAAAAGTATGGAAATGTGAAGGAGCAGAAATGTGCGAATTCTGATGAAGGATCAGTGATATCCTTGAGGTGCAGAAAAGATATATGTGATCAGTAAGGATCTATTGGCGCAGAACAGAGATCTGTATCAGCAAGATAAGTTGTATTTAATTCAGATCACTTCATTGTTGCTTTCTAACCATTGTAGCAGTGATACCGAAATCTCTTAACAGAGTTGGTCTAACAACCATTTTGTAAATCCTCTGACAAGGTGACAATTCGGTTGAATTGTTCTTAAGACCTTTCACAAGGCCACTCCTAGCAGGGTGATCAAATCCTCTAACAGGGTCACACCTAACAGTGTGTTTTGTAACCTTTAACAGGGTTGGCTCCTAACAGGGCTCACTTCAGAAGAGTGAAAATCAGTAACTAGTTACATTGGTGGTTTTCCCAAAATTGGGTTTCCACGTTATATCTGGTGTTACTTGTGTTCATGTTACTTGTTTTATGCATGTTAATGTTTAATAAACACTGATAAGTTAATTTACCGAGTTTCAGCAGTTTATATTTAAGACATCTAAGGGACTTGTGGATTTATTTTTGTGGTAACTGATTCACCCCTCCCCTCTCAGTTACTCCATCCATATTTCCAACAATTGGTATCAGAGCTTTCGGTGCTTATAGGAAGGATTTCAAGGATCTAAGCTAAAGATCAAGATGTCTTACAAGAGGGAAATTCCAAGGCTAAACAGAAATAACTTTTCAGCATGGCAAGGTCTCATGAGACTCCATTTGGCTTCCATTGGAGATACAGGATTGACACATCTTGACACAGAATATGTGACACCCACTGGTACACTAACTGTTGCTGATATTGCTGCAAAGAAGACTCATAACACCATGATGATAGACATTGCATCTGCCCTAAGCTATGAAGAGTTTGATGATGTCAAAGATTGCAAAACTGCATTTGAAATGTGGAACAAGCTGAAAGATATCTATGGTGGTGATGACAATGTGAGAAAAGCCAAAGCAGAAAGCTTGAGAGGATAGTTTGATCAATTAAAAATGAGTGAGGATGAAAATATTGCAAAATATGTTGAAAGAGTCAAAACCAGTGTCAGTGCAATCAAAGCTTCTGGAGATGATATCTCAGAGGAAACAGTCATAAGCAAAGTTCTCAGAACATTACTACCCATTTATGCAATCAGAGTTTCTGCAATTCAGGAAAGAAGATGTGAAGCAAATCACAAGATAAATTTAGAGGCCATAGTTGGAAGATTAACTGCATTTGAGTTAGACAACTATGACAACTATGTTCCAGCTTCCAAAAACATGGAATCAGCATTTGAAGCTAAGGTTTCACTCAAGGAGAAAGGCAAAAAGAAGAAGGAATCTCGGTCAGAAAGTGAAGATGAATCAGAACCAAGTTCAGACAGTGATCTTGAAATAATTGAAGCTCTTCTAGAAAAGAAATATTCCAAAGGCAGAGGAAAATACAGAGGCAAAGTTCCTCTAATCTGTTTTTCATGTGATGAAGTCGGTCATATTGCTGCTAGATGCCCAAACAAGCAGAGCAAAGATGAGAAGAAAGATCACAAATGGAATGGCAAAAAGGACTACAAATCATTCAAAGGTAAGAAAACATGCTTTATGGCTAAGGATTCTGATAATAGTGAAGATGAAATTGTTTATATTGCTATAAGAGATGATTCTGATAATGATGAGGAAGATAAGATGGCACTTATTTCTCATATAAGCAAAAATGATACTTGGATCATAGACAGTGGTTGCTCTCATCATATGACTGGTGATAAAACCAAGTTTGAACATCTGATAGACTATGAAGGAGGTAGTGTAAGGTTTGGTAATAATGAACCTCGCTACATAAAAGGAAGAGGTAGAATCCCTATAACCAAAGAACTTGTATTTGATGATGCCTACTGGGTTGAATGTCTCAATCACAACTTAATGAGTGTGGCATAGCTACTTAATAGTGGACTCAAGGTGGAATTCACGCATGGAAAGGCCAAACTGCTAAATAATCAAGGAAAGCTGATTGCATCAGGCACTCAAACAAAAGGTAATTTGTTCCGACTTGAAACAAGTGAAAATTCATGTTTTATTGCTCAAGTTGAAGAAAGTTGGTTATGGCACAAAAGGTTATGTCATGTAAATTTTGATAACCTAGTGAAAATAAGTAAATTCAAAAAAGTAAGAGGTATTCCAGATATAAAGAAACCTGAGGTCGGTCTATGTAAGAATTGTCAAATTGGAAAGATGAGAAAGACTAGTTTCAAAAGCAAAAACTATCAATCTGAAGATATATTAGAAATTGTGCATACTGATTTATGTGGACCCATAGGAACTGAAAGTTATACTGGAGAAAAGTTCTTCATTCTTTTTGTTGATGATTACTCAAGAATGATGACTGTCATGTATTTAAGGAACAAATCAGAAGCATTTGAAAAGTTCAAATGGTATTTGGCTAGAGTAGAAAAAGAAACAAGTAAAAGACTTAAATGTCTAAGGTCAGACAGAGGTGGTGAATTTATCTCTCATGAATTCAATAACTTTTGCATTGAAAGAGGAATCAAAAGACAAGTATCAGCCCCTAGAACTCCTGAGCAAAATGGAATAGCTGAAAGAAGGAACAGATCTATCATGGATTGTGCAAGAACCTTAATGATTGAAAAGAATATTGCTATCAAATACTGGAAGGAAGCTATCAGCACTGCTGTTCATACCTTGAACCGAGTACAGCTGAAGAAGGACTCATTCAAAACCCCCTATGAATTATGGTATGGCTACAAACCTAATGTAAGTTACCTAAAAGTATTTGGAAGTAAATGTTACATTTTGAAAGAATCTAGAAAAGGAAAATTTGATGTGAAAGGTGATGAAGGTATATTCCTCGGATATTCTTGCAAGAGTAAAGCATATAGATGTTTGAACTTGTCTACTCATAAAGTTATAGAAAGTGCACATGTGAAAGTTGATGAGTTTGCAGAAAGATCTGAAGAAGAAAACAAAAGAGAACCAGAAGATTATAGAAGATTTGTGTCTATTGAACCTGATACAATACCAGATACATCTGCAAATCAGGAATCTTCTACTCCCGAGTCATCAGTAACCGAGTTACAGAAAGAGCAAACCGAGCCAGTATCTACCGAGTCTGATGAACCAGAACCAGTGTCTACCGAGTCTGAAGAAACCGAGCCAATATTTACCGAGCCGGACCAAGAGGACAATGATGAAATTCATTCTAAAGGCAAGAAACCTGTATTAGCCGAGTATGTCAGACGACATCACTCAGCAGATCAGATCATTGGAGACAAATCTGAAGGAACCATGACAAGAGGTAAGTTGAAAAGTACTTGTTTACTTGCTGATTTTGAACCTAGAAATGTCAAAGATGCATTGGGAAATGATAGTTGGACAGAGGCTATGAAAGAAGAGATAGAACAGATAGAGAAAAACAAGACATGGACTCTTGTACCCAGACCTAAGGATAAAAATGTCATTGGAACTAAGTGGGTATTCAGAAATAAACTGAATGAAGATGGCAAAGTTTCAAGAAACAAAGCAAGACTAGTATGCAAAGGATATGCTCAACAAGAAGGAATAGACTATGGAGAAACTTTTGCTCCTGTTGCAAGATTGGAAGGAGTCAGAACCTTACTTGCATATGCCGCCTACAAAGGATTCAAAGTTTATCAGATGGATGTTAAATCTGCATTTCTTAATGGTATATTGGATGAAGAGGTTTATATTGAACAACCTGAAGGTTTTGTTGATCCACAAAAGAAGGACATGGTCTGCAAATTACATAAAGCATTGTATGGTCTGAAACAAGCCCCTAGAGCATGGTATGAAAGATTGCATAACTATCTTATTCAGATTGGATTTCAAAGAACTAATGATAACAGTAGCTTGTATATCAAGGAAGGATCAGATAACAAAATTGTCTTAGCAGAAATATTTGTAGATGATACTATTTTCACAAGAAATGATGATCTTTGCAAAGAATTTTCAGTACAAATGAATAAGGAATTTGAAATGTCTATGTTTGGTGAGATCAAATTCTTTGTTGGTCTTCAAATTCAACAGAACAAAAATGGTATCTACATTACACAATCAAAATACATCAAAGAGATACTGAAAAAGTTCGGTATGGAAGATTGTAAACCAGTTGGAACTCCTATGTGTACTGGATTGAAGCTTACCAAGGAAGATGAATCACAAGAAGTAGATCAAACACTATATAGATCTATGATTGGAAAGCTGCAGTATGTTGTTCATATTAGGCCAGATATTGCTCTTGTAGTTGGTATTGTTGCAAGATTCTCAGCAAAGCCAAGAGAAAGTCACATGACGGCAATCAAAAGAATAATGAGATATTTGAAAGGAACTGAAGAGTATGGATTATGGTACAAATTTGGAGGAAATTTTGATTTGAAAGTATTTACTGATGCTGATTGGGCAGGAAACATTGATGACAGAAAAAGTACAAGCGGAGGAGCATTCTTTCTAGGAAAGAGATTGGTTTCCTGGACAAGCAAAAAGCAGAACTGTGTATCCCAATCTACAGCAGAAGCAGAATATGTTGCTGCAGCAGTAAATTGTTCAAATGTTGTTTGGTTTAAACAGCTATTGGCAGGCATGAAAATGGAAATCAAAGAACCAATTGTTATGTTCTGTGATAATACAAGTGCAATTGACATGTCCAAGAATCCAGTAATGCATCCCAAAACCAAGCACATTGCAATAAAATATCATTTTGTCCGAGAATTGGTACAGGACAAGGAGATCAGATTGGAATATATTCACACAAAGGAACAAATTGCTGACATATTCACAAAACCATTGGCTAAGGATGCATTCTTGTATCTAAGAGGTAAGTTAGGGGTCACTCCCCTATCTGAAATTCACTAAAGAAAAGTTTTAGTGATGCATCAACTCATCCTAAGTGAAAAATCTACTAGTTGATGCAGTATAATCAGGAAAATATTGCATATGAATCAGTACAAAAGGTACATTATAACTCAGATAAAGTCTTATTGTCTTTGGCATGTGTTGTCAAAGAGGGAGAGTTACTGTCATATCCTACTAAAATTTAAAAGAAAGTTCATTAAGATAAAGAGGGAGAGTTTTACCGTCCAAAGATGAAGTTACTTCACAGAGGGAGATTATTGAAAGAAGGAGTGTTCTCTATCCAAAGGGAAAGTTATGTTGGCATGTTGCTGTCATAAAAGAAAAGACCTGTTTTCAAATTTCATTCTACTATGACATGTTGTGTTGCCATCAATGCCAAAGAGGGAGATTGTTGGATACAATTGTTTAATTGTGTATTGTCTTTGATGTTACACAAATGTCATATCAGTCTACCGAGTTCAGAATGTTCGGCAAAGCAGTTAGACAGAGTCTACCGAGTTCAGAATGTTCGGCAAAGCAGTTAGACAGAGTCTACCGAGTTCAGAATGTTCGGCAAAGTAGTTAGACAGAGTCTACCGAGTTCAGAAGGTAAGAGAAGCAAGTTACAGAGTCTACCTAGCACTCCAGTATGCTATACCGAGTTAAGTCGGTCTTCAAAGAATATGTGAAGGAAAGTCAGTCTATACCGAGTTCGCAGTACTTACCGAGTTCAGTCGGTTACCGAAGAATTAGCAGTGTTCACCGAGCATCAGTGAAATGTTTATGTAGCCGACCGAAGCAATATTTATTTATTGAAATTTATATATGTAGCCGACCTATGTAATATTTATTTTAACTTGTAATTGGGCCGACTTGGTAACCTGAATGGTATATATGAGAGATCAAGTTGCGATTTCGAAGTGTGGTGAAGTATGAAAAGTATGGAAATGTGAAGGAGCAGAAATGTGTGAATTCTGATGAAGGATCAGTGATATCCTTGAGGTGCAAAAAAGATATATGTGATCAGTAAGGATCTATTGGTGCAGAACAGAGATCTGTATCAGCAAGATAAGTTGTATTTAATTCAGATCATTTCATTGTTGCTTTCTAACCATTGTAGCAGTGATACCGAAATCTCTTAACAAAGTTGGTCTAACAACCATTTTGTAAATCCTCTGACAAGGTGACAATTCGGTTGAATTGTTCTTAAGACCTTTCACAAGGCCACTCCTAGCAGGGTGATCAAATCCTCTAACAGGGTCACACCTAACAGTGTGTTTTGTAACCTTTAACAGGGTTGGCTCCTAACAGGGCTCACTTCAGAAGAGTGAAAATCAGTAACTAGTTACATTGGTGGTTTTCCCAAAATTGGGTTTCCATGTTATATCTGGTGTTACTTGTGTTCATGTTACTTGTTTTATGCATGTTAATGTTTAATAAACACTGATAAGTTAATTTACCGAGTTTCAGCAGTTTATATTTAAGACATCTAAGGGACTTGTGGATTTATTTTTGTGGTAACTGATTCACCCCTCCCCTCTCAGTTACTCCATCCATATTTCCAACAAAATATTGGATTAAAGCTATGGAAGATGAATTGGAACAAATTGAAAGGAATAACACTTGGTCATTAGTTCCCCAGCCTAAAGACAAAAATGTAATTGGAACTAAATGGGTTTTTAGAAACAAACTTAATGAAGATGGCAAGGTAATCAAAAACAAAGAAAGATTAGTGTGTAAGGGATATTCATATAAAGAAGGAATTGATTATAATGAAACTTTTGCACCGGTAGCTAGGATTGAGGCATTCAAACTATTATTGGCTTTTGCGGCTCACAAAAACTATAAAGTATATCAAATGGATGTTAAATGTGCATTTCTGAATGGAGATATTGAAGAAGAAGTTTATATTGAACAACCTGATGGATTTTCTTTGACATATAACAAAGATATGGTTTGCAACGTAAGGAAAGCTTTATATGGATTAAAGCAAGCTCCTAGAGCTTGGTATACTAGATTGGACAAATATCTTTTGAAGCTTGGATACACTAAAGGCAATGCTAACAACAATCTATATTACAAAGTGACTAATGATGACATCTTGGTTATTGAATTTTTTGTTGATGATATAATCTTTGGAGGAGAAGATGGACTGTGTAAAGACTTTTCTAATAAAATGCAGCAAGAATTTGAAATGTCTATGATTGGAGAGATAAAATTCTTTTTAGGATTGCAGATTTCACAGACTGATAAAGGTATACTCTTATGTCAATCTAAGTACTTGAAGGAATTACTAAAGAAATTTGGCATGGAGAACTCTAATCCGGTAAGCACACCTATGACTACAACTGATAAATTATCATTGAAAGATGAATCAACACCTGTTAATCCGACTAGATACAAGTCTATGATAGGAGGTTTACTATATTTGACACAAACAAGACCTGATATTATGAATGCAGTATGTATTGTTTCAAGATTTTAGAGTAATCCTAAATAAAATCATGAATCAACAGTGAAAAGGATTTTCTAGTACCTACAAGGCACTACAAATATTGGTTTATGGTATCCTAGATATGAAAACTTTGATTTATGTGCATACACAAATGCTAATTGGGCAAGAGATGTAGATGACAGAAAAAGCACCACCGGTGGAGCATTTTTTCTTGGTAGAAGATTAATTTCATGGTTGAGCAAGAAACAAAGTTGTACATCACTATCAACAACAGAATCAGAATATGTTGCAGCAACAACTAATTGTACACAAGTATTATGGATCAAGCAAATGTTGAAGGACATAAAGGTAAAATGCAAGGAACCTATAACTATTTATTGTGATAATATGGCAGCAATTGATATATCTAAGAATCCGGTATTTCACTCTAAGACTAAACATATTTCTATCAAATTCAATTTTCTTAAAGAGAATTTTGAAGCAAAAGAAGTGAAATTGGTTTATGTGAATACTAAAGAGCAGATTGCAGATATTTTTACTAAGCCTTTGCCTAAGGAGACTTTTGAATATCTCAGAGAGTAGCTTGGAGTTCTACCCCCATCAGTAGAGACTTAGACAGTTGGTGTTTGTCTTCAATCGACAGAATTATTAGAGAATTTTTTTCTGGCTTTGAAGAGGAGGGCTACTTCTCAGGGGGAGTAGTTGGATAAATTGGTTAATTGGTATTTTGTAATAAGTTCTATGAACTATTTGTATTTGGTTTTGTATTGCTTTGGCATTTGATGTCAAAGGGGGAGAGATATTATGGAAAAACACATTATCTTTTGGTGAGAGATTATTCCTAGGGGAGATATTATGTATTTTTTATTTTTGGTTAATGATCTCTTTGGGAGATTGTTGGTTTTTGGTTTTTGGCATTTCTGTTTTGGCACTTTGATGGTTTTTCCATATTGTGTTTCCATCAATGTCAAAGGGGGAGATTGTTGGTATTTTAAATGTGTTGCATTGGTTTTGTCATTGATGTCAACACTTGTTAACACTTTTCAACACTTATCAGCACTTGGAGATTCTTGATTATGTTCACTAGCATGTTCAGGGATTTATGCACAGTCACCGATATCTGGTTCACTGGTAGGTTATATTGTTCACGGGTACTTGGAATGACTTAGAGACTACTTGGTTAGGTCGAAGACATTATTTGATCACTTGGTTTTGGAAATTTGGTTATTGATTTATTTTGGTTTGCATATTTGTTGTTACTGGCAAATAGGTCCAGGTTATGCACCGACAAGCATATCTATTTTAGATCAGCATGACACATTATGGAGATGATTTATTATTATTGTAAATGCATTGAGCTGACATGATGCATCACATAATGATTTATTTGTAATTAATTTTATTGTAATATCTTTAGTGAGCCAACCTATTCAATTGGTCTTAGGTTATGGTATAAATGTAAGATCTCATTTGTGAGATTGATATGCAATTGGAAAAAAAGATTGTAATAAGATATATGTGAAAATAAGAAGAGCTATACACGCAGACATCATTTGAAGATTAAAGGAAGGTTTGAAGAAGGCATATCAGAGCTAAACCAGTACTGAATCCATCATATGCAGATGCTATTTTGAGCAGTACATTATCATTGGATTTAACCATCCAATTGTAGTTAGTATGACTCCCATTTTGTGATTGAGCAATGAGCTCTAGGCAGCTGGCCTTTCTGCATGTGCAGACTCCATATTGTATACACATACTATCTGTAGTAGTATCATTTGATTGTGGGTAAGGCTTCCCACTGTGGTTTTTCCCCTTACAGGGTTTCCACATACAAATATCTGTGTTATGTGTTGTGGATGTTATTGTCTTTCTGTTTCATGCATTAATCTTTACCGGTACTACAATTAACTGATAAAATGGTCTACTGGCATAAAGTTTGGTTTACCGGCATTAAGCATTAAGTTTTGGTTAAGTTAATTTTGGTTTGAATTTATTGGACAACTGATTCAGCCCCCCCTCTCAGTTGTCTCTGAGACCTAACAACTTCATGTTGGTACATGACTCTATTACAATATTTTTTCTAGGGTTCATGCACAATAGGAAGCCCTCATGGCTTTAAGAAGTTGTTTTGTGCTAGATGACCATGGATTCGAAAAAGTGTATATGGATTCCATTGGCTAGCATGTTGTGTTATTCTAGGTAATCCATAGACTAACAACAAAACAATAAAAACTAGCAAGTTGTGCTATGTTAGGTGAACAAGGCGAATCATGTGAATACCATTGGCCATCAAGTTTTGTTATGTTGGTTGGCTTATAGAGCTCAGAAACTTCAAGGAGCATAAATAACATCAAAGATGAAACTAGCAAGATATGTTATACCAGATGATTAAAGGTGAAATCATGTGAAAGCTACTAGCCAATAATTTGTGTTATTCTAGGTGAATCTTAATAGATCACTAATGCTTTGAGGAGTGTAAACAAAAACACCACCACCACAAAGAGTCACATTAGTGAAAATGAGGCTACATGTCCCCCTAATATTTTATTATTGCTATGATAATATCTTAAGGAAAAGAAAGAGGATCCTTAGTGTTACAAGTGTGGTTGTCATTGCACCAAAAGATCGACCTGTTAATGCCTGATACAAACATTGGACTTATAGAATCCATAGGAGGCGGTTAAGCCATGTCATAAACCCAAGCACTACGCTGCAAAACATAAGGAGACCAAAGGCGCACACCTTACAACAATCCCCCCAACACAAGCAAGGGGTTTGAACCTGTGACCAAGCTCTAATACCACTTGTTACAAGTGTGGTTGTTGTTGTACCAAGAGATTGACCTGTTAATGTCCGATACAACCACTAGACTTATAGAATCAATGGGAGGAAATTAATCCATGTCACAAACCTGAGAGATGTGTTACACAACACAAGGAGACCAAGGGTGCACACCTTGCAACACTTAGTAGGGATAGACAACTTCAAACAAGGAAGAGATCCGCACAAGAAATACATCAAAGAGGCACATTAGTGGAAATTAGGCTATATGTCCCCCTAAAATGCTAGTATTGCTATGTTAATATCGTAAGGAAAAGAAAGAGGATCCTTAGTAGAGATACACACCTTCAAACAAGGAAGATATCTCATAAGGAATACAACTTCCAACAATGGGGAGGGAATCCTTGGCAAGGATACAAACCTTTAAGACAAAGAAGAAATCCTCATCAAGGATACATCTTTAGATAAGAGGGTGTTAGAGTTGGTATAGAATACAATAAACCATGCAATATTGGTTGAAGATTATATCCACCCAAGATCTAAGCACTACATGAAATCACAAGAGAGATCATCAATGAGAATGAATGTTACAAATAAGACCTCTTGGTTATATAAGTCAATGTGAACATAGGATGGAATAGTATTATGACATGCATATTATTATTATGTTTTGAGACATAAAGTGATAACTCATCATCTACATAAGGTGGAAAAGTGTTACATGAAATCATATGAGAGATCAACAATGAGAATGAATGCTACAAGTATGACCTCTTGGCTATATAAGCTAATGTGAACATAGGATGGAATAATATGATGACATGCGTATTAATATTATATATCGAGACATTGTTGGATATTGTTGGACATTGTTGCTTCTAGGATATGTTGTTGTCATTGATTTCAACATATTCATGTGATTTTCTCTGGTGTTTGCAGATTGGGAAGATCTTATGATCTAGTTTTGCAGTTTTGTTTTGTTGATCATTATTTTGCAGAGTTCGGTATTTCCTTTGGTATATTCTAGTGTGATCAGATCTTAAGCTATGATTTTGGGAGATTTATTGGGATGGTTTTGTGTATCTTCCTTTCAGATGGTTCATGATTTGGTTCTCTACAAGTTATCTTTCTTTGTGACAGTTGTTGATTGGTTGTGTTCCTAAGCTTTTAGACGTTGGCAGATGAAGATTTGATAAGTGGTGTTGGTGCAGTTATTTCTGATGATTCTAATGTGCTTGTTGGTATTTCCTAATCATTTCCTATTTGTTTTGATTATTTGCATCGATCATTGTGTGATTTTTTGATAGTTTCTATGAACTGGTGATCATCTTCGTGTTATGCGGTAAATCTAGTGGTGTAGCGTGTTGCGGTTGATCTTGGCGTGATTTTCGGTGAAGTTGTGTGTTTGGGAATGTGAATTAGGTCCATGTTATGTCATGTAAATCTTTATATTGGTCTGGTGGTCGATCTTTATGTCGTGTGATGTAATTTTGTAATTGTGAGTTGAGGGTTTAGCCGACCTTGTTATCAAGGTTGATGAATTGTATAAATAGGTAATACATTCATGTAATTTAGGTATTTAGGTTGTGTCTACATTATCAGAGAGTGGTGTATGTACAACAAAATGATTTATCCTTTGGTATTGTGATTGAGGAGAGATTGGTGTTGCTAGGTAGACATTTGTGCTTAATCAAAACTGTAATCGGGCATTTGGAGATGTTATTCTTTCAGTTCATTTCTTCTAGATTGTAGTCTGAATCTTGTTGTAAGTCAGTGAGACTTCCTAAGGGTTGTAGCCTTCTAGGTCATTATCTTTTGATTAGTGAGCTCTAGGTAGTGTTCCTGAATACATGTGCATTCCCCATTGTAATATTTTCACATACTACTGCAAAGTATCATCTTACTGTGGGTAGGTTCCCACCATGGTTTTTCCCTTTACCGGGTTTTCCATGTCAAAAATTTTGGTATTGTGTATTGTGCTATTAAATTGCTTATCAATATTATTGTTGCAATTGATTATAGTTAAGTTTGAGGAAATCCGGTAAAGACTGATTCATCCCCCCCTCTCAGTCTTCCTTCATTGTTGTTGCCAACAATTGGTATCAAAGTTAGATCCTCTGGAAGAAGCTTAACCACTTGAGGAGATCCGGGATGGCAACTCCAGGTTTTATCTTTAAAAAGGATAGTCTGAGATTTGATGGAAGTAACTATGCTATATGGAAGAACCAAATGGAAGTGCACTTGAAATGTATTGGAGAATATTATTGGAAAATTACAAAGAATGCCTATTTTGTTCCTCCAAATGGACTGACTATTGCTAATAAGATCAAGGAAGTTGAACATAATATTAGAGCCCGGGAAGCATTTCTTAGTGTCCTGAGTGATTCTGAGATGACAAATGTAATGGGACTTCAAACCGCACATGAGATCTAGGAGAAGCTTGAGATCCTGTATGAAGGAGACAAACAAGTGAAAGTTGCTAAGTTATAGAGTTTGAAAGGAAAGTATGAGATATTGAAGATGGGAGATGATGAGAACATACACTCTTTCATGGCTAAGGTGAATGATCTAGTCCTAGGAAACAGATGTGCTAGTCAAACCCTTGAAGAAGATGAACTTGTTGCTAAGGTGTTGAGATCTTTGCCTCCTGCTTATAAACATAAGGTTGTTGATATTGATGAAATCCAAAGTGTGACTATAGTGACAAGAGATATGTTAGTCTGAGATAGCATTTAGAGCACTAGGATCTGTATCCAGTAAGCAGAAGTATGATCCCAATGAGTGCAGAATATGCAGATATGAAAGAGAGAGAAGAGAGATGGAAGAGTAAGAAAGAGAGTTGGATGAACTTGAAGCATTGATTTCCCAGAGAGTTCCTAAAGGAGTCGGTATGTATGATGGAAAACTACCTCTGAAATGTTTCTCTTGCAATAAGATAGGACATTTTTCTTCTAGATGCTTGGAGAGAATGGCTAAGTATGACAGGCATGATAAGTTTGATAAGCATGATAGGAATGATAGATATGAGAAGCATGATAAGTATGATAAGCCTTACAAGTCTAACCAGAAGTATAGGAATCAGAAGAACTATTATTATGTTGTTGATGAAGGTGTTACAGATGAAGAATCAGAAGGAGATGAAGTTGTATTTCTTGCCATTAAGAAAGATAGACCGGTACCTATTGAATCCATAAGCTATTCTATTGAGGAGAAAGATTTAGCTGCTAAAGTTGAAGGGAAAGATGAGTGGGTAATTAACGATGGTTGTTCACATCATATGACCTTTGATAAAAGCAAGTTTGTGAGTATGGAAAGGTATGATGGTGGAATAGTAAGATTTGGAGATGACAAAACCTGTGTGATCTATGGGAGAGGCTCTATTTCTTTTGATGGTAAGCATAACACTAATGATGTCTTGTAGGTTGAAGGTTTTAAGCATAATATTTTGAGTGTTGGACAGATGGTTGATAAAGGTTATGATCTACAATTCAAGAATGCAAAATACAAGATCCTAAATGCCTCTGGTATAGAGATTGCATTCGGAACTAAGATCGAAGGTAACATTTTTCATTTGAATGTCAGTGAGAAAATTTGTTTGATTTCTCAGATTGATGAGAGTTGGTTGTGGCATAGGAGAATAAGTCATGTAAATTTTGATTCAATGATTAAGATCTATTCTACACAAGTTGTTAGAGATCTACCTAAGATTGTTAAGCCTACTAATCTAGTATGTAAGGAATGTCAGTTGGGTAAGCAAACAAGAATCTTTTTCAAGAGTAAATAGTATACATCTGATGGATTGCTAGATCTTGTGCACACTAACCTATGTGGACCTACGAATGTTAGAAGTGTGCAGGGTGATAGATATTTTATGTTGCTAATTGATGATTATTCCATGATGATGTGGGATGTCTTTTTGAAGGAGAAATTAGAAGCATTGGACAAATTCAAGATATTTAAAGCAAAGGTTGAGACTGAGTCTGGTTTGAAGGTGAAATGTCTAAGATCTGATAGAGGTGGAGAATTTTGTTCCGGTGAGTTCAATTCATTTTGTGAGAAGCATGGGATCAGAAGATAACTATCCACTCCTAGACCCCCTCAGTAGAATGGAGTTGTTGAAAGGAAGAACCGAACTGTTTTGGATGTTGCAAGGACTATGTTGATTGAAGGGAATGTTCTGAAGATCTACTGAAGAGAAGCTATTAGCACTATTGTTTACACATTTAACAGAGTTAATATTAAAGGTGATATTGGTAAGACTCCTTATAAATTATGGTTTGGTCATGTTCCTACTGTGATATATTTTAGAGTATTTGGTAGCAAATATTATATCAAGAGAGATGAGGATATAAGAAATTTTGATGATAGAAGTGATGAAGGAATTTTCTTGGGATATTCTACAAAGAGTAAAGCCTATTGATGCTACAATAAGAGACTGAGAAAGATAGTGTAAAGTGCAAACATGAAGGTGGATGAGAACCTTGGAAAAGAGATAAGAGCATGTGGATATGATGATGGTCAGCATATTAGTTTAGTTCCTATTCAAATTGAAGAGCCTAAGCAGAATGATCTGGCAAAGAAAGTTAACCTAGATGTTGTTGTTGCCAGTGAAGAGGTGCAGGAACCTGATAATTAAAACAATTAGAAGACACCGAGGTATGTAAGACTAAATCATTCTGATAATCAGATTATTGATGATAAAAATAAAGGTGTGATGACTAGAAAAAGGTTAGTTGTTGAAGAAGTATGTTTGATTTCTAAAGTTGAACCTAAAGATGTTGCTGAAGCTTGCAAAGATGAAAACTAGATGAGAGTTATGGAAGAAGAATTAGACCAAATTGAAAAGAATAACATGTGGGAGCTTGTGCCTAGACCTAAGGATAAGAATGTTATTGGTACTAAATGGGTGTTTGGAAAAAAATTGAATGAAGTCAGTGAAGTTGTTAGAAATAAAGTTAGACTGGTTTGCAAAGGGTATTCACAAAAAAAAGGAATTGATTAAAAGGATACTTTTTCTTCGGTGGCCACACTTGAAGTTATTAGAGTGTTGCTTGCATGCTTCTTATAAATATTTCAAGGTATATCAGATGGATGTCAAATCTACCTTTTTGAATGGTGATGTAGAGGAAGAAGTCTACATTGAGCAACCTGATGGATTTTCATTATCAGATGATGGAGACATGGTATGTAAACTGAAGAAAGCTCTTTATGGATTGAAGCAAGCCCCTCAAGCCTAGTATGCTAGGCTAGATAAATATTTGTTGAAATTAGGATTTAATAAAGGTGATGCTGATAGTAATCTATATTTTAGGATGGAGAATGATAACATCTTGATTGTTGAAGTCTTTGTTAATGATATCATATTTGGAGGTGATGATGACTTGAGCATGAAGTTTTCTGGTGATATGCGGAAAGAATTTGAGATGTCTATGATTGGTAAGATGAAATTTTTCTTAGGTTTATAGATTTCACAGACTGAAAAAGGTATATTTATATCTTAAACTAAGTATGTGATGGAATAGCTAAAGAATTTTGGGTTGGATGACTCCAAACTGGTTGGAACTCCTTTGGTGACTGGCTGTAAATTATCTAAGAATGCTAAATCTCTGAAAGATAATTAGAGCTTGTATAGATCTATGGTTGGTGGACTACTATATCTTACACAGACTAGGTCGGACATTATGCATGTTGTGTGCATGGCTTCTATGATCCGAAAGAGAGTCATGTCACTGTTGTTAAAAGGATATTTAGATACCTGAAGGGGACTGTGGATTATGGTTTGATGCTATGTGCTTACACTGATGTTGATTGGGTTGGTGATGTTGATGACCGAAAGAGCACTACCGGTGGAGAATTATTTTTGGGTAATAAATTGGTTTCATGGGCTAGTAAGAAACAAGATTCAGTGTCCTTATCTACAATTGAAGTTGAGTACATTGTTGCTGCTAGTAATTGCACTCATGTAGTTTGGATGAAGCAAATGTTGAAAGATATCAGAATTATCTATGGTGAGCCTACTATCATTTACTGTGATAATTCCAATGCTATTAAAATGTCAAAGAATCTAGTGCAACATTCAAAGACTAAGCATGTGTCAATCAAATATCATTACTCTAAAGAGAAAGCCAGTGAAGAGAAAGTGAAGCTAGAGTATGTATCTACAAAGGAACAAATTGTTGATATTTTCACTAAGCCTTTGCTTGCAGATACGTTTGTCTATTTGAGAGACAAGTTAGGGGTATCTACCCCTCCTGATGAGAACTAGATACATTGAGTTGCATCAAACTGTTGGACTTCAGAGCCTTATCCTTCTATCTGGATTGGTGAGTTGGTGTTGCTCCTCTGGTGGAGTAGTATGTGTTTTAGGGAGAGATTCCTGAGATTCATGTTTATGTTTTGGGGATAGAGTTTGGTTATCTATTTTGAGATATTTGGCATTGATGTCAAAGGGGGAGAGAGATCATGTGAAAAATTGCTTTATATATCTTGATCCTAGGGGGCATTTGTTGGAGATATCTTATTGCTTTGCATTGATCTTTTTTCACATTCATATGTTGCCATCAATGCCAAAGGGGAAGATTGTTGGATATTGTTGGACATTGTTGCTGCTAGGATATGTTTTTGTCATTGATGTAAACATATTCCTGTGATTTTCTCTGGTGTTTGCAAGTTGGGAAGATCTTATGATCCGGTTTTGCAGTTTTGTTTTGTTGATCATTGTTTTGTAGAGTTTAGTATTTCCTCCAGTATATTCCAGTGTGGCCAGATCTTAAGTTGTGATTTTGGGAGATTTCTTGGGATAGCCTTTTGTATCTTTATTTCAAATGGTTCATGATTTGGTTCTCTTCAAGTTATCTTTCTCCATGACAATTGTTGATTGGTTGTGTTCTTGAGTTTTCAAACGTTAGCAGATGAAGATTTGATAAGTGGTGTTGGTGCAGTTATTTTTTATGATTCTAATGTGCTTGTTGGTGTTTCCTAATCATGTCCTATTTGTTTTGATGATCTGCATTGATCGTTGTGCAATTTTTTGATGGTTTCTATGAATCAGTGATGATCTTCGTGTTATGCGGCATTTCTAGTGGTGTAGCGTGTTGCGGTTGATCTTGGCATCATTTCTGGTGAATTTGTGCATTTGGAAATTCTAATTAGGTCCATGCTATGTCATGTAAACCATTATATTAGTCTGGTGGTTGATCTTTGTGCCATGTGATGTAATTTTATAATTATGAGTTGAGGGTTTAGCCGACCTTGTTATCAAGGTTGATGAATTGTATATATTGGTGATACATTAATGTAATTTAGGTATTAAGGTTGTGTCTGCATTATCAAAGAGTGGTGTATGTGTGATCAAGTAATTTATCCTTTGGTATTGTGATTGAGGAGAGATTGGTGTTGCTAGGCAGACATTTTTGCTTAACCAGAACTGGAATTAGGCATTTGGAGATGCTATTCTTTCAGTTCATTTCTTCCAGATTGTAGTTTGAATATTGTTGTAAGTCTATGAGACTTCCTTGAGGGTTGTAGCCTTTTGGGTCATTATATTTTGAGCAGTGAGATCTAGGTAGTGTGCCTGAATGCATGTGCATTCCCCATTGTAATGTTTTACATACTACTGCAAAGTATCATCTTACTGTGGGTAGGTTCCCACCGTTGTTTTTCCCTTAACTGGGTTTTCATGTCAAAAATCTTGGTGTTGTGTGATGTGCTATTAAATTGCTTATTTATATTATTGTTGCAATTTATCAGATCTATTTTTGTAGTTAAGTTTGAGGAGATCCAATGAAGATTGATTCACCCCCCCCCCTCTCAATCTTCCTTCATTGTGGTTGCCAACAGACATAAGTGATAACTCATCATCCACATAAGGTGGAAAAGTGTTAATGTGATAACTATTCACTACAAGTAGGAATTGCACATAAAGTGGGAAGAATCCTATATGGTCCTTAAGTAAACTTAAGTAACATGTGTGATAAAGGCCTAGGTTTCAAACATACTAGATACAATGCCCTTTTCACACCAATAGCCCCCTTAAGTGCAACTTAGGGATAATTTAGATATATGTAAACAATGCAAGATGAAAGGAGGGGTCCTAGCTACTAGGCCATGTTAGGTACCCATGTACAAATATATTGTACTCTCTCATAAATGGAGAAAAGGAGAAAATCCAATGGGAAAAACTCCTCCCAAAAAGAGAGATGAAAAATTCCAAAATACTCTTAAAGAAGAATGAGAAGGACAAAATCCCATGTGATGAAAAAGTCCCTCAATAAGAGAGAAGAAGAGAGACCATGTAAGCCCCTTAACGTAGAATTAGTGTCAATGGTAGATGATTGAAAGTGGATGTAGAATTAGTGCCAATGGTAGATCATTGAGCAAATTTCCTCCCCTTAGGAAGAAATAAAACCAAAGGTTTATGAATTACTTTCTTCCCATTATCAAAAGGAATATGTAGGAAAAAATATCAAAACGCATGGAGTCTCTAAAGGTTGCTCAATTTTCCCCATGTTGATGTTAAAAGTTACCTACTATAAATAAGGCATTCTAGGCCACACTATTGAAAAAGATAATCCAAGATATAGTGGAGTTGAATGTAGAACAAGATCCAAGGACTCAAATATCTCCTATAAAGACAAAGATGCTTCCTCTAGATGTTGTTCAGAAGCATCCACACTCACATGAAATAGATAATTAAAAAGAGGGTCAAAACGTTCCCTCACAACAACTAGAGAAAGATCATCTCATTAAAAGAGAAGATTAAGTCATCAATGGTGTCTCTCAAATCTAAAAGATATGAATCCACAAACAAACTTATGATGTTTCTCAAGTGGTCATCCCAAGAAACTATATCTAGAGGACAATGTATATGCTAGTACACTTGTAATGGTGGGAAAATGGTGAAGGATGGATCAAGAGGAAAACTACCCTTTCCCTTGAAGAGAGATGAGAGTCTCACTATTGATTACCCTTCAAACACTTTTTATCATGTTACATTGAGAAGAGGAGAGGATAATTAACTAGATTCAATCTCTCCACATGAAGATGGTAGATTGAATTCTGAATGAATTGGAAATTATAAGTTGATCCCCTCTTCCTTGTTTGAAATGGAAACGAATTGATTGAATTGTGTAATGCAAAAGTGACAAAGAACTGATTATAACTTGAGATCGGAATAGGGGATGTTTCTATGCATTGGATCTGGCAGTAATATGTCGAGACGAAGTCACCCTGCGAATTTGAGGAAAATTTGCCCGAAACGTGGCAGGAATGTACACGGTCCTCCGAAAAATCCACGAAATGAAAAGGGTTTTTCCGCCTCTGCAAATGGAGCCCGAATTTGAAAGTACAGTTGCACACCTACAACCTACACATAGAAAAGAGAGGAAAATGGGTTGGGATTGGGGGTTTTCCTTTAGGTCAAACCCCAGTTTTGGACTAAACCAAGTAATGAAAGAAAGTACTTACAAGTAAATGTAAATGAAAGACTAAATTGTAAATCACCTCAAGGGAGGTTGTGATAGTAATGTTGATAGAAATGCTTGTGTGGAATTGAATGTTGTAATCAATCTCCTCTTCAATGGTTGAATCCTTGACTTGAATGCAACACCTAGCCTTAAAGGGAGACTTGAGAATGCTCAATGTTGGAAAAGAATGCTTGAATGCTCTTGAATGCTTGATCGCTTATGCAACATGACCTTATCAAAATTCCCCCTTCCAACTTATGCATATGAGAAGAGGAATTCCCCTTAAATACATGTTAGTGTATTTGATTTTCATCATGGGCGAACATTAGGGGAGTTTCCCGCCCAATGCACAACCAACAATGCAACCCTAGGAAGGGTCCTACCCCAAAATAGAGCAGGGATAGGGGCACCATGCCCTTGTCCTAGGAGGACAAGGGCACCACGCCCCTATCCAAGGGGGGATAGTGGCACCACGCCCCTATCCTACCCCTTTATCTAGGGTAGAGTGTAGATGGGCGATGCAGAGGCCAAGGAAGAAGCTATTTTTGAGGGCTGAGAAATCTTCGGTCTCTGATCAGGGTAGAGGATTTGAAATCGTGTGTGAGGACCCTAATACAGTAAAAAATTGCTAGGCTCACAATTTTATGACACTACATTTATCCCCCACTTTAGCGATAGTATAGCATAAGCCAATACTGTCGGTAAAGTACAAGGAAACAAGATTGAAAGACTTTTACCACGTCAAGGAGGAAAGATGCACCAAGCCCCCAGTGGACTTAGGATCTTACAACTTCGATTGACAAAGTAAAAGGGAAGATCAAGAAGGGGAGAACCATGACTGCAAGTAGCAAAGTTCCCTTCACTATGAGTCATGAAAGTAAGGATACCAAAGACTACAAAGAAAAACAAGGTTCACTAAATAATTATAAGTATCACAAGAAGGAAAATATGAGTAGAGTGTATGCCCCCATGTTAAAGTGATCTCACATGCCTTATCGGGAGTGATTGATTTAAGGTAGGATACACCAAGAGAAAGAGAAGGGAGGGAGCACATTATCGCAAGGATTTAGCCCCCAATTGAGGAATAAACCCAAGGATAATGAACACAAAACACGAGGTAGTGTCACTTTCCTTAGGGTCAGTATGTTATATGATAACTTATGTATATCATGTATGTATATGCATATAATAATCTTCATTCCCCAAAGAAGGACACCACCTTAGAAGAAAGGGAAGAGAGGATGTCTTTTGAGTCAACATGAAAGAGACCAAGAAAATATCTCAATTCTTTGCATCGTCCCCAAGTAGACATTAAGGGAACAATAGAAGAATAGGGAGACACATAGAAGAATGGTCATAAAAGAAAAGAGAGGGAGAAAGATCTGCAATGCTAATATTGTTAATCTAGCACGATATCCGCCTCCCAATCTTGTTGATTACTATTTTGGGAAGGAAAGAAACACGCTAGAGGAGTGACATCGAGCACAGTTAATGGAGCTATCACAAGATCCAAACAAGGACTATGCTCATGTGGTAAGTCACTTTGTTTGATTCTAGGAGCTAGGATTAAGATTTGTGAAAACTCATCCGATAAATGCTTGTCCACATCAACATACTCATACTCACTATCAGAAGCATTAGGAGTTGTATTGCCATTATGAATAACATTATCACCCATTTCTTCATCAAAGTTTAGAGAAAGAGGAGTAAGAACATGAATAGAAGTAAAAACATCACATGTTTTATGCAACTTATGATTTGGAGATGTAGGTTGAACATATTGCTTAGGAGAAAAGGGAATCATGTCAATTGTTGGAGTCTAAGGAGTTTAAATATTTTGAGGGATAGCTTCACGAGCTCGAGTACGATGTCTTCATCGGTGTTCTCTCGCACAATGATTCCATCGAGTCTTAGTGTAAGATTGAGAAGGAGGAGGAACATTTGACAAAAGTAGAAATATTTCTCTCCTTGATAGTGGAAGGTTTAGGTTGAACAAGAGGAGAAGCAGGCCTATTCTCTTGATAAGAGGAAGGAGGTGGAACTACGCCATAAAAAGGAGGAATATTAGGTGTAGGAAGGAGACCAGGTCTATCATGAGGAGGTCTAACATTAGGAAGAATATTGTTGTTCTCCATAAGAGAAGGTAAAGTCACATCCCTAGGAATAGGTGGACATTCCTTAGGAGGGAGATTAGTTCTATCTGAGAGGGGAAGAACCTCATCTTGAAGAATAATAGGACTGTCAAGTGTTGGAGATTTAGGTTGAATTAAGGATTAAATCATATCGTTCTTCCATTTTTGATAAGATTGAAAAAGAGCATCACTCCTTGATGAAAGAGATTGAAATTGTTTAGGCCAAAAGAGATCAATAGGAACACCAGGGCTTCAGGGCTTCTTTCAGATGGATGAAATAAGCTATGGTTCACAATTATGATTTCTCCATTGTGAGGAAATTTGATACACTTGTGGATTGGAGAAGCAATAGTCTTCATGGAAGATAGCCAAGGATAGACCAACTTCACACGGAATTGCTCAGAAGAGGGTATGATAACAAAGTCAACATCCATGGATTTAGTATGAACTTCAACAAGAAGGGTGATAGAGCCAATTGTAGGAAAAGAGAAGCCATCAAATAACTTAACAACCACATTATAAGTCTCATATAGTGGTTTATACAATCGTAAAGTGAAAAGATACTCTTCAGTTATGACATTAACTATGCAAGAGGGATCAATTAGGGCACCACGGCAAGGGATATCCTTAACCTTCGTAACTATGTATAAAGGGCCATCAGGTACTCTAATGGTCTCACTAGGATCAAATGTAATACAAGGATCCTTAGGAAAATCTTGTGTTTCTACCATATTAACCAAGTTTGGAGCCATAGAGGTGAATTCTTCATAAGAGAGAGAATTAAGCACAATCTGAATAACATTACAGGTATGAGATGGAAAGGGATCGGTGAAAATATTAAGATTTTGATTAGGAGGAGGTATTGATTTATTCCCTTTATCATTCACACCTGCCACATATATAGTATTATTATCAATCAAGTCTTGAATCTTATTCTTCAATGCAAAACATTTCTCAGTATCATGACCAGGTTGACGATGAAATTGGCAAAAAGAATTGTTATCAAAATAAGGCAATGCAAGTTTAGAAGGATCAATTTGTTTTATAGGAGGAAGTTTGATAACATTTTTGTACAACAACTGAGACATAATACTATGTAAAGATTCATTCAAAGGAGTGAACTGTCTTTCTCTTTGGCAAAAATTTGAAATAGAAGGCACAACTGTTGTAGCATTCACATTGTTGTTGTTGATTGAATCATTGAGCTTGATGAAGCTTTTTGTTGGTTTGAACTTTGCAAATGGTTGTTTAACACTCTCCCCCTTATCACTCGGAGCCATAGGAGTAGATTTCTCCATTTGACTCACAGCGAACTGATAATTGTGGTGTGTTGCGCACAACTACGGAAAGGAAGTAAACTCAGACAAAAGAAGCTTTTCCCCGATATCTTTTTGTAAATTAGAAATAAAAATTCTTTTAATATCATTATCAGGTACATAAAAAGAAATCGGTCACTTTTCTTGAACACCTCGTTTAAATTGCATTAAATCAGTCAACGTGATTTTAGGGCCAATGTTGTTTTGAAATTGTTGGATGAAAGCATTCGCCAGTTATTGAAAGGAAGTGATAGAATAATAAGGTAAAGAGAAATACCATTGTAAATTCCTATCTCTTAGGGTTCTTGTAAACAATTTTGCAAGCAATCTTTGATCATAAGCAAAATTAGTACACAAGGTTTGAAATATTTTGACATGCATAAGAGGATAACCTTTTCCATTATAAAGTTCTAATTGAGGGATCTCCACATCTTTAGGTGGCATGGCTTTAACAATATCAAGAGAAAGTGGGCTTGCAACATCTAAGGTGGGCACACTAAACTTGGATTAACTCATAGAAGCAATTTGTTGTTGTAAGGAAGACATGGTTTGGGCAAGATTGTTAATTGTCATTTCGGTGGAAGAATTGATGTTAGACATAGTTGATTGAGAAGGTGGTATGATGTTATTAAAAGAAGGCATGGACTAAGAATAAGGTGGTGGGACATTATGGTAAGTAGGCATGGGTAATGATTGGATAGGAAAAGGGACACTCAAAGGAGGAATAAAGTTGTTGAAGGAATTTCCCCCTTGTGTCACACTGATTGGTTGAGGAATAATAGGAATATTCATGGAATACATAGGTAACAATAGTGGATTAAATGAAGAAGAGGGATTGCCCCCATGACCCATGGTTGTAGGAATGACATTTATAGTTGAATTAGCCATGATGTTGGATGTGAAAGTAGGAATACTAGTCATAGGAGTAGTCAAAGGAATTGAAGGATTGACATGAATTGAAGGTTGTGAATAATCTAGGGTTTCGACACAACTCTTGATAGGCGTGACATTAGAATCAACAATATGTGCAATGCCACACAATATATCAATTTCATTCTTATCACTTTGAATCATGCACTTAAGGCCTTCAATTAATGGAAGAGCTTCACTATTAGGGTATTCTCGGGATATCCATTGTTGAAAGTTATCAAATTGGCTGTCTAATGTGGAAATTTGATCTAAAGAAACCCTAGTTAAAGCTTCTTCTTCATCACGAGATTCATTAATGGGGTGAAAAGACACATGATTAGGATGGGAAGAATTAGCATGATCCTCATTAAATAAGTCACCCAAATTAGGCTCCATCTCCTCAGTAATTAAGCCTTGGGAAGCCTTAATTCTAATACTTCGTCTAACGGGGATAGGATAGGTAGGACTAATAGTGGTAAAACTCATGCACTAGAGTGAAAATTTGAATTTTGAATTGTGGAACAAAGCTTACAAAATTTAGTAATGCAAAATTTAAGAAAATAATGATCACACAATTTGAACTTTGTTGAAAGAAGGTGATGACACAATTTCCAAAAATGAAAGGAAATTGAAATTTTAAAATTAGGGCCAAGGGAATGCCACCTAATTTTAAAATCAGAATTTTTTAAATCAGGGCAGATTATAATTAACCTCTTAATTTAAAAAAATTTCTTGAAAGTTAAATTTTGAAGGTATTTCCAATTCTAGAGGGATCAAAAATCGATAAAATCAGCCAATCTTTTGGATTTAGGGTAGTAAATACAGTCATAATAGTCTCCTAAAATTTTGGGAAAAAAGTCAAGGACCGTGGCGGGAAAGCACATGGTCCGACCAACTTTTTTTGAAATTTTCAAGGATGGCTATTACAATGATTTTAAATATAATCCCAAAAAAATGGTGAATTTTACGATCTCTAGATAGGCGAAATAAAGGCACAAATGTAAAGATAGGACCCTATTAGGGTTTTCAAGAAAAATAGGAATTGAATTGCAATTTTGAAAAAGGTCAAACCTAATGGACAGGGACAGCTATTGGCATTCTACACTCTATGAGAATATGGTTGATGTTGTCATTGATGGAAACCAAATGGTAATAGGTTTCTACACAGGCACCGATAGGCACAGTCATTGGCATCCAGATTACACCAGCAATGAAGTATATCAGCTCTCAAGCCGACATGAGACAAGTTTTGTTTATGTGAATTATATTGTAAAAATAATTGTTAATTTGTAAGCCAACATGGTGTATTATAAAGACTCATATATGTATGAGATCTTATAGATCATTTTGTATCAGGAAGTATAAGGATAGGTGATTATTATTGGTATATGTAAAGACAGTGAAAGTTTTTTGTTAAGGTATCTAACTGAGCTTAAAATAGTACTGAACCAAGTATTTGAGATGTTATTTTGAGTAGTACATTGTATTGGATTTAATTATCCATTTTGTAGTCAGTGAGACTCTTCTATTGAGCAGTGAGCTCTAGGCTCTTGGCCTTCCTGCATGTGCAGGCCCATGTTGTAAGTAATATTTATTCATATTGGCTAGTGAGTAAATATTGTGGGTCACAAATCCCACTGAGGTTTTTCCCACACCGGGTTTCCTTGCCAAAATCTTTTGTGTTATGGTGTGCATTTATGTTGTCTCTGTTATTTCTCTTTACTGCATTATTTCTTGTTTATCGGTACATTGATTTGGGTTGCAAAATTATAAATAAGGTTAAATATTCCATTAACCAGTTAGACACTAATTCACCCCCCTCTCAGTGTCTTTGGGACTGTCATTGAATCTAACAATTGGTATCAGAGTCTGGTCGTCTATTTGCAAAAGCCTAACAACTTGAGGAAAATTCTGAAACTGGTACTAATGGAAAGTTTGAGAAAACAGTTGGAAGGAGCTCTTGAAGATTATGATGTAGAAAAATTGAAGAATATCAAACTTGAAGATGATCTGAGGACTACTAAGGAATTCATTAAAGGAATTCAAGAGAACTTGGTTATAGGACAAAACAAGAGAAAGGAACTTCATGAGAAAATGCAGAAACATGATGATGAAAAGGAAACTCTTAGTGATATTGCAGATAAGTTGAGGCAAGAGAACACTAACATGATGAATGAAATGGAAGATTTAACCATGCGGCTATGTAAGGATATTGAAGACAGAAAGAAGAATGAAGAAGACTTGACTAGAAGACTTAATGATGGAGCAAATGAAAATTTGAAACTTTGTCATGAGAATGATATGCTAAAGACAAATCTAATTCACATGCAACATGATAAAGAAGATCTTAGGAGACAAATTGGCATTCTGGAAAATGAGTTGATCACTACAAATGAACACAAAGACAAATTCAAGGAAAGATCAGAAAGACTTGATGACAAGCTAAAAAGACAAAAACTTGATGGAGATACAATTGGACTTGGATTTGAACATGGAGAAAGTTTCGGGACTGCAAATAATCAAGATCATAGTAAACTGGTAAGACAACCTAATGCTTATAAATTTAATGGGAAATGTTTCAATTGCAAAAAATTTGGTCATAGAGAAAATCAGTGCAGATTTAGAAATAATCAGAATACAAATTTACCCACCGGTCAATGTTCCAAATGCAACAAAGTTGGTCACAATTCAGAAAATTGCAGAATGAATGTGAAATGCTATGTTTGTGGTAGATTTGGACATTTATCTAATCAATGCAGAACACAAACCGATCAAAGTTATGGAAAAGCTATTTAGAAGAATAATGTAACTTGTTATGCATGTAACAAGATTGGGCATATTGCAAAATTTTGTAGAAGCAAGACTATACCGACGAACAATAAAGGATCTAATGAGAAGGGAAAAGAAAAGGTAAATGAAATAAAGCAAGAATTTTCTAAACAATGGATTAAGAAAAGAGATCAAAGAGTTGATGAATCTGTCTTTGCACCGGTAGAATAGAGTAATCCTCCACCGGTAGGAGATTCTTCATATAACTAAGGAATAATCCTTAGGGGGTATGGCAGCAAGTTGAAAATCGTGCATTCTACCCTCGATTGATGGTAAGAAGACACATTTCTTCTTTACTAGCAAATGTGTTAAGATTTCACTTAACCAGCAAGCATTAAATGCGATTTTTGAAGAACTTTTTGGTTATAAAGCATCGGAAAACCCTCATTTAAATCCACCAAGCATTCAAGTATTCAGAGAGTGTGAAATTGAGCAAAGGCACCCAAGGCAAAGAAGCAAGGTATTTTCAGGCATTCAAGATTTCAAGAAAGAGGTATTTATCTTTCAAAATGGCATCTTCATCTTTTGCACCTGAGTTTATTGCAAACCCTACCGTGGTAGAAAACATTAAGCACCCTAGGCTTGTGTTTAAGATCATCCTTGAAATTCCCAAGCAAGATAATTCTATCAAAGTTTTTTTGAAAATTCTGAAGGGAGTCACTTTTGCCGAAGACCCTAGAATCTACATTCACTGCAACATAGAAAATTTAGGGACTGATGATTTGAAAAACATGTACAATGATGTTATTACTGATGAGAAATTTTTGGTTAAACCGGAGCACAAGGTTATAGGAGACTTAGGATTTGTTGAAATACTAAACATACCTAAATTTCTAAAGGAGGTAGTTCATCTTGTACTAAGCAGAGTCCATGAAGAATTTATGAGGCTTGAAAATCTCAAAAGAAGAAATCAAGGCAGTTATTGGTTTACCCTCAACCGGTAGTAGGCCGACAAAACTAAGAAGATACCTAACAAGGGTGTTATGGATTTAACCTGAGCTACATCTGAGAATAGATCTCTTAGGGTTAATGACATTACTGATGCAAATGTGAGATATGTGAGCATGGTACTTGGCTATAGAGTAACTCTTACAAATAGAAACTCTGTTTCCAGCTTATGTATTCATAGTGCATATGAGTTGGTCAAGAATAATGCTATGAGTGATATTTGTGAATGGCTTAAGGATCAACTGATTGATAACCTAAAGAAGATTAAGGGTGACAAGAAGGGGACATTTTGTTTTGGCAACTTACTTGTGTGTTTGATGCTCTACTTCACCAAAGAGATACCCGACATTGGTCATAAGGACTTCGGTTATGAAATCCTGGTAGGAAAGAAAATCATGGAAGCTATCACTGGTATGGGCTCTAAAAATGACAACATTATAGCAGACTACTTCAAAAACTTTCAAACTAAGATGAGAGCTAGAGAAAGGTTACCACAGAGCATAGTAGATAAGTATGATAAGCAAATCTGCTTTGTAATCAAACGAGATGAAATAGGGATGGAATTTGTTACTCCTCGAACTATTTGGATAATAGAAATGGGTTATAAAGTTGACTTGAATATTCTTGAAGCATATGCTAAAACACTCCTTGATGCACCTAAAGAACCATCTGAAGAAATTTTTGTTAATGCTGAGACCATTGAGAGTGTTGTTTCGATGCAGAAGAAGAGAAAAAGGAAAGAAAAATTTATCAGAGATGCATCCAAGATGGCCAAGGAGGTTAAAGAAAATGTAATGAACTTGAGTGGTATATCTGCTAGTGAACTGGAAGGACTGAAACCGGAAGCTCATGTTTCACCGGTTGTCACATCTTTGGATATAGATAGTGGAATATAAGTTGAGTTCAAAAGAGTATAGAGGAAGAAGAGAAAACCATCACCGATACCTTCTCCTTCACCTAAAAAGGCTAGAACTTTAAGGAAAAAGAAGTAGGATGTAAGGGAGCCTAAGAAAAAGTTAACACCAAAGAAGAAACAACAAACTAAGACACCAGATACCCTTACACCGGAGGAACTGGTAAATGAGATAACACAAGATGGTAATCTCTGCAATGTAAATAAATTGTATCATTCATTCAAAGATTCTGATAAGGACACTATAGAAGCTAGTATTATTTTGCATTTAGACATCTATAAGAAAGTTTTGATTGAAGTTGTAGATGATTTGCCGAATGACTTATATTTAAGGTTAGAAGCTAAAAGAATGTCAATGATGAAACTAGACAAAAAGTTAAAGGTTGAAGCATTATTGGCAGTACATCCTGTAAATTCTAAAGAGGAAAATGATAAACTAATTTCTGAAGAAAACCAGTCAGTTTTTGTGAGTGGACACTGATAGGTTAGCCTAATGGCTGGGAGAGTGAAAGAGATTGTTGATGAAACTGTGGACAAATGGGACATATTTTTTTTGGAAAAAGAAAAGAAAGAGGAAAGGGAGAGACAGAAAATGGACAAATCTTTTGCTAAGGTATACCAGAAGGACAAAGGGAAAAGAAAAATTGGTAGTATACCTGTTATAAAGGTAATAGATAACATTCCTCCACCAACACAGGATACTCAACCAATAACTTCTGAGACACCGGTAAATACAAACAATCAGCCGGTTAAGGAAACTAAAGAAGTTACTCATTATGACACTAACCCTGATTCTGAAATTCTTTTCACCATGAATGTAGATACACGAGATATTAACATTGTTATAGATAAAGAGACTTCAGAGGTTAAGGAAAATGATGCTAATATCAGTGAGATCTCTGAGTCACCGACACACACTATTGACTCTTAGAACACTGAGATACCGACACAAGATGAGCAACCAAAAACTAAGAAACCGATAGAGGATAAGGTAACTAACACAGAGCAACCAGAATCAGAGAAACTGGCAGTTGAAGAGGTACTTATACAAACTGAAAAATGAAAAGAACCAGAGGTAATTACACAGACAAAGAAACCAATTGAAAAGGTGAATAAAGAGTAGGCAATCGATGGAAATAAAGAAGATATAGTGAAGGTAATTGGGCAGGTATCTGTTGAAAGGAAATCTATTGCAAAACCAAGCACATCTACAGGAGAATTCTGACCCACCAATGTAATAGATGTTCTATTGAATTCTATTAAGAGGATAATAGATTGCAATGCCTTAGCATTCAATGATATTGATGACACATTACCTATCTTAAAGATGATTGCACCAACCTGTAAGATAGATCATATTGAGGATTCATTAAGTAAATTGGACACATTGTCCAAATTTATTGTTGAGATTGTTCTAACTATAAATAAGGTGATTGAGGATACTGTAAAGGAAAGAGTTTTTAAAGAGAAAAGTGAATTCTTTGAGAAAACCATCAAAAATTGTACTGAGCACATGGATTCACTATTACCAGGACTTAACTCAATAATTTTGGAATATAAGGAACTATATAGAGAATCTTGCAAGCCTCACCACCTAACTGAAGATATTGATGAGGATATTAAGAAGACACATAAAGAAATCAATGATATTGCGGATAATATGATAGGTTCTTCGGGACTTATCTCAGTTTTTGAGCAAGAAATGGCAGTTTTTGAGGAGAAGTTGGAGAAAATTGAGAAAGAGAAAGCAAGCATAAGGTTAAAGGCCCAGGAACTGAAAAGAAAACTTGGTCCAAGATTGGACAGTCTTATCACTCAGTGGGTTGAGCTATCAAAGGCATCAATTTAAGGAGAATGATCACCAAAGTAGTAGATGCACTATCTCACTGAATATAATTTTAGCAGACATTTTTCAACTTGTACAAAACCGGTTAGAGGCTATGAGGCAACATTTTTGTACTCTTTGATTCTTTTTGACATCCTTTTCCATTGACGTCAAAGGAGGAGTAGTATGGAGAAAAATAATGCACAGATGAGATCACTTGCTCAGGGGGAGCACACTCTTTTTGGGATCAGATTTTGGACTTCATTTTTGGATAATAGTTTTGGATTTTTCTCATGAGTGTTGCCATCAATGCCAAAGGGGGAGATTGTTGGCATTCTACACTCTATGAGAATATGGTTGATGTTGTCATTGATGGCAACCAACTATTAACAGGTTTCTACATAGGCACCGACAGGCACGGGCATTGGCACTAGCAGGCATATTCACTGACATCCAGATTACACCGGCAATGAAGTATACCGGCTCTGAAGATGACATAAGACAAGTTTTTTTTTATGTGAATTATATTGTAAAAATAATTATTAATTTGTAAGCCAACATGGTGTATCGTAAAGACTCATATATGTATGAGATCTTATAGATCATTTTGTATCAGGAAGCATAAGGATAGGTGATTATTATTGGTATATGTAAAGACAATGAAATTTTTTTGTTAAGGTATCCGACTGAGCTTAAACCAGTACTAAACCAAGCATTTGAGATGATATTTTGAGTAGTACATTGTATTGGATTTAATTATCCATTTTGTAGTCAGTGAGACTCTTCTATTGAGTAGTGAGCTCTAGGCTGTTGGCCTTCCTGCATGTGCAGGCCCATGTTGTAAGTAATATTTATTCATATTAGCCAGTGAGTAAATATTGTGGGTCACAAATCCCACCGAGTTTCCTTGCCAAAATATTTTGTCTTATGGTGTGCATTTATGTTATCTCTATTATTTCTCTTTACTGCATTATTTCTTGTTTACCTGTACATTGATTTGGGTTGCAAAATTATAAATAAGGTTAAATATTCCATTAACCAGTTAGACACTAATTCACCCCCCTCTCAATGTCTTCGGGACTGTCATTGAATATAACAACCGATAACTCAATGATGAACTACTAGTACCAAACCGGTACTGAGAGGGGGGGTGAATCAGTACAAACACCAATATCATCCAAAATCGATTTGACAACAAATACTCCAAAAGACTAACAAACAAGGATGCCGGTAAAACAGAGTGCAACCGGCAACATCTAGTATAGCTCAACTAGTCATGAACCGGTCACTCAATAAGCTTTCCTCTTGGCTCAATACCAGAGTATCATTATATTCTCATGCATAAATAAGTAAACATAACCATCAGATCTTCATAATAGTGAGTTCAATGTGTTTTATAGACAGGCATAAAACATAGAACCTTCATATGCTTAACAGGTAAGACAAAGCATCACAAGACAAAAAAAATTTCACATGACACACATATTTTTCACGTGGAAACCCAACTGGGAAAAACCACGGTGGGGATGAATACCCACAAGCTACTTTTTGAACTCTTTAGAAGTCCGCTCTGTTAGGAGCCTTGTCCGGTTAAGGACATTACAATAGGTTCTGGTAGGAACCGATCCTGTTAGGGATCACCCGGTTAAGGGTTAAACTCAGTAGGGTCACCTTGTTAGAGGATTTCAAGAACTCAATAGCTGAAAGGATCTCCTAAGCTTCTCAAGCTTCTTAGAACTCATCAACCTCGAGTTACCCAGTTAAGGGATTTGAAACAAGCCAGTTAAGACCACCTGATTTAAGGGATTTTGAATCAAGCCAGTTAAGGTTACCCTATTAGGGGATTTTACAACTGTGGAAGTGGTTAGAGATCAACAGGTATTACAATGATTTGTTAACAACACTTAATGCTAATGTAGATCCAATTAAGTTCCTCTTTTCCTTCTGCACATTCACTTTGCAGGTATCTCTTCTCTCCTATGGTCTAGAAAGAATCACGTATCGCTTTCCTTGGATACACACTCACAACTTTTGCCAACAACCTCAGATAGAAACCCAACATCGACCTTATAGGAAACATATAGGTCGGTAGCAAAAACCCTAAACCCTAAACCTGTTAGGTTAAGCAATTCAAACGATTCGATCCTGACCGTTGAATCATACTACATTAAATGCAACAATCTTGAATCGATCTCAAGACATTATCCATCGTCCATTATCCACCATTTTCATGGCGGCTAATAACCCATCACACATTATCACCGTTTGATAGACTTCACACTTTCCCGAGGTGGATAGGAATAGTCTTCTTCATGCAAGATCCTTCACGCACATAGAGCTTACGTGGCAACATGATCTGTCCTCCATCATACTGCTAACTCATCACACAAAGATTACCAATTGAGTCACTTGAGTTGCTCCAACTGGAAACCCTAAAGTGGAAGCTACCTCCCAACCGATAACCATACAATGCTTCCATGTGCCGGTTCACATAACTACATGCTAGTTCATCTTGAACAAATGTGCCGCTTCACTTTGGCATATAAACCGGTTCATACATATGCTGGTTCCTCTCTCTTCACCTATCACATGTGCTGGTTCTCACCATGTCCCATATTGACATCAATGACAACATACAATATCATTATGTCTTCATGCCAGTTTACATAAGGCTCATGCCAATTCACATACAAATTGTCATTTAACTAGGCAACACTTAGAAGGTTGTGTCTGAGACCATCAACCCAATACAAATTGTCAGCACTACTCTTTCCATTCAAGGAGATGGACCCTCTGCCTTTGACCATGCATGGTGCATCATTTTCAAAGCGAACAACACCACCATCATACTCTTCTAAGGATAGAAACTTGCTCTGGTCACCAGTCATATGGTGAGAGCAGCCACTGTCAATGATCCACTCATTGGAATCATCAAACCTGGAGACAAGAGCCTTCTTGTCAGCCACATCTTCCTTTATAACAATGAACACAATGTCTTCATTCTCTTCATCTTCTGATTCCTCATCCGTGACACCTTCATCAACTGCCACAAAACAATTTCTCTGGTTTCCTCCTTTGAATTTCTTGAACCTTTCCGGTTTGTCCTTGTTGTCACTAATAGGACAGTTCATAGCAATATGTTCTATCCGATTACAAGAGAAACATTTCAAAGGAAGCTTACCTTTGTATTTACCAGTCCCTTTTGAAAATCTCTTGGCAAGAAGAGCTTCAAATTCCATCAGAAACTCTTCATCCTTCATTTCTCTATTCTGATTGGGTTCCCCACTAGTGCTAGCCTCTTTTCCTTTTCTAGATGGTATAGCAGAAGCTTTAAAAGCTAATTCTGACTTTTGAACACTACCATCAAAGCTATTCAGCTCATAGGCTATCAACTTGGCTATGATGGAGTCCAAGGACTCCTTAGAATTGTCTATTGATCTCGGCTCCTGAATAGCAGCAACCCTTATTGCATAGACCAGCAACAGGGATCTCAGGACTTTACTTACCACAGTGGAATCTTCTATTTTGCCACCTAGACTCTTTATTTCTCCAACAACTGTTTTGATTCTTATTCCATACTACTGATTGGTCTCTCCTTCAACCATTCGCATGTCTTCAAACTTTCCTCTTAGGCTCTCTTCCTTAGCCTATTTTACATGCTCATCACCACCATAGATATTTTCAAGAGCATCCCATACCTCTTTGGGATTTGCCTTGTCCTGAACATCAATAAACTCAATGTCAGAAAGACTACTGATGAGGGCTTCCATGACTTGCCCATTTTCTTGTATCTCTCTCTTTTGGTCATCGGTGAGAGTACTGGTAGGAACAACATATACATTTTCAACATAAATCCAGTGTTGAACACCCATGCTTTTGATGAATATCTTCATCCTGTCCTTCCATATACCAAACTTTTCCCTATTGAACTTTGGACCTTCCCTCTTCATCATTTGGCCAGGATCTTTTCCTCAAGCAGTTAAGCTTACAACACAGAGGACCTGGAGTGCTCTGATACCAATTGATAACTCAATGATTAACCACTAGTACCAAACCGCTACTGAGAGGGGGGGGTGAATCAGTACAAACACCAATATCATCCAAAACCGGTTTGACAACAAATACTCCAAAAGACTAACAAACAAGGATGTCGGTAAAATAGAGTGCAACCGGCAACATCTAGTATAGCTCAACCAGTCATGAACTGGTCACTCAATAAGCTTTCCTCTTGGCTCAATACCAGAGTATCATTATATTCTCATGCATAAATAAGTAAACTTAACCATCAAATCTTCATAATAGTGAGTTCAATGTGTTTTATAGACAGGCATAAAACATAGAACCTTCATATGCTTAACAGGTAAGACAAAGCATCACAAGACAAAAAAATATTTCTCATGACACACATATTTTTCACGTGGAAACCCAACTGGGAAAAACCACGGTGGGGATGAATACCCACAAGTTACTTTTTGAACTCTTTAGAAGTCCGCTCTGTTAGGAGCCTTGTCCGGTTAAGGACATTACAATAGGTTCTGGTAAGAACCGATCCTGTTAGGGATCACCCGGTTAAGGGTTAAACTCAGTAGGGTCACCTTGTTAGAGGATTTCAAGAACTCAATAGTTGAAAGGATCTCCTAAGCTTCTCAAGCTTCTCAGAACTCATGAACCTCGAGTTACCTAGTTAAGGGATTTGAAACAAGCCAGTTAAGACCACCTGATTTAAGGGATTTTGAATCAAGCCAGTTAAGGTTACCCTATTAGGGGATTTTACAACTGTGGAAGTGGCTAGAGATCAATAGGTATTACAATGATTTGTTAACAACACTTAATGCTAATGTAGATCCAATTAGGCTCCTCTTTTCCTTCTGCACATTCACTTTGCAGGTATCTCTTCTCTCCTATGGTCTGGAAAGAATCACGTATCGCTTTCCTTGGATACACACTCACAACTTTTGCCAACAACCTCAGATAGAAACCCAACATCGACCTTATAGGAAACATATAGGTCGGTAGCAAAAACCCTAAACCCTAAACCTGTTAGATTAAGCAATTCAAACGGTTCGATCCTGACCATTGAATCATACTACATTAAATGCAACAATCTTGAATCGATCTCAAGACATTATCCATCATCCATTATCCACCATTTTCATGGCGGCTAATAACCCATCACGCATTATCATCATTTGACAGACTTCACACTTTCCTGAGGTGGATAGGAATAGTCTTCTTCATGCAAGATCCTTCACGCACATAGAGCTTACGTGGCAACATGATCTGTCCTCCATCATACTGCTAACTCATCACACAAAGATTACCGATTGAGTCACTTGAGTTGCTCCAACTGGAAACCCTAAAGTGGAAGCTACCTCCCGACCGATAACCATACAATGCTTCCATGTGCCGGTTCACATAACTACATGCCGGTTCATCTTGAACAAATGTGCCACTTCACTTTGGCATATAAACCGGTTCATACATATGTTGGTTCCTCTCTCTTCACCTATCACATGTGCCGGTTCTCCCCATGTCCCATATTGACATCAATGACAACATACAATATCATTATGTCTTCATGCTAGTTTACATAAGGCTCATGCCAATTCACATACAAATTGTCATTTAACTAGGCAACACTTAGAAGGTTGTGTCTCAGACCATCAACCCAATACAAATTTTCAGCACTACTCTTTCCATTCAAGGAGATGGACCCTCTGCCTTTGACCATGCATGGTGCATCATTTTCAAAGTGAACCACACCACCATCATACTCTTCTATGGATAGAAACTTGCTCCGGTCACCAGTCATATGGTGAGAGCAGCCACTGTCAATGATCCACTCATTGGAATCATCAAACCAGGAGACAAGAGCCTTCTTGTCAGCCACATCTTCCTTTATAGCAATGAACACAATGTCTTCATTCTCTTCATCTTCTGATTCCTCATCTGTGACACCTTCATCAACTGCCACAAAACAATTTCTCCGGTTGCCTCCTTTGAATTTCTTGAACCTTTCTGGTTTGTCCTTGTTGTCACTAATAGGATAGTTCATAGCAATATGTCCTATCCGATTACAAGAGAAACATTTCAAAGGAAGCTTACCTTTGTATTTACTAGTCCCTTTTGAAAATCTCCTGGCAAGAAGAGCTTCAAATTCCATCAGAAACTCTTCATCCTTCATTTCTCTGTTCTAATTGGGTTCCCCACTAGTGCTAGCCTCTTTTCCTTTTCTAGATGGTATAGCAGAAGCTTTAAAAGCTGATTCTGACTTTTGAACACTACAATCAAAGCTATTCAGCTCATAGGCTATCAACTTGGCTATGATGGAGTCCAAGGACTCCTTAGACTTGTCTATTGATCTCGGCTCCTGAATAGCAGCAACCCTTATTGCATAGACCAGCAACAGGGATCTCAGGACTTTACTTACCACAGTGGAATCTTCTATTTTGCCACCTAGACTCTTTATTTCTCCAACAACTATTTTGATTCTTATTCCATACTGCTGAATGGTCTCTCCTTCAACCATTCGCATGTCTTCAAACTTTCCTCTTAGGCTCTCTTCCTTAGCCTATTTTACATGCTCATCACCACCATATATATTTTCAAGAGCATCCCATACCTCTTTGGGATTTGCCTTGTCCTGAACATCAATAAACTCAATGTCAGAAAGACTACTGATGAGGGCTTCCATGACTTGCCCATTTTCTTGTATCTCTCTCTTTTGGTCATCGGTGAGAGTACTGGTAGGAACAACATATACATTTTCAACATAAATCCAGTGTTGAACACCCATGCTTTTGATGAATATCTTCATCCTGTCCTTCCATATACCAAACTTTTCCCTGTTGAACTTTGGACCTTCCCTCTTCATCATTTGGCTAGGATCTTTTCCTCAAGCGGTTAAGCTTACAACATAGAGGACCTGGAGTGCTCTGATACCAATTGATAACTCAATGATGAACCACTAGTACCAAACCGCTACTGAGAGGGGGGGGTGAATCAGTACAAACACCAATATCATCCAAAACCAGTTTGATAGCAAATACTCCAAAAGACTAACAAATAGGGATGCCAGTAAAACAGAGTGCAACTGGTAACATCCAAGATAGGTCAACCAGTCATGAACCGGTCACTCAATAAGCTTTCCTCTTGGCTCAATACCATAGTATCATTATATTCTCATGCATAAATAAGTAAACTTAACCATCAGATCTTTACAACAGTGAGTTCAATGTGTTTTATAGACAGGCATAAAACATAGAACCTTCATATGTTTAACAGGTAAGACAAAGCATCACAAGACAAAAAAATATTTCACATGACACACATATTTTTCACGTGGAAACCCAACTGGGAAAAACCACAGTGGGGATGAATACCCACAAGTTGCTTTTTGAACTCTTTAGAAGTCTGCTCTGTTAGGAGCCTTGTCTGGTGAAGGACATTACAATAGGTTCTGGTAGGAACCGATCCTGTTAGGGATCACATGGTTAAGGGATACCCAGTTAAGGGTTAAACCCAATAGGGTCACCTTGTTAGAGGATTTCAAGAACTCAATAGCTGAAAGGATCTCCTAAGCTTCTCAAGCTTCTCAGAACTCATGAGCCTCAAGTTACCCGGTTAAGGGATATGAAACAAGCCGGTTAAGACCACCCGATTTAAGGGATTTTGAATCAAGCCAGTTAACGCTACCCTATTAGGGGATTTTACAACTGTTGAACTGGTTAGAGATCAATAGGTATTACAAAGATCTGTTAAAAGCACTTAATGCAAATGCAGATCCGGTTAGGCTCCTCTTTTCCTTCTGCACATTCACTTTGCAGGTATCTCTTCTCTCCTATGGTCTGGCAAGAATCACGTATCACTTTCCTTGGATACACACTCACAACTTTTGCCAACAACCTCAGATAGAAACCCAACATCGACCTTATAGGAAACATACAAGTCGGTAGCAAAAACCCTAAACCCTAAACCTGTTAGGTTAAGCAATTCAAACGGTTTGATCCTGACCATTGAGTCATACTGCATTAAATGCAACAATCTTGAATCGATCTCAAGACATTCTCCATTGTCCATTATCCACCATTTTCATGGCGGCTGATAACCCATCACGCATTATCACCGTTTGATAGACTTCATACTTTCCCGAGGTGGATAGGAATAGTCTTCTTCATGCAAGATCCTTCATGCACATAGAGCTTACATGGCAACACGATCTATCCTCCATCATACTGCTAACTCATCACACAAAGATTACCGATTGAGTCACTTGAGTTGCTCCAACCGGAAACCCTAAAGTGGAAGCTACCTACCAACCAGTAACCATACAATGCTTCCATGTGCTGGTTCACATAACTACTTGCCAGTTCATCTTGAACAAATGTGCTGCTTCACTTTGGCATATAAACCAGTTCATACATATGCCGGTTCCTCTCTCTTCACCTATCACATGTGTCGGTTCTCACCATGTCCCATATTGACATCAATGACAACATACAATATCATTATGTCTTCATGCCAGTTTACATAAGGCTCATGCCAATTCACATAATGCCAACAATACCTTGGAAAAAATTTACAAATCTGAATTTAAATGAAATTGATTTAAAATGTGCACAAAATACAATTAAATTTGAAAATTAGGGTTTTATAACCTAACCACTTAATTTTAAAATTTGAATTTTGGGAAAAGGGGGGGAAATTGGAAATTTGAATTGTAGGATTGAAGACAAATCTGAGAACAATTAGAAATTTCAAAATTAAATGGAAATCCAATTTTTCAACAAGTTCAATATGTTTTTTGAAAATTTGGGTTTTAACAATTAACCTCTTAATTTTGTAAATTTTATTTGCAATTGAACAAGACAAGGAGGAAATTGAAATTGACAAACAGAACGATTTTCAGATCTAAGATAACCACAAGCAATTTTTACAAATCACAAGTTTAATTTTATTTAAAAACTACGTTTTTTAATGATGGGAAAATGATGAATGATAGATCAAGAGGAAAACTACCCTTTCCCTCGAAGAGAGATGAGAGTCTCACTATTGATTACCCTTCAAACACTTTTCACCATGTTACATTAGGAAGAGGAGAGGATAATTCACTAGATTCAATCTCTCCACACGAAGATGGTAGATTGAATTCTAAATGAATTGGGAATGATAAGTTGATCCCCTCTTCCTTGTTTGAAATGGAAAGCAATTAATTGAATTGTGTAATGTAAAAGTGACAACGAACTGATTATAACTTGAGATCAGAATAGGGGATGAAGTTGTGCACCTGAATCTTGTAGTAATATGTCGACATGAATTCGCCCTATGAATTTGAGGAAAAGTTGCCCAGACCATGGCGGGAATGTAAACGGTCTTCCAAAAAATCCATGAAATGAAAAGAGTTTTTCCGCCTCTGTAAATGGAGCCCGAATCTGAAAGTACAATTGCGCACCTACAACCTACACACAAAAAAGAGAGGAAAATGGGTTGGGATTGTTAGATAGTTCAAATAACCGGAAGTCAACTGAGAGTGGGGATGAATCAGTTGTCATAGATTACTGGAACCATTAGCAATTAAAACTTTAATACTAGAACCCAAAAGATTAGTACTGGAATAGCAATTAAACCAATTAAGCATAAATAATAATCATAGAATAAATACCATCCACATGACACCAAGATTTATACATGGAAAACCCGGTAAAGGGAAAAACCACGGTGGGAAGCCTACCCACAGTCAAATAATAATTCTACAGTAAGTATGTGAATTACAATTGACGGGCCTGCACTTGTAGGAAGGCCAACAGCCTAGAGCACACTGCTCATCACAAAAGGAGCCTCACTGACTACATAGAAATCTAGACTACAATCCAGAGAAGTGTTGAACTACAAAAGATAGCATCTCCTATGCCTGAGTATAGTTCCAATTAAGCTCAATACTGGTGGACTAAATCCTCTTACATAAACCCAATTCGAAAATTACATTCCTTTCCATAACCATATATAATCTACAATGAGATCTTACATCTATATATACAAACTCTTGATCATAAATAATTAGGTCGGCCACCAGATAATAAATCAATTACAAAATTACAAACCATGTCAGCCTTAGAACAAACAAATAATATCCAACACATAAGACATCTCGGAAACACATCAAGAGGTCCAATCCACATGTTACATTAAAGTTGGTCCATAACCTAGATCAACTGGGACCCAGTATAGGTCCACACGCTACAACAATGATCTCCATCCGCCAAGTCTCAAACATGATCACCATCAACATCCTAAAACTCCACCAGAAGGTGCACCAATACCACTTATGCAATTCACCAAAGATCTTCATCAAAATCTCTACCAGTGAAATCCTCGCCGAAACCAAAAACCAAGCTTCTAAAAAAAATAGGATAGCATCTGATCACCAGACCAAAACCAACTTACTGAATATGAGTATGAGTATCATGAATAAGCCAACTCCATAACCAAACTTTTCTTGAGCCTACCGGATCATGTCGGATCCAAATCAACCAGAAACCACTCAACCTCTTGAGCCCAGAAGGGTGTCGGTAAAGCATCCAAACAACTAGTGTTGGCATCAATGACAAAACATCCATACAACACATAATCAATTCCACCAAATGGCCAATAATCTCCCCCTTTGGTATTGATGGAAACACTAGATGTGAAAAACATCTAAGTACCAATAAATGGAAAACAAGTCTCCCCCAATGGAAGACAACCAACAATCTCCCACATAAAGATATATAAATGAGGTTCTGAAATAAAGACCAAAATCCCCATGTGAATAATATCTCTGTAAAGCTCTGAATTTCTCCCTATCGATATCTCTCCCCTTTTCTTTTTCTTATTAATATCTCTCCCCCTTTTATTTTTCCTTTTTCACATCAATATCTCTCCCCCTTTGACATCAATGCCAGAAATCTGACAAAAATATCAAAGAAAAAACATCAACCACTGAATCACAAAGATGACTACTCCCCCTGAGCAGTAGCATCCTTACATCAATGCCAGAATGAATAGTATCTCTGATAATGCATACCAGACTGATTCCAAACCGCATCAATCAAGTCTCTACCGAAGGGGTAGAAACTCCCAATCTATCTCTCAAGTACTCAAATGATTCCTTAGGCAAAGGTTTAGTGAAAATATCTGCACTCTGCTCTTTAGTGTTCACATAAACCAATCTAACTTCATTTGTTTCCACCTTTTCCTTCAAAAATTTGTACTTGATAAATATTTGCTCTATCTTAGAATGAAATATCGGATTCTTTGATATATCAATAGCAGTAGAGTTATCACCATAAATAACTATCGGTGCCTCACAATCTACCTTTATATCCTTCAACATTTGCTTCATCCATAAAACTTTTGTACAGTTAGTAGCAGCAACAACATACTCAGCTTCAGTAGTAGATAAAGAAGTACATGATTGTTTCTTGTTGATCCATGAAACCAACTTCTTTCTAAGAAAGAAAGCTCCACTAGAAGTACTTTTCTGGTCATCAACATGTCCAACCCAATCAGCATCTGTATATGCACATAAAGTAAATTTATCTTCCTTAGGGTACCACAAACCATATTCTGATGTACCTTGCAAGTATCTAAAAATTATTTTCATTGCAATCTCATGATTTTCTCTAGGATCACTATGAAATCTGAAACAATACAAACAACATTCATAATGTTAGGCCTAGTCTGAGTCAAATAAAGCAGACCTCCAATCATAGATTTGTATCTTGTAGGATTTATCTATGCAGAAACATCTTTTCTTGTCAATTTCTCACTTGTAACCATAGGAGTACTTACCGGTTTAGAATCTCCCATACCAAATTTCTTCAACAATTCCTTCGCATACTTAGTTTGATAGATAAAAATACCTTTGTCAATCTGAGTAATCTGCAAACCTAAGAAAAATTTCATCTCACCAATCATAGACATCTCAAATTCTTTCTCCATATTCTTAGAAAATGCACAACTTATCTTCACCTCCAAAAATAATGTCATCAACAAATACTTCAATAATCAGTATATCATCATCAGTGATTTTGTAATATAAATTACTGTCAGCATTACCCTTAGTATAACCAAGCTTCAAAAGATATTTATCCAACATTGCATACCAAGCTCTGGGTGCTTGTTTCAATCCATATAAAGCTTTCCTTAACCTGCAAACCATGTGTGTATCATCTGATAGTGAAAAACCATCAGGTTTCTCAACATAAACTTCCTCATCAAGATCCCCATTCAAAAATGCACATTTAACATCCATTTGATAAACCTTGTAGTTTCTATAAGCAACATAGACCAGAAATAATCTTACAGCTTCAATCCTAGCTATATGTGCAAAAGTCTCTCCATAATCAATTCCTTCCTTTTGAGAATATCCTTTACATACCAATCTAGCCTTATTCCTTATAACTTGACCATCATCATTCAATTTATTTCTAAAAACCCATTTAGTTCCAATAACATTTTTATTTTTAGGCCCAGGAACCAAAGCCAATGTGTTATTTTTCTCAATCTGATCTAATTTTTCTTCCATAGCTTTCAACCAATATTCATCTTTACATGCCTCAATTACTGATACCGGTTCAACTTGTGAAATTAAACATATTTCATTAGTTGCTAGTCTTCTTCTTGTCATTACTCCATTGTTCTTATCTCCAATGATATGATCTTCTGAATGATTCAATCTCACATACCTAGGAATCCTTTGACTCTCCATTCCTCTTCCATGTTCTTTAGTTACTATAGAATTTTATGATACTGCTAGAGTAACTGGTTCAACACTCTATTCCAGTAAAGGTTCTACCATTTTAGATATAATCATTTCCACTGCCAGTTCTTTCTCATAAACTCTGATTTGACTTTTGTTCATCTCATCTACTTTGACATTAGCACTCTCCACAATTCTTTGCAATCTCTTGTTATAACATCTATATGCATTGCTTTCATTAGAATAACCAAGAAATATGCCTTCATCATATCTAGGATAAAATTTGGGAATGATATAATCTCTCCTGATATAACATTTACTACCAAATATTCCTAAATACTTAACTGTAGGTGTATTACCAGACCATAATTCATAAGGTGTCTTACCAGTTTCTCCTTTGATATGGACTATGTTGAATGTATAAACCATTGTGCTCACTGCTTCTCTCTAGTAGATATGAGGTAGACTATCTTCCATCATCATTGTTCTAGTAGCATCCAAGATAGTTCTGTTCTTCCTTTCCACAACTCCATTTTGTTGAGGTGTCCAAGGAGCAAAAAATTGTCTTCTTATACCATGCTTCTCACAAAAGTTATTAAACTCACCAGATGTGAATTCTCCACCATGATCTGACCTCAAACATTTAATCTTCAATCCTATCTCAGTTTCCACTTTAGCCTTAAAGATTTTAAATTTTTCAAATGCTTCATATTTTTCTGTCAGAAAAGTAACCCACATCATTCTAGAATAATCATCAATGATTAGCATGAAATATCTATCACCTTGAAAACTTTTAACTCTAGCAGGGCCACACAAATCAATATGAATAAGATCAAGAACATCATTTGATTTATCTTGTATACTCCTAAAAGAGGTTTTGACCTATTTACCTATTGGACATTCTTTACATACCGGATTATAGGGCTTCATAATCTTAGGTATATCCATAACTACCTTAGTTGAATTGATCTTTACAATGCAATCAAAGTTCACATGACACAGCCTTTTAGGTCATAGCCAAATCTCATCAATCTATGTAATCAAACATGTCTTCTCACCGGAGTTTAGATGAAATATATTACCTTTAGTCTATGTACCAGTTGCAATGTCCAAGCCAGATTTGTTAATGATTTTTCATTTTCCATCCTTGAACTGTAATTGAAATCTGTTATCCACTAATTGTCCTAAACTCAAAAGATTATGCTTTAAACCTTAAACATAATAAACATTGTTAGTATTGTTCTTACCATCCAACGATATAGTTCCTTTTCCTTTGATCATACATGCTTTGTCATCTCCAAATATAACTAGACCGCCATCAAATTCTTGCAAAGATAGAAACTTCCCTTTATCTCGAGTCATATGATGTGAACAACCACTGTTAATTACCCATTCATCCTTGTCTTGAATTTTAGTAGCAAGTGCCTTCTCTTCAGGTACATTCTCTTCCAGTGTTAGATCATCTTCCTTGATAGCCAGGAACACCCATTCCTTCCCATTGTCGGAACCACTAGCAGAGTCTTCTGCCGAATCATCATCAAAATTAGTAATGCCTTCCTCATCTGCTATGTAGCATGATTTGTCTATGTTTTTCTTGTACTTATACTTGTTCTGATATCTAGGGTTAGGCTTAAGAGATATTTTAACTCTTTCTTCAAATCTTGAATTCCTTTAAGGACATCTAGATGCAAAATGACCAATCTTATTACATACAAAACATTTCAAAGGTGCTTTTCCTTCATACTTACTTCCTACCGGTCCTTTAGGTACTCTTCTAGAAAATAGTGCTTCAAGTTTCTCAAACTCGTCATCTTCTCTCTTCATATCTTCCAATTCCTTTGCGTATAAATCTTTTCAATCTTGCTTACCGATTGCAGATGTAGATGCATGAAAAGCAGGTTTAGTCTTCACAACTCCAGAAGGTCCAAATTCTTCAATCTCAAAAGAAAATAGTTTACCAACCAAAGTATCTATGTTGACAGATGTATTAACCATTGTTCTCAACTCATTAATAGCAGTAGCCTTCATCTTGTAAGTCGGTGGTAGGGCTCTCAGAGATTTAGAAACAATTTCATCTTCGCTCAGAGTTCCACCACAACATTGAATTCCCATAACAATCTCATTTACCCTTTCCATGAATGCAGTAATCCTTTCGCCTTCTTCCATCTTCAGGTTTTCATATCTCACTCGGTAACCATCAAGTTTAAAAAATTTGACTATAGGGTCACCTTTATTAAGAGTCTTTAACTTATCACGTATAGCCTTTCCAGATGATTTATTAGTTAATCCCATTATTTGTTGATTAGAAAGTGGACACAAGAGGGCTTCTCTTTCTCTAAAATCATTCTCAAGATCCTTATCTAGGTTTTCCGGAGGAGGATTGCTAGATGCCAAATTATAAGGTGTGACACCATTCTTTGTGATCTCCCAAATCTTCTTGCCAAGACATCTCAGATGAGTCTCTATCTAAATCTTCCATACTATGTAATTTGTTCCATCAAGCCTAGGAATATCTCTCTGAAAGATAGCTCCAGATGAACTGTATGAACTTGAACTATTAGATGCCATAGGATCTTCCTCAAGTGGTTAAGCTTTCTATAGAGAGGACCAAAGCTCTGATACCAATTGTTAGATAGTTCAAATAACCAGAAGACAACTGAGAGGGTGGGGGGGTGAATCAGTTGTCACAAATTACCGGAACCATTAGCAATTATAACTTTAATATTGGAATAGCAGTTAAACCAATTAGGCATAAACAATAATCATAGAATAAATACCATCCACATGACACCAAGATTTATACGTGGAAAACTCGATGAAGGGAAAAACCACAGTGGGAAGCCTATCCAGAGTCAGATAATAATTTTGTAGTAAGTATGTGAATTACAATTGAGGGGCCTGCACCTGCAGGAAGGCCAACAGCCTAGAGCACACTGCTCATCACAAAAGGAGCCTCACTGACTACATAGAAATCTAGACTACAATATGAAGAAGTGTCTAATTGCAAAAGATAGCATCTCCTATGGTTGAGTGCAGTTCCAATTAAGCTCAATACCAGAGGACTAAATCCTCTTACATAAACCCAATTTGATCTCCAATGATCGACCAAATCCTCTGCCTGAATGATATTATATTATTCGCACATTACATTGCTTTCCATAACCATATATAATCTACAATGAAATCTTACATCTATATATACAAACCCTCGACCATAAACAATTAGGTCAGCCATTAGATAATAAACCAATTACATAAATACAAACCATTTTGGCCTTAGACCAAACAAATAATATCCAACACATAAGACATCCCGAAAACACACCGAGAGGTCCAATCCACATGTTACATTGAAGCCATTCCATAACCTAGATCAACCGGGACCCAGTATAGGTCCACACGCTACAAAAATGATCTCCATCTGCCAAGTCTCAAACATGATCACCATCATTATCCTAAAAATCCACTAGAAGCTGCACCAACACCACTTATGCAATTCATCAAAGATCTTCATCAAAAGCTCTATCGGTGAAACCCTCGTCGGAACCATAAACCAACCTTCTAAGAAAACATGATAGCATTCAATCACTAGACCAAAACCAACTTACTGAATATGAGCATGAGTATCATGAATAAGCCAATTCCATAGCCAAACTATACTGAAGCCTACCAGATCATGTCGGATCCAAATCGACCATTAACCACTCAACCTATTGAGACCAGAAGGGTGCTAGTAAAGCATCCTAATAGCTAGTGTTGGCATAAATGACAAAACATCAATGCAACACATAATGAATTCCACCAAATGGAAAACAAGGATTGAGGGTTTGCCTTTAGGTCAAACCCCAGTTTTGGAATTAATCTAGTAATGAAAGAAAGTACTTGCAAGTATATGCAAATAAAAGACTGAATTGTAAATCACCTCAAGGGAGGTTGTGATAGTCATGTTGATAGAAATGCTTGTGTGGAATTGAATGTTGTAATCAATCTCCTCTTCAATGGTTGAATCCTTGACTTGAGTGCAACACCTAGCATTGAAGGGAGACTTGAGAAAGCTCAATGCTGGAAAAGAATGCTTGAATGCTTGAATGCTCTTGAATGCTTGATCACTTATGCAACATGACCTTATCAAAATTCCTCCTTCCAACTTATGAAAATGAGAGGACGAATTCCCTTAAATACATGTTAGTGGATTTGATTTTCATCACGAGCCGACATCGGGGGAGTTTCCTGCTCAATGCATAACCAACAATGCAACCCTAGAAAGGGTCTTGCCCCAAAATAAGGTAGGGACAGGTGTACCACACCCCTGTCCTGGGAGTACAAGGGTGCCACACCCCTTTCCAAGGGGGACAATGGCGTCACGCCCCTGTCCTACCCCTTTCTCTAGGGTAGTGTGTAGATGGGGTGATGCAGACGCTAAGGAAGAAGTTGTTTCTGAGGGCTGAGCAATCTTTTCTCTCCGATCAGGCTAGAGGATTTGAAATCGTGTGTGTGAGGACCCTGATGCAGTCAAAAATTGCCCGGGTCACAATTTTATGATACAAGAACAATGAATCATAAGAAGAAAAAATTATAGCCACATAAGTATCATCAACTGCAATACTAGATGGAGGAGATGGAATGTAAGGCTTAAGAATTGGATTACATATGATAATATCCAAGTTCAATAACCAAAGTTCACATCAAGATAAAAATCAACATTAGAAGTGTGAACCTCACATGAAGAATCAAAGTCATCAATAGGAAAAAAGTTTGAAAATGAATGCAACTAAGATGCATGATCCACCACCCTACTTGCAATGTTTTTCTCTACTCTTCAAGTCTTTGATGATAACTGAATCCAAAGTGAACTCCATAGTCTTCCCTATTCCACCATGAGTTATTTGATAGATGGACATGAGATTGTTTGCCAAGTGAGGTACATACAAAAGATCATTGAAGGTGCCATCCCTAATATAAATAGATACCCTCTTAGTTAAATTTATATATGCATGATTACCCATGAAAATTGGTGGTATATTACAAGGCTCAAATGAAGAGAACATACATTGCGAAGATGTCATATAATGAGAAGATCCTGAATATAGAATCCATCTCCCTAATCCACTACTTGGAGTAGCATGAATAGATTTTTGTTTTTTCTTGCTTGTCTCAAAAGTGTGACTTTTTCCTTATAATAGTCTATTTGTTTTCAATGAGAAGAAGAAGTTGAAATAGATATTCTATAAGGAAAAATAGTTCTATGCTTCTTAAGAAGGTGTCTCAATTCATCAATGTCCTTCTAACAATAGTATTCATGTCCTTTTTTCTTGCAATATGCACAAGTAGGCTTCTTCTTAATAAATGATTCCCTTTTATGAGAGGAATTATTATGTTCTTCTGTGGAATTAGGTGTAGATGTGTTTTCTTCTTAGGATTGTTCTTTTTCTTATCTTTTCCACATAAAGACTTCTCATCCTTTGCAATCAAAGAATAGAATTTTGAAGAATTCATGACACCCATTTGAATAAGCTTATCAATCCTGAGTGAGTTGCATATCAAAATATTTAAAACAAGAAAATTAAAATATAATCCCAAAGGCATTCTTTGTAGCATAGAATGTAGACACAAACACTAAATATTTAGGTCTTAGATTTGAAAGAACACTTAGCACCAATTATGTATCTATTTTCTCAATTTCACAATCCTTCATTTGTGTATCTATTTTCTCAATTTCACAATTGTGTATCTATTTTCTCAATTTCACAATCCTTAATTTGCATGGATTGAGACTTGCTAATTCATTCCTCCAACATATTTCCTTGAATTTCATTTATTTTCCGAAACAAATTTTATAATTTTCTCCACATAACAATAGGTGTATCCAAGATTTCAATGTGAAACAATAACTTGGGGGATACATACAAGCATATAATTAATTCTTCACAAAGATCCAACCATTTATTCTTTTTAACTTCATCATCTTTTGGTTCAACATCAAGCCCATGAACTATCCTATACAATCTTTTTGCTCTTAGCAATTTGTTCCTTTCATATTTCCATCTAGGATAGTTGTAAGGTGTTAGAAGTGGAATTGGAGAAACAAAAACATAAATTAAGAGGAATACAACCACAAGAAGAATCTTCCAAAACTCACTCAATCAAAGATCCCTCAACAACATTGAATCATGACACTTTATAATTACTATGATTATAATTTCCACTTGTAAAATAAAGGTTAAGTAGACTTTTGATTTTGTTGGGGTTTTAAAGTAGACTGAACAATAAACAATATTAAGTATAATCCATAAAATAGAGGCAATTATAACAAATCAGAATTACACACATATTCAACGTGGTTCACCCAATGTAGGCTACATCCACCAAAGATATAGTCATCCACTTCTTTTCTATCATCTAGTGAAGAGGAAATTACAATATGATATATTTCACATTATGTTGCCACATATTTATAAGCATTTTTAGTGGTTTATAAAGGTTAGTTTACATGCCAAAATAATAGTCGACTCTAAATGGGCAATTTTTTCTTTGGGACCACTCTCCCAAAACCCTCGGTTGGGGGTGTTACCCCCAATAGCCCCCGCTAGAGGCGTTGACCCCAAACCCCTATCGTGGGCTTTGGCCCTAGGCCCCCATCAAGGAGATGAGCCTCCGAGCTCCACTGGAGGAACTCTACCCCCTTGTACTCTCCTGTAAATTTATTTGTGGGGAAAAAATGGTCAACAAAGTCACAAAAAATTAAGTCTAGTACCATAATTAGTCACCACATATCATCAAATATCAATGCTTAAAGTTGCCACAATCATGATATATCAAACTAGGATCAACAAGCAAAAGATCAAACTATGATCCATGTAATATAATTGCCCAAATATGCTCAACAATGCTATGCGTAAAAGTACAATTTTTGCTTACAATGGCTACAAACTAATAATACTAATATGAACAACATGAAAAATTATGAACTTTAAAAAAAATTTGCACCTAAAAAGGAATCTGCATGAGCCATAACCAAGCCCTAAAAGTTCCAAAATTGGGGATTACTCAACAAAACCTATAACAAATTCAATATACCCATGCATTAAAATTAGAAATCATCTTCACCACTACATAGAGCATGCAAACTTAGCCCAAATAAAATAAAATAAATTGCTTAAAAATTAGATAATCTAAGACAAATTTATAAGCATTTCAAAATCGCCTTCAAATTGAAAGTTATCAATGGAGAGGGTGAAAGCAAAATTTCAAAGGATCTATTGACATCATGCTAACATCAATAGAGAATTTTCTCTTAGAATCTCTAATAAACCTGAAATATTCTTTGAGATTTTTATTTATTTTCAAAACTTTAATTTTTTGAATTTTCTATTTTAAAAAATGGTAAGAAAATATTGTGTGGGGGACACATGGGGCCACACCCCATGCCCTATAGTATAGTTGCTTGAAAGAGGTACCTAGTTATCTAAAAAGGCTACAACCTTTATGAAAAAGGCATGTGCCTTATGTATGGGGCCTGACACGACCTTTGCATAAGGTCCCTGTTAGGTGACCTTTGTAATATATATTTTTAATTTACTTTTTTTTTAAATGTACAATAAAATAATAAAATGTATATATTTGAACTAACTTTTTAAAAAATAATTTGCAGAATTTTTTTTTTGAAAAATTGTACCAAACTCACAAATCAAGTTGTATCGGCTTGCTAATTTTTTCCTCAAAATCAATTTTCTCCAAAATTTATGAATTAATAGTCAAGGTTCATCTCTCGGGCCTTTTGAGCATGATGGTGAGGTCCTTCTTGGCTGAAATTTCTCTACAATGTCAGGAACGTCCTGGATCTAATAATCACCTCCCAATTTCAAACCCTACTAAATTATTTTTCCCCAAAATCAAATTTCTCCAAAATTGATGAATTAATAGTCAATGTTTATATCTCAGGCCTTCTGAGCATGATGGTGAGGTCCTTTTTGGCTAAAATTTCTCTATAATGCAGGAACCTCTCATGTCCAATATGGATGAAACAGAAGGCAAAAATGACTTTCTTAAACCTATTGAATCTATTGGTGACCTTAAATTTACACCAATAAGATCCAATTTTGACATATAATATAAAATTATAAAAATAAAACCCCCTAAATGTACCAATATTTGCAATCTAAATCTCTCAAATAAGACTAACAAGAAGAAATCCAATAAGCTTTAATATAATAATATACTTTGCATAGAATAATATACACCATGAAAGATTGGTTGAAGATTATAGCCACCCAAGATTTGGGCACTCGATGAGAGCACAAGAGGGATCAACAATGATAATTAATGGTACAAAGGGGAACCCTTGGTTATATAAGCCAAGATGAACATAAGATGGCATAAAATTATGACATGTGTCTTAAAATTATGACTTCATATATGAAGTGATAACTTATCATCCACTTAAGGTGGAGTGATAATGTGATAACTTTTCACTAAAAGTGGGAATTCCACATAAAGTGGGAAGAATCCTATGTGGTCTCTAAGTAAACTTAGGTAGCATGTGTGATAAAGGCCTAGGTGTGAAACTTACTAGGTACAATACCAAATTCACACCAACAGGGGGAGGGGATCCTCAACAAGGATACACACCTTTGAAGTGTTGATATTAACTGGTGATGGAGAGGGGGGGGTGAATTAGTCAAATCAATTTATAAACAATTGAAAATTCCAAACTGACCGGTTTGCAACTACCTTTTGCAAATTAACTTAAAACATTGCATTAATCATGAAAGCAAGAACATTGAAGGAAAGTGATTTGCATGCATCAAATAAACATCACATAACACCAAAAATTATATGTGGAAATCCTCGGTTAGAGGGAGAAAACCATGGTGGGGATAACCCACAATCTTTTTTATTGCAGTGAAAAAAAGTTCCTGGTTAAGAGCTTACAATCCTGTTCCTTCTGAGAACATCACCTTGTTAAAGATGACTGGTATCTTGTTAAGAATACCTTAGAATCTGTTAGAATTCACCTTGCAAAATGATTTTACACTTCCATCATGGAATGACACTACTAGGGGATTTTACAAACAGAACTGGTTAAGGTTCACCTTGTTAAGGGATTTAATCTGTTGCAATTATTAGAGAGCAAAAAATCATTGATCTGATGATGACACTTTTCTGTCGAATAGATCTGCTCTGTATCTGCTTCAATCTCTACTTAGTGATGACTTCACTAATTCTTAAGGAACCCTTCTACACTTAGCTCGTGCATCACCTTACTATGATTTCCAACCTCAATTCGCTAACAACTCCCACAACACAAAATCAAGATGAAAAACATGTATATAGTTGTCTTCAATCTTGGCACGAACTTTCCCTCCAAAATTAGAACTCAAAAAATCATTCTATGCACCAATCTATTTGTTCCTCAAATCTCGCCGATTATATTGGTGGGACTATGCATTCATGCCACAAATCTTGTCGGTTCTCTAGCAAGCACTCTAGCTTCAACTGGCTCTTTCTAAATTTGTCAGATCCCCATGTTAGCAAGTCAAACATATTGATGACTACACATGCTTATCCTTTTCACTTCACATACTTATCAATCACCATTATGATCTGCTACCGGTTGCTTCCTTTATATTGGTGAACCTACTTCACTCAGCTCAACTACCAATTGCTTCCTATAAACTGGTCTCTACTCACCCATGGAATTCTTTATTCCCTTGTTCCTCACCAGTCCACTATAACCCTTTTCTAATCGGTTGTGATGACATTAGAGCCAGTATTTTCCATCAATGACAACCTCTAAGTACCTCAAAGTTCATCATGCTCACCATGATGCCAACAATATCCCCCTTTGGCATTAGTGGCAAAACATTTAGCTGGATTGAACTGGACTGAGAGGAATAATGAATAGCTTCTATTCTACTATATTCAGGTTCTTCGCATGATTTAGCCAATCCTCTATTCTTGCTAATTCTTCCCCTATTCTATTTCTCCCCCTATTCTTTGCCTTCTCTGCCTCTACTGGTACCACTCTGCCTCTATCAGTGGTATTCTGACTATATACATTATTTTTCTTTGTACACATAGTCCTTCCTCCTCAGATGTAGAATCTGATATAAATTTATTCTCCCCCTTTTTGCAACAATGACAAAGGATAAAATAATCAAATTATACAAAAGAATTCATGAAGATGAGAGTAAATATAAAATGTCTTTGAAATTGACCTTAGCATCCTCCAATGAAGATTCCCATGTAGGCTTCACCTATTTATAGTGTGGATTTGTCCATGCAGATTTATGACAAAATCCTCCATATCATCTATTGTCTTACAGTCAGGTGAACTGATGAGGCTTTCTACTTCTTTCACATTCCCTTGCATTAAATCAATGATGGGAGCAAGGTAGTAGTGTGGCTCTAACAGGTTGAGAGCTCATTTGTCTTGTTCCTCTTTCAGCTTGTTGATTTCACGAGTCAATTGTTTGACTTTTGCACTAAAGGTTGCTACAGAGCTTATAAGAGGATCAAAAGTACCTATCAGATCTTGGATTTCCTTTTGAGTCTGTACTCTTTTATCTTCAAGATCTTTGATGAAATCGGTAAAGCTTGATAATTTGACCAATAATTGGCCAACTTCCTTTAAGATAGATTTCACCTCTTCAGTGTTGTTAGAGAGAGCAAATTTGTCAACTAATATTTGTTCCATTAGTTTCTCACCTCTCCTAGTTTCATACTGCCTATTTGCAACCTTCTCCAAATTGGTTTCCTCTAAACCAATTGCTTTGACAAGAGTACCCAATTGATCAATGATGGATGCATTCTCAACAACAACAATGTCAGGAATGAGATCAGATAGAATTGTCTTGCAATATTAAGAATTATTGCATTCTTTTTCTTTACTCTAAGTTTGGCCTTTTCAGCTTGAATTCTCAAATTTTTTAGAAACTTTCATTAACTGTTTGGGGGTCATCTTCTTGGTACCTATTACTTAGTCTTCCTCTTCTTCCTCCTCTTTTTATTCTTTTTTTTCTTTAGCCTCTACCTCAGAGCTGGATGAGGTGGTGAGTTTACCTTTCTTCTTCTCACTTTCCTTTTCTAAATATAACTTCCTTTTCACCAAAGGAGTGTCCACCAATTTTTTCTTACTACCTTCAGGTTGACCAGATGAGGAATCCTCTTCCTTCTTGTCCTATTCTGGTTCCTTGGTCTCCTCTGGACCAGTAGGTTGATTTTGTTTCCTTCCTCTCTATTTTCTTTTCCTTTGTTTCCTTCTTCTCTTCTTCCTTCTTTTTTGCTTCCTTCTTTTCTTCTTCCTTCTCCTATGTTTCCTTCTTCTCTGATTCATCAACATATGGTATTGATGAATATATCACCTTTGGGGTTTCTTCCTTTGCACCTTTTTCTAGAAAATGAGGTTAGTTGTCAGTAGGATTTGTTGTGGGAATATTTATTGTCACCGGATTCCTTTGAGGTCTTTCCTCATAAGGGATTTCCTCAATTATGACTTCATCTTCTCCGGGATGCTTAGTTTGATTAGTTCCCTTTGCCGATGTATCATCAATATCAATAGTTTCAATAGTTGATTTTTATCCAACCGATGGCTCTGCATCCTCTGTCAAATTAGGAATATCTGACACAACATCACATATGATATCTTCAATTGTAAATACATCAAACTCATCAGTGGTGTCCTTGTCTTTTCTTTTTCCCTTTTCTTGAGCAGCTACATCTTGTCCTTGTTTTACTTATTTTTCTATTTCCTCCTCAACTTCCTTTTGCAAGCTCATAATTATTTTCCACATGGCAACTCCCTCATCATGCACACCTTTAATATCACATATGGATAATCTTCCTATTCTGTTCCTTATTTTGAAATGTTGTACACATGCTTCAGCCACTATAGATGCTTGATTATAATATAATTCATATTGCACGTTTTCCTTCTCAATTGCTAGGGCAATTTTCCATCTCCCTTCAATGAGATTTTATAAATATGATGGAATAATTCCATGTAGTTCACTAGGAGTTATGCAAAATTTATGTAAGTTTCAGATAAGTGCATCTTCAATTTTTCTTTTGTCTTCCTCATTGCAGAGGGGATATTTTCTCCCAACACAAGCTAAACCTCCATACTCTTTGATCCCATGGACCAATTCATCAACAATTGGAGCTACATTCCTACCACTTCTTCTGACTTCTTTTACTATCTTATCAGATTGGGTGTCAGAGTTATCACCCTCCTTTTCATCCTTCTTGGGCTTCTTTTTGGCCTTTGTGTCAATTGTCCTTTCACTACTGGTCCACCTTTACCTTGGGAAGATGTAGGAGTATCTGAGTCCTTTTCTTAGATGCATGTTGTTGGTTTGCTGGATGTAGCACCCTTGGGTTTTGTCTTGGACATTTTATTCTTTTCTTATGTTTGTTCTTCATCTTTGCTTGATTTAGCCCCTGTTTGTTCACTTGTACCAGTGGAAGTAATGGCACCAGATGTTTCACTTCCATACTTCTTATCTAAGGTGTCAATCATTTTCCTAACTTACTTTTGAATGATAGGCTCCTTGAGTTCCCTATTTATTTTGGAGCTTGCCTCCTTATAAGTTCCAAAACTCTTTGCATTTTTGTCTACTGGTTTAGACAGTAACATGTTTGCATATAATTTGGCAGTGTCTGCCCCGATCTCATAACCCATAGCAGGTACCCAGAAGGTTCTAGGTTGAACCGCTTGAATAATGCAATAATCAGTATCAACAAGAAAACAAATGGTGTCCTTGAAATTTTGGACTATATCGGTTGGGATTCTCTCTCGTTGATGCATTCTAGTTTGGAAATTTTTTAAATAACCCCACATTGTCTCTCCAAACTTATCACCTAAGTCTCTAATCATTTCACCTATCTGAACTGTGATAGGTTTATTTGCAAACCAAAATTTGGCACATAGAAGAAGATACATACCAGTATTGAACCATACTTGAATGACTGCCTTTTGTCCATCTTGATTCAGCCATGTTCACTAGGAATTGACTTCTTATCATCCCACAAATGGCATATGTTGTATTCTCCTTGATTATCCAGTAAGTTACATAGATAGAATCTCTCGGCACATTGTTCATGCGACTTGATTGGTAAAACCTATAAGCTATCACAACAGATGCAAACCTCAATTTTGCATCCTGAATGTGAGTGACTATCATTGCTCTCTTGTTAGATTAGGATTGATTCAACCGCGTAACATCACCAGATGATATTGTCCTTAGGGTTAGTGCTTCACTTGTTGCACTCAACCCTGTTACTCTTTGGATCACCTCCTTTGTGATTTTGATTGGTGCTTCAACTTCCAACCATAGAAACTGGTCATGCATTCTACTTAGCACATACTTGATCCAATCAGCATGGAATTGGTTATGAATATCAACAACATATAACAAACCCTTGGTCTTCAGATGCATATGTTTTGCCTTCAACAAACCATAGTCACAAAACCCTTTGAATTCATCTTGAATGAATTTGTTTCCAAGTTCTTCAAGCTTACAGTGGATGAAAGAATGGATATCTTCAACCAGTAACACGTCAGAGGCCACAGATGATAGGGCACCTATCATTTTGATCTATTCGGCCTTCATAAGATGCAACTTGAACTCAGGTTATGGTTCCTTAACTACCTCAACTAACACAGGAGTCGACACAAAAGATGCCATGATGAATTTGAATAGAATTCACAGATTGACTTCTTCTACCATTTTGGCTAGGGCTTCCGATCACCAAAACTTCACCGCTTGATCTCCAAACTTACTTTGTGCATAATGCACTTAATAGATTTAGAAAGCCTTTGATTGCACTAGGAGCTCACGAATGCATAAGTAAAAGCAAGGTAGATAAAATGAGCTTTCATTTCCTTATTTATTTGTTAAGTTGTTCGGTGCACTTTTACAACGCTTAAGTTGTATGACCTCAAATGGTAATAGCTTATAGTTTACTGGTGTCACTTCCTTACCAAAAACAATACAACCTTTAACACCTATACTCTTAACAATTCACCAATGAAGAATTACAAACAATATGCCAACTTTTCTGCATCTAAGTAATGCAAATAAGAGTTACCTCACTTTGGTTTCGGGTAATCAGCCATGATTTTTTTATTTATTTTTAATAGGCTCTTCCTAAGCATCGGTATGCTTAGTTTGAAGAACTATCATCACCGATGGATGATGACTTAGTTTCCAAATGCTTCTCTCCTTCTTAGTCCACGTCTTTTTCATTTCATTCTTCACCTATTCAACTGTCTTCTTTCCATTGAAATCATTTGGCCCTTTCTTCTTGCCAAATTGGTACTTGTCTTCAGACCAGTTATAGGATCAATTCCTGCACTCCCTGGCTAAATGATTGATCTTATGGAAACTGAAACATGCCATACCAGTTGTCTTCCATGGTCCTTTATTGTTTCTTTGGCCCATTCTCATCCTACAATTCACTGCAACATGACTAAAATTGCCACAAGTGGAACAGGTGGCATTGAGTTGATTACTCTTTCTATTAGGGCTAACTGGTTTGGATGGATATCTTGATGCATTTGTGTTGAACATGCATTCTTCAACTTTGTGTCCATATTTATTACATGTAAAGAAATATCCATTAAAGCTTCTTCTACTAGACATGCTACTTGATCGATATTTACACTCATAAGCAGTGTGTCCATGCTTGTGATAGTTATAGCAATAACCATCAAAGGTGAATAACTTCTTGTGACTAACCGGTCAATTTTTACAGACATCAGACTTATGACCCAGTTTACCACAATAATTGCAAGAATATTTTAAAAACTTCTTACCTTTTATTCCTGATTTGTCCCTTTCATCATCCTTCATCCTCTTGGGATTAAATGATTCTCTTGTTTCCATTGGACCTGTACGAGAGTAGCCAAGACTGGTTGTCACCTTTGTTCTCCTCTGAGCTTTTAATTGTTCATCTATCTTCTCAGAGCTTTCATTAAATTTTCTCAGCTTTTCATTTCTCTCATTTGTAGCTTTCAACTCATTTTTGAGTTGTTCAATCTCCTTAATTATCTTCTCCTTTTCTTCTTCTTTGTCATGCAGATACTCTTGCATGACTACATTCTCTTGAGTAAGAATTCAGATTTATTCATCTTTTTCAATGATTATTGCATCATTCTCTCTTAGGGCTTCTTCAGTAAGCCTTTTGGTACTTTCATCTTTTAATAGTGCTTCTTCTGCATTTCTCTTTATTTTCTCTACTATCTTGCTAGCTTCTAGTATTTCAGTCATTCTTAGGGCCTGACTTTCATGCTCTCTTTTTAGATTTGTGATTTCTTCAGTTAGCTTCTTGTTCTTTTCCATCAACTCTAAGACTGCCTCTTCTGCTTCTTCAGATCCACTCTATTCAGAGAGTTGATCTATGATATCCTGACTCTCATTAAGTTGTAGAGTTCCTTCATTCCTTTTAGCAAGTGATTTTTTCAGTCTATCTTCCAACTGAGCTATATCTCATTAGCTTCATCAAGCTGCTTATGATACTAGCATTCCTCCATGATCTTTTCCTCAAGGTGTTAAACTTTTCTTCAGAGGACCTAATCTCTGATACCAATTGTTGATATTAACTGGTGACTGAGAGGGGGGTGAATCAGTCAAATCAATTTATAAACAATTCAAAATTTCAAATTGACCGGTCTGCAACTACCTTTTGCAAATTAACTTAAAATATTGCATTAATCATGAAAGCAAGAACACTAAAGGAAAGTGATTTGCATGCATCAAATAAACATCACATAACACCAAAAACTATATGTGAAAACCCTCAGTTAGAGGGAGAAAACCACGGTGGGGATAACCCACAATCTCTTTTATTGCAGTGAAAAAGAGTGCCCAGATAAGAGCTTACAATCCTTTTCCACCCAAGAACATCAGCATGTTAAAGATGATTGGTATCCTATTAAGAATACCTTAGAATATGTTAGGATTCACCTTGCAAAAGGATTTCACACTTCCATCATGGAATGACCCTATTAGGGGATTTTACAAATAGAACCGGTTAAGGTTTACCCTATTAAGGGATTTAATCTGTTGTAATTATTAGAGAAAAACAAATCATTGATCTGATGATGACACTTTTCTATCGAATAGATCCTCTTTGTATCTGCTTCAATCTTTGCTCAATGATGACTTACCCGATTCTTAAGGAACCCTTCTGCACTTAGCTCATGCATAGCCTTACTCTGATTTCCAACCTCAATTTACTAACAACTCCCACAACACATAAAATCAAGATGAAAAACATGTATATAGATGTCTTCAATCTTGGCATGAACTTTCCCTCCAAAATTCAAACTCAAAAAATCATTCTATGTGCCAATCTATTTGTTCCTCAAATCTTGTCGATTATATCGGTGGGACTATCCATTCATGCCACAAATCTCACTAATTCTCGAGCAAGCACTCTGGCTTCAACTAGCTCTTTCTAAATTTGCTAGATCCCCATATTAGCAAGTCAAACATGTTGATGACTATGCGTGCTTATCCTTTTCACTTCGCATACTTATCAATCACCCTTATGATCTGCTACGGGTTGCTTCCTTTATATCGGTGAACCTGCTTCACTCAGCTCAATTACTGGTTGCTTCCTGTAAACCGGTCTCTGCTCACTGGTGGAAGTCTTTAGTCCCCTATTCCTCACCAATCTATTATAACTCTTTTTCAATTGGTTGTGATGACATTAGAGCTGGTATTTGCCATCAATGACAACCTCTAAGTACCTTAAACTTCATCATGCTCACCATGATGCCAACATGAAGAAGAGATCCTCACTAGGGATACATCTTCCAACAAGGGGGATGGGATCCTTAGTAGGGATAGATACCATTAAACAAGGAAGTGATCCTCATCAAGGATACATCTTCCAACAAGGAAGGGGATCCTTATTAGGGATACACACCTCTAGAACAAGGAAGAGATCCTTATTAGGGATATATTCCAACAAGGAGGGGATCTTCAATAGGGGCACACACCTCCAAAATAATGAAGATATTCTCATAAGGGATTCATATTCTAACAAGGGGGAAGGGATCCTCACCCAGGATACACACCTCAAAAAAAATTAGAGATCCTTAAGCAATGATACATCTTCCAATAAGGGGGAGGGGATACTCAATACATATACACTCTTCCAAATTAAGGAAGATACCTTTAAACAAGGATACATATTCTAATAAGGGGGAGTGGATCCTTAGTAGGGATATGCCTCTACAAAAAAAGGAAGAGATTCTCATCAATGATACATCTTCCAATAAGGGGGAGGGGATCCTTTGTAGGTAAACACACCTTAAAAAAAGAGTAAGAGATCCTTAAATAAGGATAGACCATATAATAAGGGGGAGAGGATCCTTAGAAGGGATACACACATCCAAAAAGGGAGAGAAGATCCTTAACCAAAGATATATACCCCCAAAATAAAAAGAGTATATCGTTAAACAAGGATGTATATCCATCAAAAATCCAAATGAGATCCTTAAACAAGTCTATATACCCCTTAAACAAGGAGAGGAAACCCTTAAATAGAGATACATAACCCTCAAAAAAGGAAAGGAGATCCTTAAAAATGTATACACAACCCTTAGGTAAGGAGATAAAATTCTTACACAAGAATACATACCTATCAAACAAGGAGATGATATCCTTGAACAAGGGTACATACCCCTCCAACAAAAGTTATCCTTGTTGGCAAATGCACACTCCAATGAGAAATTGTAGGTGATTGAAGGTTTTTTCATTGATGGCAACCTTGCAATCATATGATACTGGAAAAACAAATATACCGACACCGACAATGACAAACTCTATACTGGCACACAGAACACCGGCAGTGAAAGGATGGATACCGGCACTCTGGCCGACAGGAATTTTGTTGATAATATATTTTGTGATTAATTGTAAAATCATTGTAAGATGACATGGTGAGTTGTAATATGACTCATATATGTATGAGATCATTGTAGAACATTTATGAATAAGGTAATAGGAGAAATTATGCAGGCCTAATATGCGAATTATAGGTTAAGGGTTTATGTATGAAGCAGAGCTAAAACCGGTACTGGATCTGGCATAGCAAATGCTAAATTGAAGTAGTACAAGACATTGGATTTGTATAATCCATTTTTGTAAGTCAATGTGACTTCCTTTGTAATTGAGCAGTGAGCTCTAGGCACTTGGCCTTCCTGCATGTGCAGGCCCCTCTTGTAAAATAGTAATATTCCCTTATTGGCCAGTAAGTGAATATTGTGGGTCACAAATCCCACCGAGGTTTTTCCCACACCGGGTTTCCTTATTAAACTAATGTTTTATGGTGTGCTTTTCATGTGGTTGTTGTTATTATTATTTATTGCACTATTTTTGGTTTACCGGTACACAATATTGATATGCTTTACATGTTTTAATTCAAGTAAATTTAGAAACCGGTTAGATACTGATTCACCACACCCCCCCCCTTCTCAGTATCTTTGGGAATCCTAACAATTGGTATCAGAGCATGGTCCTCTATTTTCAGAAGCCTAATAGCTTGAGGAAGATCTTGTCACCGGTAGAGATGGAAAACTTGAGAGAACAATTGAAAATAACTCTTTCAGACTATGATGCAGAAAAGGTGAAGAATATCAAACTTGAAGATGATCTAAAGGCTTCTCAGGATATCATTCAAGCACTTCAAGAAAATCTTACCATTGCAAGAAATAAGAGAAGAGAACTTTGTGAAAAGATGCAGAATGAGAATGATGAAAAATAAACTCTTAATGATCTAGTAAACAAGCTAAGACAAGAGATCAGTACAACACAGAATGAGATACAGGATATGGTTATGAGATTTTGTAAAGAAATTGAAGATAGGAAGAAGAATGAAGAAGACTTGGCCAGAAGACTAAATGATGCTGGAAATGAGAACACAAGACTTAGTCATGGAAATGATATGTTGAAGACAAATCTAATGCACACACAAAATGACAGAATTGAACTCGTAAGACAGAAAGGAATCTTGGAAAGTGAACTAACTGCTGCAAATCATCACAAAGAAAAATTCAAGAAAAGTTCAGAAGAACTTGGTGACATGCTGAAGAATCAGAAACCTAATGGTGATACAAATGGGCTTGGCTTTGAAGTTAGTGAAAGCTCCAGTACTGCAAACAATCATGATCATAGCAAACCGGTAAGACAACCTATTGCTTACAAATTTAATGGCAAATGCTTTAACTGTAGCAAGTATGGTCATAGAGAAAATTAGTGTAGATCTAGAAATTATCAGAACATTAATACACCCACCAGTCAATGTTCCAAATGCAAAAAAGTTGGTCATAATTTAGAAAATTGCAAAATGAATGTGAGATGTTATGTTTGTGGAAGATTTGGGCACTTATCTAATCAATGCAGAACACATACCGGCATAGGATATGGGAAAGCTATTCAAAATAACAATGTGACTTGTTATGCTTGTAACAAGATCGGACATATTGCTAAATTTTGCAGAAGTAAGGCATCACCGACAAATAACAAAGGTCCTAGTTTGAAAGGTAAAGAAAAAGTTGAAGAGGTAAAGCAAGAATTTTCAAAACAATGGATCAAAAAGTCAGATCAGAATGTTGATATGATTACACCTCCACCGGTAGAACAGAGTAACACTCCACTGGCAGGAGACTCCTCATCTAACTGAAGAAAATTCTTTTGGGGTTTTAGCAACAAATGAAAAACATGTTATTATTCCCTCAATTGATGGTTAGAAGTTGAAATTACTTCTATACCGACAGATGACTTAAGTTGTGACTTAACTGGCAAGCATTAAATGTGGTAGTTGGTGAAATTAATATTATAAAGCAAGTGTTTTGGCTCTTTTTTCATTCTCTGAGCATTCAAATCTTTGAGAGAGAAAATTCCCAAGTGAAGATACTCCAAGCAAAGAAGTGAAGCAATCCATCAAGCATTCATCCTTAAGGCAGATTGAGGTATTTATAGCTATGGCATCTTCATCCACTCCTAAATTTATTGCAAACCCTACTATTGTTGAAGTTGTTAAGCGACCTAGACCCATTTTTTAGCTAGTTCCCGAAATTGCTAAGAAAGATGACAGCATAGGTGCATTCTCCCAAATCCCTAAAGGAGTAGTATATGTTGAAGACCCTAGAATGTATATATTGTCATATTGATGAACTAGGTGATGATGAAATTAAGAAAATGTATGAGACTCTAATTTGTGATGAATCTGAAAATGTCAAACCTGAACACAAGATAGTAGAAACCCTAAGTTTCCCTAAAATACTTAGTATCCTGGATTTCCCCAAGGATATCATAAGGATTGTGTTAAGCAGAGTACATGGTGAATTTTTTTGGTTAGACTCTATTCATAAGACCACAAAAGAAGTGGTAAGGGTAGTAACAGGGTTACCTTCCACCGGCAACAGACCTAACAAAACTAAGAAGGTCTCAAATGACTTAGTGACAAATCTAACCGGTGCAACATTCGATAAAAGATCACTAAGGGTAAACGATGTAAAGGATACAAATATCAGATTTATCAGTATGATCTTAGGTTACAAGGCTACACATGCAAATAGGTTAAACTCAGTTTCTAGCCTATGTATTAAGAGTGCCTATGATATGGTAAATGATAATGCAAGGATAGACATATGTGAATGGCTTAAAGATGAGCTAATAGACAATCTAGGAAAGATCAAAAGGGAAAAGAAAGCAACATTCAGATTTGGAAACCTACTTGTTTGTTTGATGGTATACATAACCAAAGAAGTACCCGGTATTGGTGCTAAAGATTTTGGATTTGATATACCGGTAGGAAAACAACTATCAGAATTGCTGAACAATATGGGAGAGAACAGGGAGAAAACCATAAATGAGCACTTTCAAGCACTAAAGGCTCGAATGAAAACAAGAGTAAGGCTATCACAAGCTATTGTGGATAAGTACCAAAAGGAAATCTATTTTGTAATAAAGAAAGATGAAATTTGGATGGAGGCAGTTATTCCTAGAACCATCTGGGTAACTGAAATGGGGTATGAGACTGATGACAACATAATAGAAACTTATGCAAAAGTCCTCCTGGAAGCTCCTAAGGAACCGAAAGAAAAAGTATTTGGTAATGTTAAAACTATAGAAAGCCAAATTAAATCAAGGAAAAGAGTTAAGAAGGTTGAGGCAACTATTAGAAAAGGAACCCGACAGACAAAAGCTATTAAAGAAGATGTGCTAAAACAAACCGGTATAACTGAAAGTGAGTTGGAAGCACTTAAACCAGAAACTCACCTTTCACCGGTTGGAACTTCTTCAGAAAGTGACATACCTGTTCCATTTAGGAGAGTTGAAAGGAAAAGAAAACCTTCACCAGCACCTTCTCCTACACCAAAGAGGACAAGACAAAAGCAACAAGCAGTGAGGCCACTAGCAAAGAAATTAACTCCAAAGAAAAAGAAGATGACTCCTAAGAAGAAGACACAACAAACTATTGCACCCATTGATAAAATTCTCAGTGAAATTACATAGGATGGAAAATTGAAGAACATCAACAAATTATATGACACATTATCCACTGATAACAAAGAGAAAGTATAGAACAGCATAATCTTACACTTAGATATTTTCAAGAAATTTTTTATGCAAGTTGTTGATGAAATACTAGCAGGTCTATATAATAGACTAGAAGCTAGAAGAGTAGGTATTGTTGAGCTAGATAAGAAAATAAAGATTGAAAAACTACTTGTAGTGCACCCTGTTAACTCACCCGATGAGATAGATCAATTAATCTCTGAGGCTAATCGGTCAGTATTCTCAACTACTCACCGACATGTAGCACTGATGGCAGGAAGAGTGAATTAGGTAACAGAGGAAACATCAGATGCATGGGACATATTTCTAGTAGACAAGGAGAAACAAGAAGAGTATCAAAAACCTAAAACCTTCAAGGTATATCAAAAGGACAGGGACAAAGGAAAAGGTAAGGTAGGTGGTCCTCCCAGTATAAAGATAACAAACAACTTACCCCCACCACCTCTAGATACTCCATCGGTAGACACTACTAACAATCAACTAGCAACTGAGAGTATGGACACACCACATGAGGATACAAATCCTAATTCTGAGGTGTTATATACAATGAACATTGACACTCAGGAAGTCAATATTGTGGTGGATGAGGAATCAACTGAGAAATCAGATGTGGCAACAGAGCCACCGGCAGGAAATATTTCAATAGAAAACATTGAAATTGGGGAACTAAAACAAACTGAAGGATCAAGTGAACCCTTGGAGACTGGAAAGGAAAAAACCACAGATATACATATTGATGCATCCACTACGCCACCGAAACCTATTGAAACTAAAAAACCAACTGAGTCACCAGCAACAGGTAGAACAGAGTAAATACTGATAGTGGACAACACAAAGAAACAGGTAGAGCAACAGGCTCCTTCACAGTATCGACAGAGACAGTGTCACCGACCCAAAATGAAAAGCCTAAAATTTTGTTTGTAGAAATGTCAACCCAAACAGATCCTCAAGAGAAATAGGAAAGCAAAGCTACAACCACAACCAGTGGATTACAGATTGTAAAAACTGGTGGACAAACATCCGGTACAACCATGACAAAATTCAGACCTACTAATGTAGCTGAGGTCTTATTAGATTCAATAAAGAAAATAATAGAGTGCAATGCACAAGCCTATAAGACTATAGATGACACTTTACCAATTTTGAAGATGATAGAACCAAAGTGCAGTGTTGAGAATAAAGATTCTTTGAGCCAATTAGACACATTGTCTAAGTATATAACCGACAACCTAATAACACTTGACAAAATAAATGAGGATACATTTAAGGAAATAATGATAAAAGAGAAAGAAAAATTCTTTATGGAAATTGTGAATAAGAACAAAGAGGAAATGGATACTCTCTTACTGGAACTCAGTGAAATCATTCTTGACTTCAAGAAATTGTATAGGGACACTTGCAAAATAGATGTATTAACAGAGGATCTTAACAAAGAAATCAGAAAAGCACAGGATAAAATTAATAATATTGCTGATAATCTGATTGGAACATCAGACTCATTTTTGGAATAAGAGAAGAAAATTGCAGAGCAGGAAGAGAAAATCAAGAAACTAGAAAATGAAAAACAAAGAATAAAGGACAAAGAAAAGGACTTAAAATGCAGGCTTGGTCCAAGACTAGAGTATCTTATTTCTTTGAGAAAAGAAATATTTGAGGCTCTAGTTCCCAGACTAAAGACACCAGAAGAGAAAATGCACATACTCACCGGTATAGTATAGAGGACTCAAGAAGCCATAAAAGACTGCAAAACATTCAGCAATGGAATAAATCTAGTTTTGATAGACATTTTTCAGATTGTAACCCATCAGTTACAAGAATTCAGGCAAGACTCCACTGACAGCGAATGACAAACTTTGTCATTGATGTCAAAGGGGGAGTAGAGGAATGAGAAAAATGGTTCATCTACTCAGGGGGAGCACACAGTTTTGGTAAGACATTTTTGGCAGACTATTTTTGGATATCATTTTTGAACACTGTTTGATTTTTCTCATGAGTGTTGCCATCAATGCCAAAGGGGGAGATTGTTGGCAAATGCACACTCCAATGAAAAATTGTACGTGATTGAAGGTTTTATCATTGATGGAAACCTTGCAATCATATGATACCGGAAAAACAAATATACCGGCACCGGCAATGACAAACTCTACACCGGCACACCGAACACTGGCAGTGAAAGGATGGATACCGACACTCTGGCCGATAGGAATTTTGCTGATAATATATTTTGTGATTAATTGTAAAATCATTGTAAGCCGACATGGCGAGTTGTAATATGACTCATATATGTATGAGATCATTGTAGAACATATATGAATAAGGTAATAGGTGAAAGTATGCAGACCTAATATGTGAATTATAGGTTAAGGGTCTATGTATGAAGTAGAGCTAAAACCAGTACTGGATCTGGCATAGCAGATGCTAATTTGAAGTAGTACAAGACATTGGATTTGTATAATCCATTTTTGTAAGTCAGTGTGACTTCCTTTGTAATTGAGTAGTGAGCTCTAGGCACTTGGCCTTCCTGCATGTGCAGGCCCCTCTTGTAAAATAGTAATATTCCCTTATTGGCCAGTAAGTGAATATTGTGGGTCACAAATCCCACTGAGGTTTTTACCACACCGAGTTTCCTCGTTAAACTACTATGTTATGGTGTGCTTTTCATGTGGTTGTTGTTATTATTGTTTACTACATTATTTTTGGTTTACCGGTACACAGTATTGATATGCTTTACATGTTTTAATTCAAGTAAATTTAGAAACCAGTTAGATACCGATTCACCCCCCTCTCAGTATCTTTTGAAATCCTAACAATTCTTCCCCTTAGTGTAAAGGAAATAATAAGCATACCATAGACTATAATGTTTCTACCAAAGATAAAGTATGATTTCGCATAAGGTATTACAACTATAAATGACAATGAGCCCCCATAAAGAGTTACTAATTTGACATAGTGAGGAGAAATGTAATAGACAAGGCTTTAATCAATAATGATAGAGATAGGACAATGAAGAAACTCAATGACATTTATCATGTGAATGATGCCATCACAAAAAATCTTGCAAAATTATTTTTTAAATGCCTCACAATCAGTAGTGGGATGGCTAATCATGTGATGATTCAAACAAAAAAAGTGATATATGTGATCATATTTCTGAAGCTTACAATATTTTAGAGGAATAGTAATAAACTAGGTTTTGAAGAGCCTTAGCAAGGTTTGGTCTTTCCAAGATGGAGTATAAGGATTAGGAAGCAGTCTTATATCCTGCAAAAAAGATTTTGTCCTTTCTATGAGATAATGGGGAAGGAGGTGGAGCTGGAGAGGAAGTGGGAACCCAACACATTCTTTATAACAATATAGTGTGAGATCCAGATGAACCCTAATTCCTTGCTCCATAAGCCCAAAATTTTGTCTATTATAACCATTGTTAAAAAACATGCTAAACCAAACCCTATAATGTGTTTCTAACTCTAATGGAGGAGGATTCACAGGACCAATTCCAAGAATATGTGTTGTCTAATCATATTAAGTCTAAGCACAAAAAGGATGAATGGTTGAGGAAGGATTAATACTTTGATGAGAACACAAATCCTTATTAGTCTCACTCATTCTTTAAATATGATTTAAATAATTAGGAGGTGAATCATTAAGGAACATGATGGTATAATTTTATGCCAATAGATCTAGTTTAGGAGAGGTACATAATTATTTATTCATCAATGTGTCATTATCCATAATGAGGAGCATTGATATGAATTGTTGGAGTATCATGAACAAAGATGACATAATCCTCATGAACTAAAATTTCCTCACAAGAAAGACCAATTTTGGGAGAGGAAGAATAATCAAAATTACAACAAGAAACATCTACAAATGATGTATGCTAAGGAAAATATGAATAGAAAATCTTCAACAATGTCATTATGTACTGAATACCTCATCTAAATATTTAGTAAATATAATAAATACTAATAAATTGAATTAAAAATTTTCCTTTTAAACTGTTCACAACACTTTTTAGAATGCTAAGTAACAATTTCAATGAAAGAATGCATTTAACTATCTAGATAATCAAATGTATATAAGTCAGATCTATGTTAATAAATAAAAAAATATGCAAGTGCAAGATATGTCAATTTCACCAAAATAAAATGGTGAAAAAGTTAACCTAGGTCAATATGTGCATCAAACTAGAATCAATATTTATTTTTCACACAAGTCATTTAGAATAGGTGTGAATGAATTTGACTATAGTACTCAAGGGAGAGCCAAACAATCATGGATCCACACTTTATCTATTAGGAGGGTTGTGTTTTTATTAAGGATTGGCCTAAATGCATATAATGAACTAGGTTAATGATGAAAAATTTGAAGAAGGTTATCAAAGTATGGGAAATATAGAATTGATAGTCTAGATAGAGTCTCAGATATAAGAATGAAGTGTTTAGCCAATTATGCGAGTGAAATTTGAAGTAGAATATGCTAGATAGGGGCATTGGGAACTGAGGTCCTAGAGTACTCTAATGTAGAAGAAAGTGATTCAAACAATCTCAAGAAATTTGTGGGCTTCCATCGTGCAAATCTTAGCTGAAATTGGACAGATAGAGACACCAACCACCATTATATTATTTTTTCATCCATTTGAAGTCTAAAATAATCAATATCTACCCTATCTGACTATAATATATCAATGTCTTGATTATAATATTCACATCTAAACCTTCACAGATAAAAAAGAGGAGAAAATGGTTGTGCTACATAGGGGATTTCCTAATTCAAACCTCATGTTGGTGTTTACACCTCCACAATGCAAGTATGAGTGATAAAGAGGTATTGCCCTCAAGGAGTAGAGATAAATGAATAATGATAATGCTAAAATTATAATGATCACATCATATTTGAAGCCTTATCTTTGGATTCCATATAAGTTGTTTGTGAAGATCCTACAAATGTTCGTACATCACATGATAACAAATAGGAAACAAAATTAATTCAATTGTGCTTGATGATATTCTTGTTAGTGTTCTCAAATTTCTTAGGTCTACAGATTTTGATTGTGTGATTTTTAGAGTCCCTGAATAGAGTACTTGAAATTAATTATTATATCACTTAGATTGACTAACTAGGGTTTTAAATGATAGAGGAAGTCACATTTATATATGATTTATATCATTTCATCAATAATTATTCAAAAAGAGGGAACAAATAAATATCACTATTGCATGCTCAACATTGACATTCAAATATTAAAATTTAGAGGAAAATTGGGAGGATAGGATCATTGGGCACCCTAGTCAACATAATTAGGCTACATATGTTAGGTCCTGGAGACAACTGAGAGTGGGGGTGGGGGGGGGGTGTGAATCAGTTGTCAAATAAATTCAAACCAAAAACAACTTAACCAACCTTAATGCTTAATACTGGTAAACCAAACTTTATGCCGGTAGACAGTTTATCAGTTAATTATAGTACCGGTAAAGATTAATACATGAAATAGAAAGACAATAACATTCACAATAGATAACACCAATATTTGTAAGTGGAAACCCTGTAAGGGGAAAAACCATGGTGGGAAACCTTACCCACAATCAGATGATACTACTACAGATAGTATGTGTATACAAATGGGGTCTACACATGCAGAAAGGCCAAGCGCCTAGAGCTCACTGCTCAAACATAAATAGGAGTCACACTGACTACAATTGGATGGTTAATTCCAATAAGAATGTATTGCTCAAAATAGCATCTTCATATGTTGGATTCAGTACTGGTGTAGTTCTGATTGTCTTTATAAATACCTTGCTTCACCTTCAAATGATATATGCATGTATAGCTCTGCTTATTCTCATATATACCTTCTTACAATTCCTTATCCTTATCGCATATCGATCTTACAACTAAGATCTTACATATATACCATAACCTAAGACCAATTTTAGTAGGTCAGCTCTAAAAGATATTATAATAAAATAATTACAAGTAAATCAATAGCCGATGCAATATCTGATTCAACATGTCAGCTTAATGCATTTACAATAACAACAAAATCATCTCCAAAGCATGTCATGCTGATCTGGAATAGATAAGCCCGCCAGTGCATAACTTGGACCTATTTGCCGGTAACAACAAATATGCAAATACAAATATGCCAATGAACAAATTTCCAAGACAAAGTGTCCAAATGATGTCTTCGACATAACTAGGTGTTTTCCATATCATTCCATGTACCGGTGAACATTATATCTTGTCAGTGTACTGGATACCGGTGACTGTGCATAAGTCACTTGCTGGTGAACATTGTTGATCCTCCAAGGTGCCAGAGTTGATAAGTGTTGACATCAATGACAAAACCATACCAAAATACCAACAATCTCCCCCTTTGGCATTGATGGCAACACAAGATGGAAAAACCATCAAAGTGCCAAAACAGAAATACCAAATACCAAAAACCAATAATCTGTCAAAATCAAAATTCAGATACAGAGAGTAATCAATCTCAAAGTAACAATCTCTCCCCTAATGAATAATCTCTCCCCAAAAGATAATGTGTTTTTCCATAGATATCTCTCCCCCTTTGACATCAAATGCCAAAGCCAATACAAATTTCAGGTTCAAATACAAAATACCAGCCAATTCAGTATGCCAACTACTCCCCCTAAGAAGTAGCTCTCCTCATCAAAGTCGAAGTAAAAGATTTCTTTGTTAGTTCTATCGGTTGATGACAAACATTAACTATCTAAGTTTCTACCAGTGGGGGTATGACCCAAAGCTGATCTCTAAGATATTCAAAGGTCTCTTTAGGCAGAGGTTTAGTCAAAATATCTGCAATCTTCTCTTTAGTATTCACATAAACTAGTTTTACTTCTTTTGCTTCAACATTCTCTTTCAGAAAATTCAGTTTGATAGAAACATGTTTGGTTTTAGAATGTAATACCGGATTCTTAGATATATCAATTACTACAGTGTTATCACAATAGATAGTTATAGGTTCCTTGCATTTTACCTTTATGTCCTTCAACATTTGCTTAAGCCATAATACCTGTGTATAGTTAGTTGCTGCTGCAACATATTCTGATTCTATTGTTGATAAAGATGTACAACTTTGTTTCTTACTCAACCAAGAAATTAATCTGCTTCCAAGAAAAAATACTCCGCTGGTGGTGCTTTCTCTATCATCCACATCTCTTGCCCAGTTTGCATCTATGTATGCACATAATTCAAAGTTTTCATCTCTAGGATACCATAAGCCAAGATTTGTAGTACCTTGTAAGTACCGGAAAATCCTTTTTATCGTTGATTCATGATTTTCTCTAGGATTACTTTGAAATCTTAAAACAATACATACTGCATTCATAATATCAAGTCTTGTTTGTGTCAAATACAATAGGCCTCCTATCATAGATTTGTACCTAGTCAGATTAACAGGTGTAGATTCATCCCTTGGTGATAATTTGTCATTTGTAGTCATAGGTGTGCTTACCGGTTTAGAGTTCTCCATCCCAAATTTATTTAGTAACTCTTTCAAGTATTTGGATTGACTCAATAATATACCTGTATTAGTCTGTGAAATCTACAATCCTAAAAAGAACTTTATCTCTCCAATCATAGACATTTCAAATTCATGTTGCATTTCAATAGAAAAGTCTTTACATAATTCATCTTCTCCTCCAAAGATAATATCATCAACAAAAACTTCTATAACCAAGATGTCATCATTAGTCACTTTGTAGTATAAGTTGTTGTTAGCATTACCTTTAGAAAATCCAATCTTCAAGAGATATTTATCCAATCTAGCATACCAAGCTCTTGGAGCTTGCTTCAACCCATACAAAGCTTTCCTTAACCTACAAACCATATCTTTGTTATTTGTCAAAGAAAATCCATCAGGTTGCTCAATGTAAACTTCTTCTTCAAGATCTCCATTCAAAAATGCACATTTAATATCCATTTGATATACTTTGTAGTTCTTGTGTGCTGCAAAAGCCAAGAATAATCTAACTACCTCAATTCTAGCTATCGGTGCAAAGGTTTCATTATAATCAATTCCTTTTTTCAGAATATCCCTTACACACTAGTCTTGCTTTATTTCTGATTACCTTACCATCTTCATTAAGTTTGTTTCTGAATACCCATTTTGTTCCAATCACATTTTTGTCTTTAGGCTGGGGAACTAATGTCCATGTGTTATTTTTCTCAATTTGTTCTGGTTCCTCTTCCATATCTTTAATCCAGTGTTTATCTTCACATGTCTCATTAATTGAAGATGGTTCAATTTGAGAAATAAGACATACCTCTTCATTTTCCAGTCTTCCTCTTGTCATAACTCCTTGATACTTGTTGCCAATTATCTAATTTTCAGAGTGATTCAGTCTTACATATCGGGGTGTCTTTGTTTGTTGTTGTTCCTCAGTTACAGTGAAATTTTTCAGATGATATCGGTGTAACTAGATCTTCATTCTATACCATTGGATTCAATGTAGGTTCATTTGTCATTATCTCTGTTACCAGTTCAGAGTCTATATACCTTGAAGTTCCTCTAAACTGTTCATCAATCTTCACATTTGTACTCTCAACAATTTTCTGCAATCTCTTGTTAAAACATCTATATGCCTTGCTCTTAGATCAATAACCAAGAAACATTCCTTCATCACTTCTAGGATCAAATTTGCCAATATACTCATCTCTTCTAATATAGCATTTATTTCCAAATATTCTGAAATATTTAAGAGTAGGAGTAATACCAAACCATAGTTCATGAGGGGTCTTACCGGTTTCTCCTTTGATGTGAACTTTGTTGAATGTGTAGACTGTTGTGCTTACTACCTCTCTCCAATATACATGTGGTATATTTTCTTCATATAACATACTTCTAGCTGCATCCAAGATAGTTCTATTTTTCCTTTCTACAACTCCATTCTGCTGTGATGTCTGGGGTGCTGGTAACTGTCTTCTGATTCCATTCACTTCACAGAATGTATTAAATTCCTTAGATCTGAATTCTCCTCCTTGATCTAATCTCAGACATTTGATTTTCTTACCGGTTTCATTCTCTACCATTGCTTTGAATAGTTTGAACTTTCCAAGTGCTTTTGATTTTTCTCTGAGAAAAGTAACCCAACACATTCTAGAATAGTCATCAATGATTAGCATGAAATATCTATCACCTTGTAAGCTTTTAGTTCTAGTTGGACCACATAAATCAGCATGAATTAAGTCAAGAGCATTATTTAATTTTTCTGGAATACTTTTAAAAGATGCTCTAACTTGTTTTCCAAATTGACATTCCTTACATACCGGATTGTGAGGTTTGACAATCTTAAGTAAATCTCTAATTGCCTTAGTAGTACTGATTTTTACCATGCAATCAAAATTTACATGACAAAGTCTCTTATGCCATAGCCAACTTTCATCAATATGTGCAATCAAGCATGTCTTTTCATTGTTATTCAAATGAAAGATATTACCTCTAGTTTGATTACTAGTTGCAATTTCCAAACCAGTTCAGTTCATAATTTTGCATTTACCATTATTGAATTATAACTGAAATCCTTTTTCAACTAATTGACCAACACTCAAAAGATTATACTTTAAACCTTCTACATAGTAAACATTGTTAGTATTATGCTTTCCATCAAGAGATATTGTACCTTTTCTTTTGATTAAACAATCTTTGTCATCTCTAAATCTTACCAGACCTCCTTTATATTCCTGAAAGTTCAAGAATTTATCTTTATCACTAGTCATGTGATGTGAACATCGTGAATCAATGATCCATTCATCCTTAACTTCAACTTTAGCTGCCCGGGCCTGCTCTATCGGTTGAATAGTAGGTGTCGGTTGATCTTTTGTTATAGCAACAAAATCCCATCCATTGTCTGTCGGATCTTCATTAGAATCATCAATGACTCCTTGATCAAGGAGACAACAAGATTTATCTTTATTCTCCTTAAATTTGTATCTCTGATATTCAGGGTTAGGCTTGTATGTTCTTCTAGCTTCTTCTCTTAGTCTAGCATGTTTATCAGGGCATCTTGAAGCCATATGACCAATCTTATTATAGTTAAATCATTTAAAGGGTTCTTTACCTTCATACTTACTTCCAACTGGACCTTTACGCATTTTCCTTGCAAATAGTGCTTCAAGTTCTTCAAGTTCTTCATTTTCTCTCCTGCTTTCCTCAAGTTCTCTTGCATAAAAGGCTTTCCAATCAGACTTGTCAAATGATGGTGCAGATGATGTTGATGCCTTAAAAGCTAAATCTGTCTTTATAGTAGCAATAGGACCAAATTCCTCAATTTCAAAAGCTGAAAGTTTTCCAATCAATGTATCCCTAGTTACTGATGTATTAGGCATTGTTCTCAACTCATTTATAGCAGTAACTTTCATTTTATATGCCGGTGGCAATCCTCTTAAAACTTTTGAAACAATTTCATCTTCACTTAAGATTCCTCCACAACATTTAATACCCAAAACAAATTCATTTACTCTTTCCATAAAAGCAAAAATCCTTTCATCTTCTTCCATTTTCAAATTTTCATACCTGACCCGGAAGCTTTCAAGTTTTGTAATTTTGACTATGGAATCTCCTTCATTCAATGTTTCCAAATGATCCCAAATAGCTGTAGCAGTAGACCTATCTAATAATCCCATGATTTTCTTGTCTGTTAATGCGCTCAAAAGTGCTTCTCTTGCTTTGCAATCATTTTCCTCATCTTTAGCCATGTTTGGTGGATTAGGCTGACTGGTTGTAGGAGTTGTATAGCCATTCTTTGTAACATCCCAGATGTCCTTTCCAATGCAATTTAGATGTGTCTCCATTCTGATCTTCCATATTCCATAGTTGGTTCCATCAAGTTTAGGACTATCCTTCCTGAAATAGTTAGTAGACATTGGATCTCCTCAAGCTATTAAACTTCTGCAAAAATAAGACTAAACTTTGATACCAATTGTTATGTCCCAGAGACAACTGAGAGAGGGGGGGGTGGGGGTGAATCAGTTGTCAAATAAATTCAAACCAAAAACAACTTAACCAACCTTAATGCTTAATACCGGTAAACCAAAATTTATGATGGTAGATAGTTTATCAATTAATTATAGTATCGATAAAGATTAATGCATGAAATAGAAAGACAATAACATCCACAACAGATAACACCAATATTTGTAAGTGGAAACCCTGTAAGGGGAAAAACCACGATGGGAAACCTTACCCACAATCAGATGATACTACTACAGATAGTATGTGTATACAAATGGGGTCTGCACATGCAAAAAGGCCAAGCACCTAGAGCTCACTGCTCAAACATAAATAGGAGTCACACTAACTACAATTGGATGGTTAAATCCAATAAGAATGTACTGCTCAAAATAGCATCTTCATACGCTGGATTCAGTACCAGTGTAGTTCTGATTGTCTTTACAAATACCTTGCTTCACCTTCAAATGATGTCTGCATGTATAGCTCTGCTTATTCTCCCATATAACTTCTTACAATTCCTTATCCTTATCGCATATCGATCTTACAAATAAGATCTTACATATATACCATAACCTAAGACCAATTTTAGTAGGTCGGCTCTAAAAGATATTATAATAAAACAATTACAAGTAAATCAATAGCTGATGCAATATCTGATTCAACATGTCAGCTTAATGCATTTACAATGACAACAAAATCATCTCCAAAGTGTGTCGTGCTGATCTGGAATAGATAAGCATGTTGGTGCATAACCTGGACCTATTTGCCGGTAACAACAAATATGCAAATACAAATATGCCAATGAACAAATCTCCAAGAAAAAGTGCCCAAATGATGTCTTCAACATAACCAGGTGGTTTCCATATCATTCCAAGTGCCGGTGAACATTATATCCTACTGGTGTACCAGATACCGGTGATTGTGCATAAGTCACTTGCTTGTCGGTTGATCCTCCAAGGTGCCAGAGCTGATAAGTGTTGACATCAATGACAAAACCATACCAAAATACCAACAACATAAAGGTCAAATGCACTAAGGGGTGAGACCAATGTTGCTGATCTAAACCTGGCTTGAGAATGTTTTCACCAAATCAAACAAGTTACCTCCAAAATGGGTGCTAAATATAGCATGAAATTGTAAGGGTTTATAATTTACACCATTACAATTCCAAATGAGGGCCTAGTTTTTTATTCATTTTTATCTTTCAACTCATTATGTTGAACATAAAATACACTTGTGTTTTGTGCTCAACATATTGTGAGTGTATTAAAAAACTAAATGGAAATGATATATAAAAAGCTACATAATATGATTGTGTTATGGCTTGGTATTCCCAAGCCATAACATGAGCATGTTTGAAGTTTTCAAAATAATATGCTCATGTTTTCTTAATTTGTATACATTGGCTACTTTTTGGTACACCATTTTAGTTCACAAACCCTACACCAGAATATCTCCTACATTGTGCCTAATTAAATCACCTCATTAATGACATATCTCTACATGATTTTAATTCAAAATACTAATAGTTATGACAATAACCTACATGATACCCTTAAATTTTTCTATGTTTCTTTGAACTCTTAATTAGATATGCACAAAATTAAATTTTGGATGACACATCTCAAGCCTCATCCACCTTTGATCATAAAAGAATAGTGAGAGATCAAACATGGAATGATAATTATGTACCTTGGCATTTCTTTTGGAATTAAAGTTTCATAAAATATTTATGGAGGTGGTTTTTAAACAAGTTCAAACTCAAATTATTATCCTAGAAAAATAATTTCCTATATATGGATGAGTATATGAAGGTGGCTAATAAAATACTCTTCTTTGGTTAAGTCTAAATCTCTTCTTGTGGGTTGCCCTCTAAAACTGATACAATTAGCTAACAAAACTTATACAAAGTTTTATTTGGCCCAAATGGTGAGTTACTTGTTGGTCACACTATATTCTTCAAAAGTAGAAGGGTGGATTAGGCATCATTGGTCCTCACACAAGGGGTCTATCTTTCAACCAAATGTATTGGCAGAGGTTTAGAAGGAACTCTGCCTTAGAAACTCTTGATTTGATATCGTATTCAAATGGCTACTACTAGTGAAAACATGGAACACTCTATAATGGAGTGACAAGCTTCTCTTAAGCCCTATATTTTAAGATATATGGAATAGACCCTCTCAACTATATATGTAAAGATCGAAACTAATTTCCCATAAGTTGTCTTAGTTTGATGAATCTTTTAGCCATGGATCAAACTTTGCAACTTCTTCAATTTAGTGGAATTTTCTAATCCAAGAAAATAATATACCACTAGCTATTATTCCAAGATTCAAATCCAAAAGCCTCTTCAATAAGGGAATCTAAACATTTAGCAATCTTTGGGATCCCTCATAATTCACTTGGTAATCCTAGGGATGAATCAAACTATGTTTCAACTTAGCTATTCTTATTTATTATAATTGTCAATCTTTCTTTCTAAAGTATTGGATATATTCTAATGTTTGTAGCCTTAGAACATTTAATCCCAAAGTTATTTATAAATATCTTTTTCCTAGATTTTCCATTTCTCATTGACTAAACTCTCTCTCTCGAGATGTAATCTTAGATGAACTAGATAGAATAATTTTACTTACACAATCTACACTAATGGTGGTTGTGGGAAGGATGTGCTCAAGAATTAATATTTTCATTAATGACCCAACACAAATGACCCAACAGTTGAACAGAAAAAAATTACTTATTATTATAAAAACAACACATTATGTAATGATAATAGTATATTCCTATGACTAGTATGTTAATCACTTGTTGCATGGTTAAACCTAACATAAATATTAGCTAATACAATAATCTCTCTTAATTAAGATGAAGGGGTATGTCCCTACATAGTTGAGCCTATTAAAAATATGAGACCATTCTCCCATTATCATTGTCATAAAATATTGAATTAATATCTTATAATATAATTATTGGAAGTCACCTCCGCAATACGGTATACTTTATTTTTTATTTATACAAATATTTCCAATAAATGTCATAACAAGTAGCATCAAAGCTATGGCCAACATTTTTGTTTCCTAATCACTTCTAAACTAGTGCTTATTTGGTTGTTTGTTTTTTTTTGGTTTTTGAGGAATGTGCTAGGTAATCTCTCAAAAAAAAATTACTTTGAAGATAATTTTTTATGAAAGTTATTGCTATTTTATTATTTTTTATAAAATTATTTTATAGGATGATATTTTTAGATTTTTTTTCAAAATAATTATATTTTTGGAAAGCTTATTAAAAATTAGACAAGGTTAGATTTTTGTAATATACTGTTTGACATAAAATAAGTCCTTCAATTCAGTGGTCAAACTTTCGTCAACATATCCATTCAATTTTCTCTAGACTGCAATGTTTGGAATTTTTTGAATATTTTTACATGTTTAGAAATATTATAAAAAATTAGGTATGACTAGTTCTTTAAAATTTATTTTTATACTTCAAATATATTCCTTAATTCAATGGTCAAAGTTTGGTCCAAATTTAAACATCAAATTCTCTCATACAAATCTTTTTGTACCTTAATATTTAAAATAAAAATATAATTGAATCCATGTCATCTTTAGGACTAGAGGACCTTATTATATAGACAAAATCAAGGACCATTTTATTTTCAACCACCTAAAATTGAGGAAAAAATTCCACAAGGATATTAAACAATGATACATTTCATTAAAGATAAAATGCTTAATCAATTTGTAATTTTTTTTAATGAGGGTTTAAAGAAGTTTACACAAGAATTATTATTAGAATTAAAGTCCCAAAGAAGCCACCAAGATGGGTGCAACCATAGTAAACCAAATAAAGGGATAGGAGAACCTTTTTGAGGTCAAGAACCATACCCACCAATAATAAGCATTCACAAATATGGTGTTAGTAATGTAATTTTATGGATAAGACTCCTAGAAAGACAATTCAAATTTTATAATATACCAAATAATTCCTTGGTATACATAGCCTTACATATTTTGAATTAGGACCTTACCAATGGTATTGATGGAAGATAGATGATAAACAAGGACAAATATTTAGTTGGGAAGAATTCAGTAAAAGAATTGACAACATTTTTATGAAAAACCATGTATTGGAAGCTATTTTTCCAAATAAAAATTTAAAACAATTAATAGATTTATCTAAATCTAATGTTAATCATTTGAGATTGACACTTCAATCTCTCGAAGTGACACCTTACCAAAAGCTACAAATGTACATCAATAGACTTAATGACCAAATTCAACATGATATTCATTTTTTTGAAACTTATACAATTAGGAAAGCTATGCAAAAAGCATTACATGTTGAGAAACAAAACACTAACAAAGGTGAAACAATGAGAGTAATTGAAAAAAAATGTGACTAATCCTACTAGTAAAAACATGAATAAATTCTTTGAAATTGTTCCCTCCTCAAGAAGAGATAGAGAAAATACAAAATAGAATAAGTTGAAATTGTGATAGAAAAGGTTCAAAGAGTCATAACTATTCTGGTAGTGAGAAAATAAATGAGGTTGAAGAAGAGAGAAAAGTACTTGTAAAAAAACAAGATATAAAACTTAAGAATGAGGATTCTAGGAAAAAAGAAAACACTACTATCTCCCTACAAGCATTGAATGGAATAAATACACCACATGCACTAAAATTAACTAATAATATAAAAAATCAAAATGTGAGTGTTTTTTTTAGTTGTAGTACACAAAAAGTTATTGATAGAAGGATAGCTCGTGAGCTCAATTTTTTTTATTTTCTCCACTCTTGAATTTTCAAGTCATGATAGATGATGGAAAACAACTCCCTTGTGGTGATAAATGCCATCATATTGAACTCTTAGTTGGAAGTTATCAATTAGATTAAAAAATGCTTGTTATGCCAAGTAGCGGTGTCAATCTAGTTGTGGGTGGGAAATGGCTTAAACAATTAAAAATACTATATTTCAATTTTCAAGACTTATCCATGAATTTTAGTACACATGGGAAAAATTATGAACTTTTGGTATAAAATCACCACCAAGTGTAATAATTAGATCCCGAAGGATAGATAAATTTATCGAGAAAGGTTCTTATAATATAGGGGTTGAGTTACACTTTATAGAAGCAAGAGATGCGATAACTCACCTAAAAGTTCAAGAAATCGTTAAACACTCTCAACATCTATTTTACGAGTTCAATGTTGTAGGTCTCCATTTAGAGACCATAGTCATGATATTAAATTAATATCAAGAAGCATTTTTCACATTAGACCAATGGCAAGCTATAATTGCAATATTTGCACATTAGATAACTTTGTAAAGCGGCACGATTAGATTGTAATAATTGTCTTAAATGCAAGTTAAAAGAAGGGCCATGATTTTGAAATCACACAATTGTTGTCTTATCACTGTGTGAGATTTATGATGCTAACAAAATCTCACACAATGAATCAAGAAATAAGACAATAATTGATATGGACTATGGAAATATGATCAAATCTCTTAATCAAGCAATTGATTGAAGAAGCATAAATCTTCTTACTACAATAGCTTATACTTTTTGTAAATTCCTAGCTCAAAGTTGCAACATTTTCAAAAGTTCAAAACAACAATGAAATGAGAAGTCCTAGCAGTCTGCAAATAGGAGTGACCTAGACTAGAATAGGAGTGGAATGACAATTGTCATTGGGGGAAAGTCAAACTACAATTATGGGGGGATCCAACCATCAATGTCATGATGCATCTTGATGGTTGGATAGTCGTTGACATTCCTCTACACTCTCCACACCTCTTCCTTGCATGTAGAGGAAGTGGGTGCCTTTCAGGCAATTAGTTTGTTAGCCATAACTTAAGTAAGAGAATGTTCATGGATTTTAAAATCTTTTGAAAGTCACCATAGTCATTGTTATTCACATTTGAATCCACAAAAAACTTTGTATTTTAAATTTTAATGTATTCTATATGAATTGTTGGCAATCTTTGCCTTAGTTTTCTTATATTATGTTCTTGAGAACATTGTTTGTTGATTTTTATTTATTTTGGTTGGGACAATAGTGATAATCTTTCTAATAGTAGATTTTTTTTATTGATTACGTAAAATAAAAAATCGTTGGGTTTGTGTAGTTGTAACATGTATTCACTAATAGTTAATTTGTGAGATCATTAAACATCAATGCCACCATTATATGTTATTTTCAACATTTAATGTTTTCTCCACCATTATTCTTATATATGAAAAACTTATTAATAAATCATATAAATACATATAAAAAATATAAATGATTATAACAAATCAACTATAAATCTAAATATAAAAAATGCTAATTAATATTATAAAAATTATGATATAGAACCAAATTACAAACAAATTTAATTAAAATATTTACAAAATTAATACCTAAAATAATTTTTTTAAATATGTATCACTTGTACATTAAATTAATAATAAAAAAAGCTATTGAAAGAATGTTTGAAACTTGAACTGGAAAAAGAAAATTTAGATGTCATTCACGACGTTGAGAAAATGTCTAAAAATAACAGAAAATTTAGATGTCATGGAGCAGAACTAATTGGAGCGGTTGAGAGAATGCTTGAAAAAGCATATGAAAAAAATTCAAATTTCAAACCAATTGGAGTAAACCATGGTATCCAAACCATGTAAACCACTGTATTTCTTGTACGGAGTTCATTTTAAAGGGAGGGATGGAATTTATTATTTGTGCATAGAGGGAGGCAACCGCCATTGTCTATGTCGCATTTGCATGTTTAAGATCATAACCCTAACCTCTGTCAAACCAATTAATGCTCTTTTATTTTTTTCTTCTGTCAGTGCTTTGTTCTATCTTTCTGTTAATTCTTTCATTATTTTATTTTTTAATACAATGTTTTGTTCTGTCATTTCATTATTTCTTGTTTTTCCCTTTTTTTAAGAGTGTCTACAGTGTGCACACTAGTCTTTCTGTCATGATCTTTATCTATTGTTTTTTCTTTTCTTTTTTTCACATTTAGTGTGGTAGAAGATGAAGAAGATGAAGAGGAAAAATAGAGGAGGTAGGGATTAGGAAATAACAACTGATCGAGGGAAAATTCTTCTTCTAGGTAATTCATTTTATAAATTATATCTGTATTTTTTTAATATTTATTTTTATAGATTATCTTATGGAGTATTCTTCTTATATATAACAGAGGAAATGGAGGATTTATTTACCCTGCCAAAATGAATGGGAATCACAAATTTTTCTATGAAAACTAATGATTTGGTTTTTTGCTTAGTAATAGGTCCGAAATGAATAGATTGTTTATATATGGATAATTGATTAAAATAAGAAAGATAATAATAATAATAATAATAATAATAATAAGAAAAATCCCTCTATCCTTGAAGTTGTTAGCCCTAGTTTATTTGTCCTTAGAATTATTATCTTTATTGCATTTGGTATGGATTACCTACTCTCCATGGTGTTACAATGATTGTGGTGGGCATTACATTTTAGATATATGTAGGCTAAGACTCTAGTATAATGGTAATAATTCACTTGTTGGAGCGATCTGAGTAATTTCTTTGACTTAATGGTTTGCTAGTATGATCAGTGAGCCACCTGCAGATGACTAATCCAGTACCTTCCCAATCAGATATGAGGGCTAGGGTTTTGTGGACGGATCTTGAAATTCTATAGGTCTGCAATCTCCTTATTTACTATGTGAAGAGGATTTAAGGATGACAGGTTGTTGGTAATTGATTTGTCTCTGCCCTGAATGCCCAAGTAAATGTTGGATGTGTTGTCCCTGTAGTGTAAGACCTCACTGTATAATGTGACTAAAACCAAGGTGATGATGAAAGTAGCTATCTAGGTTTGCAAGTTTGTTCAAGTTATTTTAATAGCTATCTTCCCACTCTCCGAAATTTGGGAAATTTTTTGTCATCCTCAAAACTGCACTCTAACATCTCTTTTGTAGAATTTAGAAAAACTTTGCACACAGTTCTATGAGGTTGGTCATGAATGTGTTTGGAAGATATGAGGAATCCATTTAGTTAGAGCATTTTCTTATAGACTACCCTAATTAGGAATAGCAATTCACGAACCCTTCCCTTGCCAACATAATTTAACTTCTCTTTTGTAGAATTTAGAAAATCTTTGCACACAGTTTTGTGAGGTTGGTCATGAATGTGTTTGGAAGATATGGGGAATCCATTTAGTTAGAGCATTTTCTTATATCCTGCCCTAATTAGGAATAGTAATTTTTCTAGTAACTAATCTTGTAGGTTGACTCATTTGGTATGGATTTCCTACTCTCCATGGCGTTACAATGACTGTGGTGGGCATTACATTTTAGATATTTGTAAACTAAGACTCTAGTATAATGGTAATAATTCACTTGCTGGAGTGATCTGAGTAATTTATTTGACTTAATGGTTTGCTAGTATGATCAATGATCCGCCTACAGATTACTAATTTAGTACCTTCCTAGTCAAATCTGAGGTCTAGGGTTCCATGGATGGATCTTGCAATTCTATAGGTTTGCAATCTTCTTATTTCCTGTGTGAAGAGAATTTAAGGATGCTAGGCTACTGGTAATCGATTTGTCTCTACCCTGAATGCCCAAGTAAATGTTGGATGTGATCTCCGTGTAGGGAAGACCTAACTGAATGATGTGACTACAACCAAGGTGATGAAACTGGCTATCTGGGTTTGCAAGTCTTGTTGGAGACTCACACACTAGGTCTGTTAAGATGTAGGTAGATGTAACCTATTGCTAGGCTCTGCTGGAGTCTCTGAATAGTCATCATAAATTCAGCATATTGTATTACTTTTTAAATTTCATCTTCTTTTAGTTTGTTCAATTTATTTTAATAGCTATCTTCCTACTCTCCAAAATTTGGGAAATTTTTTAACTCTGACATCTCCAACCATCACTAACCCTTCCCTTGCCAACATAATTTAACTTCTATTTTGTAGAATTTAGAAAATCTTTGCACACAGTTCTGTGAGGTTGGTCATGAATGTGTTTGGAAGAAATGGGGAATCCATTTAGTTAGAGAATTTTCTTATATCCTACCCTAATTAGGAATAGCGATTTTTCTAGTAACCAATCTTGTAGGCTGACTCATTTTGTATGGCTTTCCTACTCTTCATGTTGTTACAGTGACTGTGGTGGGCACTACATTTTAGATATTTGATATAATTTAATATTTTGATGTAATTATAACATTTTAATCTAATATTCATTGATTATTATCTTTATTATCTTCGTATAATTTAATGTTTAGAATATAAATTTATAGATAAAATATTTTAGATTTGACCACTTTAAAGGATGCTTTTCTTTTAATCTTTAAGTTTTCACAATGTATACTATTTATCTTGGAAATAAATGTTTTGATCTATTTTATTTTCTAATAGATCAACTCATGTTTATTTTTGTTTTCATCCAGTCATGGCACTGACAATGGATTCACTGGTGGGACCATTTCTCAGAGGAGGCCTTGCTAAGCTCTTCATGTCTCCTTCTGAACCTACTCACTAGTGAGCTGCACCATCAACTTAGGTTTCTTCTTTTTCCTTTTCCTTTTCATATTTAAAAACTTAGGGTGTGGAGTTTTGTCTTTTGCATGTATTTTTTATCCTCTTACAATAGCTTACTATCACCTACAACTTGTCTTTTTTACTGTGAGGCTTTCATCTCTTGACTGTCTCTGACTTCTAATAAGGGTCATTGTGTTTTTCTAACAGTAATAATGTCATAGTCTGTCTTGACTATCTTTGGGTTTAAATATTGAGACTAGTTTTGATAGGGGGTTTAACAACTTCCAAAGAGGACAGTGAAACCCTTGCAAAGGCTAATGCAGACCTTTTCCTATCATACACCCAAAAATGATCATACTTTTTTATTTTACAGCAGTAGAAAATGGATCTTTATTGACTGCTATGGATTATAGGCAATGTGCAATCATTTGGACATCTTCCTTAATATTACCAGTCCACTGTGTTAGTCTACTCAGTATGTTAATGTGACATGAAATTATCCTCTACTTGGACTATCCATGTCTAAGAAAGTGTCATACTTGTGTCTGCAATGTAACAGCTCAAACTACCTTGCTTACCAACAATGGACAATGCCCTATGAGATATTTGAACTCATAATATCACTATCACTTCTTTTGTTGACATCCATCTTCCATATCAAGGCTCAAAACCTCTATCAATGAATTTGACTACTTTTTCTCATTATATCTAGAAATTAGAGAATTCTACCTAGTTGCTTGACAATATTCAGTGATCTCTACTAGGTGAGGATTTGGAAGATAACCAATTAGGATCTAAAAAAAATATTGTATTCATGACTATGATTGCCTTTTGTCTACTCTTTTGCATGCATCCATAGGCTCTTTTGAATGATAGCAGTAAGGAACAAAAAAATTTCATCCTTATAGTGATTCACTTCTAGCCTTTTATCATTCACAAACCCCACCATTATATAGTATACAATCCCTTTTGTATTATCATTGAGCTATCATGTATCTTCTATTGTGCAATTGTTCTTGCTACAATATGGGCACTTAAGTGTTCTCGTTATGAAGATTTACCCTCTTTATCCCTATCTCATGAGAATCCTTTGATGTCCCTTGAGTGTTCTAGATTGACTTGCGAAGATTGTCTATAACTGAAATATGATAATATTTATCTTCATACTATTGTCTTGAACACATGCCATATGACTATCTTCCTTATCATCAACATGTCTCACCAATTTTATCACTTCGACCACTCCATATTCCTAAGCATTTAACTACCTTGCATGATTTAAAAGGTTGTCATCTTTGCAAGACCGTTTTAGTGAACTGGGTTAATAGATCTCTGTTCAGACCTTCAAAATTGAATCTTTATTACTATCCTTGTTTTTTTTGTTTGGTGGATATCTTTATTATGTATACCTTTTCTTAATCCTATTGTCATACATATTGGATCATTGTCATCTAAAACATGCTTTACTTTCATATGGAAATCCTTGCACTTAAATTTCAAAGGATCCTTATATGGTCCTCTAAGAACTGTGTGTTATCTCTACACCTTTTAACTTCCATCATAGACTGATATGACAATTTTAAGGTCTTATTTCATCCATAGACTATGTATTAGCTTCCCTAATTTCCATTTATAACTTTTGAGCTCCTATTAGCTTGGATTACACTTTCAGGTTACTAATGGGCACAATTAGCTTGGATTACCCAATTTACATGGGTGCAGTCAAGATAGAGACATTAGTGATAGAGACAAAAGTAGAATGATCTTCTTCTGCAAATTTCACAAGTAATATTGAGCTTTCACTTAGCACAAAAAATGGTGGGGAACCCATGAATTTAATCACTCACAAGTAATGTTGAGTTTCAATTAGCATAAAAAAAATGGTGCAATCAACCTAGAGATAGTAGATGGAGACAAAATTTGAACAACCTTCTTTTGCAAAGCTCATAACTAACATGTAATGTTGAGTTTTAACTTTTATCTAAGCATAAAAATGGTGTTGAACTCACAAATTTCATCACTTATAATTAATGCTAAGTTTCAACTAGCAGAGAAAATGGTGTTTAAAAACCTTCAAAATTGAAGGGTGTGATATTCTATCTAAATGTGATATAGCATTATGGAAAGTTGACTCAACTCATGAAAATGAACTGAAGTCTTTACCAAGTCAATATCTTGGTTAACAAAAATTCTATAACTATAGAAACGAACAAGCTATCACTCAAGCAAAATGTTTTATGAAAGACTAGAGCTTAGCATGAAGAAAATGAGGCACCATAAACAAGTTGCTCAATCCACATAAATAATGGTTTTATCACTGCCCCTAGGGATTAAAAGGGGGGATGTACTGTACATAATCCCTAGGTGTAGTAGGATAATATTTTACCTTTTATATATCCTTGATACACTAAAACCTGAGTAGGCATCTAGGAGATGAGCTGAACAGTCATTAATATTGATAAATATGTACATTATATCACCTTTTGATGAATGGTTTGTGTTTCATTGAATATTTTGTTGTTGTCCTGTCTAGTTCATCTTGTCAAAATTTTCATCTGCATTTCATTTCTGGGTCAATTATGTTTTTTGTTCCCCCTGTAGGTAATTTATTTTTGAGGATTGATGTTATTTTTCTCCTTCATGATGGGTTCTATTTTCTAGAGCCTGATGTGTGGTGATTTGATAAATGTTTCAGATGAATTCTTCACCAGTTTAAAAACTAGACAAGCCATTTCACTACACATTACAGAAATATAATCCTTTGATGGCTCATTGATTGTCAAAATGTGACACTAAAAGTTCAATTGCAAGATCTTTATACCATTTTGATGATTTTTATCTTGTTTATTTTACAGTTGCTTTAAAACCAATTTTTGTGAAGGTCTACTTAGTAATTAAAACCCAACAAGATTATGAATGTAGACTGTACATATTGTGACATATTAATGAAAAGAATAGATTTATTTTTGTAATAAGTATTCAGGTTTTATTGTCACATGTGGATGCCGAAACCACTTTTGAGTTTGACAAAGTGGTTTGTATGTTTTCAAGGACAGTTTTGTGAAAGGGCTAAGGTTGGACCTGTTGGCATATGGACACTCCAATGAGACATTGTGTGTGATTGAAGGTTTTGTCATTGATGGCAACCTTGCAATCCTATGGCACCAGCAAAGCATTACTCAAGCAACCTTGCAATCCTATGGCACCGGCAAGACATTATATTGGCAAAGCATTACTCAAGCAAAAAAGTGCACCGGCATCAGCAAGATCAATCTACACCGGCACTGGCACAGAAGATGTACACCGGCATAGAAGGAAATATGTATACCGGCATAGAGGCCAACAAGATTTTTGATATGTAATATTTTGTTTATTATTGTAAGTCGACTTGGCAAATTGTAAAATGACTCTTGTATATAAAAGAGATCATTGTAGGCATTTGTAGGATATGGATAGGAAGCATAAAATAAATTATAAGGCAGACCTAATGTGCGAATTGTAGGTCAAGGGTATATGTAAAGACCAGAGCAAGAACCGGTACTGAATCTGGCATTGAAGATGTTATTGTAAAGTAGTACAGAATATTGGATTTGTGTAAATCCTCATTGTAAGTCAGTGTGACTTCTTATTGAGAAGTGAGCTCTAAGTAGTTGGCCTTCCTACATGTGCAGGCCCCTATTGTAAGTAATATTCTCTTATTGGCCAGTAAGTGAATATTGTGGGTCACAAATCCCACCAAGGTTTTTCCCACACCGGGTTTCCTCGTTAAACATCTTGTGTTATGGTGTTCTTTTCATGTGGATGTTTTTGATTCTGTTATTTGCATTAATTCTTGCATACCGATATACTGTTACTTTATGTTCTGCATATTCAGTTTTAAGAAAATTACATTACCGGTCAGATACTGATTCACCCCCCCCTCTCAGTATCTGTGGGAACCCTAACAATTGGTATCAGAGCCTGGTCCTCTATTTTCAGAAGCCTAACAGCTTGAGGAAGATCTTGACACCGGTAAAAATGGAAAATCTGATGAAGCAACTTGAAGGAGCTCTTACTGACTATGATGCAGAGAAGTTGAAAAATATCAAATTAGAAGATGATTTAAAAGCAGCTCAGGACATTATTTAGGCACTTCGAGAAAATCTTTCTGTTACAAGAAACAAGAGAAGAGAACTTTGTGAAAAATTGCAAAATGAGAATGATGAAAAGGAATCACTAAATGATATGATAAGCAAATTGAAACAAGAGATCATGACAACAAAAAAGGAAATGTAGGATATGACTATGAGATTTTGCAAAGAGATAAAGGATAGAAAGAAGAATGAAGAAAAATTGACCAGAAGACTAAGTGATGCAGCAAATGAGAACACAAGACTTAGCTATGAAAATGACATGTTGAAGACAGATCTGATGCATACTCAGAATGACTCAAATGAACTAATGAGACAAAAAGAAATCTTGGAAAGGGAATTGGAAACTGCAAATCAACACAAAGAAAAATTCAAGAAAAGCTCAGAAGAACTTGGTACCTTATTGAAGAATCAAAAACCCAAAGGTGACACTTCTAGAGTTGGATTTGAAGTTGGAGAAAGCTCCGGTACTGCAAATACCTAGGATCAAAGCAAACCGGTAAGACCCTCTAATACTTGCAAATTCAATGGAAAATGCTTTAACTGTAATAAATATGGTCATAGGGCAAATGAATGTAGTTCTAGGAATTATCAGAACATCAATCCTCCCACCGGTCAATGTACCAAATGCAACCAAATTGATCATAACTCTGAAAATTGCAGAATGAATGTAAGATGTTATGTTTGTGGAAGATTTGGTCATTTATCAAATAAATGCAGAACACAAACCAGCATAGGTTATGGGAAAGCTATTCAGAAAAATAATGTAACTTGTTATGCATGTAACAAGATTGGTCATATTGCTAAATTTTGTAGAAGTAAAGGTACACCGGTAGATAATAGAAGTACTAGCTTGAAAGGTAAAGAAAAGGTTGAAGAGGTTAAGCAAGAATTTTCAAAGCAATGGATTAGAAAAGGTGATCTAAATATTGGGGTTACTCCTCCACCGGTAGAACCAACAAATGCTTCACCGGCAGGACAATATGATGCTCCATCGATAGGACAGAGCAATGCTCCACCGGCAGGATGTTCTTCATCAAATTGAAGAAAATTATTTTGAGGGTTTGGCAATCAAATGACACATGTACTATTATTCCCTCGGTTAGAGAAAAGAAGTTGAAAATCTTTCATTACCGGCAAATAAAGTTGAGCTAATACATTATCGGCAAGCAATTAATGTGGTAGGTAGCAGAAAAGACCTTATAAAATAAGTTTTTTGGCTCCATTTCATTTCACCGTGAATTCAAACTTTCAGAGAGCGTGAAGATTTCCAAGCTAAGGCATTCCAAGCAAAGAGGCAAAGCACTTCAGCAATCAATCCATCCAAAGGCAGAAAAAGGTATTTATCATCATGGCATCCTCCTCTGCACCTGAATTCATAGCAAACCCTATAGTAGTCAAAGTTATAAAATGACCTAGGCCCGTGTTTCAGCTACTCCCGAGGTAGCTAAGAAAGATGACAACATAGGTGCTTTTTCCCAAATTCCAAAGGGTGTTGTTCATGCAGAAGACCCTAGAATGTATATTCATTGCAACATAGAGGAATTAGGTGATGAAGAAATTAAAAACATGTATAAATCTGTTATATGTGACAATGCCGGAAATGTGAAACCTGAACATAAAATTGTTGAAACCCTAGGATTCACTGAAATCCTCTTCATTCCTGAATTTCCCAAGGAAGTGGTTAGGATAGTTCTAAGCAGGGTACATGGCTCATTCTTTTGGCTTGACTCAGTGCATAAAATTACAAAGGTAGCTGTGAAAGTAGTAACAGGGTTACCTTCCACCGGTACCAGACCCGACAAAACCAAGAAGGTCTCCAATGACCTAGTAATGAAATTAACTGGTGCAACATCCGACAAAAGATCATTGAGGGTTAATGATGTGACCAATACAAATGTGAGATTCATTAGCATGATTCTAGGTTACAAAGCAACTCATGCTAATAGGCTTAACTTTGTTTCCAGTTTATGCATAAAAAGTGCTTATGACATGGTGAAGGAAAATGTAAAAATTGATATCTATGAATGGTTAAAAGATGAGTTAATTGACAATTTGGCAAAAATCAAGAAGGATAAGAAAGGAACCTTTAGATTTGGAAATTTACTTGTATGCTTAATGCTACATATAACCAAACAGGCTCCTGGTATAGGCTATAAGGATTTTGGATTCGACATACCGGTAGGAAAACAATTGTCTGACTCATTCAACAACATGGGTGAAAACAGAGAAAAGAATATCAATGAGTATTTTCAAGCACTAAAGGTCAGAATGAATAAAAGAATCAGACTATCATAGGAAATTGTCAACAAATACAAGGATGATATATGCTTTGTAATCAAAAAGGATGAGATCTGGATGGAAGCAGTCATCCCAAGAACAATCTGGGTTACAGAGATGGGGTATGAAATAGATGACCACATAGTGGAAACTTATGCCAAAGCACTTCTGGAAGCCCCCAATGAACCAAAGGAAGAAGTATTTGGTAGTGCTGAGACCATGGAAAGTCAAATTCAATCTAAAAAGAGAGTAAAGAAAGTTGAGGCATTTGTGAGGAAAGGAACCAGACAAGCAAAAGCCATAAAGGAAGATGTACTAAAGAAAACCGGCATAACAGAAGATGAGTTGGCAGCCCAACAACCTGAAACTCATCTATCACCGGTAGATACTTCCTCAGAAGGAGATATGCAAGCAACTTTCAAAAGAGTTGTTAGGAAAAGAGACCCCTCACCGGTATCCACTCCTTCACCTAGAAGGACAAGACAGAAGCAACAAGTTGTGAGGTCTCCGGTCAAGAAAGCCACACCAAAGAAAAAGCTGACCCCCAAAAAGAAGAAGAAGACAAACACTGACTTGGCCCCTTTTGACATATTACTGAATGAGATCACAAAGGAAGGTAAATTGAAAAACATAGGGAAAATCTATGACACCCTATCAGATGATGAGAAAGGACAAGTCGAGGAGAGTGTTATATTACACATGGACATGTATAAAAAGTTTTTGATGCAAGTCCTAAATGAAATTCCTGATGAATTATATAAAAGACTTGAGGCCAGAAGGCAAGGAATAGTTGAGTTGGATAAGAAGATTAAAATAGAAAAATTACTTGCAGTATACCCAGTCAACTCACCTAAGGAAATTGATGATCTGATAGCTCAAGACAACCGGACAGTTTTTTCCACCGCACACTGGTAAATATCACTAATGGTAGGTAGAGTTACTGAAGTTTCAAAGGAAATAGAAGATGGTTGGGATACATTCTTGGTTGAAAAAGAAAAACAAGAAGAATATAGGAATCGCAAGCCCATTCTGGTATATCAAAAGGACAAAGGGAAAGGTAAAGTTGGTGGACCACCAAGTATCAAGATTAGAGACAACTTACCCCCTCCTCCTTTAAATACTCCACCAGTAAAAACAACAACTGCAGAAGATCAACCAGCAGCTGAGAGCATGGACACAGAGGATAATAATCCTAATCCTGAAGTCCTATATACTGTGAATGTTGATACTCAGAAAATCAACATAGTGGTAGATAAGGATACTACAGATAAATCAGAAAACAAAGAGCAACTGGCAACAGAAAACAAAGAGCAACCGACAGTAGATTCAGAGAAAAAGATGGAATCTAGAACACAAACAGAGCAACCAACAGAGTTAAAGGCTCCAGAACAGATGTCACCGGTAAGAAATGATGCAGGAAAACCAGAGCTTAAAGAGATGGAGACACAAACAGACCTACCAGAGGTCAATACCAGCATGGTCACTTCCACCGGCACTCAGTTTATTGGGTCACCATCAAATGTAACAAAGGTATTGCTCAAATCTATCAAGAAAATAACTGATTATAGCTCACAAGCTTATAAAGCAATAGATGATTCAATTCCAATTTTGAAATCAATAGCACCCAACTGTAATATAGCCAATAAAGATTCTTTAGGCTAGTTGGATACACTTTGTAAATATATTTTTGGAAATTTTGAGCAAACAAAGGTAGAAACTGTAAAGGAAAGTGTGGAAAAAGAGAAACAAAAATTCTTTGAGGAAGGAATAAAGAAGTGTAACAGGGAATTTGACACACTTCTACCGGAACTGTGCAATTTATTGAAAGAATACAAAACTCTGTACAAAGACACCTGTAAGATAATCTTTTTGACCATGGATGTAGACAAAAAGATGAGCAAGGTACAGGAAGAGATCAATAAACTTGCTGATAATTTTGTTAACTCACCCAATACATTATCAGTTTTTGAGGAAAAGATAACAAATTTTGAGGAAGAATTGCTCAAATTAGAAAGAGAGAAAGAGAAAATAATAAACAAGGCAAAATTTTTGAGATCTAAACTAAGTCCAAGATTGGACTATTTAGCATCTCTGCGTAAGGAAATCTCAGAGGCACTAGCACAAGGTAGCAAAACACCGGTAGAGCACTTGCAGCATCTCACTGGTACAATATACAGAACTGAGATAGCAATAAAGGAGAGCAAGAAGTTTATGGATGGCATAAACCTAATTTTGGGAGATATTCTTTAGATAATAACCACCCAACTACAAGGTTGAGGTTATGAATTGGTACAACTACTAAATCTACTAACCTTTGTCATTGATGCCAAAGGGGGAGTAGTAGTAGATGAGAAAAATCAAAACACAGGGATCACATGCTCAGGGGGAGCTCTCACATTTTTGGTAACATTTTTGGTCTATGCATTTTTGGATATCTTTTTGAAATTTCTCATGAGTGTTGCCATCAATGCCAAAGGGGGAGATTGTTGGCATATGGACACTCCAATGAGACATTGTGTGTGATTGAAGGTTTTGTCATTTATGGCAACCTTGCAATCCTATGGCACCAACAAAGCATTACTCAGGCAACCTTGCAATCCTATGGCACTGGCAAAGCATTACTCAGGCAACCTTGCAATCCTATGGCACCGGCAAGAAATTATACCGGCAAAGCATTACTCAAACAAAAAAGTGCACTAGCATGAGCAAGATCAATCTACACAGGCACCGGCATAGAAGATGTACATCGACACAGAAGGAAATATGTATACCGGCACAGAGGTTGACAGGATTTTTGATATGTAATATTTTGTTTATTATTGTAAGCCGACTTGGCAAATTGTAAAATGACTCTTGTATATAAAAGAGATCATTGTAGGCATTTGTAGGATATGGATAGGAAGCATAAAATAAATTATAAGGTAGACCTAATGTGTGAATTGTAGGTCAAGGGTATATGTAAAGAACAGAGCAAGAACCGGTACTGAATCTGGCATTGAAGATGCTATTGTAAAGCAATACAGAATATTGGATTTGTGTAAATCCTCATTGTAAGTCAATGTGACTTCTTATTGAGCAGTGAGCTCTAGGCAGTTGGCCTTCCTGCATGTGCATGCCCCTATTGTAAGTAATATTCTCTTATTGGCCAGTAAGTGAATATTGTGGGTCACAAATCCCACCAAGGTTTTTCCCACACCGGGTTTCCTCGTTAAACATCTTGTGTTATGGTGTTCTTTTCATGTGGATGTTTTTTATTCTGTTATTTGCATTAATTCTTGCATACCAGTATATTGTTACTTTATGATCTACATATTCAGTTTTAAGAAAATTACATTACTAGTCAGATACTAATTCACCCCCCCCTCTCAGTATCTGTGGGAACCCTAACAGGACCAGATCAAAGGGAGAATTATCTTCAATGCCTTTAGCAGGTTCAGTAGCAAGGACACAATCCAGGTCTCTTGGGAGCTCAATTGTCTCATTTATCAGTGGCCAACCAGAAGCAATTTTTGTCTCAGCAACATCAATATGCACTTTTGTAGTAGGTATATACCTTTTCCTAAGGAAATATATTGTAGATTCTTATGCAAATTTGAATCCTCTTAATCAAGGTGTTGAATTGTCAAAAATACAATTATTATACCTCTTGGGATTTCAACCACCTTTAATCCCTCCACTAGGTTCATGTACCCTACGGTCTCATGACTATGATTGTCATGAACAATAAGGCCACATATTATCTTACTACCCTTTTGATCCTTACTGTGATATTTGCTTCTATCTTGAGTTTAGAAGGTAACCTCATAGAATGAAATCTTGTATTCCAAACTAGACTCCTCTATACCCTGCTCACTGTACCATGATAAACTTTTGTTGACTCTAGATAATGTCTACATCCCAAAATAATAAAAAACAAATATCAATTTAAAATATGCAAATGTATAAGCTCCACTAATTAATATCAATTAAATTTTGAACTACATAATTGACAATGGAATAGCAAGGCCAAATAAAGTATACAAACCTAAATCAAGTGTGTAAAATGAAGGATGACATATTTAGGCTTGTGGCTTTATTTTTCTTTTTTAACTTCACCTTTTTTTTCATTTTAAAGTTATGAAAATTGATTAGGTGGATGTCACTGTTTTGTTGAGGGAAAAAGCTTGTGGAGTGGGACGTCTTACTTCTTGGTAAATCACAAATGTTTTAGGTCATTGTGTTCAGATTTGCTCCTTTTTTTAAAGTATTTTATGGTCAAGTTTTGGAATGTTATGATTGACAATCAACTATTAAGTTTGTCTGCTGGTTGTTGTAACACATAGAAGCTACAATCTTTGAAGTTGACATGTTTGGTGAGGTTGACATGAATGATTACAAACATGAGTTGGTATGTACATGTGTCTAATGTTTTAGATTATTTTCATTATTAATTTGTGTGACTACCATGTGTTGTTCTATGCATTATTTGTGTATACCCACCCTTTTCCTATGATAAAATTTTGTGTAATTTTATTGATTTGGGGTTTTTTAATGTTGGTATACATATCATTATATATTTCTTTGAATATGAATGTCATGCTTTGTTCTATACCCACCCTTTTTCTATGCAAGTATGTATTTCATTGAAGGTTGTCCTTTTGTAGGCTAATTGTGGAAAAATCATAAACAAATAAGGAGAGGAATTTTTGTAGTGTTGGACATTGAACTTGTGGCCAAGTTTTTTCAAATTACTTTACTTTCCTACGCACATATTTTCCAATTGGTTGCCTCATTTTTAAATGGTTTTATATGTGATGTATAGATGACTTTTTGTAGCAGTTAGTTTGTTAGAGTCTATTATGTCAATCATTAAGTATTATTCCTTTATTGTGGTATTATCTTCTCCACCCCAATTTTACCTTGCTAATATAATACATTTGGAGGTGACTTTTGGATAGCTTATTTCATGATGAAAACTACAAATACTACTAGTTGCCTCGGTTAATTTACATTCTCAATCCTGGATAACCTACCAAGCAAAATAAAACTAGGAATTACAAAAAAAAAATCATTCCTATTCATTTTCCTCCCACTCTCCTCTTCAAAACCATAAGCTGAGTGGCAATACCTTTCCTTGCACTATATTCCCCTCACACAATAATATGAACATGATAAAAAATGAATGTAAATAATATCTATATATCTATAGTAAAACTTCCTCCATGTCGTGAGGATGTACTTGATTTACATCAGCCCCTCCACATCATTTTAGGTGCTGCAATCATAGAGATATGGTGGAAAGAGAGATGGTGAAATAAAATCAAACAAACGAAAAATTAGGACAATGAACATAAAAATATGTTTTTGTTGGTGTTGATTCTGGGTGCTCCTGCACCAACACTACACTTATAAGAATTTGCCAGCATATTCCACTCTTGCATTTTACCTATATTTTTTGGTTTATTTGGTACTCCCCTACTAGATCAAAATGTTAACTTGGATCTCCACTTAAACAACTGGATGTGTTTTTTTATATTCTATAGTATATATGACTGCACCCATCATAGAGAGAAAGAAATAGCCAATGCTGAAACTACTTTAGTTTTATACCTGGTATAGGGACCTCGAAAGCATAATATAATTAAAATATACATTATATTATACTAAGCAAAGCATATTCTAATATAATCAAAGTTTTTTTTTGAGTTCATATTTTTCCCAAGGGGAATTTTATTAAGCAGGGTAGAATCATAATGTAAGTTATGTTATTATTCAATGTTGTGTATTTTTCCATAGGGATCTTGATTCAAAGATAATAGTTTAGGTGTAGTCACTGCTTCAACTTGATTGGGCCTAATGGCGAAGGTTGTGTACTCCATACAAGGAAAACAGGTTCAAATTTGGAGGTGTGTGAAGGATGTATGCCTCATTTAATAGTATATAAGATGTGTAATGTTGCAGGAAACTCATACCAAATTGAATATCTTTGTTAGTAGGGACTTAACAAACTACATTAACCTTTACTTCTACATCACAACTTGATTGCAATGAAATAGGAAACTATCTAAATGTGTTAGAAAATTGAAAGAATCCTAGTATTATGGTCTAAAATAGGGTATGTAGTTGTCATAGTGTTATCAAGTTCATCTCCAAGATTGTTGAACGTGAAATCATTGTTACCATGTACTAGATTAGGGCCCTTTCAATGATCAATTTATTGGGTGCCACCATTTTGGTGTATTTTTGAAGGGTCGTGTCCAAAATTTTCTTATGGAATAAACCACTATAGAGTTGGTCCTCGTCCACTGGTGGTGAGACTTGTTCAATGAACAAAGTGTCTTCTAGTGTGTTCAGCTCCTCATCAACATCTTGTGAAGTGACATCCCTCTATGCTTTTTCTTTACTTCTCTTTGCTTCACACTCATCTAGAGTAGAGCTTTAGATGATTCCTCTTCCGATTTATCTTTTCTTGGAGTAGTCATTAATATACTCTTCCTTGATTCGATGGTCTTTGTTTATGTGGATTCTAGTGGAAAGGGTTCATTGTTGATGTCTTCTGGACCTTCGTAGAGTTGATGTTCTTTAATCTTCAAGTTCTGCCTTAGGGAGGCCCCATAGAATCAAACATGTTTTTTTTCACTAGTCCTCCATATATATCCACATGCACCACTTGCTGGCAATAGAGAAAGAGGAAGTAAAAAACCAACCGAATTATTCTATCTATAATGTTGAAAAGAGTGTGGGAGAAGCTAGGTGAAAATATAATGTGTCATTCTTTTGCTCTATAATGTAGGTCTACTGTCAAAGCATGTCATGTTTTGATATTATGATTCAATATTTTGTACTGCAGTGGAACATTAAGCCTACCTAGTAGACCTTCTTGGTTGTGCTAAGCACATGCATTAAGCGAATAGATGCCTCTACAACCTACTTGTTTGGGATGCATTTCTTCACACATGTAGAGTTTTTTTACTTTATCATTGAAACACCTGGGTATTATGTGTTGCTTTCAAATATTTATACATAAGATAATAGTTGGCATGATGCCTCAATAATGTGAAAGTTGAATAATGAGAAGGGACTTAACAAATATTAACCTTTACTTTTATATCACAACTTGATAGTAGTAAAACAAGAAACTATTTAAATGTGAAAGTTGAAGAATGAGAAGGGACTTAACAAACATTAACCTTTACTTTTATATCACAACTTGATAGTAGTGAAACAAGAAACTATTTAAACATGTTAGAAAACTGAAAGAATCCTAGTATTATGGTCTAAAATAGGTTATGTAGCTACATTTTGGTCTATTGTGAGGTGACTGCCATAGTGTCAATAAGTTCATCTCCAAGATTGTTGAACATGAAATGGGTGTTAGGGATGCAAAACATTTTCCTCCCACTCTCCTCTTCAAAACCATATGAAATTTTAAAAAATTATAGTGAAAAGATTTTAAACTTGTATCAATTGTTGGGCAGCTTGGACTTGTGTAGCAGTTCCATGTATTTCAACTATCATTTCACTAGGAGCTCCCTACTTTATTGGATAGCTATTGTTGCTCCACTAGTCCTGTGCATGTAGCTAATATTGGAACTGGTTGTGCCAATGATTGCATTTGCATATGAAAGTGGAATTTGCAAGTGCTGAGTCGCCTGCAAAACAATCCCACAAACTTCCAATAACTTTCCATATAGTTTTACCTTACTAAAGAAAAAGTGGTTGTAATTTTCCTGATGAAATACTTTAGTAACTTGAAACTATTCTACAAACATAGCCACCTGTGTTATAATAGCTGTTAGTGATGGGTTTCCAACAATGCTTCCCCCAAGGGATGGATCTCTACCATACACATATAATCCATGATGAGGCTGAGAATCCAAAGGAGGAAGATTAGAGGTAGGATAATAAATTTCATGATGGAGAGGAGGCAAATATTGAGAAGCCTTTCCAAGTCCAATGCCACTGCTACCAAGCAAAGAGCTACTTTGACTAAGTCCTCATGACTGATTTGGTACGTAATCTTCAATCTGAGGCTGATTTTCCATCATCCTCTGATAATAAGCATCATTTACAATTAAAATCATCAAAACTCGGTGTAACATGAGCTAGACTAATTTAAACAGCCTTCCATAACTTCATTGTAATTAAAAAACAAGTTGACTGCAAAGAAAAGTTAGTTCAAGTTCATAATAAATGTTTAGCGTTTCATTATAATGAAAAGCTACCCTATATAATTTTAAATCATCTCATCAATACAACCCTTAGAAAAGAAAATTGAAACTAAACTGTGTGATATGAAAGTTCATTTTGGACATAAGGAGATTAAATTTTATTTCTCTATAACATATCTTCACTAAAACCCCACCTTACTACTAAAACCCCATGAACTCACAAGTTCTTTTAATCAAGAGACTAGATTTCCACAGTTTATAATGGTTCTTATTTTTTGTTTTTGGATTCACTTGTGTAGGATTGTTTGCATCAATGTTTCCGATCACACATTGTGATCCATCATTAGGATGAGAGAGATGGATGATAAATTCTCTATCATCAGGATGAGAGAGATATAGGTAGGATATCTCCTATAGCTCTCTCATCTTGATGATGGAAGATGGAGTGTGGTCCGAAATGTTGATGCAAAAAAATTATACATAATTGAATCGAGAAATAAAAAATAAGCTCTTTTAACTCCATAACATAGAGTAATATCTTAAATTTTTGTAGATTTATTGTTTCTCTAAATTTATAGGTGATGCTCTGCAAAAAGGATTAGAAAATCTGTTTGATGGCAACACACACAAGAGAACAAGAAACAAATGTTAGTGTTACCAACAAAAGATTATCCTAAACAGGCATATCAAGAGAGATATTAAGCATGAAATAGAAAGCATATAAACATATAATAAAATAGCTAATCAAGATGCTCATAGTTGCTCCTCCCTTGTTCCTCTCCTCTCCAAGTCCCAAATGAGTGTAGCTCTAAGCTTTTAGCACTAGCCATGGATGCCATATGGAGATTCAAGATGGTTGAATATGATAAGCAAATGCTATGCAAGTGTAGATAGTGATGCTATGCAAAAGCTCTATGCTAATGCCAGTATAACAACAATACTCTAATGCTTCCTTTCTTTGCTTGAGGAGAAGGGTTCTATTTATAGAAGAAATGGGGAAATGAAGGGTTAATATTGAATGGTTTAATCAAGGGCCAAGTTTGAAAGTTGGGGATCCATGTGCACAATTGGAACCAATAAAATGGTGACAAGTGTCAACATAGGATTGGGTTGAGAGAAGAGGTTGGAGGCATTAAAGGCCTGAGAAGACCTCATGGTTATCTAGAGGCTAAGGGTCAAGTCCAAATTAAGATTACCCACTGGATTAAGAGTTAATCCAAGGATAAACCTTTGTGCAAATGTTTAAGAGATAATCATGGTCAAAGCATTAATGGCCTGATGAGACCTTTGGGTTGGGTAGAGCTTGAGTCAAAACAAATGTTTTAACCATGTGGGAGGGTTTGAGGTAACCATTAATGGTTATTGGAGACTTTGGGGATTAAGTGGTTGAAGGTTGAAAGCCTTCAATGGTTATCAAAGACTTTGAGCCATTTAGTGGTTGAAGGTTGAAAGCCTTCAATGGTTATCAAAGACTTTGAGCCATTTAGTGGTTGAAGGTTGAAAGCCTTTAATGGTTATCAAAGACTTTGAGGGTTTGAGAAGTGACTTCCCTTTTGCTTAGGAATGTGACAAAGTTTAGAGAAGGGGTTAGGTTATTTAGAAGTGATTAGAAAATTCTAGAAGGGGTTTAGGTATGCAAGTGGATTTTGTAGGAAAATGCAAGTGGGAGAAATTTTGGTATTTTCAATTAAAATAAAATCATTTATTTCAATTAAATGGTGTAATTTGCATTTGGATAAATATTCAAATAAATATTAATTTATTTAAATGAGAAAAATGAAGATAAAGCATTAAAATGCTTGAAGACTTTGAGGGAAACCATTAAAGGCTTGAAGACTTTAAGGAAAACCATTAAAGTCTTAAGAAGACTATAGAAGGAAGCCATCAAGTTTGAAGACTTTAAAGCCATCAAGTTTGAATACTTTAAAGCCATCAAGTTTGAATACTTTAAGGGAAACCATTAAAGGTTTCAAGTTGGTGAGGATAAATAGGATTTTAAATAAATAATTTATTTAAAATAGTTGTGCAACTTGCTTTTGTAGGAAAATACAAGTGGGTGGAGGATAAAGGTGATTTTAAATAAATTATTTATTTAAAATAATTATGCAACTTGCTTTGTAGGAAAATACAAGTGGATGGAGGATAAAGGTGATTTTAAATAAATTATTTAAATGTGAGAGGTGGGATTTTGGGGGATTTAAATAAATATTAATTTATTTAAATGTGAGAGAAGATTTAATTAAACAAATATGATTTATTTATTTAATTAATGGTCTGAATTTGGTTAAGTCAATTAAATCAAATAAATTGAATAATTTATGTAATTAATAGGAGAAGAGGGTTAAGATGAATTAATTAAATATTAATTTAATTAATTCATTAATTGATGGTTAAATAATCAAATAAATACTAAGTATTCATTTAATTAAGTGGACAGATTTATGTGACTACATTTGCCCCTCTTTGAGACGGTGCAGTTTATCACGTCGTTTCAAAGAAAGAAAAATAGGTGTGAAGAAATGCCCCATAAAATGTAAATTTAATGGGTGGTATGCCCCCTTGAGAGATGGGCCGAATTTTTTTTTGAAAAATCGGGCGATCTCTCGAAAAAGAATGAAAAGTGGAGGGGAGGTAGAATAGAAGAAATTAGAACTAATGATGAAAGAATGGGAGAAAATGGAGTGAATATGAAGAAACAACAAGCCAGTGGGTACCCTAAGGTCATGCAAGAGATACATAGCAGATGTAGTGTGGGGTTTGGATTGATGCTATACAATTGATCAAAATTGGTTGGACAATCTGGTGCAATTGGTTTAATTGCCCCGGTCAAGTCAAAGCATGACAGTTGATGTCAGTTGGTCGCTTGGACATGATAAAGTCTGAGTAAGTGAATCAAAGTGACCTGATGTGACTTAGACAATTGATGTAATTATCCGATGAAGTCAAGGTATCTGAAGAAAAATACTCGTTGAGACTTAGACAATTGATGTAATTGTCCATTGGATTGTGTTTGATTGGTTGATCAATTGATAGTGTGTGCATGGGATGGATGATTGTGGTGAATCATAGCAGCCCCGTTGAGACTAGGTCATTATGATAAATGCCTGTTGTAGTCTAGGTTTGCCATAATCGATTACCTATTGAGACTCGAAGATACTTGATCAGAGTATCTGTTGATAGTCTAAGTGTGCGTGAGTTGATGTACCTATGCAGATAGAGTAACTTTCTTGACTTATTGGATGACTTAGGATAGGAAACACAATCCCTCCTATTTAGAGATGGATGGTGATGAACGTGGCTTGATTAGGTTGATTGGGACACGATGTAGGGTATGTGATGGTGATTATCGAGATGGGGAGGGTGGGGAGGGGTTCAATGTTAGATAGAAGAAATGGAGGACCTATTACATTCCTATGGAAGAAGAGGAAAATAGAGTATCCATTGTCATTACTATGTATGAATGATATGCAGCTATTATGAATGTATGGATGGATGGAATGCAACGAAATACAATATATACAAATGAGATGGAATGATGATCCATGGTGCTTTATTTTTCATCATTGAGCTTTAAAATGTTGTAAGAAAATACAAGAAACTTGACATAAAGATTCAAGATGACCGGAGTATTTCTTACATGGATTTTGATATAGCAAGTTAATACAAGCAACTTGATATAATGGATCAAGTTGACCTGAGTATTGCTTGCAGAATAGATAAGGATTATCTCCTTTCATGCATGACTTGGAATGTCCTTCTTGATCTTAGACTGATCATATCCTGAGACAAGTACATACCGTACTAAGAGATAAAAACCTTTATCCAATTTGGATGATGTAGGAAGGAACCAAAGGAAGAGCATTGTACCTGCAAACAAACAATATATACATAAAGAATAAAGAATAGGGATCCTTGGTAATGGTTCATGCTCATATGGTCGAGGTATACGTTGTAGTCAGCAAGCCGTAGTGATCTATGATTGTATTTTTGCCTATGATCACATAGCTTAGTGAACTTCCCACGTAGACACCATTAGTACATGCCCCAGAACTTCATCGGAAATAATGCGCAAACGATACAAAACAATGCTGCAAGATCCTGATACAGATAAACGAATGATTGTACTCACAAATCAACCAAGTATTTGATAGCTTAACATAATTTTCTTGTCAAAGAAAACGTTACTTTTGTCTTTGTTTTGGTAAGGAAGGATGCATCCTTGTTGAAGACAGTTTGATTGTTGATGTTGATTGTGTGGTTGATTGGTAAATGGTCATTGTGTGAGTAGTTTGTCAATGTTTATTTTGGTATCTGCATGGATGGGTATGTACAAGGAAACCCATAGTGATGGTATCTTGACCTCAATAGGCAAGATAGCTTCTACACCATAGACCAATGAATAAGGAGTTGCACCTGTAGGGGTTCGAATGCTAGTTCGATATGCCCATAGCACTAGATTCAATTGAACATGCCAATCACAGCCGGCATCATTGACTGTCTTTTTGAGGATTCTTAATATGTTTTTATTGGATGCTTCGGCCTGACCATTGCCTTGTGGGTAATAGGGGGTGGAAAAGCGGTGTTGGATATGAAATTTCTCACAAAGTTCACGGACATCCTGATTTTTGAAAGGGAGACCGTTATCTGTGATGATGGACATGGGCACACCATACCGGCAGATAATGTAGTTGAGGATGAATGAGGCGATCTGCTTGCCAGTGACTTGGGTAAGTGGAACAGCTTCGATCCACTTTGTGAAATATTCGATGGCGGTAATAATGAATTTGTGGCCATTGGATGAAGATGGATGAATCTTACCCACAAGGTCAAGGCCCCATTGACAGAAAGGCCATGGTGTCATGATTGGTTGCAGTTCCTGAGCTAGTGCATGTATCAGGTCACCATGAACTTGACATTTCTTGCATTTTCTGACAAAGTAGTAGGAATCCTTTTCCATAGATGGCCAATAATATCCAACTTGCAGGAGTTTCTTGGCGAGTGATGGACCACTTGAATGAGTCCCACAAATTCCTTCATGTACCTCTTCCAAAGCCTTTTTTATCTCACCTTGTTCCAGACATCGAAGGAGAGTACCATCAAGACCGCGTCGGTATAGGGTTTCAGAAATAATGGTATATCAAGCAGTTTGGTGAATGAAGGTTTTTCGTTGGTTATTCGATTGGTTGGGAGGAAGGGTGTGATCACAGAGATAGGTGTAGAACTCACCGTACCATGGGGATTCAGGACCGACAAGGCGACATATCATCTCGGATTCAGGGATATCATAAGCGGGGATCCAAAGCTGTTTGACCAAGAACTCATAACGTGTTGAATTCTGTGGAAGATCTAGGAGAGATGAGATGGTAGCCATAGTGTCAGTAGCTCGATTCTGATCTCTTGGTATCTGCTCAAAAGTGATAGTAGTAAATGATGTCTTTAGAGTGTCCACCATTTGCTTATATGGCATGAGTTTATCATCTTTGGTCTGATATTCATCAGTTGCTTGTCGAATGACTAGTTGGGAATCGCCATATACTTGCAGTTCTTGTAATTTCCATTGGATGGCTAACCTGAGTCCTATGATCAAGGCCTCATACTTGGCTATATTGTTTGTGCATGGAAATGTGAGCCTGTAAGACTTCAGGATGCTATCACCTTGAGGTGTGATAAACAGAATGCCTGCCCCCGAGCCATGCCTAGTGTACGAGCCATCAAAGTAGAGTTTCCATGGTTGTGTTGTTGTGATCATGAATATCTCTTCGTCTGGAAAATTGGAAATAAGAGGATGATCGCCTATGAGAGGTGCATCGGCCAACTGATCTGCAATAACTTGACCTTTGATAGCTTTATGGTCCACGTACTCGATGTCAAATTCACTTAGAATCATCACCCATTTGGCCAAGCGACCTGTTAATGCTGCTTTGCTGAGTAAATACTTGAGTGGATCAATCTTTGCAATGAGTTGTACCTTGTGTGTCAACAGATAGTGCCTCAATTTTGTGGCTGCTAAGATCACTGCTAGGCAAGCTCGCTCAATAGGTGTGTAATTGAGTTCATAGCCAACTAGTGTGCGAGAGATGTAGTATACAACACACTCTTTGCCTTCTGCATTATGTTGTGCCAGTAATACACCTAATGTTGTACTTGTTGTTGAGATATAGAGTAACAATGGTCTACTTGGATTTGGTGGTATCAACAATGGTGGATTCATGAGATAGTCTTTAAGCGTCTGAAATGCTTGCTGGCATCGGGCATCCCACTAAAAGTGGATGTTCTTGTGTAGCAGATGTGTAAATGGGTGACACTTATCGGCCAATTGTGCAATGAATCTTCGGATGGATTGAAGTCATCCTTGTAGGGTCCTTAGCTGACTGATATTCTTTAGAGGTGGCATGTCCATGATTGCCTTAACCTTTGTTGGATCGACCTCAATACCTTTGCTTGAGACAATGTATCCTAGAAGTTTCCCGGAGGTTACTCCAAAGACACATTTCTTTGGGTTGAGTCGAACATGGTATTGTTCCAGTCTATCAAAGATTTTATCTAAGATGTGGAGATGCCCTTCTCTGGTGAGTGATTTTGCTAGTAAGTCATCCACATAATCTTCCATCATAGTATGCATCATGTCATGGAAGATGGTGGTCATTGCTCTTTGATAGGTTGCTCCTGCATTTTTGAGACCGAAGGGCATTACATTCCAACAATATGTGCCCCATGGACATGTGAAGGCTGTCTTATGTTGATCTTCTGGTGCGATCTTTATCTGATTGTATCCTGAAAAGCCATCCATGAGTGAAAGCATGGCATGTCCCACTGTTAGATCCACTATGATGTTGATATTTGGTAGGGGGAAGTCATCCTTAGGATAGGCCTTATTTAGATCTCTGAAGTCAGTACAAATGTGGATGCCCCCTTTTGGTTTGCCAACTGGCACAATATTGGAGATCCATTCTGCATAATCAATTGGTCTAATGAAACCAACATCTAGGAGTTTCTTGAGTTCTGTTTTGACTAGCACTGCAATCTGGGGATGCATCTTACGAAGCTTCTACTTGACAGGTTTGGCTCCTTCTGCAATGGTGAGGTGATGCATGACTAAATCAGGATCAAGCCCAGGCATGTCTGCATATGACCATGCAAAGTTGATCTGACACTTCTGGAAGAACTCTATAAATTTAGGCTGTTCCTTTGGAGTGAGAAGAGATGCCAGATGTATGATATGAGGATTTTCAGGAGTCCCCACATTGTACTCTTTGGTTTCCTCAATGAGAATTGTTTATCATTCCTGTTGTGTATTATCAGGGAGAATGTCAAACCCTTCATCCTCAGGCGCCTCAGAGAGGTTTTCACCATTGGATACGCTCTTTCTTTTTACTTTTGTCAGATCAAATAGTGCCACAGTGTGGTTTTCACTGGAAGATCCATGTTTTATTGTTATATTTTTGCAGCTAAAAGGTTTGGCATCCACCCCAAAGTATGCTACGCTATTTAGTTCTATGGCGAATCCAGCTTTGTGATCCCCGCTTGGTAGGTTATCCCTTAATTCCAAAAAGTCAATGATGGCCTCATCGGTTTGGAAGAAGTCAAGACATGGGGGATTTGGTTGGTTCCATTCGATGAGTTCAGAGTGGATAATGGGCATTACTTCATCGATTATGTTAAGTGCGTTAGATGTATCAGTGAAGGTTAAGACATTATGGTGAAGGTCGTTAATGGTACCCTCCTTGTCAGAATCAGGTGTAGGATGAGACGTAGGGTCTGTGGAAGATGTTTCCAGTTCAGGAACCCAAGTGGTCTTTATCTGCGCTTCTCCGTAAATAGGGATGTCTTTGCATGGCGGAGGTGGTGATGTGTCTTCCTCATCTGAAGTGTTAAGCTGTACAAAATCAAATTCCCATTCATGCGAGTCGATCTCTGAGTCACTTTCCAGCATCTAATTACTATACCATACTGGGATGTCTTTTGAGTTAAATACTGCAGGTGTGATTGGTTGATGTACCTTTGTAGTGATCAATGCTACAGGAAGATTGATGGGGATAAAGGAATCCAATACGGGGAGTATCGGTAATATTGACTCAGTTGCGTCTGCTGGAACTGCTGGTGCTATAGATGCTACTGCGGGTTCTGATACAGTTGCTGCTGCTAATGGTGCTGCTGATGGGATTACTGGTTCGCTTGGTGGGATGAGCGACATTGGTGATAGTTGTGTTGGGGTTTTGAGCCTCGATGGGGTAGTTGGGATGGTGCTTGATGGTGCTTTGATTATGAAAGGTGCCCGCTTTGCAGTAGGTGGACAAAATGGTTTGCTGGGTTTTCCTTTGAACTTGAGTTTAGGAAAGATCTCTTTTTCAAAGTCGAGGCCTGTATTACCTTTGGGCTTTAATTCTGGCAGCAGAGGTTCATGTCATCCTTGTTTGCAATATCCCAAAGCACTTTGACCATCATACCCCATTCTTTGCATAATGAGGAGACCTTTGCCATACTGTTCTATAAGAAGTGTAACTCGTGGTTTATCAGTGGTGATGGGATCTTTATAGATCCATTCCGCCAGGTCCTCATCTTGTGTTTCTTCCTCTTGACTCTTTCCAAGAATGAAAGGTGTCAAAGCACATGCTGGTATGTTTAGTGGTTGCTGGAGTACCTGTTGTGGTTTACCATGAGTTCTACGAGAAGTGGGCATTTGCCCTACACAAAAGAGTTGACTCAAGTTGTATTCCCCAGGACCCTCCTCTGCGATCTTCATCTTAAGCTTTTCTTGCTTGGGTATAGTGGTGTTTGAACAGGCAAGAGAGGCGGGACTGATATATGATGTGGAAGAAATGGCTTCTCTATTATTAGGAACGGTAATCTCTGGTTGATGGTTGATATTATGGCAATATGCAAAGGGATTTGTGTCACCCAGAATTGTGATCTCTACACCATTATGTGGGAACTTGATACATTGATGGTAGGTAGATGGAATGGCTTGCATGGCATGTATCCAAGGTCTTCCTAACAATAGATTGTATGGTAGAGGAAGGTCCAGAACCTGACAAATGATGTGCTTTACCATGGGGCCCACTCGGATTGGTAGTACCACAGCTCCTTTGGATGAATGCTCCACATCGTCATAGGCTTTGATTGTGATCTTCTGACGAGGATCCACTGATTCTACTGCATATCCCAATGTTGTGACCAACTGCAGTGTACAAATATTTAGGCCGGCTCCATTATTGATCAAGACTCGCTTGATCCGATGCTGGTTAATAAATCCTTCGATGTGGAGTGAGGCATTATGTGGTTGTTGGAAGGAAGAGTTGTCACTTTCAGAAAAAGTGAGACAAGGTGATGACTTTAGACTTCCAACCATGGCTTGAAATTGGTCCCTATTTAGATTTGCAGGGACTGACGCTTCTTGGAGTGCTTGATCCAAGATAGTTTTATGAGATGGCGATAGACGCAAAAGCTCTAAAATGGATATAAGCGCAGGGGTTTTGTCTAATTGTTCCACAAGATTGTACTGCTTTGGGATGGAGGTGGTGCCTTGTGGAGCTGCCTTTATGGTAACTTTGCCGCGGCGTGTAACAACATTGCAATTTGAGTTGGGATTTTTGAAGGTTATAGTTGTAACTTGTTCATTGGCATCATATAGATGATTTACAGTTTAATATACGCAGCCTGTGTATAATCAGTGGTATCAGTGCCTCGCCTAGAAGTGGAAGGACCCCTTTGATCTTGGGATGGAAGTGGATTTTTGAACATCAGATGATCATTATTTGTTGTATTTGGGTCATGTCCTTCAATTTCAATTTCTCCTCGGTCAATAAGATCCTGAATAAGATCTTTTAATCGATGACAATTACTTGTCTTGTGCCCTCTTCCTTGATGGAATTCACAGTGTTCAGTATCTCTCCACCATGTTGGTTTGACTTGAGGCTCATAGTTTGATAGCTTAGGTAGAGTGACCAAATTTTGAGAGAGGAGTTGTCGCAATACTGTTTCAATGGGTTCCCCTAAGGGAGTGTATGTGCATTTCTATTTTTGCTAACGAGGTCTAGGTTCATCATGAGATGTGATGCGACCTTGATTAGAAGGAACATTTGTGTTATTTTGAGGTGGAGGATTTTGTCCTGCAAACCGAACCACAGGTTGTGCATTTTGGATAGTTCGAGCATCCACAACCCCATCATTGACGACATTCTTGTTTTTATTCCAGAAGCTTGGTTTATCGCTATTGAAGCGTGGGCGAGGACCATCTTTTGGTTCATTAAAGATTTTGATGAGTCCTTTTTTGATGAGTTCTCGTTCACATTTTAAACCCTTGGTGATCATATCATTAAAAGAGTCTGTGTCTTTGACATCCAGGTGAAATTCCATTTCTTCGTTTAAGTTGGAAATGAATATTTCCACTAGTTCTCATTCAGGTAACTGAAGAGAATGTCTGCTAGACATTTGGTGCCATCGTTGCAAGAATACTGAGAATAGTTCACCTGGTTTTTGTTTGGTGTTGCACAGATCAGCCATGGTGATGTCGCATTCAATGTTATGAGAGTAATGAGCAAGGAATTTTTGGATAAGTTCCTCAAATGTTCTAATGCCACCTGGTAGTCGGGAAAACCATGATGTGGTTGTTCCTCCCAAGCTTTGGGGAAAAAGGCGCATTAGGTATGTGTCTTCATATGCTACTTCGAGACAAGTGGAATGAAATTCTCGAACATGATCACGGGGATCCCCCTTTCCTCTATATTTTTCGAATTTGGGTGTTTCGAATCCTTGAGGAAATGGTGGCATGTAAAGATTCCTATCAAAAGGATAGGGACAAATGTCATTGAGTGAGAATTGGTTAATCTTGACACCACTATGAAGCTGTTGGGCGAGATTCTCGACTTGTTGCCGCAACATCTCCATTTCATTTGGAGGAGGAGGTGGTGGGTTACCTCAAGGAATGTTATATCTGATGGGATCTCTACCTCTTTCCTCTTCATGGCGACTTTGTCTTTCTGATGCTTGTCTTAATTGGGCAAGATCAAAGTCAGAGGGGAGTTTTGCTCCTTCTTGAGCGAGTCTTAAGAAGTGAGCATCCGCATTGCTCCTGAGTATTTTGTCAAAAAGCCTGTTAAAGAGAGGGTTATGCTGAGCCCTTTCTATTGTTGCAGGAGTGGGAGTACTTGGGTTTTCGTCATCTGCATTTCCTCCAAGTGCTTCTTGAAATTCCTTGAGATTTTCCTCTTCTTCTTCTTCCCTTTCTATTTCTCGTTGCCTGGACTGTGATCGGGTTTGAGCCATTTTGTTTATGAGTCTTTGTTGAAGTTGAGTGAAAATGATGATGAGTTTTTGATGAAATGAGAGGTTGATGGTTGGTGAATTGTGTTGTATGTGGATCTCTAGCACTTTTAAGGTAGATGTAACCAAAATTCCTTCTTTGAATTTCTTGTTTGTTTGATAAGTTTTGATGTGATAAGGTGTAGAGAAATCTGAGATGTGTTACAGATTTAACTACCTAGTAATGAGAGGATTCACTCATGAACTAGTTTTAACCTGCGTAGATGTGTCTCTTAGGATGAGCTTATCCTAGATGTAGAAACAATCTAAAAAGTGATGTGATGTGTTTGATTTCAAGCAATATCTAAAAGAGAACTTGGGACAAGAACCTCTTAATGTTTTGAGAGTTGGGACGGATTGATGATGAAGTGATGATGTATGAGTGAGATGATGGATGAAAATGTTTTCAACTTCAATAAAAACTTTGTGTTACAAATGGGACAAACTCTACCTCTTCCCTTTGGTGGTATTTCTCGAGCTGTGTTGTATGTGATACAGACGTTTGGGAAGAAGTTGGGATTAATCTTTCCTCCTTGGTTTTTGTGATAACTTAGAGCTCTATATTGCATAAAAGCTCTGCGGTTCAATGATTCGGAATCAAATTCGTTTGTTTTTCCTTGAAGGTAGAGACACATGTGATGCAAGAAAACTCTATGGGAGACAAAGATTTGTCTATTGATATAGAAGAATTTCCTTCGTTTGATCAAAGCCTTTGAGCTTAATTGTCTTCTTTTCAAGTTGATATTTTGATGACGCTTCTTCTTTCGCAAGATGTGAAGAATGGTCATAAAATTTTTGACTCTTTTGTTGTTTGCACTTTGTTTTTGATGTTTTTGGTTTTTTTTGAAAGATGTTTGGTTGGATGAAAACTTTGTTTTTGGGATTGATTTTCTGATTTGATGTTTCTTTGACAAGAAAACAAAGCAAGCACACAAACACCAAAATGTTGCCTCAAAGGCACAAATGAGTATGGGTCTAGATCAACCCAATCTTTGGACTTCTATATGACCCTTCCTTTAGATGTATTTTAAGGTGTATTTCCAAAGCCTAAAGTCGGCTCAATTTGCACTTGGTCTTTAAAACGAACACATTTCAAACACTTTTTATCCCTAAGGTCAAATGGCCAGTTGTGATAAATTTAGCCCACATCTTGATATTTCTTCGACTTTGGTACTACATACCTTATGAATCCCGCCATGGCAGGTAAGGATGTGATATACTAAGTCTTGCACGAGCATAACAAATAGATGATCCCTATGATGGGGGAGTCACCACTTTTATCAAGCCACAAGTGACTTTTCAAAAAGCTATGTTTCTACTCAAGGAAATATGTATGGTGAGTATCTTGGGAGCAAAACCATCTATGCTCTTGCACTAAATTATATCGCAAATATCCTCAATCAATAGAACGGGTGGGCTACTACTAAAAGGTGTTTAGTCATGTTCGATGTTTTTGGACATAAGTTCATTCTGCAGTGACTCACTTAAGAGCCTTGTAACTGGTGGTGGGGCCCATTTGTCCTTTCGGCCAGTTACACTATAGGAACAGCTATACCCAAGGCTACAACTTTCGCTCTCACCTGATTTCTATAGCGGCTCGAAGGATTTACCGCTCGAGGTCATTCCCAAGAGTATCGATCCCTTGGCAGGCCTCTCTTAAAAAGATAAAATTTTGAGTGTTACTAACACTTTTCTCTTGCACCTAGGACCACGAAAGCCAAGGGAGAGGATAGTGTGTGTTAGAGGTAGGACCACTCGACTGACTTTTTGCACAAGTGTGCCAAGCACAAAAGACACTTGTTCTTTTTAATCCACCATTACAAATGTGATCTAACTATTTGGAGATGTTGCTCCAACAGCCATGGTGTTCTTTTTAACTTCAAAGGCAATGTGTTTTGTAACCTAGAATTCGGAAATCCTGGTCAACTTAAAGAAAAACACGTTTGCTTGAAGTAAAATTTGTTTTTGCAAAAATCAAAACAAGTGGATTGTTCTTTTTATTTGCCCAAAAATTGAAGTGTGGCTTGTGATTTTTAAGTTTGATGTAAGAAAGAAAATTTGTTTTGTTGATTTTAAGCACCAAAACAAAATGTATCCCTAACTTGCAATGAAAGCAAAATTTTGAAGTTTGTTGTTTTTTTTACTTTGCAATAAAGAAAGATGAATTTTCTTTTTAAGCACCAAAAACAAGTTTGAGGTTCATTTTATGCACTCTAAAATAAAATGTGAGGTTTATTTTAACTTGTGCAAGAAGGAAAAATGGATTCTTTTTAACCAACTTTTGTTGAAAGAAAGTAAAAAAGAAACTTTTAAAGCATTTAAACTAACTCCTTCCCCTGCACAAAAAGATTAGAACCTGCATAAAAGATAATTAGTTAGAAAAATCCGCATGTTTTGGTGGGCTTCTACAAGCCTAATTTTTATTTTTTTTGGTTTTTAGGGGATTTGTACAACGTTCTGTTACAATAGCGCTAGTCTGCGTTTGAACAGAGGCGCTATTTAACACAAACGCACTAAAAGAAAGGGAAAGATAGAGAAGGGAAAAGCGCTGAAACAAGGTGAATAGCACCAAAACAATGTCAAACGCGCCAAAACAATGTCAAAAGTGCAACCTGTGTGACATTTTCAACATTCAAACATGTTATTGGTTAAAAAAAAAAGTTGATCTTTGTGGTGTTTGGATTCACGTCGGGTTCACCAAATGATGCTCTGCAAAAAGGATTAGAAAATCTGTTTGATGGCAACACACACAAGAGCACAAGAAACAAACGTTAGTGTTAGCAACAAAAGATTATCCTAAACAGGCATATCAAGAGAGATATTAAGCATGAAATAGAAAGCATATAAACATAGAATAAAATAGCTAATCAAGATGCTCATAGTTGCTCCTCCCTTGTTCCTCTCCTCTCCAAGTCCCAAATGAATGTAGCTCTCAGCTTTTAGCACTAGCCATGGATGCCATATGGAGATTCAAGATGGTTGAACATGATAAGCAAATGCTATGCAAGTGTAGATAGTGATGCTATGAAAAAGCTCTATGCTAATGCCAGTATAACAACAATACTCTAATGCTTCCTTTCTTTGCTTGAGGAGAAGGGTTCTATTTATAGAAGAAATGGGGAAATGAAGGGTTAAGATTGAATGGTTTAATCAAGGGCCAAGTTTGAAAGTTGGGGATCCATGTGCACAATTGGCACCAATAAAATGGTGACAAGTGTCAACATAGGATTGGGTTGAGAGAAGAGGTTGGAGGCATTAAAGGCCTGAGAAGACCTCATGGTTATCTAGAGGCTAAGGGTCAATTCCAAATTAAGATTACCCACTGGATTAAGAGTTAATCCAAGGATAAACCTTTGTGCAAATGTTTAAGAGATAATCATGGTCAAAGCATTAATGGCCTGATGAGACCTTTGGGTTGGGTAGAGGTTGAGTCAAAACAAATGTTTTAACCATGTGGGAGGGTTTGAGGTAACCATTAATGGTTATTGGAGACTTTGGGGATTAAGTGGTTGAAGGTTGAAAGCCTTTAATGGTTATCAAAGATTTTGAGCCATTTAGTGGTTGAAGGTTGAAAGCCTTCAATGGTTATCAAAGACTTTGAGCCATTTAGTGGTTGAAGGTTGAAAGCCTTTAATGGTTATCAAAGACTTTGAGGGTTTGAGAAGTGACTTCCCTTTTGCTTAGGAATGTGACAAAGTTTAGAGAAGGGGTTAGGTTATTTAGAAGTGATTAGAAAATTCTAGAAGGGGTTTAGGCATGCAAGTGGATTTTGTAGGAAAATGCAAGTGGGAGAAATTTTGGTATTTTCAATTAAAATAAAATCATTTATTTCAATTAAATGGTGTAATTTGCATTTGGATAAATATTCAAATAAATATTAATTTATTTAAATGAGAAAAATGAAGATAAAGCATTAAAATGCTTGAAGACTTTGAGGGAAACCATTAAAGGCTTGAAGACTTTAAGGAAAACCATTAAAGTCTTAAGAAGACTATAGAAGGAAGCCATCAAGTTTGAAGACTTTAAAGCCATCAAGTTTGAATACTTTAAAGCCATCAAGTTTGAATACTTTAAGGGAAACCATTAAAGGTTTCAAGTGGGTGAGGATAAATAGGATTTTAAATAAATAATTTATTTAAAATAGTTGTGCAACTTGCTTTTGTAGAAAAATACAAGTGGGTGGAGGATAAAGGTGATTTTAAATAAATTATTTATTTAAAATAATTGTGCAACTTGCATTTGTAGGAAAATACAAGTGGGTGGAGGATAAAGGTGATTTTAAATAAATTATTTAAATGTGAGAGGTGGGATTTTGGGGGATTTAAATAAATATTAATTTATTTAAATGTGAGAGAAGATTTAATTAAACAAATATGATTTATTTATTTAATTAATGGTCTGAATTTGGTTAAGTGAATTAAATCAAATAAATTGAATAATTTATTTAATTAATAGGAGAAGAGGGTTAAGATGAATTAATTAAATATTAATTTAATTAATTCATTAATTGATGGTTAAATAATCAAATAAATACTAAGTATTCATTTAATTAAGTGGGCAGATTTATGTGACTACAATAGGTAATTGAAATATACAAACCAGATTAAAGGGTTTAAACTCATAAGAAATACCTTGGGTGTGATGAGCTTGCAAGCCAGACCATCAATTTCCATGACAGCAAGAACAGTCTGCCATATTGAATCTATGCATAAAAGCTTATAAATGTTGGAGACTATGATTATCATGTTCAAACCTGAAATAATGCGGAAATGTAAATTTATAAGATTACCTGCATGTAAGCCTTAATAAGGTCATCAATCCATATGCCTATCCACTTAAAGTCTCTTCAATCCATTAGCAACAACCTCTCTATCTCTGTTCCCAAGTTCCATGATTCCATCAAGATTATATGGAAAATAATAACAACTGAATGCACCTTTGTGGATTGAAATCATATTTTTAAGACATTGCATCATTATCATAATCCAGAACATCATTAGTAAACTAAATAGTTGTTTAGAAAGGATATTGCTTGGATATTTCATCACATTGTACTTGATTCCAAAAAATAATACAAAGATAAGTAAGAAAATATGTTACAGAGATTTTTTGAATTGTTCATTGTTCTTAATCAAATCATATAAAAAGAGTAGATGGATATATATTTTAAACATAAGAGCTCACATTAACAAATAAATAAGTTCCCAACATATCCCAAGAAGGGGTTTCTCCTCCATCTAGTTTCACAGCTAAGGGGAGGTGAGCTCTGCGTGCACATATAGCCATAGGGAAGAAGCCTTGGCATGAAGATCCTATCATCAACCTCAGATATGCAGCGCAGATTTTTCCCTTGAGGCTATGTATTGTTCCCACATGATACAATCTCACATGCTGGGATACAGAGCTCCATCTATTATTTCCAATCAGAGCCTTCAAAATCAAAGAATTTGTTCACAAAATTCAAACTATCAACAACATTGAGCTGAGATTCTATTAGATCGAATATTAATTCTATCTTTGTAGAAGAAAGCTATAAATTGTAATTCAAAAAATTTACATCACCCCAAATTACATTTGTATAAGAACACCTACTCTATCATGCATGTGTTTTCTATTAAATGAGAACAATGGAATGCATACTATATCAACATGTCCTTGGTATTAAGCAAAGAGAAGTCAATATTTAAGACAATTCTTTATTAGGCTCTGTGTGAACAAATAACATAGAAACAATCAATAGATTACTATAATCAGATTCACAACTAGCTTGTGAAAGATTCACAACACATGTTTTAATTGTGTGATCCAAAACGTAAATAGTTAAAAATTGCTTACACAATCAAATCTAGAAAACTAAAAACAAAATCGTTGAGATTTGAATGATCAGATTTGATCAATGGATCATCAGACTAAATGAATAATACAAAGAAAGTGTTTAGGTCCTTAAATTTTGTTGAAAGTGGGATGAGATGAAAGAAATTCCCTTGTGGACATGGGATATTTGCATGTTTATAAGAGGTCAAGTGATCAGGAATATGCAATAAAATCTAAGGTGAGTATACTTTAAAGGAAAAACAATGGCGAGAGAAGTGGATGGTAATGGCTCAAGGCATATTTTCTTTGCGTCACGGGTCCCTTTCAACTTTGTGACATAACTGGTAAATCAAAGGCATTTTTCTTTGTAAGGCAAAGGCATTTCACTTTGTGATCCCAACTGAGCAAATTTTTTTTGTTGGCAAGGAGAACTTACACTTGAAAGAACAATGAGGGATAGTGAGATTGTCAGATCGAGCATTATATGGAAATTTCTTTCGAAATGATTCATGAGGACAGCTTGGGCTGTTAACTTGATTTTCGGAAAAAGAAAAATGTTGTCATGTTTGGGGAAAATTTTGGAATCATAGTAATAGGCAAATTTTAATTCAGGCATAAAAATTGGATAATCAAGAGCTTTGCAAAGTGAATTCTAATAGTTGTCTTTTCAAACTTCACCCTCAAGGATTAGGCACTTATTGGAGAGGTTGGAAGAAGAGAAATGGAAGCTACTTTTATGACCATGTGATAAAAGACTTATATGGTCAAGTGAGACATACATCTGCTATTTCTCCATGGGGTTTGAATGATCTCCAAGGCACCGAAATAATATTTGGATTTTTTAGGGCTCTTTTATAGACTAGGACTTGAGGTAGTTTATGCTTCACTAAGGCCTAGTAGTCAAGTAAAGACCACACAAGACTGGTACAGTAGATTTTTTATGCAGTTTATGTGGCAGGCAGAGTAAATTATTCATGTCTTCTAAAGATGTAATTCTCATAGGGACATTTTGAAAAGGATGACAAGCTGAATTTTATTGATGTAATTAGATGTTCCCTTTTTTGTTAAGATCCTCTTTTTGGGGGCACCCAAATGATTAGGCATAGTGTCAAAAATCTTTGGCATACAACTTGGTTGTTTGCCATGTGTCTCCTATGGAAGACAATATATAAGGCTACATTTCATGAGATTTACCCCCTCATCCAAACGACGTTATTTCAAAGAAGGATTTGACTACTTAGCTAAGATGTTGAGTTTCTAGCAATTGGGACTAAGGGACAAAGGTTACAACTTGCTTTTTTATTGAACAAAGTTGATTACAAAGTAAAGAAATGTGAGAAAAGAAGTAACTGAGAAATTATAAGGTATCCTTGATTGAGAAATTTCAAATTACAATATGGGTTTAACTCTGCTACTTCTATTTGGTTGAACATCTAGTTCAACATCATGGGCAACCACTTGCGGTCATCTTTCTTAAACAAGATCATTATCTATTGAAGAAAGGTGCACAACAATTTAATGATATTTGGGATTTTAACTTGATTGGGTTAATTCATAAATCTCATTTAGTTTAAATGATTGTTCTAAAGGGTTTGTCAAATTTGTGAACCATTGGTTCCTTTGGATCTTATGAAATTGGCTTTGGTTTGGGAAAATCCCCTTTTTGTTTTTCTTTAAAGAAGATATTTTCAAAACTCCTTCAAAATATAAAATTAAATCCAAGGTTAGCTTTTGGGTTTACTTCCTTTACGATGTGATTTTCTATGTATTTCTCTTGTTAACCTTACCAAATTATCCTGTAATTTAATGTCATATAACATGCATTTCTCTTTGATATCATACTTAGGAAAGTTGAGTTTTAAGGGCAATTTGGCTATTCTTATGAAAGCTTAGCTTGATTGTATCTAGCAATATTTGAATATTTGTAACTTACGGTAAAGTAAAAAATGTTAGCTTTTGTTTTGCCTTGTAGGACTAGGCTTTCAGAGTAGTCATATTTTCATATGAATGAAATTATCATGTTCTTTTATCTAATATAAGATGCATTTATTTTAGAGAAAATATTTAGAGGACAATTCTAGCTGTAGTTCAGAAATTGAACATGTCATCATAAGATAACATTGGTTTTTATAGTGATTGATTTCTTCATTAAGAATATCGTAAAAAGGCAGCTATCCAAACTAACATAAGCAGTTAACAGGGGGAAAATATCAAACTAGAAAGAAGAAATTCAGGCTAGAAATGAGAAAAATTGTTGTGGATATCAAATATCCACCATTTCCGATCCAAAAAGAAAGGAATACAATATATAGATTAATGACTATGGTGCAACAAGGCTAGATCTTTGTTACAACCAAGACCTAGTTATTTAAGGATAACTTTTTGAAATCATCAAAATCTAGTTCACCTCCACTGCATCCCACAAATTACAATAATCTTATAGGATGCCAATTATCTTTGTTCCATGGACAAACACCATTATTTCTCATAACTAACAAGTAGACCTACTTTGCCACATGCTTACAAAACACCCTCCAAATGTAAGATAGGACTATAGCCATCAAGTGCCGACAACTAGGTAGCAATGAGAGACATGCATAAAAATGGATATTGCTAAATTCTCAACTTTTGTTCTAATTTTTTTGAATTAAAATTAAAATCCACCATTGGAATTATATTAAGAAGGATTGAATAGACCAAGAATTACAATGGCAATGAAAATCCAACACAATCTATAATCAAAATCTTATTATGTTCAAGGTTAAAGAAGTTAGCAACAAGATATAACCTTGTTTTTATTTACATTTTGAAGCACAATTACAATAGAAACAATATTCTACAATGATTTGAGAAAATAAAACCAACAATATGATTTATTTTTCAGAATAAGCATAGTTATAAGCTATATGGACTCAGATTGTACACAATGCTAATCTTTACTCATTACAAAGAATTTACCTAAACTATGAAACGACCACAACGATGCTCCAAGTCCATGAACTCTTTCAATTCACTTTCATTGGTGATAGTCTAGACTACCTCTCTAGGATTGGCATAAGGAACTTTTACCACTGCAAGACCTACCATTCTCCTTACCCAAAGTGGGATCTCAAGTTTGACCACATCCTAGATTATTTCAGGAGTATAAATAGATAGACCAAATGACCAAATTTTTGTATTATAAATATCATAAGCTTTTGTTGCCAGCATCTTATTTCGTCCCCCATCTAGACAGGCTGAAATGAGATTGAAAACTAGGCTCCTTGTAATAGGAGGAATTCTAGTCAATGGCCTTTGAGTTACATATCTAACTGCAGCTCTCATAGGCTCACAAACCCCCTGAGGCTCAAATTCATTAGAGGCATTCCCTATGTTGTTGTTGATGTTTTTGATGTTGTTCATGTTGTCTTTATTGCTATTCTTCTTGTTGCAGTTATTAGTGTTATTATCTTCATAGTTGTAATTGTTATTGCTGTTGTCGTTTTCATGATCATTTTTGCTTCCCAATTCATTATTTTTGTTCTGCATAACAGCCTAGGTGGTGCAGATTTCTATGATGCCATCTTCTCTAACTCACATCTTTGGATTGAGAGAGAACTTGATTGAAAGATAGAGACTGTGTTCAACTTATTCATTACTTTTAATAACCTTTGAAAATTTGTCAAAGGGGCCATGATTCAAAAACAAAGGTCAAATTAAAATATTAAAAAAGGAGAAGAGTGAGTTTTAAGAAATTAATATCACAACTTGATTGCAGTGAAACAAGCAACTATTTAAACATGTTAAAAAACTGAAAGAATCCTAGTATTATGGTCTAAAATAGGGTATGTAGCTACTGTTATCATCAAGATTGCACCCATGATGCTTAAGCTGGAAGCTCAGCAATCTTGTGAAATATGAAAACAACTTCAAGCCTGTGGGTTGCTCAAATTGAAGGTGAATCTCTAGAGTGAGTTGGTTCTCTTTGATGAACCTCCTAAAGTAATTTGATGGGAAAAGAGATATGAAGAATTACTTGAATTGAAACCTATCCTAAGAGGTGATGCACCAAATATTTGAGAAATCTAATTAACTACATTGACTCACAGTGCATTCCAATAAAAGGGATCTTGTTCATCACAACTCAACTAAGCATGCAATACATTAGTATTTCATAAGAAAGGGGCTAATTTCAGAGTTTGCTTGAAAGAAAACAAGGTATTCTCACAACTTCAAACTACCAAGATCAAATTAACACAATCTATGATATGTATTAACTATGCATCTTCTCGCATTAATACTGCTTGAAAGAGACAACATCAAAGGATTCTAGGAATGAATCAAAGAAGAATCATCAAATCTTTCAGTCACCACAACACACAAAGTATTGAGAAGGAAAATTGTTGCTTTTATTAAATATAAAAGAATTTCATACAATTGAGAATGCTTCTAGTGAGCTACAATTATTCATTCCTTGCTGAAACGAAAGGGTAGAGAGAAAAGAACTAGAAAAGAATAGAAAAGGATGAAGACTTATAGAAGAAGAAGTTGGCTTCAACTGAAAGAAGTAACTAAGTTTGAACCTTAACTCCAATCTGCATGATGATCTTGAACTGCTAGTCCTCTTCTTGGTTTTATCTTAAATTGCACGAAGAGATTGCTTGGGTCGAAGTTGAGAAAGAGACATGCAAAAAAGGTGGAAGTGTCCCAAACTGAAGTTGAACTGCATTAAAGGTTGACTCAACTGGTAACCAACCCATGTAGGGTCTTGAACTACTCTAGAACTGATGCTTGCACCTCCAGATCTCTTATTTTGAGTCTTCAAACTATTGGATGAACTTCCAAACACCACCTCTTCTCTCTTAATTTACCTTTTGAACTGGTGCATGATGCTAAGAACTTGTATTCTAGTGTACAAAGAGATCAAACTGCTACATTTGTCTGGAATTGTTCTTATAATTTGGCAATGATCTCAACTTAATATTTTAACTATATCAAAGAATCATGACTATCATGAACTTCAAAATCTATTTGTGTTTCTTTGTGTTGGCTCTTATTATGACCTTCATAATGATATGGACAACAATTTGTGACTGCACTAAAGGTTATCCTTGAGCATCTTCCCTTCATGATAGAGACCTTTGTTCACTGATTAATCTTTTCATTCACTCCCTGTACCCTATCAACATCTTTTTAAATGTTTTGTAACTGTATTTTGGCTCTTTAGTACTGTAGAGAAGTCTTATCTTTATAATGGATTTTATTTGTGTGCTGTACTGACTGCAACAAGGTACTGGTATATTGAGAATTGCAACAATGGTGATTGTAATTATACTCTATCAAAGCCTTTTTTAACACAAAACTCACTACTATAGCTATCACAACTTTTTCATATAAGGGTAAGGGATTTTTCATAATGTTGCAATCATGTGTTTTGAAATACACCTTGCATTGATTTTGATACCCTCAATGATCATTAGGTTTGTCCTTGGCACTCAGGACTTGTCAAAAGACTGCCTTATTGTGAACTGTGAATTCCATTGTATTTTTTGACTGTTATGACTGCTCATTGTAATAGATTTTCCTTTATGCTAACCTTTCCATGAACTATACCTTTAGGGATTTCATTATTCATTATCCCATTGATTCCTTTGTCTTTAAGCTCTACTATCCTTAGTTTCCTTTTTTGATAGGCTTTCTAAGCTACAACAATGCCCCTCTTTACTGTCTTTTGTCTTTGATAGTGATTGTATGTTAGATCATTAAGTCTGATGACTGTTATGAATCCTTCCCTTGTGCCTTGTATATATTGCTCTAGACTGATCTTTAATTGTTATCGCATATCTTTCTAATTGTATTTATTGGTAATCATGTTTAGGACAGTCATTGTCTCTGTCCAAGGGCTGCTATAATGGCCTCTTTGAACTCCAAGTCTTGTCTCAGTGTATTTGCCTTGTGTTATCTCCTTATGACTGAAACTTTGTTCTTTTTTAGAAGTTTTATTCACTATTTTTCTGAGTTCTTAGACTATATCAGTTTGATAGCGATTTCGTTCATGGATGTGCGACTGTGTTTACCATTATTCTCTCTATTCACATACATCTCTTGGGGTTCCTTTCATGACTGCTCCAATTTGTTCTTTGCACTACATGACTTTTATGTGACTTTCACACTCCATTATAGCTCCTCTAAAGTCTTTGGCAACATTCTATCATTGTATTCTTGTTACACTAATCTATACCTTAAGCTCTAAGAAACTTTGCATTATTTCATTGTGTATAACCCTTATTCTTGACCTGTGAACTTTGGCAATTCATGGATATTTTGTTGTCTTCTTTCATGTGTATGACTATGACTGATCTAAAGAATATTTATTGTGTCTTCTACTCATACATTCAAGAATGCTCTGTGTTGTGGCTGATCACTGAAACCCTTGATTGGGACTGATCCTTAATAGCTCTTGGTATGTTTCTCTCAGTCTGCAAATGGTGTCTATTCTCTGCTCTTTTATGAAGAAGTTCCTTACTCTTTTATAGTTGTCCCTAGCTTCATGATCCAGAGATCATAATGCATTGCAGCCACTACTGCTCTGTCTAATATTGCTAAGGTTTCTTTGATTTCTGCAATTTGTGCATGACCTCTATTGGCCTTTGACTGCTAATATGCCATAATATCTCTACTCCGTGACATGGATGATGACTTCAACAATTTTTCTTCATTGTCTTTTACTGTCATGCATATTGAATTTTTTTTTCATTGTAATTGCTTTATTAGGGCAATAGATGGCTGCTAAATGTGTCTTTCATGGCTATGTGCTATCTCTTTTCATATTTGAAAGCCTCACTGTTCACTGTCTTGCATCAATCTTTAACATGCAACCTTTGTTCTTTTGTTTGATGTTGCCTTATGATCTACATTTATGACAGTGTACTATCTCTAACTCTTGCCTCAATCACTAGTCTTGGGATTGTATTGAAGACTTCATTGCCTTGGAGATCAATTATATGTGTCCTTTATTTACTATTCTTATGACTGTACCTGGCTTTGGATTGAGAACCTTGTTCCTTGTTTGGCTATTGTTCACTGTCACCTGTTTATTAAATGGACTCCTCAATTGTCTTATCTCTTGCATATTATGGGTAATGTGTTTTTCCTCTAGGATAGGGGTTGTATACTTTATGCTTGAAACCTTACTCACTACTATCTTGTTAATATCTCTTCTTCTTAAGTTTGTGCACTGTTCACTCTTAATCTTCTCTACTACTCTCCATGTTGTCACGGGCTTTACACTGTAACCTTATTAGGGTTTGCTGCTATCTTGACAGTGATAGGATTGTCTTTCCTACCAAAGTTGTACATACATAGCTACCATATTGACAATATTCTCTCTGTCTCTAATCAATATTTTCATTATTTTTGAATAGCTTAAACACTCTTGGGTTTTTTTCTTGAAGAGCTAAGATGAACATCAGTGATGCATGCAATATGGATGGTGAAAAAGATCATTAACAAATTAATGAATCTAACACTAAGAATGGATGTTTCCAAGTATATATCTTTGCATTCTTTTGGGAACTAAACCTTGACTCTTCCAATATTCTTTGAAGCCCCAAAACTTTGTAGTCACCATAATTCATTCCTTTCATTAATTCGTATAAATCAAAGATATTATCTATTTCTTTGTAAAGTGAGGAAACAAAACCCTACCTCCTTCTGAGTCTTTAACTAAAATTCCCTGTATCTGATCTTTTTATGCTTGTTGTCTCTGCATGGGCTACTTGTATCAATGCTCATGATTATCCTCGACCTTTCTCGTGCACTCAACTGTCATCTTATGTACTTGAACTTTACAAAATAGCTTTTTTGATGCCCTTAAAATGTTGGAAGTACTTCTATTACATCAGGAACTCGTACATGACTTAAACTTCTATCCCCTGAAGAGCTTCTACCATTGAAATGAGTGCGTAGGCATGTGTACATGTTGTTTTGATATTTTTTTACGTAGAGAGCTCCATATTTTACAGTTTAAAGAATGAGATTAAGAAGAAAACTCAATGATATTTCATAGAAACCCTAAAGTGACACATGCAGACTTGCTTTTTCTTTTTTCAAACTTCACATTTCCCCTAAACACATATTGAAACTTAAATATTAGACTTGTTTTGCGTGGAAAAAAGGCTTATTTGAGGCTTTAATGAGTAGATAAGTCACTTTTTATTCATCCCCTTGGAAATACACACTAAGAACCATTGAAAGCCTTGCAAGTAACATTTTTCCTAAAAACTATAGGCTTACTTTGGCAAATTAGAGCCATTTTTGTCTTAAAGTAAAAAATAGGCAACAACTACATTTTGGTCTGTTGTGAGGTGACTGCCATAGTGTCATCAAGTTCATATCCATGAAATGGGTGTTAGGGATGCAAAACATTTTCATAATTCAAGAATGGATATTGTGAAAAATGCTGGTCATAGCATCTTGACTGAGGTTGTCCCTTGTTCCTCTAAAAATATTAAAGAAACAAAACATGACAAAGAAAGTGTATAAATATTCCACACATTTGGAAATGCACTTGTGAATTTTTTATTTTTTTTATAACTGACTTCAAACTCAAACAATTTTCTACCTTTGTGATTTCTATTTTTGTTTGTTTGTGGTAGTTGTAAAATGCCTGAATCTTTTTGGATTGGAGATTATTTCCATTATCATTTTCACTTGTTGCATTACATTGACTAATTTATAGTTGAATTGGTATGACAAGGTGGCAGCATGTTACTGCGAGAAAACTACAGTTTGATAAGAAGGATCCTAGAGTGAACTGAGCAGCTATATGAATTCATCTTTTTCATCATGATGTATAAAAACAACAAGAGAGGAATTATGCGTAAATCATTTATGTAGTTAAATTTTGGTCAAGCATATCAACTTGATAGCATTGTAATATGTACAAATATAGTGCTTAATAAAAAAATATTGGAAGGGGCTAAAAACCCCTTCTAAAGACTGAAGGGAATAATCATTGGCCATGGTTATTCTTTAAGGTCGTGTTTTCTGGCACCTTAAAGAATGGTCAATAGGCCAATGCCATTCTTTAAGGTTTGTGTCTTTTTTTTTGCATTCTTTTTATTAGTTTAATTTTTATTTAATAATTTATTAATTTTGACTCAACACAAACTTAATCACAATTTTGAAAATAAATTTATTGTTTACTTACAAAATAATCCCTTCTTTAAATGTTTTATGAATAATTTATAAAATAGTGCACAAAGGATAGTCATAAATAACCCTTACAAGAGCAAAATAATTTACTCATCTAATGAATGCAATTCACATTACAAAAAATTTAAAAACTGTTGTTATATTTAACATTTTTGTAAATGACTTGAAAGCAATCATAAATTGCCCTTACAAATATATCATTTGAACAACATCATTAATTCACATCATTAATGCAATTTACATAACATAAGAATTTCACCATAATTATAATAAAATATGTATTTTCACTCATACTATTTTAACACATCATATTCCATAACTAACAACAAATTATAAAATTGACAACTTAACATAATTATCACATTGATAAGAAATTCACCATAATTATAATAAAATAAGTATTTCGATTCATACTATTTTAACAATTTGTATTCGATAACTAACAATAAATAAAATTGACAACTTAACATAATCATCACATTAAGTTGCATATTTAAAATTATGTATATAATTTTTGGCATAAATAAAATTAAATATATGTTGTGTTGTGTTGTGTAGTGTAGTGTTGTGTTGTGTTGTGTAGTGTTGTGTAGTTTTGTATTGTTTTGTAGTTGTCTTAGGTCAATTAGGGGTCTTAGGTCCATTAGGGGAGGCCAAAGAAGCTTCCACCTTCACGTGGTTGGCCTTGTTAGTAGAGAATATTTGAATAAATATTCTTGAAGCTAAGAGAAGCTTATGAGGAAATATTTTCATTTAAAATAAATAATATTTTATAAATTTAAGTTAGTTTATATTATATACATATTGAAAAGGAAAATTGTGAGTGCAAAGGTGAAATAAAATTACATTTGAATTATTCATTATAGATTTCATTATAATAATATTATCACAATTGAAAGATGGAATTAAACTTTATCTCAAACACTAAAAAGAGTCAATGTTACAATAATTGAATTCTTTAAAACTAAATATAGATAAAATAAAATGAATTTCACAACTTGGGATAACACTAAAAAAAATCAATGCTAATAGATATCCTTTTTAAGGGATACAATTAGCATCGGGGTTAGGGTTATAGGGTTTTAAGGTTTATGGTTAGCACTAAAAGAAAAAACCATAAACCCTAAAATTTAGGGTTTAGGTTTTAAAGAAGTTAGAAAACTTAGGGTTAGGGGAAACCTAACCCTATATAATTAGGGTTAATGTTGGGGTTTTAGGGTTTAGGGTTTATGGTTAGGTTTTAAAGAAAAGACGGGTTTAGGGTTTTGGGTTAGAGCAAAAACCTTGAACTCTAAAATTTAGGGTTTAGGTTTGGGATGGGTTTAGGGTTTAAAGAAGTTACAAAACCCTAAAATTCAGGGTAAGGGTTAATGTTAGGGTTTAGGGTTTTAAAAAAAATGAACCTTTAGGGTTAAGATTTTAGGGTTTAGGGTTTAAATAAGTTACAAAGGGCGTAGGTTTTATGTTCAAACCATAAACCTTAAACCCTAAAATTTAGAGTTTTAGGGTTTATAGTTTGAAGAAAAAACCCTAAAATATAGGGTTAAAATGTTAGGGTTTAGGGTTTAAAGAACCTAAACCTTAAATTTTTGGTTAAGGTTAGGTTCATTGTTAGCATTTAAAGAAAATAGGGTAGGATGTTAGGATTTAGGGTTTAGAGAATTAGGGTTAATGATTAGGGTTTAAGGGTTTAGGGTTTAAAGAAAAAACCTATGGTTAGGATGTTAGGCTTTTAGGGTTTACGTTTGTAAGAAGTTAGGGTTAGGATTTAAAGAAAAAACCCTACCCTAAAATTTAGGGTTTAGGGATGTTAGGATTTTAGGGTTTATGGTTTAAAACCCTAAACCCTAAAAATTATAGTTAGGGTTAGGTTTAAGGGTTTAGGGTTAGGATGAAATAAGTTACAAGGTTTAGGGTGGTTAGGGTTTAGGATTAGGGTTTTTTCTTAATTTAGGGTTTAGGGTTTAAAGAAATTACAAAACCCTAAACCCTGGTTTTTAGGGTTTAGGGTTTATGGGTTTATGATTAGGGTTTAAAGAAAAAAACCCTATACCCTAAAATTTAGGATTTAGGGTTTTATGATTTAAGGGTTTAAAGAAGTTACAAAACCCTAAATCATAAAATTAGGGTTATGGTTAATGAGGGTTTATGGTTTATGGTTAGGGTTTAAAGAAAAACCCTAACCGTAAACCCTAACCCTAAAATGGTTTAGGGTTTTGCAACTTCTTTAAACCCTAAAGTTTAGGGTTTAAGGTTTTTTCTTTAAACCCTAAATTTTAGGGTTTAGGGTTTTATAACTTCTTTAAACCCTAACATCTTAACCCTAAACCCTAAATTTTAGGTGGGTTTTAGGGTTTAGGGTTTGAGGGTTTTTCTTTAAACCCTAACAATAAACCCTTTAACCCTAAACCTAAATTTTAGGCTTTCGTGTTTTGTAACTTCTTTAAACCCTAAAACCTTAATATCCTAACCATATATTTTAGGTTTTTTCTTCAAACCATAAACCCTAATCATTAATCCTAAAGTTGTTTAGGGTTAGGTTTAGGGTTCTTGGTTTGAATGTAAAACCTAAGCCCTCTTTAAACTATAAACTATAAACCTTAAACCTTAAACCCTAAAATCCTAACCCTAAAGGTTTAATTTTTTTTCTTTAAACCCTAAATCCTAACATTAACCCTAAAACTTAATTTTAGGGTTTAGGGTTTTGTAACTTCTTTAAACCCTAAACCCTAAAACCTTAACATCCTAACCGTATATTTTAGGGTTTTTTCTTCAAACCATAAACCCTAATCAGTAATCCTAAAGTTGTTTAGGGTTAGGTTTAGGGTTCATGGTTTGAATGTAAAACCTAAACCCTCTTTAAACTATAAACTATAAACCTTAAACCCTAAACCCTAAAATCCTAACCCTAAAGGTTCATTTTTTTTTAAACCCTAAATCCTAACATTAACCCTAAACCTAAATTTTACGGTTTAGGGTTTTGTAACTTATTTAAACCCTCAACCCTAAAACCATAACATCCTAACCCTAAACCCTACATTTTAGGGTTCAAGGTTTTTTCTCTAATCTGTAACCCTAAAACCCCAACATTAACCCTGATTATATAGGTTTAGGTTCCCCCTAATCCTAATTTTTGCAACTTCTTTAAACCCTAAAATTTTAGGGTTTAGGGTTTTTTCTTTAAGCCCTAACCATAAACCTTAAAACCCTAAAACCCTAACCCCAACCCTAATTGTATCCCTCAAGAAGGATATCATTCTAACATTGATTCCTTTTAGTCTTATCCCAAGTTGTGAAGTTCATTTTATTTGATTTATATTTAATTTTAAAGAATTCAATTATTATAACATTGATTCTTTTTAGTGGTTGAAATAAAGTTCATTAATTTCATTATTCAATTGTGATAAAGGATATTATTATAATGAAAACTATAATAAATAATTAAAATGTACTTTTATTTCACCTTTGCACTCATAATTTTCCTTTTCAACATGTATATAATATGAACTAGCTTAAATTTATAAAATATTATTTATTTTAAATGAAAATATTTACACATAAGCTTCCCTTAGCTTCAAGAATATTTATTCAAATATTCTCTACTAACAAGGCCAACCACGTGATGGTGGAAGCTTCTTTGGCCTCCCCTAATGGACCTAAGACCCCTAATTGACCTAAGACAACCACAAAACGACACAACACACAAACACACTACAAAACACAAAACAATACAACACCACACAACATAACACATATCTAATTATATTTATGCCAAAAATTATTTACATAATTTTAAATATGCAACTTGAATGTGATGATTATGTTAAGTTGTCAATTTTATTTGTTGTTAGTTATGGAATACGAATTGTTAAAATAGTATGAGTTGAAATACTTATTTTATTATAATTATGGTGAAATTCTTATCAATGTGATGATTATTTTAAGTTATCAGTTTTATGATTTGTTGTTAGTTATGGAATATGAAATGTTAAAATAGTATGAGTCGAAATACATATTTTATTATAATTATGGTTAAATTCTTATGTTATGTAAATTGCATTAGTGATGTGAATTAATGATGATGTTCAAATAATATATTTGTAAGGGCAATTTATGATTGGTTTCAAGTCATTTACAATAATGTTAAATATAGAAATAGTTTTTAAATTTTTTCATAATGTGAATTGCATTCATAAAGTGAGTAAATTTTCTTAAATAAAAATTAAATTAATAAAAAGAATGAAAAAAAAGAGACACAAACCTTAAAGAATGGTCTTGGCCTATTGACCATTCTGTAAGGTGCTAGAAAACACGACCTCAAGCAATAACCATTGCTAATGACTATTCCCTTCAGTCTTTAGAAGGGGTTTTTAACCCCTTCCAATATTTTTTATTAAAGCATTATATTTGTACATATTACAATGCTATCAAGTCAATATGTTTGACCAAAATTTAACTACATAAATGATTGAAGCCTAATTCCACCTCTTATTGTTTTTATAATCATGATGAAAAAGATGAATTCATATAGTTGCTCAGCTCACTTTAGGATCCTTCTTATCAAACTGCATTTTTTCAAACTACAGTTTTTTCGCTGCAACATGCTACCACCCTGTCATACCAATTCAACTATAAATTAGTCAATGCAATGCAATGAGTGAAACAATAATGGAAATAATCTCCAATCCAAAAAGATTCAGGAATTTTACAACTACCACAAATAAACAAAAATAGAAATCACAGAGGTAGAAAATTGTTTCAGTTTGAAGACACTTACTAAAAAATAAATAAAAAATTCACAAGTGCATTTCCAAATACGTGGAACATTTATACACTTTATTTGTTATGTTTTGTTTCTTTAATATTTTTGAAGGAATAAGGAACAACCTCAGTCAAGATGCTATGACCAACATTCTTCACAATATCCATTCTTGAATTATGGAAATGTTTTGCATCCCTAACACCCATTTCATGTTCAGCAATCTTGGAGATGAACTTGATGACACTATGGCAGTCACCTCACAACAAACCAAAATGTAGCTACATATCCTATTTTAGACCATAATACTAAGCTACTTTCAGTTTTCTAACACGTTTAAATAGTTGCTTGTCTCACTACAATCAAGTTGTGATATAAATTTCTCAAAAATCACTCTTCCCCTTTTAATATTTTAATTTGACCTCTGTTGCTGAATCATGGCCCCTTTGACAAATTTTCAAATGTTATCAAAAGTAATGAATATTTTGAATGCAGTCTCTATCTTCCAATCAAGATCTTGTTAGACTATTTGCCATTGATGTCAAAATATATCAAAAGATCCAGTACGATAGAAATATCCTACTATAGTGTGGATGCAATGATATTGGAATGAAGAATGATTAATGATTTGTGTAGATAATGGTCAAACAAACTTCATTGTTCTCTTTGGCTGCATATGTTTTGGTTGTACACAGTCGTTCTTATGATTCTGGATCTGTATATTCTCCTAGTTGTACATAAATAAGATTGGAAGATATTATTCCCACGAACATGATACAACAATTAAGAAAATGATAATAATGGATGATTGAAAGAACTAATATACTCAAACCTGCATTGTCACCTTAATGTTTAGTCATGTTTAGATTTGGAAATGCTTGGAGAGGAGATACGTATTGGTTTCCAGCATGAAAGTATTAACTGATATAGTTTGCCTTATTTATAATCTTTCTCATTGGTTGATTGGTTATAATGTTTTGTTTATTTTTGTTAAGAAGATTAGGTAACTTGGTTGAATAAGTTAGAACCACCACAAAGCTTTGTTTTAAAATGCTTGGAGAGAGTCGATAGTTTGTAGAGAATAAAAAGGTGTGATTTGTAAATGACTTGGAGAGAAAAGAATATTACTCTAAAGCATTCGCTGAATGTAACTGTGGTGGTAGTTCTAATAGAATACACAGTCATCAAGGACGTGGACTTCCAATGTTTTGTGTTTATACAAATACACAACGAGTACTGTACAAAGGTTGTGATCAAAATCATGGATAGTCAGATTGCACAGTAAATGTAATTTTAAACTACAATCAAGGTATCATTTTCTTACGTAAGGAAGATATTATTCAAATATTCATGTTACTATATTGTTGATCAGTTTTATCTAAAGAATAATATATAGATTTGTATCCAGAAAATTGAGTTTTTACTTTAGGAAGTGCAGATATTGTTCTCTTATTCACATATGAAAATGCAGTTTGTCTAATGTTTGTTCTAAGTTGAATCATAGGCAGAGTGAAATCTGAAGTTAAGTACTATGGCAAACAGATCTGTATAAATTTATTGATCACTAAATGCTATTCATACTTGAAGCTTTCTAAATGTTCAAAAATCAAAAGTTAGAAATTTGATAAAATGTTCATATAATATCAATATTTTGAAAGCTTCAAAAGATGTTATTTGTAATCTGCAATTGTTATGAAGTTGAAATTCAATAATGCACTAACTGATTGGTATCACAAAATTTTGAGTTGGTGCTCAAAGATTTGAGATTGAAAGTGTTGGTGCACTTGTAGATAGGGGTTTGATAACTCCTTAGGGTTGGTGCCCTTAAAGCATTGTAATTGGAGTAAAGATTGTGAGGCCGGATTAGGATAGTAGATCCTAGCGACATTCCTCATCATGGTTTTCCCACATTAAGTTTCCACGTAAAATCTTGTGTGTTGTGCTCTTTTTGTTGCATCTTTTCAGTTTTAGTTGTTGTATCTTTTATATCTTTCAATTTTGGATTAAAAGCTTGATAAAAAGGTTTAAGTTGTTAAAAGGATTAAAGTTTATGTACTACCGATTCACCCCCTCTCTCAGTAGTACTTCAGTGTTCTGCAATTGGCATCAAAGCTAATACTTGCAAAAGACCTAACAAGTCTAAGTTGATTCCAGTAGTTACAACACATGGCATGTCAAGAAGGAGAATCCCCTAATAAAGCACCACTCTTTGATGGGACTGATTATGCATTTTGGAGTATTAGGATGGAAATTTATTTGGCTTCAGTTGGTTTTGATGTATGGATGTTCGTTGAACTAGTTATACTAAACCTAATCATCTTTTGACTGATCCTGCAAAAAAAAGGGATTATGAAAATAATGCAAAAGCTAAGAATGCATTATTATGTTGTTTATCTATGTAGCGTCGTAAATTGTATGCACTTGCTAGGGTGGTACAATTTCACACCTAGTTTAGAACCCACCTTGGCGCATTTTGTATTTTGCATTGCATTTCTCCTTTAGCACTTAATTAATTAAATTAATTAGGTCTAAGGTCCTATTTTATCATCTCCCATATCATAAAGTTGGGCCCTTTCATTAAAGTGTGCCCCTTTCATTTTATTCCTCCTATACATCATTTAATCAAAAACCCTAATTAGGTCCTATTTTGAACTTGGGGGCTTGATTTCGGGGGTCAAAACATCTTGAAATCAGTTGTAACTTCGGGATTCGATCTAAAATCATCATATCTGACGGCCCTGAAAATTTGGTGAAAAGTTGTCGGGACCATGGCGCCCGGAGTGCACATGGTCCTGGACATTTTTCTCGAAATTTTAGGAGCACAATCCAATCATAAAATAAAGCTTAACCCCAAGAAATTGGCGGGAGATTCAATCTCTAGGTCGGCCAAAAGTCGAAATTAAGACCTAGGGTTTCATATATAAGAGCTCTCTTTCTTCATTTGAAAGGATCGGAATTTTTGGCTTTCAAGGACCTTCTATGCAGCAAAAGAGCAGATCTTTGAAGACTTCAACAACATTCAACATCCATCCATCAAGCATTTATCAAATCCATTCATCCATTTAGGGCTTGGAAGACATTGAAGAACAATAGGAGATTACCGACTGAAGATTGGCTTGTACCTCTCCCTTGGGGGTTGGGTATGATTTCATGTTGTTTTCATGTCTTTGCATAAGCTTCAATATATCATTTATCCATGTTTTAGATCACTTTGCATTTTGATTTAGAGCATTTACATTATCATTTACAAGCAATTAGGGTTTACTTTCTAGGTTGCTCTAGTTTGCTTACTTGCATTTTAGATCTTGCACACACACAAGGTTTGCACACACATTACTTTTACAATACAACTTGGCTATTCGTGGAGGTGGAAATCACCGAAGCGGGGGTTTGACTAAGGCAAAACCCTATATAGCCACCCAAAACACCTTTTCAGATATAAGTGCAGGTTTCAGGATTCGGACGACGCCGCAAGTTGCAGATCCGACGGAAGCAGACTGAGACGGAACAACACACCAAATTGTAGAGAAAAAGACCAGAACAGGGGCGTGGGGCGCCCTGGTCCTGCCAGGACAGGGGCGCTAGGTGCCCTGGTCCCTGGGACAGGGGCACTGGGTGCCCTGGTCCTTCTGTCAGACAGCAGTTTTCAGCATTTTTGACAGCTTTCCAGGTTGCAAAACAGTAATTTCCGGAGCAGTTTCAGGGGCAGAATCAGGACAGTGGCGCCCGCGCCCCCGTCCCGAACATTTTCACTCAGATTTTAACACCAGGTATGCATTTGCATTCTTGTCTTGTCCTTGTGTTTACAGCTTTCCATTGTTTAAGTTCAATTCTGCAATCTTGTTATTAGTTCATACTTGCACTTTGGGGTTAGGGATTGAACTTGCATCATTTTATCTATCATTTGCAACAAAGGAACAAAAATCCTAATAGGTAGCCCGTGGCTCTCTCTTCCACAAAAAGAAGTAGCCAATTGTGTGATACCTCTAGGCTCTTTCGTATTCCACAAGTGTGTGATTGAAAGTGAGATTAGGGCATGTTTGCTTAGTGTCACTTTTTCCCCCACACATTTTGGTGAACCCGACGTGAACCTATCATTGCTTCCTCTTGCATTGCATTTGTTAGATCTAGATCTAGATTTAGTGTGTTTTCATTTCATTTTCATTAAAAAGAAAAAAAAAAAAAAAGTGTGTTTCTTTGCATTGTGTGTTTAAAATTTTATGCAATTTCAAAATGTCAGATTTTTATTTGCAAGATGTTCATATTTGTGATGATTATGAGTTAGATGAAGCTTTAGATGAATTTTTGAAACCTAAATATACCAAACCTTCATTTTACCAAAAACTCATAAACATTGTTACTATGCCATTTCGTTGTGATGAGAAAGATAAGTCGAATGATTCCTCTCAAGGGTACATTCCTATCAGCTCTTCCACTAAATCTAGTAACATGGTTGTTTTCAATGATCCCCTCTATGAAGAGATATCTCCTTTTTCAAAAGATAAACCTTTTTATAGATATGATCATGCTTTGTTGAATGATGCCCTTGATGCCTTTGTGTCTCCTAAAAAACACTCCCTTCATGAGGATCCTTTTGTGCAAGAAGATGACATTATCCCTACATTTCCTAGTGATGGCCTTTCCTTTTCCAACAAAATTCCCACTAGAGATGATGAATTAATGGTAAATGCTTACCCTTCTCCTAAAGTTGGTCTTACCCTTAGAGAAAGAAGATGAAATAATAAGCAATTTCCTTAATTCTCTCTCCCCTATTGAACATATTTTGAGGAAAGAGGATGATTTTAACACATCTATTGATGCTCTCCCTCCTAAGGATGCAGAATTAATAAACAATGTTATCTCCTCTCCCGAAATTGACAACACTTCAAACATTCCTTTCAACAACCTCACTATTTGGGATGAACCATTAGAAGAAGGTATAGATTATTGTCTACCCCTAGCCAAAGGGGATGAAATCAAGATTGGAAACTCCCTTGATAGTTTCTCTCCTTCCTTGAATCTCAATTATTCTCCCTCTAAAAATAAAGCATCTCCCTCTCCTCAACTTGGTTCTACTCATAAGGAAACCCTAGTTCAAAGCAAGATGGTTAACATTTCTTTCAAAGATCTCCCTCTCAAAAGTGAGACTTTAGAGAGTAGTGTTGATCCTTCTCCTAGAGAGTTTATTCCCCATGTAGATCCTGTGATGATAAAGGATGATATGACCTTTCCTAGTATTACTCTTCCTACTAGAACATCAATGCCTATCCCTTGTCTCTCTCCTAAAATTGATTTGATCCGTGATAAGATTTTAGTGCAAGAGAAGACTATCAATAATTCTTCCAACACTTTTGTTCATTCCTCTAAACCATCCTCAATCAATGTGATACATGTGAATGAGACACCTAACAAACCTCTCTTCACTATCCAAGGTGCTTGTCCTTCTCAAAATTCTCAACCTTTAAATAAGCCTATCTTAGTGGTTCAAGGTGGTTATGCTAATGATTCTTTTTGCACTCCTAACAAACCTATTATTACTGTGCAAGGAGGTTATTCTACTAAGAGCCCTTATGAGTATGCTAAGCAACTGACTAGAGAGAGTTATCATGCGGTTGCTCATACCTATAACACTAGAAATAATAGGCAGCCTAATCCTCCTCCAGATATCCCAACTTCACTTCCTCCTTCCCAACCTATTCTTCCTCAAGCTCCTCGTATTTCACAAGTTCTTGGTAAGGAATATGATCTCATAGAACAACTTAAAGCTACCCCTGCTAAGATATCCCTTTGGGATTTGATCCAAACTTCTTCCGCTCATCATGGAATGTTACAAGATGCCTTGAAAGATTTGAATGTCCCTCCACCGAATACATCTAGTAATATAGCATCTTTAGTTAACTCTATGATGAATCCTAAAGCTCAAATTGTGTTTACCCAAGATGAGTTGCCTACTAGTGAAATTCAACATCAATATGATCCCTTGATGATTGTGGTTATCATAAAAGACACTGCTATAAGATGAACACTGGTAGATAATGGCTTTGGCCTTAATGTGTGTAGCATTAATCTATTGCATAAGATGAATGTGGATACATCCCTTATTGAGCCTGACTCTCATCCCATTCGAGGCTTTGATAATGTGGCTAAGTCTTCATTAGGTATTATCACCTTACCCATCATAGTGGGACCTGTTACTTTGCCTACTTTTATCCATGTTATGTCGGGAAATCTAACATACAACTTGTTATTAGGGAGACCTTGGATTCACAGTATGCAAGTTGTCCCCTCTACATTGCATAGACAAGTTAAATTTATTTATAATAATAAGACATACACCTTGATAGGTGATACTAATTTTCAAGCTTGTTTGCAAACATCTACTTCCAACGGGAGTTCTTCTAAGCCTTCCTCTTATAGTGATGACTCATTAAACAAGATACCTATGGATGAATCATCACCCTCTGATAATCAAAATTCTTTGGATGAGTCTGAAGTTCCTGAAGAAGATTTTTCTCAACTTGAATCTACACATGAAAAGGCTTTTGATCCTGAGAAGGTTCTCACAGAAGACGATTGGGGATCTTTTGATTTCAATCCCACCTTTGTAGGTGAGTACAGGGTTCCTCCTAGAAAGCTTAAAGTTAAAAAGAAGGAAGAAACTAAAAATCAATCAATCTTACCTGAACCTATGAGCAATAATTTTGTGGCCGCTTCTCAAACTTCTTCTCCTCACACCTCTAATTATGAAGAGTTTGATTCTTTGTCTTATGAAAAACCACCTTCTCTTCCTGAAATGGCTGATCGTTATGGTCGTGGTTTTCGCATTTTTGCTAAGCATGGGTATCATGGAAATGGTTGTGGCGCTCATGAACAAGGGATAAAAGTTCCTCTAGAGACTAATTTTCACAATTATGCCTTTGGACTCGGCTATAATCCCTGCAAATGTACCAAAGCATCTAAAAGACCATCTCTCAATGTGAATGCTATATTTAGTAGTGATGATGATCTCACTTCAACTAAATCATCTTCTACTTCTATCAACTCTCATTCCCCTCATAAGGAAATCTTGGCGATGAGCAAATCTCTTTATGACTCCCCTCAAATTTCTAAATCCAATTATGAATCTTTATCTCCTATTCATCATAAAGTCCTTTCCTCCAGGGATAAGGCTCTAATAAATTACACTCATCCCTCTTCTAAGATTTCCTGTGACTTTTCTTCTTCAATTTTTTTTATACATGTTTTTTATCTCACTTATAGTTGAGCATTTAGCATGTCATATTCAAATACCTCATTTAGTCTATCATGTCTTTAAATAACATTAATGGCTATTATGTTGCTCATCATTATGTGACATTGGTAGCTCATTTACTGGGGGCTCATTGTCATTCATGATGGTACAATTTCAAGTGCAATCATATTTTTTGAAGCAACATAATAGCCTAATTTTCTTGTTCCTATGGGGACAAGAGTGATTTCATACATCTCTTCTTTTGCTTATGTCCAAATCTCTCCGTAGAAGATTGTGTAAGTCCTTCTCATTGTCCTTATCCTTGGGAGGCAATGATCTTTCCTTATTTTTATCTAAGGATCCACTTTTTCCTATTTTGTGGATGGTGTGGACTTTATTACTTGATGTTATGCCTTGTACGCATTTGTTGTTGTTTGTTCAAGGGTTCTCTCTTACAAGAGGTGTAAGTCCTTGACTACAACCTCTTTTGCACTTGGTAAAATACATCCATAATGAATCCACTCTCCTAATTGGGTTAAAAAGAGCGTCATCCTTCATTAAGAATCACTTTCACCTCGCAAAAGGAGGAAGTATTGCATTCTTATTCTCTTCTTTGTCTTATTCTAGAAGATGTTATATTTGTCTAAGACAATTCCTCTCGAGGATAGGGGTCTTTTTTACAAAGATCTCTTCTCCTCTAAGGATCTCCTTTACACATAATACAAGATGTCCCTTTTCAACTATCTTATCCTTGCTTAAGGAGTGCAGAACTCTGTTGCTTGGATCTATGACATTGTTGCATTTTTGGGGTATCTTCTTGTGTGATGAAGGTAGGTATCCTTGTTCTACTTTTCTTATGACATAAAACTTACACTTTTTGAGCAATGGGTCATTCTCGGAACCAGAGCAGAGACTCTTAGAGCGAGATGTCACGCTTTTGTACTATAAATATATAGGTTGTAGCATACTCGGGCATAGACTCCTATGAGGTGCTTCTAACCTCACTTACACACACATGCATGAGGTTGAGTGGAACTAGCGGCATAAGGCTAGACTTTCTCACTCTCCTCCCTTACATGGATCACCTAGACAGACTCTAGGGGCTAGTTTTCCATGTCCCTTTTTCCCATGGATCACCTAGACAAGATCTAGGGCCGAGAAGTCCATGTTTTCTCTCTCACTATTCTTCTCATGGATCACCAATGTGTGTATTCATGCTTTTCTCCTTTCTTTTCTTCTCTTTGCATTTTGTTTCCATTTACATCCTTCATCTTGTGTTAGAGGACTCTCAAAACCTCACACTCTTTGTTGTGTTGGAATTGAGATTTAGTCCTCTTTCTTACCAAATGATTCTCCATTAGTTTTTGATCTCATATCAAATCTTCTTGTGAGCATTTGTCATCAATATTCTTTAACAATTCGAAGTGGTAAACCTGATACCCTGTTTCAACTCACTAAAATTAGCAAGCCGAAACAGGGGGGGGCATATAGCTACCCTCGAATTTTCATCACCTTCCTTAGTAAGCATTAGGTGATTTTGTGATCTAACATGTAGTTTTGTAGGTTGTGGTTCCTAACTGTGTACTGCAGATACCGCTGGGGGCTTCGTTCGACAGACTTATGGATATATCCTTTTTCAAATAATGTTTACTTTTCTGTACTTTAGCTTGCATATGCACGTAGTGTTCATATAACCGCTAAAGTGGGGGCTAAATGTAGCATCGTAAATTGTACGCACTTGCTAGGGTGGTACAATTTCACACCTAGTTTAGCACCCACCTTGGCGCATTTTGTATTTTGCATTGCATTTCTCCTTTAGCACTTAATTAATTAAATTAATTAGGTCTAAGGTCCTATTTTATCATCTCCCATATCATAAAGTTGGGCCCTTTCATTAAAGTGTGCCCCTTTCATTTTATTCCTCCTATACATCATTTAATCAAAAACCCTAATTAGGTCCTATTTTGAACTTGGGGGCTTGATTTCGGGGGTCAAAACATCTCGAAATCAGCTATAACTTCGGGATTCGATCTAAAATCATCATATCCGACGGCCCTGAAAATTTGGTGAAAAGTTGTCGGGACCATGGTGCCCGGAGTGCACATGGTCCCGAACATTTTTCCCGAAATTTTAGGAGCGCAATCCAATCATAAAATAAAGCTTAACCCCAAGAAATTGGTAGGAGATTCAATCTCTAGGTCGGCCAAAAGTCGAAATTAAGACCTAGGGTTTCATATATAAGAGCTCTCTTTCTTCATTTGAAAGGATCAGAATTTTTGGCTTTCAAGGACCTTCTATGCAGCAAAAGAGAAGATCTTTGAAGACTTCAACAACATTCAACATCCATCCATCAAGCATTTATCAAATCCATTCATCCATTTAGGGCTTGGAAGACATTGAAGAACAATAGGAGATTACCAACTGAAGATTGGCTTGTACCTCTCCCTTGGGGGTTGGGTATAATTTCATGTTGTTTTCATGTCTTTGCATAAGCTTCAATATATCATTTATCCATGCTTTAGATCACTTTGCATCTTGATTTAGAGCATTTACATTATCATTTACAAGAAATTAGGGTTTACTTTCTAGGTTGCTCTAGTTTGCTTACTTGCATTTTAGATCTTGCACACACACAAGGTCTACACACACATTACTTTTACAATACAACTTGGCTATTCGTGGAGGTGGAAATCACCGAAGCGGGGGTTTGACTAAGGCAAAACCCTATATAGCCACCCAAAACACCTTTTCAGATATAAGTGCAGGTTTCAGGATTCGGACGACGCCGCAAGTTGCAGATCCAACGGAAGCAGATTGAGACAGAACAACACACCAAATTGTAGAGAAAAAGACCAGGACAGGGGCGTGGGGCGCCCTGGTCCTGCCAAGACAGGGGCACTGGGCGCCCTGGTCCCTGGGACAGGGGCGCTGGACACCCTGGTCCTTCTGTCAGACAGCAGTTTTCAGCATTTTTGATAGCTTTCCAGGTTGCAAAACAGCAATTTCTGGAGCAGTTTCAGGGGCAGAATCAGGACAGTGGCGCCCGCGCCCCCGTCCCAAACATTTTCACTTAGATTTTAACACCAGGTACGCATTTGCATTCTTGTCTTGTCCTTGTGTTTACAGCTTTCCATTGTTTAAGTTCAATTCTGCAATCTTGTTATTAGTTCATACTTGCACTTTGGGGTTAGGGATTGAACTTGCATCATTTTATCTATCATTTGCAACAAAGGAATAGAAATCCTAATAGGTAGCCCATGGCTCTCTCTTCCACAAAAAGAAGTAGCCAATTGTGTGATACCTCTAGGCTCTTTCGTATTCCACAAGTGTGTGATTGAAAGTGAGATTAGGGCATGTTTGTTTAGTGTCACTTTTTCCCCCACACAATCTAAAAATGAATTTGTCAGAGTTATGCATTGGGGCATAGCAAAGGAAATTTGGGATAAGCTAAAAATTATTTATGAAGGCAACGACAAAGTAAACCAAGCAAAGTTGAAAACATACAAAGCTAGGTTTGAAGAATTGAAAATAAAAGAAGAGCTTAAATCATATATTATCTCCTATGAATCGATGAGATAGTAAATTCCATCAAGGGATTAGGCGAGAAAGTGCCTGAAGCAATAGTTGTTCAAAAGGTATTGTGATCGTTACCCTCTAGATACAATGCAAAAAAAAATTCTATAGAAGAGGCAAGGGATCTCACTAAACTCAAATTAGATGATGTTCATGGAATACTAATAGCCTATGAAATAAGAATGAGAGATGGTGAAGAAACTATCAAAAGGGAAATTGCATTCAAAGCAACCAGGAAGGCAAAGGAAAAAACTTCAGAGTCAGAAAGTGATGTAGATGAAGAGCTTATAGAGCTTGTAAAGAAGCTAAAAAGGAGTTTCAAAAGAACAAGAGGGAAACAATCTTTAAAATGCTTTAACTATGGGAAAACCATACACTTTTCTACCAAGTGTCCTTACACCAAAGATGATCAAGAAGATGAGCAAGACAAGAGGAAAGGTAAAGATCGATTATACAATAACAAATGGAGCTTTTCAAAGAAGAAAAAGAGTTTATGTACCCAAGAGGAAACTTCATGCTAAGAAAGTAGTGAAGAATCTAATTCTGGGATTTTATTCATGGCAATTAGACCCACCAACTCAGATTTCAATGATGAAGAGTTTTTGCAGGATATTGAAGAAGTAAATCTTGAGGCAGAACTTCTATGTGCTTTAGAAGAAATTAAGAAATTGAGGAAGGAGGTTACACAACAAAAGACTTCAGCATTAGAAGAACATGAGACTTTGAAACAGGAACTTGATGAAAGCAACCAAAAGATCATCAATCTAAAAAGTGAAATTGAAGAAGGTAAGAAAAAGGAAGAGGCAATACGTTTGATAACTACTTAGGGTTGGTGCCCTTAAAGCATTGTAATTGGAGTAAAGATTTTGAGGCCAGATTAGGACAGTAGATCCTAGCGGCGTTTCTCACCATGGTATTCCCACATTGGATTTCCACATAAAATCTTCTGTGTTCTGCTCTTTTTGTTGCATCTTTTCAGTTTGAGTTGTTGCATCTTTTATATCTTTCAATTTCAAATTAAAATCTTGATAGTTTAAGTTGTTTAAAGGATTAAAGTTTATGTACTATTGATTCAACCCCCCCTCTCAGTAGTACTTAAGTGTTCAATAGATCCCTCTCAATACAAAGATGTGAGTTAGAGAAGATGGCATCATAGAAATCTGCACCACCCGGGTTGTTATACAAAACCAAAATAATAAATTGGGAAGCAAAAATGACAATGAAAACGATAGTAGCAATAACAATTACAACTATGATGATAATATCACTAATAACTACAACAAGAAGAATAGCAGTAAAGACAACATGAACAACATTAGCAACAACATAGGGAATGCCTCTAATGAATTTGAGCCTCACAAGGTTTGGGAGCCTGTGTGAGCTGCAGTTATATATGTAACTCAGAGGCCATTGACTAGAATTCCTCCTCTATTACCAGGACCTTGGTTTTCAATCCTTTTTTGGCCTGTCTAGATGAGGGACGAAATAAGATGTCGACAGCAAAAGCATATGCTATTTGTAATGCAAAAATTTGGTCATCTGGCCTATGTATTTATACTCCTCAAACAATCTGGGATGTGGCCAAACCTGAGATCCCACTTTGGGTAAGGAGAATGGTAGGTCTTGCAGTGGTAAAAGTTCCTTATGCCAATCTTGGACAGATAGTCTGGACTATCACTAGTGAAACTAAATTGAAAAATTTCATGGACTTGAAACATCATTGTGGATGTTTCATAGTTTAGGTAAATTCTTTGTAATGAGTAAAGATTAGCATTGTGTACAATCCGAGGCCATATAACTTAGAAATATCCTTATTCTGAAAAATAAATCATTTTTCTCAAATCACTTTAGAATATTGCTTCTGTTGTGATTGTGCTTCAAAATGTAAATAAAAACAAGGTTAAATCTTGTTGCTAACTCCTTCAGCCTTGATCATAATACGATTTTGAATATAGATTGTGTTGGATTTTCATTGCCATTGTAATTCTTAGTCTATTCAATCTTGCTTAATAGAATGCCTAATAATGGTGGATTTTAAGTGTAATTCAAAAAAATCAGAACAGAAGTTGAGCATTTAGCAATATCTGGTTTTATGCAGGTCTCTCATCGCTGCCTAATAATGATGAGGACCTAAGCATTGATTAACAATAGCAAAGTACATTCAAAGTTTTGGGAGAACTTGTTGAGATCTTTAGAGTATACTTTCTCCCCCAGGGTTTTGGAATTTTGTTGGTATTGAGCTGCAGATCGATTGAGTTGATCATGAATCCGGTGAGTGGAATGGACCTTTTTTGGAAGAGATCGAGATGGAACAGAGGTTGTGAATGTATGGGAGGAATAGTCAATCGGTAGGGTACCAAAAGGGAATTGAATGAAATTTTGATGAACCATATAGGGTTTCCACGATGAAAGACTATTATTGCCAATTATGTCATCATAACCAGGAACTTCAACATTCACAAAGAGGATTTCATTGGTATTACCATTGATTGAGATGGGGGATTTGCAAGCCATTTTGCTAAATCATTTGTCACCAACACCAAATTCAATATTGGTTTTGTGAGGAAACCATTTATCAGGTGGAAAACAATTCCAATGTGCTACATTTATATTTGCACCAGTGTTGGCGCTTGATGGCTACAGTCCTATCTGACATTTGGAGGGTGGTTGTATGTGTTGAGTTTTGATCAGATTTGAATATGCATGGAATTTTAAATTTTATTTATGGTTTGAACACAATTTGATATCAATAGAGTATGTGTATATAACTACAGTCTGACTTATATATATATTTTCTCTACTGATGTGAATGAATGATCCGTTAGTCAATGAATTCAATTTGCAAACATATAGATGTCGATCTGATTTAATATTATTCAGTCAACCTGTGAATTTGATTGTTTATAGTTATATTAGATCATCTATTGAATCCCTGTGAATTGCTAATATATTCGATCTGCTATAGAGTATTGTCTATCACCAATTGAATATCCATGGTCAGCAATTCGACTTTCTAAATTTGTCTGATTCAATCTTACACATGTTTTGTTTTCACAATGTATGTTTTTATTTAGTCTGTTATGAAATAATCTGCACGATATATTGTTTCTCCTCTAAATGTTTACCATGATGTGCTGATCGTATTTCTCTTTGGTTAACTATAGTTGACAATGTAATTTATTCAATATACTTTGTTGCATTAATAATCAGTTTGTCATCTACCTTTGTGTCATCATCGGTAAGCAAATGAAGGCGAGACTAGACATAAGTATACCCCGAAGGGAGTTGACCATTCTTGGAAGGATGCGACTATAGTTAGGAGTTGTATCCTTCCAATTGGGTGACAAAAATCATTAATTTATTATAAACTAAATAAAACTAATGATCAATCGGTTTAGCAACACATTGCTTAGTTTATTAATTTAAGCATACACATTCAAAAATTGATTAGGGTGTAATTATGATTAAATATAAATGATCAAATTATCAAATATATAAGGCTGATAGGCCATTCACATATTTGGTCTCAGTCGATCAGAAGGATTACTGCTGACACTACATCATTAACACTCCCTCTTAGCTAGGGAGGAATCCTTCTTAACCTTTACAAGTTACATCACCTCATTGTGATGATTGACCACAATGGCTACATCCATATATGGAAGGGAAATATATCACCTCGCTGTGATATCAACCATCATGACTCATCCATAGATATCACCTCATGTGATATCAACCATTATGGCATATCCAAAGATATCACCTCACATGATATCCATCATTATGGTTTATCCATAGATATCACCTCACGTGATATCAACCATTATTGTGAGATTGTTACCTCACAATAATGGTGAGATGTACAAGTGTTCACCATTGTGAAATCCTCACCTCACAATGATATTCACCATGGCTCATCCAGAGGGTAAAAACACAAGTACTAGAAAATCATCACGGACTCTCTCACATGATGTTGTCATGGCGTCACATACATGACATCCACCATGAACCATATCAGAGGGTGTAGATAAGAGCTTTCACCTTAAGTCTCTCTCAAAGAGAAATGCATTAAGAAGAGTTTACACTTTAAACATCTTATAAAGAGAAGAATACATTAGTATAAAAATATAAATAAATCAATGCTGCTGAGACTCAATCTCAACTAGGGCTTAATTCTCCACCATAGAAAGCTTACCTTGAAAGTACACAATTTTATTTTGGAGAGAGGTTTAGCGAGAGTATTTGTCATCTTCTCATCAATACTAGTGTATCTTAACTAAATAGCATTCATTTTCATCATGTCTCTAACATAGTGATACTTGATCTCCACATCCTTTGACCTATCATGAAATACAAGGTTGGAGTCTACATCACTCTTGGTGTATTCCAAGCTTACCAAGTATCCATCTATCAAGGAATATCATGACCTAGGAGTCAGCATAAAGGCCTTTTAGCCTAGATACATGGGACTCCATCCCATGAATCATAGTCCTCTGACTGATCACCAGAGAAACCATCTCGACATGGTCCACTCCCTCTGAGCCAATATGACCAAGATCCTTAGATATCAATCGAAGCACATCTTCTTAGTTGCTCCCTCTATCACGAAAGTATACCTCGCTCACATGGTCCCAATCATGGAAGATATCTTGCTCCAGAAGACTCTCATCATTTGGTATGATCTACATATGACTGAAAGTGCTATATCTAAGACCACCTTGGACCTACTATCATGAGATGGATCCCTAGACCATCCTGAGATTTAGAACAAAATCCCCTTGCAGTACACTCCCTCTCATTGGGAGAGCCCTCTTGTCTCAACTTTTCTTTATAACCCTAGATGCTATCATCACCTGCACAAATGCCTTGATAGTTTTCTCAAGTGGAGTGTTGCACTTTTGCAAGTAAATATTTATTTTATAAAAATGAAAATGCAAAATCTCGGAATCTCCACTAAAGTCCCCTGCATATTCCTCCTAAATTTCAATCTCTTCATCACAAATAGAAAACCAAAACTCTATAGTCTAAAGAGAAACTGGCTGCGATTCTAAAGATGTCCTCTTTCAAATCAGAATCTCATCAAGTGCTTTGATGAGTCATGGAGTTAGGCTTGAGGAGGGAGAGTGCAAAGTCTATAAAGACATCCATGACGAACTCTGATGACTTGAGTTGTCTTGATGTTTGATTCCTTGGGACATGCAAGGAATTTTCCATGTATGAATGCAATTTGATGTCCTTTGTCTTACAAGGCTGGTATGGAGACAATAATTTGCTTAATTCCCAGAACAAATAGTACATCATTCAATTGCAAGGAAATGCCTGATTTTAAGTGAAGAGAGGACATCCCAACTCCTTTTATAGAGTAACTAGTGTCATCTCCAATTATCACTTCTTCATTTGAATTTCTCTCCACCAAATCATTTAGGTGTCCTCTAAATCCGGTAATATGGCGAGATGCACCACTATCAATTATCCAAGTATTGTGGTTGGTAGGCACATTGCTTGAAAGGGCTGAATAGATTACAAATCTATCTGAATCTTTTTGTGGAAGAGTCTCACCAACATCCACAATGGAAGCTTGAGGAATAGTCCTGGTTGGACATTTCATTGCATAGTGATCATATTTGTCACATCCAAAGCATTGGATTTATGAAATATCCTTTCTTATTTTGAATGTAGGAGCATGATTGGATTCCTTATCTTTCTTCCTTTTGAAATGTCCTTTCATACCTTTCTTCTTTGAGGAGTGTGAGGCAAGAACATGAATATCTTTATTTGTGGAGCTTTGGCCAATGCCTATTGTAACCAATCTTGACTCTTCTTGAATGCAGTTTGTCTTTAGTTGATCAAACTTTGGGAGTTTTGATCTTGTGCTTATCCCTTGAATAAATGACTCCCATGATGAGGGGAGACCATTAAGAGCCAACATGGTTAATTCTTTTCTATCGATAGTGTGTCCAATGGTAGAGAGTTGATCTCTCAATTTGGTAATCCTCATGAAGTAAGACATGATGGATTCTCCTTTTGTCATATTGATGTGGTTAAGTTGTTGTTTCAGTGCGAGAGCTCAACTTGTTTTGTTGATCTCATACATCTTCTCTAATGTCTTGAACATGTCACATGCCTTCGTCAACTTGGAGATAATTGGCACAATGTGATCTTTCACAGAATCAACCAACATTTTCATTGCTTTGTTGTTGTTTCTCTTCCATTGAAGCTTCTCATCCTCTTCTTTTGCTTCCAGTACTGCTTCCTTCACAAATTCGTCTAATTCATTTTGCCCCAAGGCAAGCATAACTTTAAACTTCCAAGAGATGAAGTTTGATGCACCATCAAGTCTATCTTCAACTCTAGGTCCGTTCACCATCTTGACATTGATAGATGTAATCAAACTTGAAGGAAATAATGGAGGATAACCCTGCTTCTATTAATCTGATTTGATATTTCCTTAAGCCTACTCTGATACCACATTGATTTTTGATCAGATTTGAATATGCAAGGAATTTTAAATTTTATTTATGGGTTGAACACAATTTGATATCAATAAAGTATATGTATATAACTACAGTCTGACTTATATATATATATTCTCTGCTGATGTGAATGAATTCAATTTGCTAACATATAGATGTCGATCTGATTTAATATTATTCAGTCACCTGTGAATTCGACTGTCTATAGTTATATTAGATCAGCTATTGAATCCCTGTGAACTACTAATATATTCGATGTGCTATAGAGTATTGTCTATCACCAATTGAATATCCACGATCAGCAATTTGACTTTCTGAATTTGTCTGATTCAATCTTACATAGGTTTTCTTTTTCATGATGTATGTTTTGATTCGGTTTGCTATGAAATAATGTGTACCATATATTGTTTGTGCTTTGAATGTTTACCATGATGTGCTGATCATATTTCTCTTTGGTTAACTATAATCAACAATGTAAGTTATTTGATATGTTTTATTGCATTAATAATTAGTTTGCCATCTACCTTTTGTGTCATCATTGGTAAACAAATGAAGGCGAGACTAGACATACGTATACCCCGAAGGGAGTCGACCATCCTTGGAAGGATGCGACTATAGTTAGGAGTCGTACCCTTCCAATCGGGCCATGGGAATCATTAATTTGTTATAAACTAAATAAAACTAATGATCAATTGGTTTAGCAACACATTGCTTAGTTTATTAATTTAAGCATATACATTTTGAAATTGGTGAGGGTGTAATTATGATTAAATATAAATGATCAAATTATCAAATATGTAAGGCCGATAGGCCATTCAAATATTTGGTCTCAGTCGGTCAGAAGGATTACTACTAATGCTACATCATTAACAATATGCATGGGGAAAAGTAGGTCTACCTGTCAGTTATGAGGAATAATGGTGTTTGTCCATGAAACAAAGATAATTGGCATCCTATAGATTATTGTAATTTGTGGGATGTAGTGAAGGTCAAATATAACTAGGTTTTGGTTGTAACCAAGATCTAGCCTTGTTGCGCCATAGTCATTAATCTATATCTGGTATTCCTTTCTTTTTAGATCAGAAATGGTGAATATCTGATATCCACAATGACTTTTCCCATTTCTAGCCTGAATTTCTTCTTTCCAATTTTGATGTTCCCCCCATGTAACTTCTTATGTTAGTCTAGATAGGAGCCTTTTTTCAATATGCTTAACGAAGAAATCAATCACTATAAACACCAATGTTATCTTATGGTGAGATGTTCAATTTTTGAACTACAACTTGATTTGTCCTCTAAATATTTGCTCTAAAAGAAATGCATCTTATATTAGATCAAAGAACATGATAATTTCATTCATATGAAAATATGACTACACTGAAAGCCCAGTCCTTTAAGGCAGAACAAAAGCTAACATTTTTTTATTTTACCATAAGTTACAGAGATTCAAATATTGTTAGATTAAATAAAGTTGAACTTTCATAAGAACTTCCAAATTGCCCTTAAAACTCAACTTTCCTAAGCTTGACATCAAAGAGAAATGCATGTTATATGACATTAAATTAAATGATAATTTTGTGAGGTTAACAAGAGAATTACATAGAAAATCACACCGTAAAGGAAGTAACCCCAAAAGCTAACCATGGATTTAATTTTATATTTTGAAGGAGTTTTGAATAGAACTTATTTAAAGAAAAACAAAAAGGGGATTTTCCCAAACCAAAGCCAATTTCATAAGAAGATCCAAAGGAACCAATGGTTCAAAAATGTGACAAACCTTTTAGACCAATTATTTAAACTAAATGAGATTTGCCAATTAACCCAATCAAGTTGAAATCCCAAATATCATTAAATTGTTGCACACCTTTATTGAATAGATAATGAGCTTGTTCGAGAAAGATGACCATGTTGGCAATTGACACTCTATTGGTTGGTTTCATTATGTTGTCATTGATGGCAACATGATTTTGTGATCTAACTCCATATGGCATACCGACAGGCACTACACGGATTCTACACCGTCACCGACACTGGTAGGATAGAAGGATGTATTTGGTCACCGACAATGCAGGCCGACATGGTATAGAAAAGGTTATCGGTATTGGAGGCTGACATATCTTGGATCCGACATCGGCAATTTGTTTTAATGTTTATACATTTGTGATATCTGGCCAACATGTAATCTGATATTATATATATCTTTGTAAGCCGACATAAGGCATAAACGTTGAATAGGGTATATAGGTTAGTTTGATAAGATCATTTTGATATAAGGTAATAGACATGGTGATGGATATGCGAATGTAATATTATGTGAAATATATCAGAGAGATTATGGATTAAGGAATTTATTGTAAGGGTTATTCCGGTAAAAGGATTTAGGGTTTCAGACCAGAACAGACCGAGCTTACACCAAAATTGTATTATGGTATAAAAGATGCTATCTTAGAAGTTCACACTTCTCTGGATTGTTGTTTGGAATTTTATGTAGTTAGTGAGGCTCCTATTGTGATTGAGCAGTGTGCTCTAGGCTATAAGCCTTCCTGCAAGTACAGGCCCATCATATTTTGTAATATCTCTTCATATGGTCACTGGATTGATATTGTGGGTCACAAATCCCACTGTGGTTTTTCCTCATTGAGGTTTTCCATGTATAAATATGTGTGTTATGGTTCTAATTTATGTGTTTGGCTTATTGGTTTCTTTACTTCTTTCAATTCTGTTTATACTGGTATACCGGTTGGTGTATGAATGTTTTGTTAAGGCTAAAATTTACTATTCTAGTATACCAATGATTCACACCCCCCTCTCATTGTTATTGGTTTCCAACAATTGGTATCAAAGACCTGGTTGAAGGGAAATGAAAGGGGATTATGGGAACTTCACCCTCATTTTTGAAAAATATTAAGATAGTGGAAATTGAGCCACCGATAAATAAAGATGTACAGAAAAATACAGAGACACCAGTTAATATAGAGAATGAACAAGATAACATTGCACAAGATACTAACATTGAGGACAATTGTCCTCCAAATACTAATGTACAGGTTGAGGATACTGTTCTTGCAAAGGAACCGATAGTTACATAGACTGCACCAAGTGGTGAAGCCACTGGTGCAAGTAAGGAGATTATAAAGGATAAAACATCAAAGGAGAAAATAGGGGAATCCGACACGGAACTAGTTGTTGGTCCATCATTATTGACAATTGACACTTCTAAGGTAGAAAAGAAAACCATCATAGAAATGAGTCCCATTGAACTAATGATGATGGCTACTCAGAAAGTGATGAAGGAGGGAACCACAGACAAGGGGATTATAGATCAATCAATCACTATTCTACACAGATTGATCCCAGAGTGTAAGATTGAAAATTAAGCGAGCCCTTCCGACAAGCTTAAGGTAATCACTAAGCACATATCAAAATACTTTCAATCCTTAAAGAAAATATCAAACTAGCAAGCATTAGAAAGATTTACTCAGGCTAAGAGAGCCGCTTTTGATCAGGTAATTGCGACAGAGAAGAAAAAGATTGAGGAGAAACTAATTCTAATAGAAAATTCTTTGAAACAATGTACAAGTATATATAGGGTATGTTGCAATACTAAAATACTTACAACAAATGTAGATAAAAAGATAAAAGAGATACAAAAGAAAATTGCTAGTATTGCTAACTCTTTTGATGGATTAATTTTATTGACTACATCAATTGATGGTCAAATTTTGATTTTGGAGAACCAAATTTATGCTCTTGAGAAGGAAAAAAATAAAATAATTCGGAGAGCTAGAAGTCTGAGAGGTTTGGTGAGTCCAAGATTGGATTCACTATGTGTACATAAGAAGAAATGCATGGATATGCTGGGAAAGCCCACACCGATAGAGGTAAATGAGAAATTGCACATTTATTGAGTGGTCTTGTATCTATTTCTGGCACATTCTAAACCGTCTGGGATACTTATGTGGATTTACTGGAGAAGGCTTATCCAAAAAATTTTAAGACATTTTTGGAGGTATTCAGTGTACAGTTCTAATTCTTTGATATTATTTTTACAATTGTTTTTGGGAATTGATGTCAAAGGGGGAGTAGTATAGATGTGAAAAAGAATAAAAGGGTTTCATACATTAGAGGGAGTTACTGACTTTTTGAGTTTTTGGAGATATGGAGTATTTTGCATATTTATCTCAGGGGGAGCAGGGCAGGATGAAACTGACAGATGAAACCTTGATCATTTTTCACATGAGTGTTGCCATCAATGCCAAAGGGGAGATTGTTGGCAATTCAAACTCTATTGGTTGGTTTCACTATTTTTTCATTGATGGCAACATGATTTTGTGTTCTGCCTTCATATGGTGTACCAACAGGCACTTCACAGATTCTACACCGACACCGGCACAGGCACCAATAAAGACACCGGCAAGACAAAAGGATTTCTTTGGTCACCGATAATGCATGCCGACATGGTATAGAAAAGGTTATTGGTATTGGAGGCTGACATATCTTGGATCCAACATCATCAATTTGTTTTAATGTTTATGCATTTGTGATATATGGCCGACATGTAATCTGATATTGTATATATCTTTGTAAGCCGACATAAGGCATAAACATTGTATAGGGTATATAGGTCAGTTTGATAAGATCATTTTGATATAAGGTAATAGACATGGTGATGGATATGTGAATGTAATATGATGCAAAATGTATCAGAGAGATTATGTATGTGAGGAGTTTAGTGTAAGGGTTATTCCAGTAAAAGGGTTTAGGGTTTAAGACCGAAACAGACAAAGCTTAAATCAAAACCGTATTCTGGCATAGAAGATGCCATCTTAGTAGTTCACACTTCTTCGGATTGTTGTCTAGAATTTTATGTAGTCAGTGAGGCTCCTATTGTGATTTGAGCAGTGTGCTCTAGTTTGTAAGCCTTCCTACAAGTGCAGGCCCATCATATTTTGTAATATCTCTTCATATGGCTAGTGGATTGATATTGTGGGTCACAAATCCCACTATGGTTTTTCCTCATTGGGGTTTTCCATGTATAAATCTGTGTGTTATGGTTCTCATTTATGTGTTTGGCTTATTGGTTGCTTTACTTCTTTTAATTCTATTTATACCAGTTGGTGTATGAATGTTTTGTTAAGGCTAAAATTTATTATTCCAATATAACAATGATTCACTCCACACCCCCCCCCCCCCACCCTTAGTTTTATTGGTTTCCAACAAATTGCAAGAGGTTGCCCATGATGTTGAACTAGTTGTTCCACCAAATAGAAGTAGCAGAACTAAACCCATATTGTAATTTGAAATTTCTCAGTCAAGGATACCTTATAATTTCTCAGTTACTTCTTCTTTTCTTACTAAAACAAGTTGTAACCTTTGTCCCTTAGTCACAATTGCTAGAAACTCAACATCTTAGCTAAGCAGTCAAATCCTGCTTTGAAATAACATCATTAGGATGAGGAGATAAATCTCATGAAATGTAGCCTTATATCTTGTCTTCCATAGGAGACAAATGGAAAAAAACCAAGGTGTATGCCACAGATTTTTTACACTATGCCTCACCATTTAGGTGCCCCAAAAAAGAGGACCTTAACAAAAAAGGGGACATCTAATTACATCAATAAAATTCAGCTTGTAATCCTTTTCAAAATGTCCCTAGTAGAATTACATCTTTAGAAGACATGACTAATTTACTCTGCCTGCTACATAAACCGCATAAAAAATCTACTGCACTAGTCTTGTGTGGTTTTGACTTGACTACTAGGCCTCAACGAAGCATTAGTTACCTCAAGTATTAGGCTATAAAAGAACCCTAAAAATCCGAATATTCTTTTGGTGTCTTGGAGATCATTCAAACCCCATGGAGCAATAGCAGATGTATGTCTCGCTTGACCATATACGTCTTTTTTCACATGGACATAATAGTAGCTTCCACTTCTCTTCTTCCAACCTCTCCAATAAGTGCCTAATCCTTGAAGATGTAGTTTGAAAATACAACTTTCAGAATTAACTTTGCAAAGCTCTTGATTATCCAACTTTTATGGCTAAATTAAAATTTGACTAGTACTCTGATTCCAAAATTTTCCCTCAACATGACAATATTTTTCTTTCTCCAAAAATTAAGTTAACAACCTAAGTTACCTCATAATTCATGTTTAAAGAAATTTCCATATAATGCTCGATTTGACAATCTCACTATCCCTCATTGTTCTTTGAAGTGTAAGTTCTCCTTTCCCACAAGGGACTTTATTTCATCTCATCCCACTTTCCACAAAATTTGAGGACCTAAACACTTTCTTTGTATTTTTCATTTAGTCTGACAATCCATTGATCAAATCTGATCATTCAAATTAGTTTTCTAGATTTGATAGTGTGAGCAATTTTTAACCATCAACATTTTGGATCACACAGTTAAAACATGTGTTGTGAATCTGATTATGGTAATCTATTGATTATTTCCATCTTATCTGTTCACACAGAGTCTAAGAAAGGATTGTCTTAAATATTGACTTCTCTTTGCTTAATGCCAAGGACATGTTGATACAGCCTGTGTTCCACTGTTCTCATTTAACAACAAGCACATGCATGATAAAGTAGGCGCTCTTATACAAATGTAATTTGGGGTGATGCAAACTTTTTGAATTACAATTTATAGATTTCTTCTACAAATATAGTATTCAAATTCAATCTAATAGAATCACATTAAGGTTCAGTTCAATATTGTTGACAATTTGAATTTTGTGAACAAATTCTTTGATTTTGAAGGCTTTGATTGGAAATAATGGATGGAGATCTGCATCCTAGCATGGGAGATTGTATCATGTGGGAACAATACCCAACCTCAAGGGCAATATATATTCAACATATCTGAGGTTGATGATAGGATCTTCATGCCAAGGATTCTTACCTCTGGCTATATATGCACGTAGAGCTCACCTCCCCTTAGCTGCGAAACTAGATGGAGGAGAAACCCCTTCTTGGGATATGCTTGGAACTAATTTATCTATTAAGGTGAGATCTTATGTTTAAAATATATATCCATCTACTCTTTTTATATGATTCGATTAAGAACAATGAACAATTCAAAAAATCTTTGTAACATATTTTCTTACTTCTCTTTGTTTTGTTTTTTGGAATCAAGTACAATGCGATGAAAGATCCAAGCAATATCCTTTCTAAACAACTATTTAGTTTACTAATGATGTTCTGGATTACGATAATGATGAAATGTCTTAAAAATATGGTTTTAATCCATAGAGGTGCATTCAGTTGTTATTATTTTCCACACAATCCTGATAGAATCATGGAACTTGGGGAATAGAGACAGAAAGGTTGTTGCTAATGGATAGCAGAGACTTTAAGCGGATAGGCATAGAGCTTTATTACCTTATTGAAGCTTACATGAAGTTAATGTTATAAATTTTTATTTCTACATTATTTCAAGTTTGAACATGATAATCATAGTCTCCAACATTTATAGGCTTGATTATTTATGCATAGATTCAATATGGTAGGCTATTCTTGTTGTCATGGCAATTGGTGTTTTGGCTTGCAAGCTCATCACACCCAAGGTATCGTTTATGATTTGAAACCCTTTAAGCTGGTCTATATCTTTCAATTACCTAAAACTTTATAGAAACAATAAATCTGCAAAAAATGAAAATATTACTCTATTTTATGGAATTAAAAGAACTATTTTTTTTTGTTTCTGAAATCAATTATGTAGATTTTCTTTGCATCAACATTTCAGATCACTCTCCATATTCCATTATTAAGATGAGAGAGTTGTAGGAGAAATCCTAACTACAAATCTCTCATCCTGATGATGGAGAATTTCTTCTAGATCTCCCTCATCCTAATGATGGATCACAAAGTGTGATCCGAAACATTGATGCAAAAAATCCTACACAGGTGAATCCAGAAACAAAATATAAGAACCACAATAAATTGTGTCTTGATTAAAAGAAATTGTGAGTTCATGTTATAGAGAAATAAAATTTAATCTCCTTATGTCCAAAATGAACTTTCATATCACGTAGTTTAGTTTTTGTTTTCTTTTCTAGGGGTTGTATTGATGAGATGATTTAAAATTATATAGGGTAGCTTGTGATTATGATGAAATGCTAAACATTTATTATGAACCTGAACTAACTTTTCTTTGCAGTCAACTCATTTTCTCATTATAGTGAAGTTATGGAAGGCTGTTTAAATTAGTCTAGCCCATGTTTCACCGATTTTTGATGATTTAATTAAAAATGATGCTTATTATCAGAGGATGATGGTAAATCAGCCTCAAATTGAAGATTACGTACCACATCAGTCATGAGGACTCAGTCAGAGTAGCTCTTTGCACAGTAGCAGTGGCATTGGACTTGGAAAGGCTTCTCAATATTTGCCTCCTCTCCATCATGAAAGTTATAATCTAGACAATTACAACTACTTTTTCTTTAGTAAGGTAAAACTATATGGAAAGTTAAGTGTACAACTATTGGAAGTTTGTGGGATTGTTTTGTAGGTGACTCAACAAATGAAAATTCCACTTTCATATACAGATACAATCATTGGCACAACTAGTTCCAATAATAGCTACATGTGCAGGACTAGTGGAGCAACAATAGCTATCCAATAAAGTAGGGGAGTTCCTGGTGAAATGACAGTTAAAATATATGGAACTACTACACAAGTCCAAATTGACCAACAATTGATACAAGTTTAAAATCTTTCCACTATAATTTTTTGAAATTGCATATAGTTTTGAAGAGGAGAGTGGGAGGAAAATATTTTGCAGATGTCCCTAACAACCATTTCATCTTTAGCAATCTTGGAGATGAACTTAATGACACTATGGCAGTCACCTCACAATAGACCAAATGTAGCTACATACCCTATGTTAGACCATAATACTAGGATTCTTTCAGTTTTTCAACACGTTTAAATAGTTTCTTATTTCACTACAATCAAGTTGTGATATAAAAGTAAAGGTTAATGTTTATTAAGTCCCTTCTCATTCTTCAAATTTCATATTACTAAGGCATCATCCCAACTGTTAGCTTCTATATAAATATTTGAAAGTAACACATAATACCCAGGTGTTTCAGTGCTAATGTAAGAAATCTCTACATGCGCTAAGAAATGCATCCCAAACAAGTAGGTTATAGAGGCATCTATTCACTTAATTCATGTGCTTAGCACAACCAAGAAGGTCTATTGGGTAGGTTTAATGTTCCACTATAGTAAAAACTCTTGAATCATAATATCAAAATATTGCATGCTTTGACAATGGGCCCAAATTATAGAACAAAAGAATTGGACACATTATATTTTCACCTAGCTTCTCCCACACTCTTTTCAACATTATAGATAGAATAATTCAGTTGGTTTTTTACTTCCTCTTTCCCTATTGTTAGCAAGTGGTGCATGTGGATATATATGGAGGACTAGTAAAAACAAACATGTTCGATTATATGGGGCCTACCTAGGGCAGAACCTTAAGATTAAAGAACGTCAACTCTATGGAGGTCCAGAAGATATCAACAATGAACCCCTTACACTAGAATTCACATAAACAAAGACCAGAAAATCAAGGAAGAGTAGATTACTGACTACACCTCCAAGAAAAGAGAAATCGAAAGAGGAATCATTTGAAGCTCAACTCTAGATGAGTGTGAAGCAAAAGAAAAATATAAGTAAACAAAAAACATGGAGTGATGTTTCTTCACAAGATGTCGATGAGGACCTCAACACACCAGAAGACACTTTTCTCTTGGAACAAGTCTCACCACAACCAGACAAGGACCAACTCTATAGTGGCTTATTCGATAAGGATATTTTGGACATGACCCTTCAAAAATACACCAACATGGTGGCACCCAATAAATTGATCATTGAAAGGGCCCTAATCTGGTACATGGTAACAACGATTTCATGTTCAACAATCTTGGAGATGAACTTGATAACACTATGGCATCTACATACCCTATTTTAGACCATAATACCAAAGTTCTTTAAGTTTTCTAACACATTTAAATAGCTTCTTATTTCATTGTCGTCAAGTTGTGAAGTAAAGGTTAATGTAGTTTGTTAAGTCCCTACTAACAAAGATATTCAAACTGGTATGAGTTTCCTAAGACATTACACATCTTATATACTATTCAATGAGGCATACATCCTTCACACACCTCCAAATTTGAACCCGTGTTCCTTGTATGGAGTACACAACCTTCGCCATTAGGCCCAATCGGGTTGTATTTTAGGTTGAAGCAATGACTATACCTAGATTATTGCTCAAAAATCACTCTTCCCCTTTTTAATATTTCAATTTGACCTTTGTTGCTGAATCATGGCCCATTTGACAATTTTTCATATGTAGTAAGGAATTTTGAATGTAGACTATCTTCCAATCAAGATCCCTATGGAAAAATACACAACACTAAATAATAACACAACCTACATTACGATTCTACCCTGCTTCTTAATAAAATTCCCCTTGAGAAAAATTTGAACTCAAAAGAAATATTTGATTATATTATAATATGCTCTATTGAGTATAATATAATGTATATTTTAATTCTATTATGCATTTGAAGTCCCTATACCAGGTATAAAACTGAAGTAGTTTCAACACTAGATGTAAGTCGGGAATCTTAGGGGCAGGATGTGTTGCTGGTGATGAGGAAGGTATAATTCTTTTCAAGGGAGTGCAAAGGCTACATGACATGACTAATAATGAAGCAGAGGTGCAGGTCACCTTACTAGCAGTCGAATTGGCTGCTAACATGAATGTCTCGAAGGTGCATTTGGAAGGAGATTCCAAGGTAGTAGTGGATGCAATTATGAAAGGCGTATCCCCGAGTTGGAAATTAAATAAATTCATAGAACTAATTTGTTCAAAATTAAATAACTTCCAATATTTTCACATATCTCATATTATAAGGGTGGGAATGTGATATCGGATGTGTTATCAAATATGGCATGCGCTTTGGACAAGTGTGTGATGAGGTGGTGGGGAAGAGATGACACCATAATACAATGGCAGACTTAAATGATTTGTATTGACTTATACTTATGAGCAAAGATGAAGTGTGTGAGAAGGATGTTTATTCCTTCACCCGAGCATTAGGCTGGCTTGGCTGATATTGGCAATTAATACCAATTTTCTTTGCAGTGGCGACAGAGGCTAGGATGAACTCATTAATAAAAATTATGGGAATGAGTGTCTATTCAGTGTGTCTAGTGGGAATTTTTTGTGGCCCGCAAAAGTGGATTACTGAAAGAGTGAGGCTTGTTTCATGTTTGGAAAGTGAAATGAAGGCCAACTTCACGTTGAAAACCACAAAATTATTGATGGCATTCTTGAGGCATGTTCCGCTTGAAGGAACCATTGTTTCTGAAGAGTGTGTAGTTAGTTTTGGGGGAGGATGTGGAGGTAATTGGCCACAGATATCAAGCAAGGGAAGATATTTACTTCCTTATTATGGTGTGGGGGCTTGAATTAGACTCTTCATGTGCGTAAGTTGGTAGGGTAATGCAGGCAATTGTGCCACCAAAATATTTGAACAATTTGGAGTCATTGCTAGATTGGGAAATACTTGGTTGGGGGTTTGATGTCTCTGATGATATTCTTGAGTACCACCAAGATCTAAGGGGCAGACATACTCCTTTCATCAGACGGCAGAAAGCGGTGAAGGCCAGGTTTAGAGAGATGATGAGAAGAGGGTGGGAGGCACTGAAAATGTATGTATAGATAATGGAACTGGAAGATATTATAAGGAAGGCCTATGAGGAAGCAGGGGATGTGGAAGCGAGTGGGAGAAGGCTACACCCAAGGAAAAGACACATAACTGCGAAGATGGCAAAGGTGCATGCGCCTCTGGCAATTCTTCCGGGTAGTGCTGGCTAATTTGTTTCTGGTTGCTTGCCTCTGTTCAATTGAGGCTTTTATTTTTTCTCATTAGACTTAAACTTTTAATTTTGATCTCGTATATGTATTGATTGTATGATAAGCGGTTTGATACAGTAGGATTTTTGGGTGGGACAACTTTGTATTCAGGTAGTGGTTTGTTTGAAATAGTGGTATGGTGGGAAGGTGGTTGGGTGTTTTTTGACCGATGATGTTTCCTTTTGAAGATGTACTACTTTATATTTATATTAATTAAATTAAACATTATTGATAAAAAAAAAAGTAGTTTTAGCATTGGCTAATTCTTTCTCTCTATGATGGGTGCAGTAGTATAGAACATAAAAAAACACATCCAGTTGTCTAAGTGGAGATCCAAGTTAACATTTTGATCTAGTAGGGAGTATCAAATAAACTAAAAAATAAAGGTAAAATGCAAGAGTGAATATGCTCGCAAATTCCTATAAGTGTAGTGTTGGTGTAGGAGCACCTAGAATCAACACCACCAAAAAAAGATTTTTCTATTTGTTGTCTTGGTTTGTTTGGCTTTATTTCACCATCTCTCTTCCGCCATATCTCTATGATTGCAACACCTAAAATGATTTTGAAGGGTTGATGTAAAGCCAATACATCCTCATAGCCTGGTGAAAGTTTTACTACAGATATATAGATACTATTTGCATTCATTTTTGTTGGTGTAATTATTTATTCATCATGGATATTATTACACCTCACTTAAGTTTACTTAGGTACATGCATTTAATAGTAGTTTGGGTATGAGACACTTGGGTGTTTGTGCCACAATGGGATAGTGTGTGTAGGAAAATTTCTACCTTTTATGGTGTTGATCTTATCTTATTGTTCTGATTAATTAAGAAAAATAGGTTTTCAGGACCTGAAACCTTTAACATAGGAGATTAGGATAAGACATCTAAAAGTCCAGAGCTTATAAACCACTTACAAAATGACTAGCAAAGAAGCCAGCAAACCAAAAAGACAGCAAAAGATAAAAACAACAAAGAAACTAGGAAAGCACTACACAGCTATAGTCTTCAGAAGGTCCTCCGCCTTTTTCACCAACTGGTCATAGGTGGCCCCAACAACTTTGAGATCCTCCAGGTCCTTCTTAGGTTTCTTTTCTTTCTTTTTGCCTCTAGTTCTAGTTTTGGGTCCTTGAGCATCTCCTATGACTTTAGTGTCAGGGTCGATATCCAGGGTCTCCTTCTCCTCGTCCAATTTGTTGATGAGAGTATTAGTGTTGCTAGCATGAATCTTCAGGATGCTTAAACTCTGTTCTACAATATTCTTGAGGCAATCCTCAATTTTGCTAACTTTATTGGTAGTGCCTGAAATAGTTTGATCAATAGCATCAGCAAGAGTTTTCCTTTCCAGCAGGTCTTTCTCTATTTTCTCAAATCTGGGGTTGAAGGAGTCTCTTATGTTTTTCAACTTTTGCAATGGTATTTTTCAAGTCCTCGATGTAATCAGCCATATTCTTCCCTTCCCCAGTGTTGATAGTTTCCAGAATCTAAATTTTGTGGCTGAGCTTTTTGTTGTCATCCACGACTTTCTTGTAACCAGTTATTAGCCACTCCATAGTGTCCATAAAACCTTGCATACCCTCTGGAGGAGGGTTAGGGGGAGGATCAATCTTACCGGGGATATCCTATTCCTTTTTTGGAGTGTCACAAATAGTAGCTATGTGTTCAACCCTAAAAGCCTTGCCAGTGGTCACCTACTCCAGGTACTGTTCAACTTCTGAAGTCTTTTCCTGCTTATAAGCCTCCAGATCCTTCACATTCTCCTCCTTCCTCTTATGCTTATTTCTTGTCTGAATGTGGACTTTAGTTTTCTTTTTTAGAGAACCTTGAGGTTTCTCCTTCTCTGAGTCTTCGGAGACCTCCTCCTCCAAGGAAGAGCTAATCTGGAGGATTCTACCTTTAGGTTTTTTACCCTTTGAGGAAGAAGGTCTTGTTTTCATATATTTCCTCTTCTTACCAATTTCAAAATCCAAAACATCCAAGCTCTCCTCAAAATCACTCGATGGGTCACTGTCGGAATCCTCATCCACTAAAAAGACAGAGTCAGACCCATCCTCCTCTGACTCTATAGAGGGCTACGGGAAGGCTATTTGATTGGCATTGAGATGGTCATAAATAAAGACCATTAAGCCTTGATGCATGGTAGTGTCCCCCATAGGGTTCTCTTTATAGGCCTTAATAGTGGCATTCATCGAGCATAACAAAAAATAAGGAAAATTAACCCTTTTATCATGCCTAAAATGATTCAGCAAAAAAAAATGTTAGCCATATACTTTAGTAAACCTACCATCCAATGTAATGTAGTGCATTAAAACAAAGAGGACCTCCCACCATGGTTTAACAAAAGCCCTAGGCGGATAGTAAGTTTTACTTAACTTCACTAGGCATTTTTCCTCCTTTTCGGTTTTAGGATATCTGTCAATGCCCTCCTTACTGACTTTTTTGTCTCTATAGAAGTTTCAACCTTCCCTTCTGAGGCCCGTGGCTTGGGTAATAAGGTCTTCATCAATTACAACAGACTGGTCTCCCATTTTCAACATACCCTTTCTCCAGTTTTTGTAGAAAAAATTGGTAACCATGCCATCTCGTCCATGGAGTCTCTCCATGAATTTTGAAAATCCACCCTTCTGTAAAATGCTCCAGACCGCCTCCTTCTATTTCCATTTCTTGCATCTGCTAGGCTCGTATCGTCGTCTCTTTCCGCCCATATTTTCATTGTTCATAGCTGAATTTGGAAACTTGCAAAGAGTTTTAGCCAGAAAGCTTATCGGAACTATCAATTTAACCCAAAAAGTGTGGGAAGTGATAGAATAAGTACTATAATAAATGAGGCTGTCATTATTATAATAACTCGAAGTACTCCATTTAGTCCTTTTCATTATTATTCTGTCCATCAAAAATCTTTGGAGCGCTACTATATCGGTCCTTAAAAATGATTAGTCTAACATCCTCAAGGAGTCCTTGTTCTCCCGTCCACATAATCATTTCATCTTTATTAACCGTCGCATTGGCTGCCCAGTCAACAGACCCATTGGCTTCACGGTAGATATGGGATTTGTATCTTTTTTCAAAAGTGTTGATAAGGTCTCTAGAAGCTTTTATGATATTGTCGATAGACCATGAGGGCTTAGAGGTCCCCTTGAGACATTTGATGATGTTGTTTGAATCCCCTTCAATCCATATGTAGGGGCAATTCCATTTTTTAGCAAGGAGAATACCTTGGAAAGCTACCATTGCTTCTGCTTTATGGTTTGTTTGGCTCCCTATTGGGATAGCAACCATTTCCTTGCAAATACCTTTATCATCTCTAAGAATAGCTCCACAACCCACATGGCCCAGGTTACCTTTTGCAGCACCATCAAAATTGACTTTGAACCAGCCATGAGGGGGGGTTTCCCACCTAGCTTCAAGTCTTTTATTTTGATTGGGGTCAGAACTACCAGCAATCTTAAAATTCCAGGAGCTTAAAATGTTGGATTCTAGGGGGTTGGTCGAGAAACAAGGACCCTCAATGATCCCAATATTCTCCACAATCACCCATTGTTTTTTTTGGAACACAATATCCTGATTGAGGGATATGTCCCTAAAGATATGGCTATTTCTTTCTTTCCATAATCCCCACAAGATGTGAGGAAGTGATAGCTGCGATAGAGATCTCAAAAAGAAGTTAGTCCAATGAAGATTCCAAGAGGAGAATAGTTCACTGATAGTGTTAGGAAACACCCAATCAATGCTAAAACTTTTAAGAAATCTTTCCCAGACTGAGGTAGAATAGGAATAGTGGATGGCCAGGTGGTCCACAAACTCTTCCCCCTGAAGACACAATGCACATCTATTAGGGAAGGCAACCTCTACCCTTGAGGTTGTCTAGGGTCAAGATCTTATTTTGAAGGATGGTCCAATAGAAAAAGTTGATTTTGGGGGTCAGATCCTTAATCCAGGCTTTAGAGCAGAAAGGATTAACAAGAGGGGTGGAGGAAAGAACACCATACATTGAAGAAACAGTTATAATACCTTTGGGTTCATGTTTCCAAATAAGGGAGTCTTCCTCTTTATTCAACCAAACCGAATACAAATGGATCTTGAGCTTAGTAAGGCTAGGGTGGATACTTTCAATGTTCTGCCATTTATTGCCAAACCAATACTCTACAACTAAAGGGCTGAAAATTCTAATACAGAAGGGAGCATGAGGGGCCCATTCAGGGATTTCAGTCAAAGGTTTATCAAAAAGCCAGGGGTCTTCCTAGAATTTAACTTTCCTACCATTTCCTACTTTCCAAATCACTCCTTTAGCAATGCTTTCTCTGCACTTAGAGGCATGATTCCATATATAGGACCCATTAATACTAATTTCCGAATTGATAAAAGAAGAAAGAGAGGAGGACAGAAGAGAGTACTTACTTCGCCAGATTTTACACCATTTAGTGTCTGAATGGAACATTCTCTAGACCTGTTTGGACAAAAGAGCTTCATTTAAGGTTCAAATTCTTCTCAAGCCCAGACCTCCTTTACTTTTCGGTTTGCAAACCTGATCCCAAACCACCAAAGACATTCTTTTCTTGTCCTCAACCCCTGACCATAGGAATTTTCTTTGAATTTTCTCAATTGCGTCAGCATACTTAACTGGAATTCTGAAAAAGCTTAGGGCATACATCGGTATACTTTGAAGAGAAACTTTTAGAAGTTGAAGCTTTCCAACCTGACTTAAAAGGGCTCCTTTCCAACCAACTAGTTTTTATGAAATTTATCCACAAGTGAGCTCCAAAAAGGATCAGGAGGTGCAATGCCCATGGGGAGGCCAAGATAGGTCATAGGAAGATCAACAATCCTACATTCCAGGAATCTGCTGATTTTTGTTATCTTCTCTCAGGAGTATTGATGAAAAAAACTTCTCTTTTGACCCAATTAATAAGCTGACCAAAAGCTTAGGCAAACTTACAAAGAGTACTCTTCAGGATTTTAGCTTCAGAGATACTAGATTCCCCCATGATAATAGTATCATCCACAAACTGTTGGTCGGAGAAAATAAGGTTAGCAGAAGAAGGTTGGAGTCCCTTAAAGGTGCCTTGCATAACTATTTTTTCCATGGACCTTCCAAAACATTCCGCCATAATGATGAAGTGGATGGGGGAAATGGGATCCCCTTGCCTTAGTCCTCTAGAAGCTTGGAAAAAGGGGGAAGGGGAACCATTGACAAGAACAACAAAAGAGGCTGAGGTGATAAGTTGGCTGAAGAGGTCGATAACTCTAGTGGAAAAACCATAAGCCATAAGAACCTTCATAAGAAAAGGCCAGTCAACCCAGGCATAGGCCTTGGAGAGATCAAGCTTGAGGATGAGACCCTGCTTCTTAGCTCTAACAAGAGAATAAATGTTCTCATGGATAGTTATAATAGAGACAAGAATTTGTCTTCCAGGGCAAAAACCATTTTGTTGATGATTAATCAAAGCAGGAAGGACAGACAGAATTCTGGTAGTAAGAACCTTGGAGATAATCTTATAAAAAGAATTGCATAAACCGATTGGTCTAAACTTGTCCATAGAGTCTAGACCTTGGGTTTTGGGGATGAGAGCAATGAAAGTACCATTGATTTCTTTCAAAAAATTTCTAGCCCCAAAAAATTCCTTGACCCCATTGGAGACATCTTTCCTGACAATGTCCCAAAAATCTTGGAAAAAGAACATGGGGGAACCATCTGGGTCAGTCGCTTTGTTACCATCAAAAGAAAAAATGACATTTTTTATTTCCAAGATTGAAGGAATGGAAGAGAGGGAGACATTCATCTATTCATCAATGAGAAAGGGGATATTATGAAGGAAAGAAGTTTGAGCTTCAGCATCCAATCTTTGATCCCTCTTGAGCAGTTCCGAGAAATACCTTTTAGCTTCATTCCTTATTTCTTCCTCCTTGACCAACTCCCCATTATCCATAATTAGTTTGGTTATCCTATTAGTCTCTTTATGCTTGATCATCGACATATGAAAGAATCTTGTATTCCTATCTCCTTCCTTAAGCCAAATGCATCTTGATCTCTGCTTCCAGAAAGTTTCCTCTTTAGCAATGATTTCATAGTATTTTTTAAGAGTCTCATTTTCATCAGCAATGGACACAGTACTGAAACCATCCTTATGAATTTGGGCTTGTATTTTTTTTAGGTCTTCCTGGACTTTACCTTTAGCCTCAAAGATATTCCCAAAGCTAGATTTATTCTAGAGTCTTATGTTATCCTTTACACTTTTAAGCTTCTTAACAACTCTGTACATAGCAGTTCCCTCAACTTGGATACTCCATCATTTCTAAATATTACTTTTGATATCTGGGTGAAGGGTCCACATTTTTTCAAATCTAAAGGGAAAGTGTCTCCTTCTATTAATTGAATCGGCGATGAAGGTGATAGGAAAATGATCTGGCCTAACTCGAATGTGGGCCGACAGAGAATAGGAAATAATGACCGTACCAGTCATCAGAGATGAGAGTCCTGTCAAGACAAAATTGGATAAGATCATTACCAGTTCTCCTATTAGTCCAAGTGTAATTGCAGCCCTGTATTTCCACATCATTGAGAGCCTGAGTATTAATAAATTCCATAAGGGCTAGCCTACTTTCTAGCTGAGAGGGGCTTCCTCCAAATTTTTCCTCCTCTCTCAAAGGAGTATTGAAGTCTCCCATGACTTTCAGCTTGATTGGACAGGATTTTGCCCAATGACCTACTTTTTTACAATGGAAGCAGGCAAAGGGGATAGATTCATATTCAATTTGTTGTTTCCATGTTCCCAACTTTGACACTAGATCTATCTATTCTAGCAAATCTGCATCATGGGCTATCCCTACACAAAACCTAGCATGCGTGAGTCTCCTTTTTGAAGCTGTGACTGGGTCTATAGAGAGGAGTTCACCAAAGGAGCTTGCAATTCCTGAGAAGCTACTTTCTGCCCAATATTCAAGAGGAAAACCTGGAAGCTTTACCCATACTGGGACTTGTGCCAAAAGAGAGTCGTTTATGTTCAAATTTGGATGCCATTTCCAAAGAACCAAAGCTATCTTTCCTACCATCTAGAGACTCCCACATAGTATCCTTAATTTATCTTCTTCACATGAAAAAGTAAAAGACAGGAGGCCTTTAGGTAAAGCCGAGATTTCAACATTACCCTTCAGGGCCCATTTTTGTTAGACATAAGCTTTAACAACTTTGATATTTGGACGTGAACACATAAATTTGCCTACTAGGGAGTTCAACATACTATTTATATTATGATCCAAAACTAGATCAGGAATAGAGATAGCGAATTTTCCACCGGAAGGATCAGAAATATTCTTGACAAGAGGTAAAGAGGATTTACCAAATGGTTTAGTTCCAAAAAGGGAAGACCCTTTTTTTGTTTCTTTTCTGCTCTCCAAGGACTCTTCACGTGGGTTGGGCCCCCTGCTGGACCCTCCCCCAAAAGCCTAGAGGAACCCTCTTTCTTCTCTAGAAGAGTACCACCAGTCTGCGAGATGTCAACAACCTTTGGAATGTTCGAAGGCTTATCCTTCACTCCTATGGGGCCAGCTACTTTGTTATGGCCACTCCCACCATTGGAACCAAAGTTCCCACCTTGCAGAGAATTTGAATTTTGAATTCTCCCATTGTCACTTCCTACTCCTCCAAGCTCTCCCATTGTCGCTATGATTACAGTCATTATCTTATTGTTACATTCCACCTCATGTGGAATATTATATTTTTTCTCCTACCTACCACACCTATTTCCTACCTACCCTTGTTTCTTATTGAGCCACATGTCATGTTTGTGCACTCACATATCCATATAGCCTTGCCTATATAAACAAGCTCATCTACATTGTTTACATGGACATTCATTGAACGATTGATGATCCAGTTGATCATATTTTGCATCTTGATAGAATACAGTTTATTCCTATCATCTATTTTTTCTCTCTTATTTATGATTTCCATTGCCTCTAGATCTTGGCAAAATCTCACATGGTATCAGAGCCATTAGAGTTTCACTGGTTTGTCAATTGAGAGAAATTTGATGCTATTTGAGGTTGTATATTTTGGAGCTTTTTATTGCAGGTTTTTTTTTAAGCTTGATGAGTCAAATCTAAGGTCACCATTGGATTGAGGAGGTCCAAGAAATTTAGTTTTTCCTTTTGTTTCATCCAAATCGGACTTCAGAGGCCAAATCTAGAGGCATTTGAAATTTGAAGCTGCGACGGAAATTTTCCAGAAATTATAATTTTGCAGACAATTTTCAAATAGTGATATCTCACTCATCCGGACTCCTTTTTTCAAGCAATGTTTTTTGTTTTGGGGTAGAATTTCATGATCTGTATAGTGGTGTAGGAGTTTTCTAATTTTTGGATACAGGTTTTTCTAAAATTGTGAAATCCCATTTTTTACAACTTTGGAGGTTTCGTTCAGGCTCATATGGACTCCTTTTCAGGTGCCTATTTTTTTGAAAGTGCATAATTTTTCATCTACTTTCATAATCAGCCATTAGTTTGTAATAATTTTGAGTAGAAATTAAACTTTTAGTATTTGGTACTTGTATTTTGCTTGGATCTCAGTTTAGATCACTAGCAATATTTGTTGAAGTCTCTTATATCTCATTTTGAGAATTTGTAATCAATGAAATTAGAAGTCCAATTTTCCATTATTTGCAAGTACCAACATGATCATTTTATGGGGGGTCAATTGTTCATTTATATCTCTTGGCGAAATTTCATTCGGAGGCATCTTCATTTGTAGTATTCTATAAGGCTTCTTTGTTGGTGGCATCATTTTCATGTTTCCACATTTGAATATTTTATCGTGATGTATGCTCTTGTTTGAGCAATGTTGTACTTGCACTATCATAAAGTGTCACACCTCTTTGTATCTTGTCATTGTTGACATATTTGATGTAATCCTCTTGTACACATAGATTAGGAATAGCTTGTGAGACTTGGTGCATGGCTCTAGTTAAGACTTAGATTGTACACATTTGTGCATGGCTCCCGTGAGACTTGGATTGTATTAGTATTTCTGTCATTTATGAGTATCCAGATGATACTCAAAGAATGTTGTCTCCATGCCTGATCTTCATTTTGTTGCAGCGAGTGATTCATCGTCATTGACCTGGTGCCTAGTTTTGTCATACTTTGACATTATTGGTGCAGCATAGGCTCTCATTCTTCCTTATGGGGAGGTATTTTTGGTCATCATCATTGGACCATCCTTGAAGGAGATTCAACATTGAGGAAGGGCTTCATGGTCTCTTCTTCTCTCTTATGGGGGGGACTTTTTCCTCACATGAGGTTTTGTTCTTCTCATTCATCATTGAGAGCATTATGTGCTTTCATCATCTCTCTTTTGGGGGAGGGTTTTTTCCCATTGGGTTTTTCTCTCTTTCTCTATTTATGGGAGATTGTATTTGCATTTGTACATGGGTACCTAACATGGCCTTGTAGTCGGGACCCATTTTGCATTGCTTAGTTGCATTGTAGACTTAAGTGCATTTCCCTAAGTTGTACTTAAGGGTGGGTGTTGGTGTAATTCTTTATTCATCATGGATATTATTACACCTTACTTAAGTTTACTTAGGTATATGCATTTAATAGTAGTTTAGGTATGAGACACTTGGGTGTTTCTACCACATTGGGATAGTGTGTAGAGGAGAATTTCCACCTTTTATGGTGTTGATCTTATCTTGTTGTTACATTCCACCTCATGTGGAATATTATATTGTTTCTCCTACCTACCACACCTATTTCCTACCTACCCTTGTTTCTTATTGAACCACATGTCATGTTTGTGTGCTCACATATCCATATAGCCTTGTCTATATAAGTAGGCTCATCTACATTGTTTACACGGACATTCATTGAATGATTGATGATCCAATTGATCACATTTTGCATCTTGATAGAATACAGTTTATTCCTATCATCTATTTTGTTCTCTCTTATTTATGTTTTCCATTGCCTCTAGATCTTGGAAAAATCTCACAATTTTCGATCATGTTCATCTTATTGTGTGAGGGAAAAATAGTGCAAGGAAAGGTATTACCACTCAGATTATGGTTTTGGAGAGGAGAGTGGGAGGAAAATGAATAGGAATGATGTATTTTTTTGTAATTCCTAGTTTTATTTTTCTTCGTAGATTATCCAGGATACTATTTACATTCATTTTCGATCATGTTCATATTATTGTGTGGGGAAAATAGTGTAAGGAAAGGTATTACCACTCAGCTTATGGTTTTGAAGAGGAGAGTGGGCGGAAAATGAATAGGAATGATGTGTTTCTTTGTAATTCCCAGTTTTATTTTGCTTAGTAGATTATCTAGGATTGAGAATGTAAATTAAGCAAGGTAGCTAGTAGTATGTGTAGTTGTCATGATGAAATAAGTCATCTAGAAGTCACCTCCAAATGTATTATATTATCAAGGTAAAACTGGGGTGGAGAAGATAATACCACATTAAAGAAATAATACTTAATGATTGACATAATAGACTCTAACAAACTAACTGCTGCAAAAAGTCATCTATACATCACATAGAAAACCATTTAAAAATGAGGCAACCAATTGGAAAACATGTGCACAGGAATGTAAAGTAATTTGAAAAACTTGGCCACAACTCCAAATGTCAAACATTGCAAAATTCCTCTGCTTATTTGTTTCTGATTTTTCCACAATTAGCCTACAAAAGGACAACCTTCAATGAAATGCATACCATAGAAAAAGAGTGGGTATACACATAGAACAAAGAATGACATTCATATTCAAAGAAAAATATAATGATATGTATACCAACATCAAAGATGCCATATCAATAAAATTACACTCAAAATTTTATCATAGAAAAAGGGTGGGTATACACAAGAAATGCACAAAAAAAAAAAATCATAGTCACACAAATTAATCATGAAAACAATCTAAAAAATTAGAAGCATGTACATACCGGGTCTTGTTTGTAATCATTCATGTCAACCTCACCAAACATGTCAACTTCAACGATTCCAGCTTCTCTATGTTACGACAACCAGCAAACAAACCTAATAGCTGATTGTAAGTCATAGCATTCCAAAACTTGACCAAAAAATACTTAAAAAATAGAGCAAATCTGAACACAATGACCTAAAACATTTGTGATTTACCAAGAAGTAAGACGTCCCACTCCACAAGCTTTTTCCTTGAAAAAAACAATGACATCCACCTAATCAAATTTCATAACATAAAAATTAAAAAAGGAGAAGTTAAAAAAGAAAAAGAAAGCCACAAGCCTAAATATATCATCTTGCATTTTACACACTTGATTTAGGTTTGTATACTTTATTTGGCCTTGCTATTCTATTGTCAACAGTGTAGTTCAAATTTTAATCGATATTAATTAGTGGAGCTTATACATTTGCACATTTTAAATTTATATCTGTTTTCTATAATTTTGGGATGTAGACTTTATCTCTGAGTCAACAAAAGTTTATCATGGTACAATGAGAAAGGTATAGAGGATTCTAGTTATGGAAGACAAGGTTTCATTCTATAGGCTACCTTCTAAAATCAAGATAGCAGCAAATATCAAAGTAAGGATCGAAAGGGTAGAAAGATAACATGTGGCCTTATTGTTTATGACAATCATAGTCATGAGACAGTAGAGTACATGAATCTAGCATTCTACTTGGAGGGTTTAAAAGTGGTTGAAATCCCAAGAAGTATAATAATTATATTTCTGACAATTCAACACCTTTACTAAGAGGATTCAAATTCACATAAGAATCTGCAATATATTTCCTTAGGAAAAGGTATATACCTACTACAAAAGTGTAGATTGTTGTTGCTGAGATGAAAGTTGCTTCTAGTTGGCCACTGATAAATGAGATAATTGAGCTCCCAAGAGACCTGAATTGTGTCCTTGCTGCTAAACCTGCTGAAGGTGCTGAAGATAATTCTCCCTTCGATCTGGTGCAACCTCATCCCTTTCATGAAACTGACCTTGAAAACATACAAACCAAACTCAAAAGTGGTTTTCGACATCCTCATATGATAATAAAACTCGAATGCTTATTACAAAAAGAAATCCGTTCTTTTCATTAATATGTCACAATATGTGCAGTCTACATTCATAGTCTTATTGGGTTTTAATTATTAAGTAGACCTTCACAAAATTGATTTTAAAGAAACTGTAAAATAAACAAGATAAAAATCATCAAAACAGTATAAAGATCCTACAATTGAATGTTTAGTGTCACATTTTGACAATCAATGAGCCATCAAAGGATCATATTTCTGTAATGTGTAGTGAAATATTTTGTCTGATTTTTTAATTGGTGACGAATTCATCTGAAACATTGATCAAATAACCACACATCAAGCTCTGGAAAATAGAACCCATCATGAAGGAGAAAAATAGCATCAATCATCAAAAATAAATTATCTACCGGAGAAACAAGAAAAGATTATCGGCCTAGAAATGAAATGCAGATGAAAAGATTGACAAGATGAACTGGATAGGACAACAACAAAATATCCAATGAAACACAAACCATTCATCAAAATGTGATACAATGTACATATTTATCAATATTAATGACTACTCAGTTCATCTCCTAGATGCCTACTCAACTTTTATTGTATATAGGATATATAAAAGGTAAAATATTATCCTACTACACCTAGGGATTATGTACAGTACATCCCCCACCTTAATCCCTAGTGATAGTGGTAAAACTATTGTTTTTGTGCACTGAGCAACTTGTTAATGGCACCTCATTTGCTTCATGCTAAGCTCTAGTCTTCCGCAAAAAGTTTTGCTTGAGTGATAGCTTATTCGTTTCCGCATTATATAATTTTTGTTAACCAGGATATTGACTTGGCAAAGACTTCAATTTGTTTTCATGAGTTGAGTCAATTGTCCATAACACTATATCACATTTTGATAGAATATCACACCCTTCAGTTATGAAGGTTTTTTAACACCATTTTCTCCGATAATTGAAACTTAGCGTTAATTATGAGCAATGAAATTGTGAGTTCAACACCATTTTTATGCTAAGATAAAAGTTAAAACTCAACATTACTTGTTAGTTATAAACTTTGAAAAAGAAGGTTGTTCAACTTTTGTCTCCATCTTCTATCTCTAGGCTGATTGCATCATATTTTTTTGGTGCTAATTGAAACTCAACATTACTTGTGAGTGCTTAAATTCATGAGTTCCCCACTATTTTCTGTGCTAAGTGAAAACTCAGCATTACTTATTAAATTTGTAGAAGAAGATCATTCTACTTTTGTCTCTACCACATGTATCTTTAGCTTGACTGCACCCATGTGAATTGGGTAATCCAAGCTTATTGTTCCTATCAGTAACCTAAAAGTGTAATTCAAGCTAATAGGAGCTCACAAGTCATAAATGGAAGTTAGGGAAGCTAATACATAGTCTATGGATGAAATAAGACATTAAAATTGTCATATCAGTTTATGGTGGAAGTTAAAAGGTGCAGAGATGACACATAGTCCTTAGAGGACCATATAAGGACCCTATGAAGTTTAAGTGCAAGGATTGCCACATGAAAGTAAAGCATGTTCTAGATGAAAATGATCCAATATGTATGACAATAGGATCAAGAAAAGGTATACATAATAAAGATATCCACCAAACACAAAAAAATAAGGATAGTAATAAAGATTCAATTTTGAAGGTCTGAATAGAGATCTATTAACCCAGTTCACTAAAACAGTCCTGCAAAGATGACAACCTTTTAAATCATGCAAGGTAGTTAAATGCTTAAAAAATATGGAGTGGTTGAAGTGATAAAATTGGTGAGATATGTTGACTATAAGGAAGACTGTCATATGGCATGTGCTCAAGATAACAATATGAAGATAAATATTATCATATTTCATTTATAGACAATGCTCACAAGTCAATCTAGAACACTCAAGGGACACCAAAGGATTCTCACAAGATAGGGATAAAGAGAGCAGATCTTCATGACAAGAACACTTAAGTGCCAATATTGTAGCAAGAACATGTGCACAATAGAAGATACATAATATCTCAATGATAATACAAAAGGGCTTGTATACTATATAATGGTGGGGTTTGTGAATGATAAAAGGTTAGAAGTGAAGCACCATAAGGATGAAACAATTTTGTTCTTTATTGCTATCATTCAAAAGAGTCTATGAATGCATGCAAAAGAGTAGACAAAAGGCAATCACAGACATGAAGACAATATTTTTGTTAGACCCTAATTGGTTATCTTTCAAATCCTTACCTAGTAGAGATCACTGGATATTGTCAAGCACCTAGGCAGAATTATCTAATTTCTAGATATAGTGAGAAAAAGTAGTCAAATTCATTGATAGAGGTTTTGAGCCTTGATATGGAAGATGGATGCCAACATAATAATTGATAGTGATATTATGAATTCAAATATCTCACAAGGCGCTATTAGTTGTTGGTAAGCAAGGGAGTTTGAGTTGTTACATTGCAAACATAAGTATGACACTTTCTTAAACATGGATAGTCCAAGTAGAGGATAATGCCAAGTCAAATTAACATACTGAGTAGAATAACACGGTGGACTGGTAATGTTAAGGGAGGTGTTCAAACAATTGTACAATGCATATAATCCATAGCAGTCAATGAAGATCTATTTTCTACTGCTGCAAAATAGAAAGTATGATCATTTTTGGGTGTATGATAGGCATAGGTCTCTATTGGACTTTGTAAGGGTTTCATTGTCCTCTTTGGAAGTTGTTAAACCCTCTATCAAAACTAGTCTAAATATTTAAACCCAAAGATGGTCAAGATAGACTATGACACTATTACTATTAGAAAAACACAACGACCCTTATTAGAAGTCAAAGACAGTGAAGAGATGAAAGCATCACAGTCATAAAGAATAGTTGTAGGTGATAGTAAGCTATTGTAAGAGGATTATAAATACATGCAAAAGAAAAAACTCCACACCCTAAGTTTTTAAATAGGAAAAGGAAAAGGAAAAAGAAAAAATCTAAGTTGATGGTGCAGCTCACCAGTGAGCAGGTTCAGAAGGAGTCATGAAGAGCTTAGCAAGGCCTCCTCTGAGAAATGGTCCCGCCAGTGAATCCATTATCACTACCATGACTAACTAAACACAAAAATAAACATGAATCAATCAATTAGAAATTAAAATAGATTAAAACATTTGTTTCCAAGATAAATAGTATACATTGTGAAAACTTAAAGATTAAAAGAAAAGCATCCTTTAAAGTGGTTAGATCTAAAAAAATTTATCTATTAATTTATATTATAAACATTAAATTATATGAAAATAATAAAAAACTAAATCAATTAATATTAGATAAATGTAATAATTACATCAAAATATTAAATTATATCAAATATCTAAAATGTAATGCCCACCATGGTCACTGTAACACCATGGAGAGTAGGCAAGCCATACCAAATGAGTCAACCTACAAGATCAGTTACTAGAAAAATTGTTATTCCTAATTAGGGTAGGATATAAGAAAATGCTCTAACTAAATGGATTCCCCATTTCTTCCAAACACATCCATGACCAACCTCACAGAACTATGTCCAAAGATTTTCTAAATTCTACAAAAGATAAGTTAAATTATGTTGGCAAGGGAAGGGTTAGTGATGGTTAGAGATGTCAGAGTGCAGTTTTGAGGATGGCAAAATTTTTGCCAAATTTCAGAGCGTGGGAAAATAGCTTTTAAAATAACTTGAACAAACTAAAAGAAGATAAAATTTAAAAAAGTAATACAATATGTTGAATTTATGATGACTATTCAGAGACTCCTGTAGGGCCCAGCCCAGCAACAGGTTACATCTCCCTACATCTTAATAGACCTAGTGTGTGAGTCTCCAGCAAGACTTGCAAACCTAGATAGCCAGTTTCATCACCTTGGTTGTAGTCACATCATACAGTGAGGTCTTACACTACACAGACAACACCTCCAACATTTACTTGGGCATTCAGGACAGAGACAAACCAATTACCAGTAGCCTGTCATCCTTAAATCCTCTTCACATAGGAAATAAGGAGATTGCAGGCCTGTCGAATTGCAAGATCCATCCACAGAACCCTAGCCCTTAGATCTTGTTGGGAAGGTACTAAATTAGTCATCTGCAGGTGGCTCACTTATCATACTAGCAAACCATTAAGTCAAAGCAATTACTCAGATCGCTCCAGCAAGTGAATTATTACCATTATACCAGAGTCTCAGTCTACAGATATCTAAAATGTAATGCCCACCACAGTCATTGTAACAACATGGAGAGTAGGCAATCCATACCAAATACAATAAAGATAATAATTCTAAGGACAACTAAACTAGGGCTGACAGCTTCAAGGGTAGAGGGTTATTTCTTCTTATTATTATTATATTTCTTACTATAGTCAATTGTTCATATATAAACAATCTATTCATTTAGCAAGGAAAACAATCTATTATCTAGCAAATGGTCATTAGTTTTCATAGAAAAATATATGATTCCTATTCATTTTGGCAGGATAAACAAATCCTCTACATATAAGAAGAATACTCCATTAGATAATCTATAAGAATAAATATTTTTTTAAAAAATAGATATAATTTTTAAGAAGAATTACCTGGATGAAGAAATTTTCCCTCAATCAGCTACTATTTCTTGATTAAAAAAATAAAAGAAAAAACAATAGATAAAGATAAGGATGGACAGACTAGTGTGCACACCATAGACAGACTCTTAAAAAAATGGAAAAACAAGAAATAATGAAACGACAGAACAAAAGATTGTATTGAAAAAAATAATAATGAAAGAACTAACAGAAAGACAGAACAAAGCACTGACAGAAGAAAAAAATAAAAGAACATTAATTGGTTTGATAGAGGTTAGGGTTATGATCTTAAACATGAAAATGCAACACAGGCAATTGCAGCTGCCTTTGCCCCTGCGTGGACAAATAATGAAAGGACTAATAATTACCATCCCTCCCTTTAAAATGAGCTCCCTAAGAGAAATATTATGGTTTACATGGTTTGAATACCATGGTTTACTCCAATTAGTTATCCGCTTCAAGCATCTCTCAATGACTACCAAGCAAGAGACACTCGCTCCTTGCCATTTGAATTTTCTATAAATTTCGGCTCCATGTTAGTATTAGACATTTTCTCATCGGCGTGAATGACATCTGAATTTTCTTTTTTGTTCGAGTTTCAAACATTCTTTCGAGGTTTTTTTTATTAATTTAATGAACTAGTGATACATATTTAAACAAATTATTCTAGGTATTAAATTTTTAGTTATTTTAATTAAATTTGTATGTAATATGGTTTTATATCATGATTTTTATAATATTAATTACAACTTTTCATATTTAGATTTATAGTGGATTTGTTATAATCATTTATATTTTGTATATGTATTTATATGATTTATTAATAAGTTTTTCACATATAAGAATAATGGTGAAGAAAACATCAAATGTTGAAAACAACATACAATGGTGGCATTTATGTTTAATGATCTGACAGATTAACTATTAGTGAAGACATGTTACAATTGCACAAACCAAATGATTTTTCATTTAACTTATTCAATAAAAAACATCTATTATTAGAAAGATTATCAATATTATTCCAACCAAAATAAATAAAAACAACAAACAATGTTCTTAAGAACATAATATAAGAAAACTAAGGCAAAGATTCTTAGCAATTCATATAGAATACATGCAAGGAAGAGGTGTGGAGAGTGTAGAGGAAGGGAAACATCTATCCAATCATCAAGATGCTTCATGACATCGATGGTTGGATCCCCCAATAATTGTAGTTTGACTTGCCCCCGATTACAATTGTCATTCCATTCTCGTTCAAATCTAGTTCACTCCAATTTGCAGACCATTTATGTGTTTTTCTTTTCTTTTTTTATCATCTCCTTCTCATTTCATTATTGTTTTGAACTTTTGAAAAGGTTGCAAATTTGAGCTAGGAATTTATAGAAAGTATAATTTATTGTAGTAAGGAGATTTATACTTCTTCAATTAATTGTTTGATTAATAGATTTGATCAAATTTCTATAGTCTATATCAATTATTGTCTTATTTCTAGATTCACTGTGTGAGATTTTGTTAGGATCACAAAATCTCACATAGTGATAAGACAACAATTGTGTGATTTCAAAAGCATGGCCCTTCTTTTAACTTGCATTTAAGATGTCTGTTATAGTCTAATCATGCCACTTTACAAAGTTCTCTAATGTGAAAATAATCCAATTATAGCTTACAATTGGTCTAATGTGAAAAATGCTTCTTGATATTAATTTAATATCATGACTATGGTCTCTAAATAGAGACCTACAACATTAAATTCCTTAAATAGATGTTGAGGGTGTTCAACGATTTCTTGAATTTTTAGGTGAGTTATCGCATCTCTTGCTTCTATAAACTGTAATTCAACCCCTATATTATAAGAACCTTTCTTGATCAATTTATCTATCCTTTGAGATCTAATTATTACACTTGGTGTTGATTTTATAATAAAAGTTCAAAATTTTTCCCATGTGTACTAAAATTCATGGATAAGTCTTGAAAACTGAAATATATTATTCTTAATTGTTTAAACCATTTCCCACCCCTGCTTGGCATAACAAACATTTTTTAATCTAATTGATAACTTCCAACTAAGAGTTTAATATGATGGCATTTATCACCACAAGGGAGTTGTTGTCCATTATCTATCATGACTTGAAAATTCGAGAGTGGATAAATAAAAAAATTGAGCTCATGAGCTATCCTTCTATCAATAATTTTTTGTGTACTACCACTTTAAAAAAACACTTTCACATTTTAGTTTTTAATATTACTAGTTAATTTTAGTGCATGTGGTGTATTTATTCCATTTGATGCTTGTAGGGAGATAGTAGTGTTTTCTTTTTCCCTAGAATCCTCATTCTTAAGTTTTATATCTCGTTATTTTACAAGTACTTTTCTCTCTTCTTCAACCTCATTTATTTTCTCACTACTAGAATAGTTATGACTCTTTGACCCTTTGCTATCACAATTTTGACTTATTCTTGTAGACACACAAAAAAATTCATTAAAATGTCCTTGTAATTAAATTTAAATTTTCCCATTATCAGGTGGATCCTTATTATATAATATTCTTATTATCTATTATTCATAATATATTATCCATTATTATTCTTTTTCACAATATAATATTCATTTCTCATTATCCCATTATTCTCCATTATACTATTCATTATATTAATATTCATGTCCATATAATTATTCCAATAAATCAATAATATATTCATTATTGCATTAATTTCATTTAATTATATAATCTATTAATAAAATTATTCTTCATTAAATCCATTTTTTTTTATCAATTTCCTAAATCTCTCTCATATCTATTTCATCCTCTATTTATCTTATTTCACATCTATGAATTACATTCACTTAATCCATGTGGGACAAACACCTCCAAGCTAATATTTTATCTCACATTCACTCTAATATTGGATCCACCCCTAGGGACATCTATAAATACCTTAATCCTCATTTATAAGCCTGACAAGTTAATGAACATCTTGCATTTTGCATCTCTCTTTCTCACATTCTTTATTTTCTTAATCATTATTGCATCTTTGCTTATCTTGTATTCATCTTTCATAGCTTCAAATATTCTTCAAATCTCCCTTCAATCATAGGTCTTTGTGCAAATTCTTTTAATGAGAGCATCTAAAATTTGAGCACGAAGTCTTAATTGATAGGGGTGCAATAGATTTAAAATTCCTATTGATTTGCATGTCTGGTTTGTTTTAGTGTTGAATGTGTGTTTTGCAGGCACTCTATTGAAAATGTCGAGTTAAATCTAGATCTTGACTCTATTGGCAATTGACACTCATAGGTCTCATATGTTGTCATTGATGGCAACAAGATTCTGTAGAAAGCATACACTGGCAGATACCGGCACCGACATTCAACACTTCAGTGAAGCCGACATCAGTCTAGGATTTGGGAAAAGGTTTTATTTGTAAAATAATTTTGTAATAATTGTATTGAGCCGACATTGAATATCTTTTGTAACGTGTTATAAGGCATATTATTTGTAAAGGGTATATAAGTCAGTTTATTAGGTCATTTTGATATAGGACAATGAATACAACAAAGGTGGAGAAGAAAAATGATGCGAAGGATATGTATGTAGATCATTTGTATGCGAAATTAATATCATGCAATGGTTAGTAAATAGTTTGTAAAGCTTTCTTAGAGTAAGGGAGTTACCGGCAAAAGGGTTTAGGGTTTATGAACTAGTACAGAACAGAGCTATAATCAGAACTCTTTTTGGCATTGCAGATGCATTTTGTGAGTTCACCATTATTGTTTTATCTCAGCATAATCCTAAAGTTAGTCAGACTCTTTTGTGTTGAGTAGTGTGCTCTAGGTAGTGTGCCTTCTTGCATGTGCAGGCCCTCATGCTATGTAATATCTTTCATATGGCTAGTGAATAGATATTGTGGGTCACAAATCCCGCCATGGTTTTTCCTCTTTGAGGTTTTCCACATATAAAATTTAGTGTGTTATGGTGTTCATTCATGTGGCTGGTTTATTTACTTCATGTTATATGTTTCTTCATTTACCGATTTATATGTGTATGTTATAATAAGGTACAATCTTATATCACCAGTAGAACACTGATTCACCCCCCTCTCTATGTTATTGGATTCCTTCTATTCCAACAATTGGTATCAGAGCCTGGTGCCTCGAAGGAAGTGTAACAGCTTGAGGAAGATCCTGAAACCGGAATAATTGAATATGGCTATGGAGAAGCAACTTGAGATGGCACTTGAGGATTATGATGTTGAAAGGTTGAAGAACTTAAAGCTGCAAGATGAATTGAATTCTGCTAATGAATTCATTCTTGTTCTACAAGAAAGGTTATCATCTGCTCAAGCTAGGAGGAAGGAACTTTTGCAAAACTAGGATGATGAAGAGAAAAATGCACTTAAGGAACAATGTCAGAAGTTGAGTTAACAAAACATGCTCATCAAGAATGAAATGCAAGACCTGGCTATGAGGATGTCAAAAGAAATTGAGGATAGAAAGAAGGAAGAAAATCTTGTTGTATTTATGAAGAACAAATTTGAAGAATGTGGCAGATTGGCTCATGAGAATGATATGTTGAAACTGATTTAGTACAATTCTAGAATAATGACCAAGAGCTTGAAAGACAAATAATGACTCTGAGAAATGATCTAACTATTGCAAGTGAGTATACAGAAAAATTCAGGATTAGTGTTGCATAGCTGGATGATCTATTGAAAAGACAAAGGAAGAATGAAGATTCTAGAGGACTTGGATTTGAACAAGGTGAAAGCTCCAGTACTGCAAATAAAGATTAGACAACCGGTATGAAGAACTCATTAGACCAGAGGAAACTAGTAAGGCAATCTAATGCTTACAAATTTAATGGTAGATGCTTTGTTTGTAAAAAATTTGGGCATATGGATAAACAATGTAGAAATAGAGCAAATCAAAACTACAATTCTGCTCTCGATCAATGCACAAATTGCAAGAAATGTGATCATAAGTCAGAAGATTGCAAAATGAGTGTTAAGTTTCATGCATGTGGAAAGTTTGGACATTTGGCTAACCAATGCATATCAAGGAATGACACTGGATATGGAAAAGTAATTCAAAAGAACAATGTTACATGTTATGCATGCAACAAAATAGGTCATATATCTAAGTACTGTAGAAGCAAGACTAAACCGATTAGAAATGACAAAGAAAATGAGAAAGGAACGCGGAAGGTAGATGAATTACATCAAGATCACACCAAGAGATGGGTTAGAAAGTCTAAAGAACCAAGTGGAGATCCAACTACACCAGTAACTGCACCAATAACTCCATCGGTAGAATAGAGCATTCCTGCACCGACAAAAAATTCAACTGTTAACTAAGGCAGATGCCTTAGGGGTTGGCAAATTCATTGCAAATCTTGCATATTCCCCAGAAGAGATTTGGAGAGTGGTATTGATCATTTACAGAGGTTTATCCAGCATATAACTATGAAACCAGCATCTGGTAGGGCACACCGCTAAGCATTTATGACAATGAAGAATTAAGATTTACTCACTGATAAAAAGGGAAAATTGACTCATTTTCACTCACCCAGCACTCAAGAAAACCAGAGCAAAGAAAAGGTGAATCATAGGTGATCAAAAGTGAGAAAAGGCATTCTAAAGGTATTTCCAGTAGTTTTCTGAGAAGTCATCAAGATCTTTCAACCGACAATTGTTACCCAAGTATTTCTTTGAAATGGCATCCAGATCATCCTCTTCTCCTACTTTCATTGTGAATCCCACTATAGTTGAGGTTAAGGATAGGCTTAGACATTTTCAAAGAGGTTCCTCAAATAGCAATGAAGGAAGACTCTATTGGCACATTTTCGAGGGTTCCCGATGGCGTGGAAGATGTCAGAGCTTATATTCATTGCACTTTGGAGGAATTAGGCACTAAGGAAATTAAGGGAATGTATCAATCTGTGATATTGGGCAGCTTCGGAACAAACAAGCCAAAATTTCAATTCATTGAAGACCTAGGGCTAACTGGAATTCTATATATACCGGAATTCAAGGATGAAATGGTTAGATATGTTCTGAGCAGGGTCCATAATGAATTCATCTCATTGGACCGACCTCATATGATCACCAAAGAAGCAATTCAAGTGGTCATCGGATTACCCAAAATCAGGAAGGAACTCGGAAAGAAGATCTCCAACACTGAGGTGGAAAATCTCATCGATGCAACCCATGATGGAAGGTCAATGAGGATAAGCACCATTAAGGACTCAAATGCAAAATTTTCCAGCATGATCATCGGTTACAAGGTAACACAGTCAAATCAATTAAACTTTGTTGCCAATTCTTGTATCCATGCTACATATCAAATGATAAAAAATGATGGAAAATTCAAAGGATAGATACACAACTAGGTTCTGGACCTAAACCGGTAGATGATAAGGACTGAAAATAATGATTAGATTCAAGTGGTGGATTTGTTTACCCTCTTTTGTGAGTTGAATTGTTGAAATTAGGGTAAAGTGTTGAAAATGGAGGTAAAAATGTAGGATCAATGAATTACAGTCATCGGATTGAGGCACACACCTAGATCTGAGGAATATAAGAAAATTCATACCTGGTCCCTAAAAAAGCTCTGAAAATGTCAACACCATAGTGAAATTTGCCCTATTCCTCTGAACTTTTTGTACACCAAAAGGGGTTGATCTCTCTCTGTAAATAATGGAAATTTTGAAGGTCGCAGCTCCGTATTTATTTCCTACACATAGAAAGATAGGGAAATAGGTTGGGAATAGGGGCTTGCCTAAGTCAAACTCTAGTTAAGGAATTAACCTTGATTGAAATATTGCAAATACTGAAATAAATAATGGAAGGATATACCTCAGATCTGCAATGATTGATAATGATGTTTTTCTTCTTGAATGTAATCACATATGTTTTATGTAATGGCATGAACATGGTAAACCCCTAATCACATACACATGCTTGCATATGAATAATGTAATGATGCTCCACAATTGATGAATGAATAATGCAACCTTGAAGATCTCTAGAGATGCTTGATGATGAATACTTCAATGCTTGAACATTTAAATGCTTGATGATTATAATTTCTCCCTTTTATCCTTGTTGATGTATATGCAAATGAGAGGGGAAAGCCTCCTTATATACTTTCCTGTCAAAAATCATGCTAATTTTCCAACATAGGCTGACATAGAGAGGGATTTTCTAGTCAAATTTAAAAATACAATAGGGGCTTAAAATGGGGCCCAAATAAGGAGGACCAAGGCATGGTTCCCTAGTCCCAATGAGAACCAAAGTGCGACGCCCTAGTCCTACCCTATTTAGGGCCAATCTAAGGGGTCATGCGATGCATAAAGTGAAAATAAGGCCATATATACATGATTCAAACATAATCAAGTCTTAATTAAGAATTGGGGGATGAACACTAAGGTGAGGGACCAAAATGTGGACTAAATTGTAAGGGAGTACAATTTAGGATGCTACATTTACCTTCCACTTTAACCGGAGTATGAGCCTACACAAATACTCATGGTAAAGTAGATGAAAGAGAGATGAGAAGAGGAGAAAAATAACAAGGAGTATAAGACATCACTAATTTTGAGGAACTAAGCCCCCAATCTTAGGATCTTAACTCACTCAAACATATTCAAGGGCACACAAAAACAAGGCAAAAACAAAAAGTCAAACAAAGGAAAAAAACCACCCAACAAAATCTAAGAACCAAAAATAAGACCTCAAGTCAACTAGTCGAAGAGGCCTCGATATCAAAATGTCTCAACCACTAATATCACTTTGAAAAACATGACATCCCATGAACACAAGCAATCACATAAAAGAGAAAAGCACACATCATCCATGAACTATCATTAACAAAACTACAAGTTCATGAGAGGAAGGAAAGAGAAAGCATGAATACATGCTAGATGTAGTTTTCTAGATGGTCCATGACAAGAATGATGAAAAAGGACATGGATATCTCACCCCTAGATGTTTTTATCTAGGCGATACATGTTGGGGAGGAGAATAGGAATAGTATAGCTATTTTTAGCTATTTCCAATCATCATCTTGCATGTGTGCAAGTGATGTCTAGTTTGAAGTATATAGCACCCCATATAATAGTGTTCATCAACCTATTTAAGAAATGTAATGTAAATGAAAATGGAAAGTGGTGAATGTGTAAATGCCAAGGGGTGAATGCTTTAATTCGGGAACATCTCGCTCTAAGAGTTTCCTCTAGTTATGAGAATGTCTCACCCCAATTGAAATAGATACATGCCTGGTTTCGAGGACATCCTATGCAGGAGTTTATTTACCCTGGTTTCAGTGATGTATAACCCTACTTAAGACATATATCAGTGTCCCATCTAGTTTCAGGTGTGAAGCATCTCGCTCTAAGAGTTTATTTACTCCAGTTCTGAGGATGAACACCCAATTTAAGACATGCAAGACTGATATGTAAAACTATATTACAATATGGTACAAAGGGATAGATATGTGTGCCTCCCCCTTAAGATGCCAATTTAGCCCTATGTTGATATCTTAAGGAAGCTTAGAGATAAGGATACCTAACCTTCAACACTAAGGAGATATCTTTTAGGAAACAATGTCCATAAATCCAAGCTAAAGTAATACTCTTATAAGCAAGGATAAGATAGTTGAAAAGGAGATATATTGCAACAAGTGTAAAGGAGATCCTTGGATGAAAAGATATCTTCAACTTCAAAAGACATCTACCTCCAAGAGGATTTTTTTGAAAAAATATAGCATCTTCTACCAAAAGAAAGGAAGGAGAACAAGAATGCATAGCTTGCTCCTATTGCTAGGTGAAAAGAGATTCTTGATGAAGGGTGACATACTTTTGACTCAATGTGAGGGGTAAGTTTATAATAGATATAAATTTCCAAGTGAAGAAGAGTTTGTATACAAGGAATTACACCTTTTGCATAAGAGAGAATCATTGAGAAAACAATTTCATGCAAGGAATGACATCAAATCATAAGCAAACACCGCTCACAAAGGAAAAGTAGATCCTTAGGAAGGAGAGATAGATATCATTGCCCCCCAAGTGTAAGGACTATGAGAAGAATTACATAATCTCTAAGGAGAGATAAAACATAAGAAAATGCATAATTTAATCACATAAATAAATATCCAATGCAATAAACGACATTAATATATGTAAAGTGCAACTCTAAAGAAGAGGTAATTTTCAAAGAGAGAGTGAGAGAATGAAAGAAAGATCATATGTTCCTCATAAGGATGGATTAGTAATAAGAGACATACCATTCCATGCAAGAAAGGATATCAATGTATGAAAAATGCAATCCCTAAAGGGAATAGTGATACTTTAGATAGAAAGAGAGAGAGGGGAAAAGCCATCCTTGACCCCCAAGAAAGAAGACAAGGATAGATTAGGGGGAAGAATCACACATTTCCTTAGGAGAGATTATTCATAAGAGACATGTCATTTCAAATAAATAATAAGTCATAACAAGGGAAACACATGTAATCGCATGAAGTATTACTCTATGCAAGAAAAGACATCAATTAATGAAGAATGCAATCTATAAAGGAAATGGTGAAACTTTAAATATAAGAGATAGGATAGAGGTAAAAGAGAATCATGTTTCTACCCCAAGATAATTGAAATTGAAAAATAACCACCTCTAATGACAAAGATCCCCCAATTAAGTTAGCTACTTGTGTCATAGGGTGAGGAGAAATGTGAGGGTGAAGGGAGTGCTAAGGCACTACCTTTTCACCAAGAAAGAGAGCAAGACTTTTCAACTGAAAGACATATACGAGGAAGATCGTATTATCCTTGAACAAATTCCTTAAATGCTTTACACTTTCCAAGAGAGTGAGAACCACCATGATGAAAAATACAATATCCACTTCCTTCTTTATGCTTAGTACTAAACTTTACAAAAGGAAAAACAACATCCTTGTCATACTTCAATTTTCAAAAGATTCTAGTAGCTAATTGTTCTTGAACATCAATAGTTGTAAGCTTATTCTTTTGATATTTAGGATTAGGATTGTTATAAGAAGGTTTGTCATCCATGATTTTAAATTTGCCACTATCAATAAGTACTTTCATTGCATTCTAAAAGTCAGAACAATCATTAGCATGATGATCATGAGTTTGATGAAATGGACAAAAGGAATTTTTTGAAGAAGCACTTTTATAGGAAAAAATGGCTCGTTGTCTTGCAATATTGTCTTTGAAATCTTGAATCCTAAGGAGGTCATCCATAGGAGATTTATTATCATTTCCTAGGCCCTTTATACTAATTGGTGTAGGAGGGTTTATAAGGACTCTAATTCCTTGTTCGAATTTTCCAAGTCCTCATTCTTTAAAACCTTATTTTGATATCATGTTAAAGCCACACCTATAAGAATATTTTAATTGATAAGGCAGAGGAACATTGTAATATTTTTTTATGAAGTTTGTAGTGTAAGGATGTTTAAAAGGAATGAAGGGATTAGTAGATGAAGAATGAATATCTTGTGAAGGAATATTTTCCTTTCTTTCATCATGCATATCCTCTTTGGTAGATTGGGAATTACGATCCTTATCATTAAGGCTTCATATTTATTTAATATTATATGGGGAGAGAGATCATGAATGAAATTAATAACATCATCTTCTCTACAAATTTTTTTATGATTAAGATAACCTCTAGGAGAATAAGGAGAATCTAGAGAGATGGAAGAACCAATCTTTTGATCTTGCCCCCCCTTGCACAAGGGTATGTGTGTGAGAAGAAGATAGGGCCATGTTTCTCTTCAATTATTTCTCTCCATTAGAGAGATCATTGATAGGAGTATTAGCTCCTTCTTCGCCCACATTAGATACCCTAGGAGAGGTACACATTAAGTTTTCCATTAGCATCTCTAGAATTGGGATCTACAAAAGCTTTGAGGTGATCTATATATGAAATGAACTCTCCTAAAAAACATCACCATAAAACAACATGCACTATAAATGAAAGCTTTGAGATCAAATTTATTGAAGGGTAGGAATTTTGCAACTCTAAAAACACAATATGGCAAAGTGCTATGAATGAAAATAAGCAACGTGTAATGAAAGAAGTCATTATCCAATACATGATTTTGATAAATATAAGTGAAAAGAAAGGTAATAATATGTGAAATAGCATATAAACCAGATCTATTAATTGCCATTATTAAGTTTGAAAATCATATCTAAAAAATGAAGCAACCAATAAACCAATTTAACCAAAATAAATTAGGGTTTTTATGAATTAAACCTCTAAATTTGTATAATTTGATTAAAATGAGATCTATGAATTTGAATTTGAAGTTTTAAATGTTTCTAAATCAGATCTGAAACAATTAATCCAAATTAGGCAAATCACAAGCTCAATTTTAGAATTTCAAAATTATGGTTTTGGTGAATTTAACCTCTAAATTTAAAAAAATTCAATTGGAAATTAAAATCGTAAATGAAAATTTAAATTTTAAATTGCACAAACACTCAGATCTGAGAACATAAATTAGAATTAAAGGTGTAAGGAGTTGGGTTCACCAAAATGTAATGTGTAAAAAGTTAGGGTTTCCACCACAAGAAGGATGAAAATCACTAAATTTTGCTTAGTGATCTATTACATTCAAAAGGGGGTTTAATCCAATAGATTTATTCACAAACCGATAATGATAAGGACTAAAAATACTAATTGGATTCAAGGGGTGGATTTGTTGACCCTCTTTTGTGAGTTGAATTGCTGAAATTAGGGTAAAGTGTTGAAAATGAAGGTAAAAATGCAAAAATAGTGAGTTACAGTTGTCAGATTATGGCACGCACCTGGATCGGAGGAATATAATTAAGTTCATAACTGATCCCTAAAAAAGATCTAAAAATTTTGGGATCGTAGCGAAATTTTCCCTAGTCCTTCCAACTTTTTGTACACCAAAAGGGGTTGATTTGTCTCTGAAAATAATGATGATTCTGAAGATCGCAACTTTGTACCTGTTTCTTGCACACAAAAAGAAAGGGAAATAGGTTGGCAATAGGGGCTTGCCTAAGTAAAACCCTGGTTAAGGAATTAACCTTGATTGAAATATTGTAAATACTGAAATAAATAATGGAAGGATATACTTCAAATCTGCAATGACTAATAATGATACTTTACTTCTTGACTATAATCACGCATGTTGTATGAAATAGCATGAACATAACAAAACCCTAATCACACACACGTGCTTGCATATGAATGATGTAATGATTCTCCATAATTGATGAATGAAGAATGCAACCTTGAAGATCCCTAGAGATTCTTGATGATGAATACTTCAATGCTTGATGATTATAATTTTTCCCTTCTATCCTTGTTGATGTATATGCAAATGAGAGGGGAAAACCTCCTTATATACTTTCCCATCGAAAATCATGCTAATTTTCTGACATAGGCTGACATAGAGAGGGATTTTCTACTCAAATTAAAAATTTAAAGAGGGGATCAAAATGGGGCCCAAATAAAGAGGAATAAGGCATGGTGTCCTGGTCCCAATGAGGACCAAAGCACCACACCCTAGTTCAGCCCTATTTTAGGGCTAGGCTAAGGGGCCATGTGGTGTATAAAGTGCAATAAAACCATATCTACATGATGCAAGCATAATCAAGTCTTAATTAAGCATTAGGGGATGAACAGTAAGGTGAAGGCCCAAAATGTGGACTAAATTGTAAGGGAGTACAATTTAGGATGCTACAGCTTGTCAGGATAGTTTCTATTTGTAATGGTGAAAAATTAGGGTTTCACCATAAAAAACCAATAACCTTTCTTAAAGGACCATTACATTAGGGAAATATAGAAATTTGATAGATCTAAGCCTAATAGACCAAAATTTTGATCAAATTTTAGGACCTTTTAAGTTGGGCTCCTCTTTCCCCTAGATTGAATTGTACTAAATTATTGAAGATGCTAAAATTAGGGTAAATGTGTGGATGTTGAAGAGATCATGCATAAATAGTGAATTATACTCATCTCACAAAGCCACAAACCTAGATCTTGTCAAAGGAATATGATTTGGATTTGCTCCCAAAAATTGAGCCAAAATTGTTAGGACCATGGTGGTCGCCTTGGTCCTAACTTTTTGCCATCCAAAAGGGAACATGCTCATCTCTGTGAATCTTATCATTCCTCTAAAACACAAATTTGTACCTATTCCTACACATAGTGAAAAGGATAAAATTGTTGGGAATAAGGGTTTGCATAAGTCAAACCCCAATTTAGGAATTAACCTTGAATGGATAAATGCAAATACTGAAATAAATACTAGAAAGATATACTTCAGATCTACAATTGTTGATGATGATGTTTTGCTTCTTTGAATGTAATCACATATGTTATATGAAATGGCATGAACATGACAAAATCCTATTCACTCACACATTCTTTTATATCAATGATATAATTTTGCACCATAATGATTGAAGGAAGAATATACAACCTTGAAGATCTCTAAAAATGCTTGATGATGAATGCTTCACAGATGCAAGAGTGATGTAGAGATGGAGACTTCCAATTGATTAGATGAAATTAGATTGATCAAATGCCTTTATATAGGGGCATCTAAGTAAATTACTGAATAGGGCAACCTCCAACGGTCATGTGGAGCCATGAAGATGAATTTCCACTAGAGAGATATGATCCCTGCCCTAATTCAAATTTGGGCCCCACTAAGAGGGACCATGGTGTTGGGCATCATGGTCCTTATATAGAAGGAACCAAAATGAAGCCTCAGGGAGAGGGGTACCCCACTAGGGAATCCATCAATGGGTGTACATGGCATCAGAAATGGAGAATAGGCACAAAACATACCTAGATAGGTGAGGAGAATAGGACATGCCAAAGTAGGGGCACAAAAATGAGGTTTAAATTGGCCTGGTGACAACTTATGAAACTATATTTAGCCCCCACTTTAACAAGAGTATGATCATGTAGCATCCTAAATTTTAGTCCCTTACAATTTGGTCCACATTTGGGCCCTCATCTTAGTGGTCATGTCCCAAAGTCAGACTAGGATTGAATTCTGCTCATACGATTCCAATCTAGCCTCCTTTCCTCTTTGTACATCACATGACCCTTTTGTTCTAGACCTAAAATGGGGTAAGGCTAGGGTGTGGCACCATGGTCCTCAATGGGACCAGGGTTTAGCACCTTGGTCCTCTCAAATAGGACCTTAATTTGGCCCCTCCTAATAGTCATAATAAGCTAGTAGGAATGTGATCTCCATGTCAGCTCATGCCAGAAAATTAAGATTTTTTTCAACAAGCAAGTATAAAAGGAAATCCATCCCTCTCATTTCATAACAACAAGAGAATCATAATGCATCCAATCAATCTGTATTCAAGCAATATATCATTCAAGCATTGAAGCATTTTTTATCAAGCATTTCTAGAGATCTTCAAGGCTACATATTCTTCATTTATCCATTGTGGAGAATTCATATGCAAGCATGTGTGTGTTTAGGTTTTTTTCATGTCCATGCCATTTCATACAACATATGTGGTTACATTCAAAAAGCAAAGCATCGTTATCAGTCATTGCAAATATGAAGTATATCTTTCCATCATTTATTTTAGTATTTATAACATTTCATTCAAGGTTAATTCCTAAACTAGGGTTTGACTTAGGCAAACCCCTATTCCCAACCTTTTCCCCATTCTTTTTGTGTGAAGGAAATAGGTACATAGGTATGATCTTCAAAATAAGCATTATTTATAATGACAAATCGATCCTCCATTGGAGTGCAAAAACCTCAGAGGACTAGGGCAACCACCACCATTGTCTTGAAATTTTAGGATATCTTTCAAGGAACAGGTTTGAATCTTCTTACATTGCTCAAATCTAGGTTAGTGTCACGATCGTGTAATTCTAGCTTACCGTTTATGCATTTCTACTTCAATTTTTAGCACTTTTACCCTAATTTCAGCAATTCAACTTACAAAAGAGGGTTTATCAATTCACATAAACTCCCCCCCAATCCAATCAAAATTATTAGTCCTAATCTTTGTTGTTTTGTTAATGGATCTATTGGATTCGAACCCTCTTTCCAATGTAATGGTCACTAAGCAGTAAAATTAGAGGTTTTCATCTTCTTGTGGTGAAAATCCTAATTTTTTACCATCACATTATGGTGAGCTCAACTCCTTACACCTTTATTTATGATTTATGTTCTCATATCTGAGTGTTTATGCAATTTAAAATTCAAATTTATATTTACAAGTTTAATTTCCAATTGAATTTCAAAAATTTAGAGGTTAAATTCACAAAAACCCTATTTTTAATTCTAAAATTGAGCTTGTGGATTGTTTAAATTGAATTAATTGCTTCAAATATAATTTAGAAATATTTCAAAATGCAAATTCAAATTCATATATCTCATTTTAATCAAATTATATAAATTTAGAGGTTTCATTTACAAAAACCCTAATTTATTTTGGTTAATTTGATTTGTGGGTTGCTTCATTTTTCAAATTAGTTTTCAGATCTGATTTTAAAAAATTTATAATGGCACTTAATAGATATGATTTATTTTCCATTTCACATATTATTACCTTGCTTTTCACTTATATGTATCACAATCATGTGTTGGATAATGGCTTCTTTCATTTCACATTACTTCCTTTCATTCATAGCACTTTGGCATATTGTGTTTCTAGAGTTTCCAAATTTCTTCATTTCAATCAATTTGATCTAAAAGCTTTCATTTATAGTGAATGTTGTTTTATTATCATATTTTGGGGGAAATTAATTTCATATGTAGATCACCTTAAAGCTTTTGTATATCCAAATTCTATAGATGTTAATGGAAAACCTAGTACTTGTACCTCTCCCGGGGTATCTAATGTGAATTAAAAGCAAGCTAATACTCCTATCAATTATCTCTCTAATGGAGAGAAAGCATTAAAGAGAAACATGATACCATCCTCTTCTCATACACATACCCTAGCGCAAGGGGGGCAAGATCAAAATATTGGTGTTTCCATCTCTTTAGATCCTCCTTATTCTCCTACATCCTATCTTAATCATCAAAATATTTGTAGAGAAGATGATGTTATGCATTTTATTCATGATCTATATACCAATATAATATTAATTAAATACGTGTCCTTAGATGATAAGGACCTTCCTTTCCCATCTACCAAAGAGGATATGCATGATGAAAGAAAGAAAAATCCTCCTCCAGAAGATATTCCTTCTTCATCTACTAGTCCCTTTGTTCCTTCCAAACAAACTTACACTAAAAACTTCAAAGAAATTTATTATAATGTTCCTCTGCATTTTTAATTAAAATACTTTTATAGAAGTGGCTTTAACATAATATCAAAACAAGGTTTCAGAGGATGAGGACTTGGAAAATTTGAACAAGGAATTTGAGTCCCTATAAACACTCCAACACAAACTAGCATAGAAGTCCTATGCCATGATTATAAATCCCCTATGTATGACCTCCATAGGATTGAAGACTTCAAAGATCATCTTGCAAGACAATAATCCATTTGTTTAGCTAAAAGTGCTTCTTCTTCAAAATCTCATTTTTGTTCATATCACCAAACTAATTATCACACTACCAATGATTTTCCTGATTTTTAGAATGAAATTAAAGAACTCATTGATAGAGGTATAGTTAAAATTATAAATGATAATCCTTATTCTTCTAACAATCCTAATCCTACATCACAAGAGACAAAGCCTATTTCTATTGATGATCATAAAAAGTTAGCAACTCAAATCTTTTGGAAACTAAAGTATGATAAGAATGTTGTTTTTTCTTTTATAAAATTTAGAAAAAAGCATAAAGAAGGTGACGAGAATTGTTTTTTTAATTGTAGCTATTGTCATTCTCTTGGAAAGTGTAAAGCATTTAAGGAATTTGTTCAAGAACAATTCGATAAAGCTCAAATTAATCTTTCAACTGATATTGCTCTTTTTCTTGGTGATAAAGTAGTGCCTTAGCACTCTTCTCACCCTCCATGTTTCTCATCACCCTATGACACATGTAGTTAACTTAATTTGTGGATCTTAATCATTAGAGGTGGATATTTTTGAATTTCAAACATCTTGGGGCAGCAACATGGTTCATTCTTGCCTCTATACTTGGGGGGCAAGAAGCTTATCCTCCTCTCTCTTTATCTAAAGTATCACTATTCCTTTAGGGGTTTAATTTTTCATATTTTGATAACCTTTCTTGCATGACATGGTATGTCTCTTATGAATAATCCCCCCTTGGGGAAATCTGTGATCTTTCCTTCTTTTTCTCTCTTTCTGTTTGAATATTACCTCTTCTTTAGAGTTGCATTTTACCTATCTTAATGTCCTTTCTTGCATTGGATATTCATTCATGCAAGTACATTGTGCATTTTATTATGTTTATCTCTCCTTAGAGGTTGTGTAATTCTTCTCATTATCCTTACACTTGGGGGGGGGCAATAATTTCTTTCTCTCTCACCTTTATATGGATCCACTTTTCCTTTGTAGGTGGTGTTTGCTTATGATTTGATGTCATTCCTTGTGTGAAGTTGTTTGCTCAAGGATTCTCTCTTATGCAAGAGGTGTAAGTTCTTGGCTACAAACTAACCTTCACTTGGCAATGTATATCCTATTATAAACTTACTCCTCACATTGGGTCAAAAAGTGTGTCATCCTTCATCAAGAATCCTTTGTCACCTCGCAATAAGGGGAAGGTAGGCATTCTTGTTCTCCTTCCTTTCTTTTGGTAGAAGATATTATGTTTGTTCAATAATACCCTCTTAGAGGTAGATGTCTTTTAAGAAAAGATCTCTTCTCCTCCAAGGATCCTCTTTACACTTGTTGCAAGATGTCTCTTTTTCAACTATCTTATCATTTCTTGAAGAGTTTCCCTCTGTAGCTTGGATTTATGACATTGTTTCCTAAAGGATATATTCTTGATGTTGAAGGAAGGTATCATTTTTCTTAGCTTCCTTAAGACATCAACATAGGGCTATGTTGATATCTTAAGGAGGGGCACCCATATTGCCCTCTTTCTACCATATTGTACCATATTTTTGCATATCATTTTTGCATGTCTTAAACTGGGTGTTCATTCTTTAGACTAGAGAAAAAAAATTCTTATACAAGATGCTTCACATGAAACTAGATACAACATTTGATATATGTCTTAGATGGGTCTGCACATTCAAAAAATCATAGAAAAAAAATCTTACATGGGATGTCCTCGAAACTAGGCATGTATCTATCATAAATGGGGCTACACATTCTTGAAACCAAAGAAAACAAACTCTTACACAAGATGTTCTTGAAAATAGACATTTGCCCCTTGACATTTACACATTCGCCCCTTGGAATTTACATTTGCATTATATGTCTTAAACAGGTTGAAGCATGCCCGAAACTAGAGGAAACAAATTCTTATGTGGGGTGCTATACACTTGAAACCAAACATCACTCGCACACACACACAAGGATGAGTGAAACTAGCAAAACAGGGCTATACTATTCCTACTCTCCTTCCTAAAATGGGTCACCTAGAAAAACATATCTAGGGGAAAGTATGCATGTCCTTTCTCATTATTCTTCTCATGGATCACTTAGAAAATCACATCTAGCGTGTATCTATGCTCTCTCTTTCCTTCTTCCCACAAACTCATATCTTTTCTATTGATGATTCATGAATGATGCATTCTTTGCTCTTTTATGTGATCGCTTGTGTTTTTGAGATGGTATTTTTCATGTGATATTAGTGGTTGAGACATTTTGATATCAAGTTCTCTTCAACTAGTTGACTTGAGGTCTTGCTTGTTGACTTTGGCATGTTTGTCATTGATGTCAAAAATAAATTTATATACATACTCATACATGCTCACATGTATAATTCTCATATTGGTTTACATTTGATATCTAAGGTTTACATATGAGATTGGTTTGCTTATGATATCTTTGGGACACACACATTGAGGGTTATCCTATGTGAGGTATTGATATCTTGTGCTTATTGTTGTTACCTCAGGCATTAGTTTCATTTAAATGGAATAACAATCTCCTATCCTCATATCCTTTAATGATTTTGACTCTCATGGTGTATCGAGGATGATTGTATCGAGCACAAATGCATTTGAACTCCATGGTGAGAACGACTACAATTAAATTAGTAGATTCTATGTGGTGTTTGTGTTTGAGTTGAATTATTATGCTTGAGTTGATTTATTGTGGTGACTATGCTTAAAGTCTTGTCGAAGTCATGCTCTTCATCACTGTGTTTCAAGTTCATCACTGTGTTCCCCGACAAGTCAAATCTTCTTTTGATATGACAATTGATTTCAAGAAGACGTCTCTATTTTCTAGTCAATGTTATATGTCTTGCCGAAGAGTTGGGTTTGGTGTAACTTTTGTCTTGTCTCGACAATGATCTTTTTGGTTTAACCTTGGTAATCTATGAGGTAACTTGATTCTTGGTCAAGTGCTTTGTCATAGCAACAAGGAAAGTGTTGAGGAGACTTTACAATGGCCTTAATGAAGTGTTTGATTTTGGTGTGACTTACACAGTCGGTAAGACACTTTATGCAGTTAGCCAAAGTTATATTATTACACCAACAACATATATTTCAATGTAACACTAGTAGGTCTTGGTGATAAAGATTATGATGAGACTTTGTTAAGTCTTGACAACAAATGATATGTTAGTATATCTTTTGAATGGTCTTGAAAACATGTGGTATTTCAATGTGACATATGTTTTTGATAACACACTTTTAGCAACTAGCTGAAGTTAATACCTATGCCAAAAAGTCATATCGATAGGACATTAGGATGGTCTGGGTGATAACATTGATGTCAATGAGACATTATAGTTTGATAAGAGATTTCTAAGGCATTGTAGAAGATGGAACTCTTGCTGATAAGTTATAAACCAATGTGGGGACCATGTTTGACTCATTTGGACTATTGAGGTGGATGCATATGATTGGTCCAAGCTAGATTTTTTGGTGCAATCCTTGTTGTTTGTTATGAAATGATAAGTTGTCAGCCGCAATTGTATCTTTTAGTGATTTCAATGAGATGGTGTGAAAGGTCAATTTATTTAGTTAACAAATCTAACAAGCATGCTTAGATGGACAAATTTGTATTATGCAATGAAATCTTGTATTTATTATTAACAAGATCTCTGCAGTTTGAAAGATATAGTTCAAAGGCAGTTTGAGAAACAAAGAAAAAAATAGATTTGTAACTAATTGATAATATTTTTTATTTTTTTTAAGATGAAAACGTTCTTATTGTAGGTTGTTGAACATGTGTTTTTTCATTCAGCATTCTAAGAGAAGAGAGAAGATCAATACATGTACATTTGGAAAATATTTGTCAAGAAGGTTTTGCATTAGACTTTATGATCATGTTGAGTCATGGAGATATGATTTTCAAATAATGATTATTGTTCCTAAAAGGTTGTTAAATTAAAATTTGTATTCTGAAAGAAGGGGTAATTTGCTTTGTATGGAAAATAGAGGTTTGTCTCTGTATAAACTCTTTTTTTTTTCAAGGTGTGTTGAATCAGTTAGTGAGGCCCAAAGAGTAACCCATGAGATTCAATTTTGTCAGTGAGACACATTGTATCCAGTTAGGCATTTTCTTAATTAAGCTAATGAGGCATTTTCGAGTGGTTTTTATTCCCCAAGTGGGTTTTCCACTCATGAAATCATTTTATCATGATGCTTCTATGAGTACTATATTTTATATGATCATATTTGTGGATACTTAAAGATTACATTTTTCAATTTATATGCAATTCCTATTTAGTCCTAAAAAGTGAAATTGAAATTTTAATTTGACTAGGAACATTGATTCCCCCCCCCCCTCTCAGTGTTCCTTGTACTCCAACAAGTGGTATCAAAGCAAAACCCTTACCATAAGTCTAACCAACTTAGGGGATTCCTATCCAATGAATATTTTAGCAAAAAGAGCATGGAGAGCTCGTGTGGAGGAGGAGTAGGTGGCAATAGAAGAATTCAAATTTTGAATTCTCTGCAAGGCGGGAACTCTGGTTCCAATGGAGATAGTAGCCAGATTGATGGAGCTGGCCAGATGGGGGAGAAGGACAAGCCTCTAGATATTCTGTAGGCTGATGGTACTCTATCGAAAAAGAATGTGGGTCATAGAAACGTGGTTGGAGGGTCTAGCCCATGTGAAGTTGTGTTGGAGAATGGAAAAGAAATTAGAAAGTGATCAACCCTCTTTGGAACTAGACCATCTGGTAAATCTTCCTTGCCTCCTGTTCAGAATATATCGGACCTGACTGGTGGTAAGTTTTCCATCTCTATTCCTGACTCAGTTTTGGATCATAACATAAGTATTATGTCAAACTCTCTGGAGGTTAGATTCATGGGACCACGCCCAAACATTGAGGTTGTTAGGGCTTATGTTAAATGGAAATGGGCTTTGAAAGGCAACATTGAAATTCAGGCTCTGCCTAAAGGCCTTCTCTCCTCTGTCTTTTCTTGTGAAGAAGACAAAATAAGGATTCTTTGTGGTAGCCCTTGGTTGGTTGGAAAGATAGCTCTGGTCCTCTAGAAATGGCACCCGAATCTAAATATGAGTGAATCTCTTCTGGTGCAAGTCCCAATCTGGGTTAAGCTCCCAGGTCTACCTATCGAATACTAGGCATAAAGTATTTTCTCAGGTATATGCAAGCTCTTTTGGTGAGTTCCTCTCAATAGATCCAGTCACAACCTCTAGAAGAAGGCTCACTCATGCTATATTCTGTGTAGGGGTTGCCCACGATGCAGATATGCGTGAGCAGATAGATATTGTGTCTAAGTTGGGTACTTGGAAACAACAAATTGAATACAAATCCATCCTCTTTGCTTGTTTCCACTATAAAAAGTAGGTCACTAGGCTAAACATTTCCCTCTAAAGCCCAGAGGGGATATCAAGCAAGCCAAAACAATAGTTGAGAGTAGAAAGGCTCCAAAGAAAAAGGTCTGGCAAGTCAAAAAATACAGAAAATAAGGAAGCTGACGCAGCTGAGATCAATTGTTTTGGACCCCTGGGGGAAAACAAGGATTTGGTCTCCTCGGCCTTTGTTTCTAAACATCATTCCCCCCAGGAATCTTTAAGGAAGGAACGTATGGGAGCAGATAATATCCTGGGAGGACAAATCCCAAGAGAGGAAATAATAGAACAACATGAATCTTCTAAAGAAATTACCCAGATGATGATTGCTGACACCTTGGCTAGTAAGGAAGCTTCCAATGAAGAGAATTAGAAGGATAAGGATATTAAGCAAGTGGAGAAATCTGAGGAAGGGGAGATCACTGGATCACATGAAGAGAAGGCTAACTCTTCCCCTCTCACAAATAGTTCTGATTTTCAAGAGGCCCAGAACTGTGTTATCTTGGGACTGAATCTTTTTGATTCAGATCATGCCTCTAAAATAGTTAATAGCTCTTCACATGACTCCAAATCACCTATCTAGGGTAATGAATAGGAGATTTCTAGAATCCTTAGTGATCCTAAAGCGGTTTTTGAGAAAGAAACCGAGTGGAAAATTCCAAAACACAGGAACAAGAAAGGCTCCACTCCCTCTGTTGCCCGCCCAAATAAGGAAGTCTAGGAGAATTGCTCAATTTGATGTAGGGTATGTCTCCTCATCCCCAGGACAACCTTCAAACCACAAAGTTAGAGATCAGGAGGCTTGCAAGAACATAGCAGATGGAACTCAGAGGACTCTGAAGGAGTTAGGAATTGGTAAGTGATTATGGAGATTGTTTCTTAGAACATAAGGGGACTTAATAATCCCCACAAGCATGATATTATTAGGAATATGATTAGGGATAGTAAACCTGACATTTTTCTTATTCAAGAAACTAATATGAGTAGAGAAAAGTTTGAAGCTTTGAATTTCTTGAAATCTAGTAGCATCTGTGGTGGTAGCTCTGAAGGTGCCTCTGGAGGCATTGCAACAAACTAGAATCTCAATAGTGTTAGAGGTCAAGTTCTTATTCAAGAGAGCAATTTTTCTTTCATTAAGTTTGAGTATTTAAAGGATGACACCTCTTGGGTCCTCACAAAAATCTCTACTCCCAATACCCTGAAAGCTAGAAGAAAGTTCTGGAAAAAACTTATGGAAATAAGGGATAGCTTCAAGAACCTTAATTGGTTGGTCATGGGAGACTTTAATACCCCATTGAAAGAGGAGGAAAAATTTGGTGGTTGCCATTCTTAGCTAGACAGTAGACTGGCCCTCATGGATTTTATAAACACTCAAGCCCTTAATGATGTGGAGATGCAGGGTTTCAACTACACTTGGACTAATAGGAGGGCTAGAAATGACCTTATTCAAGTTCACCTTGACATGACTCTTATATCTGATGATTGGTTCAGACATTATTTCTACTCTCTTTCTGCTCACATTCATGTTGGGTCTGACCACTACCCTATAACTCTTATTGCTAACCCTATCAATAGGAGAAGGCATTTTCCCTTTAGGTTTGAAAAAATGTAGACATTACATCTAGATCTGACTCATAAAATTCAAGAATGGTGGAACATTCAAGTTGAGGGTACTGCCATGTATAGAGTTGTGAAGAAACTTAAAAGCATAAAAGATAACATAAGGACCTAGAATAAATCTAGCTTTGGTAATATTTTTGAGGCCAAAGGAAAAATTCAGGAAGACTTCAACAAAATTCAGGTCCAAATCCAGAAGGATGGATTCTCCATTGTTACAATTGCAGAAGAAAATGAGATCCTCAAAAGATACCATGATATCATTGCAAAAGAAGAAGCTTTTTGGAAGCAAAGATCTAGATGTATTTGGTTGAAGGAAGGGGATAAGAACACCAAATTATTCCATATGTCGACTATCAAACACAAAGTTGTTAATAGGATCAAAAAACTGATGGTGGACAGTGTGGAGCTGGTCAAGGAGGAGGAGATTAGAAATGAGGCAAAAAGTTTCTTCTCTGATCTTTTTTGTAGGGATCGGAGCTTGGATGATGATGTTCAAAATCCCTTCCTCTAGAACATTCCTTTCCTTATTGATGAGCATAAGAATGCTTTTTGGACTTCCATCCCTTCAAACTTGGAGATTACAAATGTTGTCTTTTCTTTTGAGGGCAATAAAGCTCCTGGTCCAGATGGCTTCCCTATGATCTTCTTCCAAGAGTTCTGGGATATTGTTGGGAAAGATGTCTCCAATGGGGTTAAATAATTTTTTGGGAGAATAATAATACTGAAAGAAATTAATGGCACCTTCATTGCTTTGATCCCCAAAATTCAAGGAGTTGACTCCATGGATAAGTTCAGGCCTATCAGTTTATGCAACTCTTTCTATAAGATTATTTCCAAGGTCCTCACCTCCAGACTCTTGAATGTCCTTCCCTCCTTGATCAGTCTTTATCAGAATGGTTTTGTGTTAGGAAGAAAAATTATTGAGTCCATCATTACTATACATGAGAATATCCATTCCCTTGTTATGGCCAAGAAGCGGGGTTTTATTCTTAAGCTTGATCTCTCCAAGGCTTATGACTGAGTGGACTGGTCTTTCCTCATGAAGGTTCTCTTGGCTTTTGTCTTCTCTAACAGATGTGTGGACCTCTTCAAGAAGCTTCTCTCCTCCACCTCCTTTGTTGTTCTTTTTAATGGCTCTCCCTCCCTTTTTTTTAAAGCCTCGAGAGGTTTGAGGCAATGGGATCCCATCTCCCCTAATCTCTTCATCGTTATGGCTGAATACTTTGGCAGGTACATGGAAAGCATGGTGACTAGAGGTATCTTTAAAGGTCTCCAACCCTCTTCTACTGATCACACCTACTCCCACCAGAAATTTGTGGATGATACCATCATTATGGGGGATTCCAGTATTTCGGAAGCTAGAATCCTGAAGGACACCCTATGCAAGTTTGTGTCTGCTTCTGGCCATCTTATCAACTGGGTTAAAAGTGAAGTATTTTTCATCAACAATCCTGAGAGAAGACAACATAGAATTATCAGAATTCTGGAATGTCGGATTGTTGTTCTTCTTGCTACCTACATTAGCCTCCCCCTGGGCATCTCTCCCCCTGATTCCATTTGGAGTTCTTTGGTGGATAAATTTCAGAGAAAGCTTGCTAGTTGGAAAGGTGCTCTCTTAAGTCAGGTTGGCAAGTTACAACTTCTTAAAGCATCCCTTCAAAGAATTCTTATTTATGCTCTTAGTATCTTCAGAATCCCTATTAAGTTTGTTGATGCTATTGAAAAAATCAAAAAAAAATTCTTTGGTCTAGGGTTGAGGAAAAGAAGAGAATGGCTTTAGTGGCTTGGGACAAGGTTTGTAGATTGAAAAGCAAGGGTGGTTTGGGTCTAAGGAGAATTAGGACTCTCAATAAGCTCTTTTGTCCAAACAGATATGGAGATTGTTCCACTCTGACAGTGAGTGGTGTGAAATTTGGAGAAGTAAGTATCCTCTCTTGTCTTCATCTCTTTTCTCTTTCATTAACTTTGATTTCAGCATCAATGGCTCTCACATTTAGAGCCATGCTTCAAAGTGTAAAGATAGCATAGCTAAAGGGGTTAAATGGAGAGTTGGTAATGGTAGGAAAGTCAAATTTTGGGAAGATCCCTGGTTGCTTGATAAGCCTTTTCTGGAAATCCCTGATTGGGCCCCTTTTCCTGCCCCTTGTAAAAGAGTTTTTGGTTCCTTGGTTGAGGGGTACTAGATAGGTGACAAATGGAAAAATATTGAAGATATACACCCTGGCCTCATCAATCTCAAGAAACACTTGTTTTCTGCTTGGCTGAATAATGAAGAAGATATTCTTATTTGGAAACTTGAGCCCAAAGGCAACCATACTGTTTCTTCCATGTATGGAGTGTTGACTCCAGCCCCCTCAGAGAACCCCTTCTAGTCTAAATCTTGGATCAAGGGTCATATTCCGAAGATCAATATCTTCTACTGGACTATTCTCCAAAATAAAATTTTGACTCTAGACAACTTGAAGATTAGAGGTTTTAATCTCCCCAATAGGTGTGTTTTATGTCATGAGGAGGAAGAGTTTGTGGACCATTTGGCTATCCACTGTTCTTTCACTGTCTCTATTTGGGAAAGGTTTCTTAAAATTTTTTGTATGGTATGGGTGTTCCCTAACTCTATTCAAGACTTGTTCCATTCTTGGAGCTACCATTGGTCTAATCCCTCTTTGAGAACTTTATGGTAGCTCTCTCTTCCTCAAATCATGTGGGGGATTTGAAAAGAAAGGAACAACCACATCTTCAAGGATACTTCTCTCCCCTAGGCTATTGTTTTTCAAAAAATTCAAAGGGCTATAGTGGAGAACCTCAGGACCATTGGAGAACCTTGCACTCCTATCAATTGCCTGGAAGCTCACATCCTCAACTCCTGGAACCTGAAGAGTGATGTTAGGATTGATACTAAACAAAGTAAGAGACTTGAAGATAAGTGGTACTCTCCCCCTCCTGGATGGTTCAAAATCAAATTTGACGGTGCTGCTAAAGGCAATCCTAGACCAGCAGGATGTGGTGCAATTCTCAGAGATGAAAATGGCATTTTTAAGGAAATTGTTGTTGTTCCTATAGGTTGCCAAACTAACCATACGGCGAAAGCTATGGCTGCTCTCCAAGGCATCCTTTTGGCTAAAAGGTGGAACTGTCCTTACCTCTAGATTGAGGGGGACTCTAATAGTATCATTAACCGCCTTAAAGGAATTACCAAGCCCTCATGGACTATCAATAATATTATTAAGGTTGCTAGGGATCTTATTAAAACCTTTGATAAATGTTTTAACTCTCACATTTATCAGGAAGCAAATGGCCCCATTGATTGGGCAGCTAACATGGTGGTCACTCATGACAACATGATTACCTGGAAGGGTGAAGAGGATCTTCTTAATGATGCCAGATCGATAATTTTCATGGATCGATATAACTGCACTTAAAAGATTTTAAATGGATTATATAATGATTAATAACATGACTTGGAGAGATAATATTAATTATTATTATTGTGTCAGTACCAATAATGATAAGACGAATGCCACCTTCTCCCACACTTTCTGGGTTTTTGGGGCCACATCTAGAGATTTCTTTCCATTAGCTATTTGCAACTCTCAAGTTTTTGGTTTGAGCTATGAAATCATGGGAGGTAACAAGCGTCGCTACAAGCCCAATAATTGTAAAGAATGGAAATAAAAGGAGGAAATCTAGAGTATCTTGTAGAAGGGCGGGCTAACAAAGTACATGGAAAGACTCCATGAGAGGGATGCTAAAATCACTAAGTTTTTCACCAAAAAATGGAGGAAGGGCACCCTAAAAATGGGAGAAAAAACTATCACCATGGATGAAGACCTCATTTCTTAGGTGATGGGTCTCTGGAGGGAGGGAAGTAATTTCTACAGGGACAAAAAGCTTAGCAAGGAGGCCATCGAGTGATACCCTGATACTACTAAGGAGAAGAAGTGTTTGGTTAAGCTTAGCAAGACCTACTATCCTCCCAAGGCCTTTGCTACATCACTCTGGATGGCAGATTTACCAAAGTCTATGGCTACCATTTCGTGTTGCTCAACCACTTCAGGTATGAAGACAAAGTTAACATACCCTATTTCCTGATTTTCTTGATGAATGCCACTATCAAAGCCCACAGAGAGAACCCTAAGGGAGATATTGCTATGCACCAAGGTCTAATGGTTCTAATCTATGATCATATTAAAGCTAATCAAATCACCCACCCCCAGCTTTCTGTCTCTGAATCTGAGGAGGAACAGTCGGACTTTGAATTTTTTGTGGGTGAGGATTTTGTCGGTGATTCAAAAAGTGAGACTGAGGAGAGCTTGGAGGACTCTGAGGTTGAATTGGGTAAGAAAAGAAAATAGGAGACCAGTAAGCCATCCTCTTCCAAGGGCAAGAAAAAAAGCAAAGAGAAGGTCTTCCAGATTCACTCTTCCTCCTCCTCGGAGGTCTCTGAGGACTTTGAAAAGGATGATTCTCCATCCCCTTGGAAGAATAAACCTAAATCTTCTTTTCAGAAAAGGAAAAAGAAGGGCAATTCCGAGTTGAAGACAGAGGGCAAAGAGCAAAGCAAGGATTCTGAGGTGGACCAAAAAGTTGAGGAGGAGATTACAGGGGATGGTTTCAACCAAAGTGTTGGTGGTGATGCCGAATAGAATACCGGTGGTGAAGACCCCAAAACTGATCAGGCCAAGGTTGGTGAAAAAAACCCCACTACTAATGCTTCTGTTGAGGGTTTGAAGGGGTTTGTGGACACCCACGACTGGCTCATAAACAGTCACAAGAAAGTTGTGGACGAAAATAAGAACCTGAGTCATAGGATTCAAATTCTGGGGAATATTAGCATCGGTGAAGGTAAATCCATGGTTGAGTATGTTGATGATTTGGGAAAGACTATTTCTAGACCTGAAGAGAATAGGGATGCTTCAATCCAAGGTTTGAGCAAGTGGAGAAGGCCCTGGAGGAAATAAAAAACAATGACTCTATTAGGGACTAGAGAATGGTGGATGCTAAAAACAGACTCAACAAAATTGATACCTATCTCAAAAGAATTACTGAACAAAGTTATAACATTCTAAAGGCCTCGGCTGATAGCATCAAAATCCTGATCAGTAAGCTGGAGAATGAGAAGGGATCCCTGGAGTAGGAACCTGACATGGAGGGTGTGGAAGGTGTGCAAGGACCAAGAACGAGGACTAGAGGCAAGAAGAGGGAGAAAAAGCCAAACAAGGAAATCGAAGAGCTCAAAGTTGCTTCGGTGAATTATGACCTATTGGTCATCAAGGCTGTTGAACTTCTTAAGTCTCTGTAGGTGTTTCTAGTTGTCTAGGTCTTTATTTCCAATTTTTTCTGCTTTGTTGTTCCTAGTTTTTTGCTATTCGTTCAAGTTGCTAGCTATCTTGCCAGTCTTTTGTATGTTGTCTTTATGTTGGTCTAGTTGATCTTTGTTGATCTATCTTTTGATCTTTATGTAAAAGGTTTTGGGTTCTTAAAACATGTTTTTCTAATTAATCAAAACTTAGGGGATTCCTGGAGGTGGAGTACCAATTGTCATGGGGAAGAAAAATAGGACTAAGAAAGAAAAGTCATAGCCTGCAAAAGAAGAAATGCCTAACAAGAAACTACAGTCTGTAGAAGAAGAGAAAGAAAAGTCATAGCCTACAAAAGAAGAAATGCCTAAGAAGAAACTACAGTTTGTAGAAGAAGAGATGACTAATGAAAAACTTGGTGAATTTGTGGTAGACATGAATGAATCAGATATAGAAGAAGGAGAAGTTGATTTTGAAGAACTTATTGTTGCTCTAAAAAAGATCAAGGACCTCAAACAAGAACATTAGAAACTTAAGGTACATCTTCAAGAGACTATTAATGCCAATAAAGTAATTGTATAGAATCATAATAAAGCTAAAAAGATTATTGAAGTTTTGCAAGTTCAAATGGCTGAAAGAAAAAGAGTCGAAGAAGAAGTAGGAGTCAAGTTGAAAGACAAAGAAGATTTTTGTAACAAGATAGAAAATGAGATGTCTTCTGTAAAAAGGAATTTAGAAGCTAAATCCTTGTCAAAAGAACAACTCTTGCAAAATAATTTAATTAACAGCCTAAAAATAGAAGTTGAAGAGGCTAAGAGAATAGTAGAAGTAACCAAATTAGATTTGGAAATCAAAACTTGTGAGTGCCAAAAACTTGAAGGAGAAGTAGTTGCCTTGAGAAAAGATCTTGAAAATATCAAGATGAAAAAAAATGTGAAAGGAATAAATACATTGAATGAAATGTTGAGTAGTCAGAAAAATCACAAGGATTTTGTTGGTTTAGGATTTGAAAAAGGACAAAGCTCTGGTGTTCAAAATGAGTCCAAACATGAGATAGTGTTTGCTATGGCAGATGAAAATAAATTCACAATTAGGCAAACTCCAAGGAAGAAAGTTGACCTGAACTATCATGCTACTAAAGACAAGAAGAAATTAGAGGATAATGTTGTTGATAGAAGAAAATCCAAAGGCATCAATAGTGGAAGGAGAAGAAGTGGTTTCAGGTTCACTAGACTTTCATCTATTTGGCATGATCAATCAACAAGGTACAATTATTATTTTCAAGGTTATTGTTATATTTATAACATGTATGGTCATAAGGCTGCATCTTGTAAGTTTGTTGATACAAGGTGGTTTGGTTTCTCAAGAAGAAATTATTTCATGAATCAAATGTGTTATGGTTGTCATAATTTTAGTCATAAGGCTACAAATTGTAGGACTCAAAATTTTGTCAAGAAAAGCGCGTTCTTAAAAGAAAAGAATATAAGATGTTTTAAATGTAATCATCTTGGGTACACAACATAGTTTTGTAAAAGTAGTGATGAAAAAATACTTAGAGATCATGACAAGAATAAAGGATCCCTTATGGTCTGAAAAAGAAAACATAATCAAGTTGATCATAAAGATGAATCTGTGAAAATGCATTGTGCACTTCATGCACATGTGATGCCATCTAGGCCTTGAGAAGAAGCAAAGTATCAGGGGGAGTTTATCATGGTAATATCTCTTACCTCTATAAAGAAAAGAATAAAGTATTTAAATGGTAGGATAAGATCAAAGGTATGTCAATAATATGAATTTGTTGGTGGTGTTACAAGGTGACAAGGAAAAGAAATGTATATGTTGTTAGCTCTTCATTTTGTCTTGTTGCATTGCTTAGTTATGACAACTTGCTTACAAGTCTCATGGTGTTGATTGCACATATTGAAGGTGTACATATGTTGTTAAATAGAGAAGTAGTGAATAACAAACTTGTTGACACTATATGATCTAAAAAATCAGCGAGTTCAAGAATTGATAGTCTCTTGGAGTTGTTTATGTTGCAGATTTTCTTCAAGATTTTTAAACAGGTTGTTATGTGAGAATAATCATGATTTCATGAGAACAAGTCATACCATTGTAGGTGTATTGTTTCATTTTTTATGTCAAAATTTTCTATTGGCCATTCATGTTTATTTTGAGAAGTGAAGTCGAGTTGATTTCATTATATTTAGGGTTCTCATTCTATGATTGGACCAGGGCATGATGCCTTGGTTCTCTTAAATAGGACCTTAATTTGGCCCCTCCTAACAATCATAATAAGCTAGTGGGAATGTGATCTCCATGTTGGCCCATGTCAGAAAATTAAGATGTTTTTCAATGGGCAACTATAAAAGGAGGTTCATCCCTCTCAGTTCATAACAATAGGAGAATCATAAGGCATCCAATCAATCTGTATTCAAGCAATCTATCATTCAAGTATTGAAGCATTCATCATCAACCATTTCTAGAGATTTTCAAGGCTACATATTCTTCATTTATCCATTGTGGAGAAACATTAAATCATTCATATGCAAGAATGTGTGTGATTAGGGTTTTGTCATGTCTATGCCATTTCATACAACATATGCGGTTACATTCAAGAAGAAAAGCATCATTATTAGTCATTTTTAGATCTGAGGTATATCTTTCCATCATTTATTTCAGTATTTGCAACATTTCATTCAAGGTTAATTCCTAAACCAGGGTTTGACTTAGGCAAACCCCTATTCCCAACATTTTTTACTTTCTTTCTATGTACAAAAAATAGGTACAGAGCTGCGATCTTCAAAATAAGCATTATTTACAGTGACAAATCAATCTCCCATTAAAGTGCGAAAAGTTCAGAGGACCAGGGTGACCACCACCATGGTTCCAACTTGTTAGGATCTCTTTCGAGGAACATGTTTGAATCTACTTACATTGCTTAGATCCAAGTTCATGTCTCAATCCTGGAACTGTATCTTACCGTTTACATATTTCTACTTCAATTTTCAACACTTTTACCATAATTTCAGTAATTCAACTTACAAAAGATGGTATATCAATTCACATCAACTCCCCCCTAATCCAATCAGAATTCTCAGTCCTAATCCTTGTTGGTTTATGGTTGGATCTATTGGATTGGAACACACTTTTGAATGTGATGGTCCTAAGTCATAAATTAGTGGTTTCTTCCTTTTATGGTGGAAGACCTAATTTTTCACCATCACAAATCCTATCAAAATACTCATGGTAAAGTAGATGAAAGAGATGAAACAAAGGATAAATTAGGAGCACAATCACAAGGAGTATAAGACATCACTAATTTCAAGGAACCAAGGCCCCAATCTTAGGATCTTAACTCACTCAAATGCATGCAAGAAAACACAAAAAAAGACAACAACAAAAAGGCAAACAAAGACAAACAAAGGAAAACAAAGACAAAAAGGCAAAAGATACACAACACGCAAAAGCTAAAAACCAAAAACAAGACATCAAGTCAACTAGAAGAAGAGACCTCGATATCAAAATGTCTCTATAACTAATATGATTCTTAAAAATGTCATCTTAAGAACACAAGTGATCACATAAAAAGAGCAAGAGCACACATCATCCATGAACTACAAATAGAAAAGCTATGAGCTCATGAGATGAAAGGGGAGACATGGATACACATTTTAGATGTGTTTTTCTATGTGATCCATGTTGGGAAGGAGAGTAGGAATAGTCTAGCGGTTTCTTCCTAGTTCAACTCATCCTCATGTGTGTGCGCAAGTGATGTCTAGTTTCAACTATTAAGCATCTCATATAAGAGTTTGTTTTCTTGGGATTCAAGAATATAACAACCTATGTAGGTCATGAAATGAAAACGAAAATGTGTGTCTGGTATCAAGAACATCTTGTGTAAGAGTTTGTTTTCTTTGGTTTTGAGAATGCATAGCCTCATGTAAGACAGATATATGTCTAGTTTTGAGAATTTATGGTATGATGAAAGAATAAGGATCTGGTCAACTACTGAGAGGGGGGGTGAATCAGTAGATAGAAAATTGATATAAACTTTCACCAATCTCTAAATCAACCTCTCAAAGAAAATTCTAAACTTACAAGTTAAACCACTGAACTACAAATGCAATATCACTGTCAAGTTAAACCGGTTGACTATTATAACAAATTAATAGTAAAACAACTTGAAACTCACAAACATTCAAATACTTTACTAACATAAGTAAAACCTCATTTCTGATTGTTGTCGGTTAACATAACATATCAAAATGGATTTAGGAGTTAAGCAATTCAACCATAGTAAACATAACCACAAAAACATTCACCACTTGACACAATATTTTTGACATGGAAACCCAAATGGGAAAAACCACGGTGGGGATTAATACCCACAAGTATTCTGAACTCTTCTAAAGTTCACCATGTTAGGAGCCAAGCCTGTTAAAGCTTTACAATAAGTCATGTTAAGAACAAATCCTGTTCGGGACCACCCGATTAAGGGATTGACTATAATGCCCTATTAGAAGCAATACCCTATGAGGAGTAATCTCGGTAGAGGATTTGAAATCCAAGCTAATGGACCACCTAGTTAGAGGATTTTAATAACACTAAGCTTGTTAGAGCTTACCCGGTTATGGGATTTTACTATTGTAATTGTTATAAAACAATAGGGGTTTGTTGATCTATTTGAATAGCACTACACTCCCTTGTTTAGATCCTTTTCATGCTCCTATCTACCTTTACACAAACTACAGATACATCATCCGGTTCAGCAACCACACTCTCAATCTCAACTTCAAATTTTCCAACTCTGAAACAAAACAACTCATCGACCTTATAAACAAATCAATAGGTCGGTAACACAACACAAACCTAATTCTCTAAAAGAGATTACAAACAAGTCGGTTCAAGTATGACCACTGTATTACATAACAATCTATGCACATCATTCAAGATAGCCTCGGCCGCTCCTTGATCACCACTTCATCAAACTCTGTAACTCATCACGCAGTTTGCATTACATGCAATATACTTGCTCATTCCCAAGATAAAAACCATTATCTCAATGCACCAAAAACCATTTGAAACTCTTCACGTACAACATGCATATGTGTCAAAATCATTACTGCTCATCATTAGATCATAAACCAATACAACCAATTCACCAAACTTCATTGGTTAGGGTTTATCATATCAACAGGTATGGTCTACCGATTGATCTCTCCAATATATAGCAATACCGGTTCACTGCACAAACTCACCTACCGGTTGCAGTTCCCTTCACTAGCTCTTCCTACTGATTACAAAACAACATTATAACAACATCATTACCGGTTAATTGACATCAATGACAACATAACATTTCATTAATGCAATCTTCATGCAAATGCCAACAAGGATGTCTTGTGTAAGAGTTTGTTTGGTCTGGTTTTAAGAATTTTCACCTTGTATAAGACATGTATAAATGTTGCATCTGGTTTCAACCATGAAGAATCTAATGTAAGATTTTTTTCTCTAGTTTTGAGAATGAACACCTCGTTTAAGACATGCAAAAAAATAGTACAACGAGGGAAATATCTATGTCCCCCCCCTTAAGATGTCAATATAGCTCTATGTCGATGTCTTAAGGAAGCTAGAAACAAGGATACATACCTTCAACACCACTGATATATTCTTTAGGAAACAATGTTCATAAATCCAAGCTAAAGAGGCAATACTCTTACAAGCAAGGATAAGATAGTTGAAAAATAGATATCTTGCAACAAGTGTAAAGGGAATCCTTGGAGGAGAAGAGATATTTTCTCAAAAGACATCTACCTCCAAGAGGATTTTCTTGAACAAATATAGCATCTTCTACCAAAAGAAGGGAAGGAGAACAAGAATGAATACCTTCCTCCTATTACTAGGTGAAAGGGATTCTTGAAGAAGGATGGAACACTTTTGACCGAATGTGAGGGGTAAGTTTATAATAGATATGCATTGTCAAGTGAAAAAGAGGTTGTAGTCAAGGATACACACCTCTTTCATGCACACCTCATGCATAAGAGAGAATCCTTGAGAAAGAAAACAACTTCATGCAAGGAATGACATAAAATCATAAGAAAACACCACTAAGCAAAGGAAAAGTGGATCCTTAGAAAAGATAAGAAATATCAATGTCCCCTAAGTGTAAAGACAGTGAGAATAATTACACAACCTCTAAGGAGAGATTATACATAAGTAAATGCACAAAGGAATATTCATTACAAGAAAAGACAAAGATATGTAAAATGAAACTCCAAAGAAGAGGTAATATTGAAAGAGAGGAAGAGAGAATTAGAATGAAGCATCGTAAACTCCCTTAAGTAGATATTAATCATAAGAGACATACCATTAATGAAACCCCTAAAGGGGATAGTGAAACCTTAGATAGAGAGAAGAGATAGGATAAACATTCTTGCCCCCCAAGCATAAAGGAAAGAATGAATTATGTTTCTTCCCCAAGATGATTGATATTGAGCAAGCATCACCTCTTATGACAAAGAGCCCCTAATGAATTTAACTTCTAGTTCCATATGGTTAGAAGAAACATGGAGGGTTAATGGAGTGCTAAGGCACTACCTCTTCACCAAGGAAGAGTGCAAGATTAGTTGTAAGAGCTATGTGAGCCCTATCATATAGGTCTTGAACAAATGTTTTAAATTATTTACGATTTCCAAGAGAATGAAAATAATTATAGTGAAAAAGATAATGTTCATCACCTTCCTTATGCTTAGGGTTGTGATTAATTTTAATAAAATGAAGGACAATATTCTTATCATACTTCAACCTCCAAAATATTATAGTAGCTAATTTCTCTTGGTCATCAATGGGAGTAGGTCTTGTCTCTTGAGATGTAGGACAAGGGATGTTAGAAGATGATGGATTGTCATTTATGATTTTAATAGTTTCATTATCAAATAGTTCTTGCATACTTTTTTGAAAATATAGACAATCATAAGAATGATGGTCATGAGTTTGATGATATGAACAAAATGGAGTGTTTGAGGAAGTAACACCTTTAGATGGATGATAGGTTCTATGTCTTTCAAGATACTCCTTAAAGTTATGAATTCTAAGGAGATCATCCATAGGTGAATCAGGATAATGTCCTAGACCTTCGGTACTAGTTTGTGTAAGAGGGTTTATAGGGACTCTAATTCCTTGTTCAACTTTTCCAAGTCCTTGTCCTCTAAAACTTTGTTTTGATACTATGTTATAACCACTCCTATAAGAATGTTCTAATTGAGAAGAAGAAGGAGTATTTTAATGAGTTTATTTAAAATTTATAGTGTAAGTATATCTAGAAGGAACAAAGGGAAAAGTAGATGAAGAAGGAATACCTTGTGTAGGGAGATTATTCTTTCTATTATCATGCATATCCTCTTTGATGGTTTGGAAAGGAAGATCCTTATCATCTAAGGCCTCATTTTTCTTAATTTTATGTGGGGAGATATATCATGAATGAAAATAATCTTCTCTACAAATATTTTGATGGTTAAGATAGGCTCTAGGAGAATAAGGGGGATCTAGAGAGATTTGAACACCAATATTTTGACCTCGCCCCCCTTGTGCTAGGGTATGTGTATGATAAGAAGATGGTGCCATGTTTCTTTTCAATGCTTGCTCTCCATTAGAGAGATCTTGACATGAGTATTCTCTCTTTCTTCATTCGCATGAGATACCCTAGGAGATGTACAAGTATTAGATTTTCCATTAGCATTTCTAGGATTAGGATCTACAAAATATTTTATGTGATCTACATATGTAATGGATTTTCCTAAATATATCACCATAAAACAACATGCATCATGGATAAAAGATTTCAAACTTAATTGATTAATAGGAAGCAATTTGAAAATTCTAAAAATGCAATATGTCAAAGTGCTATGAATGAAAAGAAGCAATGTGAAATGAAAGAAACCATTATCCAACACATGATTATGATAAATATAAGTAAAAATCAAGGTAATCATATGTGAAATGTAGAATAAGTCAGATCTATTAAGTGTCATTATGAATATCTAAAATCATATCTTAAAATAAAAGTTACAAATTATGCAACCCACAAATCAAATTAACTAAAAAAATTAGGGTTTTGATGAATTTAACATCTAAATTTATGTAATTTGATTAAAAATAATATATATGAATACAAAATTGAAAATTAAAATGCTTCCAAATCAGATCTGAGATAATTAATGCAAATTAGGCAACCCGCAAGTTCAATTTTAAAATTATAAATTAGGGTTTGTGTGAATAATTTAACATCTAAATTTATATAATTCAATTGAAAATTAAACTTGTAAATGCAAATTTGAATTCAAAAATGCATAAAGAATCAGATCTGAGAACACAAATAAGAAATATGGGTGTAAGGAGTCGGGTTCACCAAAATGTAATGGTGAAAAATTAGGGTTTCACCATAAAAAACACTAATTTTGCTTAATGGACTATTACATTAGGGAAATATAGCAATTTGATAGATCTAAGCCTAATAGACCAAAATTATTCTCAAATTATAGGCTCTTTTAAGTGGGGCTCCTCTTTCCCTTGGATTGAATTGTATTGAATTTTTGAAGATGTTGACATTAGGGTAAATGTGTGGATATTGAAGAGAGAGCATAAACAATGAGTTGTAGTCATTGCATGGAGCCACAAACGTAGATTTGGTCAAAGGAATATGATTTAGATCTACTCCCTAAAATTCAGCGAGAATTGTCGGGACCGTGGTGGTGGTCGCCTTGGTTCTCCTAACTTTTCACTGTCCAAAGGGAACCTATTCGTCTCTGTGAATCCTGTCGTTCCTCCAAAACGTAACTTTGTACCTATTCGTGCACATAGTGAAAAGGAGAAAATTGTTGGGAATAGGAGTTTTCCTAAGTCAAACCTCAATTTAGGAATTAACCTTGAATGAATAAATGAAAATACTGAAATAAATATTGGAAAAATATACCTTAGATCTACAATTGTTGATGATGATATGTTGCTTCTTTGAATGTAATCACATATGTTGTATGAAATGACATGAACATGACAAACCCCTAATCACACACATGCTTGCATATGAATGATGTAATTTTGCTCCATAATGATTGAAGGAAGAATATATGCAACCTTGAAGATCTCTGGAAATGTTTGATGATGAATGCTTCACAGATGCAAGAGTGATGTAGATGGAGAGCTCCAATTGATTAGATGAAATTAGGTTGATCAAATGTCTTTATATAGGGGTATCTAGGTAAATTACTAATTAGGTTGACCTCCAACAGTCATGTAGAGCCACAAAGATGAATTCTCATTGGAGAGATATGACACCTGCCCTAATTCAAATTTGGGCCCCATTGAGAGGGATGATCCTTTTGCATAAGGGGCCAAAATGAAGCCTAAGGGAGAGGGGTACATCACCTAGGAATCCATCAATGGGTGTGCATGGCATCAAATTTGGAGAATAGGCACAAAATGGACCTAGATAGGTGATGAGAATAGGGCATGCTAAAGTAGGGGCACAAACATGAGGTGTAAATTGACTTGGTGACAATTTACGACACTACACTATTATGTCATGGTATACTCTTTTTTGTGCACATTAGGATTTTTTCATGTTATAGCTAGTTGATATGTTCATATGGAGCATGTGAGCTCCTAGGAGGAGATGGTTAGATCATGTTGTCATGTTTATGTTTGTGATTTTGTAGTTGGAGCTTTGAATTTGAAGTTGGTGGTTCTCTTTGTATTGAGTACATCATCATTTGTTTGATTACTTCTATTTGCAACAACAATGAAGGAAGACTTAGGGGAGGGTGAATCAGTTTTCATCGGACTTAACAAGTTAAGCACAACTTCACATCTAATCAACTTCAGCAAGAACAAAGATAAGCACAATTAAAAAAACACACACAACACCAAGATTTTATGTGAAAAAATCGATTAAGGGAAAAACCACGGTGGGAACCTACCCATAATTTAAGATGATACTTTGCAGTAGTATGTGTAAATATTACAATGAGGAATGCACATGCATTCAGACACACTACCTAGAGCTCACTGCTCAAGATATGATAACCCAAAAATCTACAACCCTCAGGGAAGGTTCACTACCTTACAATAACATTCAGACAACAAATTGGTTTACATGAACTAAAGAAATAGTATCTCGAAATGCTTGATGACAGTTTCGATTAAGCACTTTTGTCTGCCCTGCAACACTCTCTGCTCAACAGTTCACACCAAAAGATGAATTATCTTATTCACACATACATCACTCTCTGATAATCTAGACACAATACCTCTCCAACAATAATACCCAAATTACATGAATATAACACCTATTTATACAAATCATCAACCTTGACTACAAGGTCGACTCAACCCTTAAGACATAATTACAAAATTACATCACACAATACATAGATCAACCACCAGACCAATACAATGTCATTGCTGACATAGCATGGACCCAAATCAAATCCTCAAACATGCAACGCCACCGGAAATATCGCCAAGATCATTTACAACACACTACACTACCAAAAATGTCGCATAACATGAAGAACATCACCGAACCCATAAGATCCTCAATAACATGCACAATGATCAATGCAAACCATCAAAACAAATAGGACACAATTAGAAAATGCCAACAAGAATGTTAGCACCATCCACATAGCTGCACCAATACCAGTTAATCAAATTTTCATTGATCAACACGTTGATACCCAAGAACACTTAACAACAACAACTGGGACTAGAAAGATAACTTGCGGAGCACCAAATCACAAACCATCTGAATTGAAGATACACATGAACATCCCAAACACTCTCCCAAATCCACAACTCAAGATACAATCATTTTGGAGCACAATGGAGCAAACATTAGAACTGAACACTGAAAAACCAATCCTCATATTGGGATCCATAACAAGATCAAATCACCACATAACATCATGAAACCAACACTGATTCAAGTATCTCTAGTTTATTCAACATATCAAACAGATAAACCAACCAGATCAACTCTCTACAATCACCATAATACCAAAACAAAAGAATCTGTTGACATCAATGACAACAACATATCCTAGTAGTAACAATATCCAACAACTTCATGATGGTTCTATGTTGCATTTGGATTTTGGAATGTATTGATTGGTTACAAGTGCTCCTGGATACATGGAGACTTAGGTGAAGCTTGAGTTCTCTTGTGATTAGATACATGTATCTAAATGGTTGATGGTTTCAGTAGGATGACCAAGGAGCTTTCACCTGGTATGGACTTGAGAGGAGATTGTTCTTAGAGTGAGTCATGATGGCTTGGATATCTCAATGAGTATTCTCATTCCCCACTCTTGGTCTACTCGATGGTTTACTACTTGAGAGGTATTGCCCATTTATATTTTCAGGTGCATTATGTTTATACTTTATCTTTCATAGATATGTATCTTAAGCTATAGATAGATCGCTAGTTGTATAGGATTCATTTGTGAGATTCTTGACATTAGTTATCTACTTGTGCATATGTTGTTATTATGATATCATTATTAAGATATTAGGAGATGGTTTATTGGGATATTTTCTATCATTAGAAATAGATTTATTATGATTTTGATCTTTTTGTATGAGAGACTTGTTGGCAACAAAAATGAGAGAAAACTGAGAGGTGGGGGGGGGTGAATCAGTTTCCACCGAATCTACCAACTTAACCACAAATACAAATCTGATAGACTGCAACAACAACAAAGATAAGAAAATTGATAGAACAACACAAAACAACAAGATTTTGACATGGAAAACATGGTTAAGAGAAAAACCATGATGGGAACCTACCCACAATAAGATGATACTCTGTAGTAGTATGTGAAAATATTACAATGGGGAATGCACCAGCATTCAAGCACACTGCCTAGAGCTTGTAGCTCAAGATACAATAACTCAGAAGGCCACAACCCTCAAGGAAGGTTCACTACCTTACAAGAAAGTCTCACTGACTTACAAAATGTTCGGACAACAATCCGGAATCAAATGAATTGTAATAATAGCATCTACTAATGCCTGATGATAGTTCTGTTTAAGCACATTTGTCTGCTCTGCAACACCAATCTTTGCTCAATACACCACACTGAAAGATGAATCCCTTGTTCTCACATACATCACTCACAGATAATGCAAACACAACCTTGATACATAAATTACATGACTATACCATATGCTTATACAATTCATCAACCTTGACAACAAGGTCGGCTAAATCCTCAACTCGCAATTATAAAATTACATCACATGATACAAAGATTGACCACCAGACCAATATAATGATATACATGACATAACATGGACCTAAATCAAATTTTCAAACGCTCATCATCACCGGTAATCACGCCAAGATCAACCGCATAATATGAAGAACATCACCAGTTCAATAAAATCACCAAGAACTCACACAACGATCAATGCGGATCATCAAAACAAATAGGACACAATTAGGAAACACCAGCAAGCATGTTAGAATCATCAATAATAGTTGCACCAACACCACTTATCAAATCTTCTTCAATCAACATCTGAAACTCAAGAGCACTCAAACAACAACAACTGTCATGAAGAAAGATAACTTGCAGAGCATCAAATCACGAACCATCTGAAATGAAGATATACAAGACCATCCCAAACAATATCCCAAAAACTCAGCTCAAGATCTAATCACACTAGAATATACCAGAGGAAATACTAAACTCTGCAAAGCACTGATCAAACAAACCAAAACTACAAACCGGATCATATGATATGATCAATTAAGCTTTCTGGATCACCAAAACCAATAGAGAAAGATATAATGATACTAGAAATACTCCATACACCGAACCATGATCCCAATAAACCAATCTGCAATCGATGGAGCAATAAATCATAGGAATATGTTGACATCAATGACAACAACATATCCTAGCAGCAACAATGTCCAACAAGACTTACATCCATGTTGGAATTACATGATATATATGTTTGTTTGATCTAAGAGATTGAACATGTTTGGATGTTGCTATGGCTTTTTATTTGGGATGTTTTGGAGGAGATCATTCTTGACACAAGGTTGCTTCTTTGAGGTGTTTATAGTAGGACAAGTTATGTTTAATAGGTTTTCTATCTTCATTATATGGTTCCGTCCATGGGATTCATGTTTATATAATTTGGGGAGACGAAGACATATTGTGGGAGAGTATGCAACTATATTGGTTGTATACATGGATCATTGTGATTATTTTTGGTACTACATATTTTTAATTTATTTATCACACCTTGATATGAGCATGGATTGGTATGCAACATGGATTGGTAGGACAAGTTATGTTTTATAGGTTTTCTCTCTTCATTCTATGGTTTCTTCCATGGGATTCATGTTTATATGATTTAGGGAGATGGTGGCATATTGTGGGAGAGTATACATCTATATTGGTTGTATGTGTGGATCGTTGTGATTGTTCTTGGTACTACATATTTATTTATTTATTTATCGCACCTTAACATGAGCATAGATTGGTAGACTTGTTATGGTTTGAGCTTCATTTCAGATTTGGTATTACCCATGTAGTGGGAGTTCCTAGATATATATGTTCTTTATTGACATATTTTTCTATAGGGGTCTTGATTGCAGTTTATGGGTTGATATGATGTTGGCATGAGTTTACTAATGTTGATTATACTTAGGAGGTATGGATGGTTGGATGTATTAGCATGCTTTGTGGATGGCATTTCCAATCATGTGGGTTTTTTCTATATGACAACAACTTAGAGCCTTTGGTATCAAATTGGATTTGATGCTTGTGTTCTTGGATTGGTGCATCTTCACCTTGGCTTGTTCATTTTCTTCCATATGCGGCATGTCAAATCATGGGCGGATTTATTAAATGGGGTTCAATGGTATTGTGTTCACATGGTTTTTACTTTACCACTTGGTTGTCTTTGTGTGAGTCTGATTCTATAAAAGAAGGCACGTGTTTCTAGTGGTTAAGGTTGGTTGGTGGTTTTGGTTATCATTGCATTGAGTCCTTTGGAGGATTTCATATGTGAAGCGTGGCATAGGATGTGCAGATTCATGCTTGAAAACAAAAAAAAATGCATTGGAGGGCTTGATTATTGAAGAGTATTCATTGTAACTCTGCAAGTACAAATTGTATTGCTTTACAATTAAATAATACATGAGGTACGGATGTTTTTAGAGGCTAGATTGTCCCCTCGTGAGGGGTTTTCTAGGGTATATCTTGTGTTATCTTGTGGCTTGTCTATTTGGTCTTTGCATAATGGTGATTCTATAAGCTTGTATGCATGCTTTTCTCTCATGGGTTATGTAGGAAATGGATTAAGTGTAATTGGGTATGAAGCATTATTTTCTAATAGTATTAGATATCTAACTAGGGTAGAAGATTTTGAGCCAACAAAGGATTGTATGACACTTAAAATGGAGATTTTCATTTATGAGAATATCATCATAAGGTTTGGATGTCCAATGAGAATTATTGGTGATCAAGGGACATATTATGGTATTGAGATAAATAGCAAATTACTAGAAAATTTTATGATAAACCAAATCGAGAGTACCCCATACCACCTTTAGCACCTACTAGCATTAATGAGGTATTTAATTAACTTTTAGGTCATGTTTTGACTAAGCTTTGTGATTGAAAAAAGACGAATTAGAGCTTGAAGGTCCCTATATTTTTTTGGGCCTAAAAAGTAACTTACAAGAGATTGACAAAGCTTAATCCCCTTTAGTTAGTATATGGCATGGATTTGATACTCCAAATATAGGAGATGGTTCCAAATTAAATTCAGTTATATCAAAATGTTTTAATGAAAATGAAAAAAATAGAAATATAGATAGAGTTTGAGATGGCGTGATAAAAGGCTAATTTTAGCATACAGTCAAACCTAAAAGAAGAGGATATAGAAGGCATATAATGATTCACATCAAAGAAAACAAATTGAGCCTAGAGATATAATATATATGTGTGATGCAAATTTTTAAAAATCAAGAAAACTTGAGATTTGGTGGTTAGGACATTATTTTATTTATCATATTTAAGCATTTAGAGTGGTTAAAGTAAATATATTAAATAACAAAGGGATTGAATGAGTATGCAAAAGGAGTTTGATTAAAGTCGTATTACATTGGAGATTAAGCGAATGGTCCAATATGAGTAACATGTTTTGAAGAAACACTTTGTATAGTTTGTAATATAAATGTACCATAGTAGCTTAGGTTTAGTTTAAGAAAAAAGCATATCAACTAGGAAAAGACGAAATGAGATGTTAAAGAGAAATATATGGAAGTAAGTGATGAGTTTGAAAATAATACAAAGAAGGTGAGAAATTTTGTAAATTTAAAAGAGATTACAAGTGTAACTTGCTAAAAGGTGCTAAAAGCATAATTGTAAAAATTGGGTGAAGTGTTCAATGACCTATGATCTAGAATGAGAGCTAGCATTTGATGTAAAGTTGTAAAATATAAGAGGAATTTAGATTTATAAAATTAGTGGTAAAATTAAGAAATGGTATAAATTGTGACATGGAAACTAGTAGAAGTGAAGAATATCCTATGACCCATATTCATCATAAGGAATTGGAGAATGACCTAGAGGAGGCCTTCTTAATTGTATCAATCAGAATGCTCAATATATAATCCATGGAGACATCTCTATATAAAAATGATAGAAATGGGTCATTTAAGGTTTTAATTGAAACTACAACCCTAAAAAATCCCAACAATAGATCATACATAACATAAGACAAAGATATTGGGAAGTCAAAGTTGAACACTTGAAAAGAGTTCATTTTTTTTAAAGATGATTATAAAAGAATAAAGATTGTGTTAACCCAAATTCCTAGAAGCTTCATCTACCTTTATTAATAGTTTCATACCTTTATTAATAGTTTCATATTATGAAGAAAGCAATCAACATAGTCAATAATTTGTGGGATAAGAGGGAGTTACTAAGGAGGATAGAAAATAAAAAAGGCACAACTTTGATAAGAGAACCAAATATTTGTAGGAGCTTCATGGTAAACAAAATCTAAAAGTTAGGGTGAACAATATGCAAAAATTATAACATATATAGTAGAGAACAAAAAGAGAGATAGAAGAGAGAATCTAAAAAAGTAGGCAACACATCATACCCATCACAAACTACATTAGAAGTAGAACCCTATATGTAAATTAAGTAGGGAAAGAAACACAAAAAGGATAATGGGAATAGATCATGGGACAAAATATCAAAGAATTTTATGAAAAGAGAGTAGTGGAAGAAAATAAGGAGAAATGGGTAGAACAAATTGCATAGGTAAGGGCTCACGCTATCATGAGTTATATGATACATGAAACATTAAATTAGATTAATATAGTTAAATGTTTTATGAAAAATACAAGAAAATGTTTCCTATAGTGCTACTTGTACAAAATTAACCAGCTAACTTCTATTCAAAAGATGCAAATTAGTGATGTACTTAAGAGTGACTCCATGAAGCATTGGATGAACCTTGAATAAAATAACAAGAGTAGTTCATCAACAACCATAAAAATTATATGATCTCTATTTTGATAAAATAAAGAAATTTGAGGGGGCAATCAAGAGTACATGCTGGTGTAAGTCGGGAGCTAGAAAAAGGAGGAGCAAATGAAAGATGAAATCATCAAACAAAAGGAAAGAAGAAAACTAATTGAAGTTAAGGAAAATTGGGATAATCGACAAAAAGAGATTAAAAAAATTAAATCAAGATAGTAGAAGATGCTTGCAATAAAATTTTCATATTAAATTATTAATTCTATTCCAATTGGTCACCTTCAAGTCTATCTTTCTTTCAATGTTTAGTTAGACACATTAGAAAATAAAATTCTACAAGCTTTATCTTCATATAATTTGTTAATTCATTCTCATGGGAAGCAAAGATAAAATAAAAAGAGTATATAACATATTAAAACGAAATGAGATAGCATATATCTAAACTTACTATGTATTCAAAAGTATTTACCAAAAAAAAGAAGTGAATTATCTAAATTAGACAAACCTCTATTTTTTTTTATGGATTTGTCTTTATATAAGAGATTAAAACGATATGAGATAACATACATCTAAACTTATTATTTATAGATCTAATCAAAACCGTTCACCAAAAAGAAATGAACTATCAAAATTAAACTACCCCAATCTCCATTTTTTTTTATGGAAATAGTTAAAAATCATATAAATATCAACATCTTTGTCTTTCTATAATCAATTAAAATGATAAAAACTACTAAACTAGAAAACCAAGATGTTAAACATAACCAGACATACCTTGACTTACATCTCATTTACTTAAAAAAACAGTCCACATTTATTACAAAATTAGAAAATAATAAAATATAGCTTGCACAAAAATTTATTCACACTACACTTAAAGATTGTGCTAAAGTTCCATTAGATTCCACTTGTCACCCAAATTGAATTCCATCTTATTCCAACTATAATTTCGTACAAAGCTTACGTAGGCTTACTTTGATTTATACAGCTTGGCAGAGCTGGTGCAGAAATGGAGAAGCCATTAATGAATTCTGTTTCTTGCTCTGCGGACAAAACTGCATTTGTAAAGCGGGAACCAAAATTTGAATGCACTGACGAGGCGTAAGAATATACAGCATCCGCTTCAATGTCTCTACCCTCAACCTATCCGCCGCCACAAAAATACACTGCAATTCTTCGCTCGTTTCGTCCAAAGCCTGCTGAAAACCCTCGCCATTGCTAGCCGCCGCCATAATCTTCTGCAGCGCCGTCAATCTGTGCGAAAGCTTGTCCTCCTCCTCCACAGTTCGGCAATGGAGCTCATTTATCTGGAACAACTGGCTGGAAGTAAGGCCGGCCAAATTTGACGAATTTGTGCCCTTAAGCAGCTCTGCAAGTTCAGATTCGAGCTGCTGTCCAATCTCAGCATACGCAACATGAAATATTATCGAAGGCCGCCATTCGCCAAGCCAGACAAAGTCATTCTCCAGGGGAAAAAATGTCCCAAGCTTCGGCTTTTCCTCGGCCGCCGCCTCGGCCCTTAGGGTATAGTGCTTTTCATAGAGCTTTAACACTCGCGCAACCTCGGTTCGAATCTCTTCCTCGCCGCCGCCGTTATGTTGCGTCTCGTACTTCGCAAGCCAGTCCGTAATGAAACCCTCGGGAGATGACATAGGGTATGGAAATGGAGTCAGAAAATGGAAGAATTTCGCGGTATTTATAGCAGGCTGTAACGCGTCCGCTATAGTGGAGCAGGAATTGGGGGAAAACAGCAAGTTTTGGTTTTGGAGGACCGTAAGTCTGAAAAGTTTGGAGGAATTGTGCGGCATTGATGACGGGAAGCGCCGCATTTCAATCCATGAGGGCAGCACCGGCCAATAGTTTGAAGATTTGTTTACCGTTTTAAGTCAGGGCAAAACTGGGAAGTTTCATCTTCTCCATTCATACCGCGCCTCCAAATTCCTTCATTGAAATTCAGCACCTCCAAATTCCATGTTTAATTCCACTGTGAGACGCATTCATGACAACTGTGAGTTAGTAGAGCTTCGCTTCTCTATTTTTAGTATTTCCTAATGCAATTTGTCAACTTGGTAAAGACGGTTCTCATCCCTTCTTGCTTCCCACCAACAGCGGCCATTCTATTCAGCTCTACGATGCACATTTGACTCATTTTTGTTTTCAATTAATGCACATTGTCTTCGTTCGATGTTTTTAAAAATATCATAAATATCACAAATTTCATAGATTCTATTATAATAGTGAAATTGACTAAGACCCCAACCTTAGTCATTTTATAAGAACATTCAATGTTTGTCATGACCACAAAATTGGAAAGATGCATTGTTAGTCTTAATTTTGAACTTTTCAATATCCCCTATTCAATGTCTCTTCTCACAATATCCCAAGTATCATAGATTATATCATAAATATCATAATTCTATCACAATAATGAAATTGATCAAGATACCAATCTTAATCATTTTATGAAAGCAGTTGTGACCATAAAATTGGAAAGATACATTGTAAAAGTCTTAAATTTGAATGTTTCAATATAACCCCTTATTTAATGTCCCTTTTCACAATATCCCAAGTATCCTAGAGAATAATAATGAATCAATAATATCATAAATATCATATATTATATTATAATAGTGAAATTGACCGAGATACCAATCTTAGTCACTTTATGAAAGCATTCATTATTTGTCGTGACTATAAAATTGGAAAGATGCATTGTAAGTCTTAATTTTGAACATTTCAATATAACCCCCTATTCAATGTTTCTTTTCACAATATCCCAAGTATCCTAGAGAATAATAATGAATCAATAATATCATAAATATTATAGATTATATCATAAGATTGAAATTAACCAGGATCCCAATCTTAGTTATTTTATGAGAACATTCAATATTTGTCATAACCACCAAATTGACAAGATGCATGGTTAGTCTTAATATTGAACTTTCTAATATAACTTCCTATTCAATGTCTCTTTTCACAATATCTCCAGTATCCCAGAGAATAACAATGAATGAATGATACCATAAATATCATATATTCTATCTTAATAGTAAAATTGACCAAGATCCCAATCTTAGTCATTTTACGACAGCATTCAATATTTGTCATGACCACCAATTTGGAAAGATGCCTTGTTAGTCTTAATTTTGAACTTTTGAATATACCCTATATTCAATCTTTTACAATATCCCAAGTATCCTAGAGAATAATAATGAATAAATAATATTCTTGCTCATAAATGGGTGTTAAATATAGTCTGCAAGATTATACATTATTTATCATTTACATAATTGAATGTTTGAAGATGGTAGTGAAATTGACCAAGATCAATGTCCTAGGCACTCCATGAAGGCATCCAATATTTGTCATAAACACCAAATTGGGAAGATGACTTGCTAGAATTAATTTTCAACTTTTTAATTTAACCCCCTATTCAATATCTCTTTGTGTAATATCCCAAGTATCCTAGAGAATAAATAATGAATCAATAATATTCTCACTCACTAATGGGTGTTATATATAGCCTACTCTAACACGTTTAGAGATTATACATTATTTATCATTTATATAACTATAAATAATTAATCAAGACTTAGGACTACAAAGTTAATGGAGCATGTTGCAAGGTGTGTGCCCCTAGTCTCCTTGTGATGTGCAGCGCAACGCTCAGGTTTGTGACATGGCTTAACCGCCTCCTATGGATTCTATTAGTCTAGTGGTTGTATCAGGCATTAATAGGTTGATCTTTTGGTGCAACGACAACCACACTTGTAATAAGTGGTATTTGAGCTTGGTCACATGTTCAAATCCGTCTCTTGCACTGGGGGATTGTTGCAAGGTGTGTGTCCTTGGTCTCCTTGTGTTGTGCAACACAACATTCGGGTTTGTGACATGGCTTAACCGCCTCTTGTGGATTCTATAAGTCTAGTGGTTGTATCAGGCATTAATAGGTCGATCTTTTCATGCAATGACAACCACACTTGTAATAGAGCCCCCTATCCTAACTTCCTCCTACTTGATATTTACATTGTAAGAGATGATAAAAAACTGTAAACTAGCACTTGCACCACAAGGAGGTGCAAGGGTTACATTGATAGAAAATTATTGTATACAGTGAAAAATGATGATGATAAACTATTGTAAAACCACAAAGATCCAACCACAATAAAACCCTAGTTCTACAACCAAACATTGACCATTGATGTAGAGTGAGTTGACTCTTCGCCTATTTGTGCTACCTTGTCTAGGTATCTCCTCCAAGCTACACAAGAACCATCCAATGATTCTACACCTCACAACCTCCAAGGGTCTGCAAGACTTACCCTCTCAGACCTTCCCAAGGTCCTTAGGCTAGGATAAGCACTTGTTATTGTGTGAGTTCCATTTTCTTGGTTAGGAGACCTTGTTTTCCCACTCCCTTTCATAGTCAACCTAAGAGTTCAACCCCTCTACCAAAGGATCTTCATTCCCACACTATACACATAAGGATGGATGATTTTGGAAGGATCCCAAAACCTAATCCTTTCTCAAGAGCTTTGACATTTACTGGTCCCAAGTTTGGCAAACAAACTGCACTTTTAGGCCTAATAGGAGACCTAATTCTAGTAGTCCTGTCAGCAGGGTAATCCACTTTTATCTGGTAAACTTCATTAACAACCCTATAAAATATTTTACATTCCAGAAACCCTTTTGAGGTTTACATACAATATCTCAAAACCGGAGGTGGGTTTTTTCATTAACATATCTAACCCTTACCGGGATAATTAGGCCTAATTGCCCCTTCCTAGGCCTAAAAAGTAGGGATTGGTCAAAACTCCTTCACCAGTATGTTTGCCTGAGTGAATTAATGATAGTATTAGTTCTATTCTTTCATACGGAATTCCATTCCAATCATACTTCACCTCCACCCACTGGATTTACCCAATTAGGGCCTGTTATCCATGATTCCTAATGCTTGCCAACTCAACATACCAAGCCTACGGTATGGTGGTAAATCTTTGATTTAGCTTTCCCTGTCTCAAAACCAAAAACAAAACATAGTATACAATGCAACCTAACATTCCACAAGGTTTCAGAGAGGATATCCACCATAGAACGTTAGGTTGGAGCCATTTTACTCTCAAAACCCTAGTTTTTAGGACCTTTGAACCTGCTTGCAACAAAATGAAGATTATTCACAAAATACAACACTTCAAGACTCCAAATATTAAAAAAAAATGAAGGTAAGACACCATTATAACAATCCATATCCCTGTCTTAGACGTGTCAATCCGTATAGGTCGTACAAACTTGCAAAGAACAGGCAATAACCCAGTAGAACACACCAAACGGGAAACCAAAACTTGTCTATTTGCTTTAGTTCTTCAACAAATGATTATCATCGGTCTTTCCAAGCCTTATAATAGCCTTGAATTAGTTACATATGCTCACAATCGATTGTGTCAACCAACTAGTCGTTGGTGTTAGAAAATGTTGCAAAGTTGCTATGAGCAACTTTTGCAATTTGTTGCATAGGTGAGAAACTTAGCTCAAACCCAAAATTGGTTACCTCCAAGTGACTCATATGACCTCAACCACTTCAAAACAATATCAACAAACCTACATTAACCCAAAAGCAACTTATCCTATTAAGTTCTCTACCTGGCACCCTTAAAAGCTCACATGCCAACATTGGCCAAAAAAAGACTCGTAGGGCCCTTACAATCATTTGAGCAGACACTCAATGGCCTCTTGGTCTTATTACAAAACTAAAAACATGATTCCAACATCCTTGAAACAAACTCAACAAAAATTGGTAAGTGCCCCTGCACCAACCATACACCAATGAAGATACTTAAGAACATGCAAATCAACAAATGAACAATATTACCATTCACATGCCAAGTAGGGTGGTAATATTCATTGTATCCTATCTCCATTGATCTTATTTGATATATTTTCTCTCAGATTTTAGAGGTGCACAATAGCTCAACAAAGAATGGATTTTGGTTGAAGTCACTTGATCGCAAGAAGGCTTGATTGCATAAGTGTTGATTAGGGTTGATAATGATGAAATCATCCTCTTATATAGAAGATGCTTTAGAAAATGGAGGGAGAAGATTTAGAGGTGAAAAGAGAAATGGTTGGCTAAGAAGGGAATGATATACCCCCGTCAGATATTGGATGGCAAAGGGTGTAGACAATCTCTCGATAAGAAAGAAAGGCTAGAAAATCTAACAGGATAAGGTGACAAGGTCACACGGGAAAACAAACATGAGAAACTAGGGCTAAGAAGCCTATATGTACAGGCCATAAAGAAAACATCCTCATTTGCATCCACAACATCCAGGAGATCATAGCACCTAGAGCTTAGAGAGCAGTTAGTAGAGTAGGAGAGATGGCAGATAGGATTCACAAGTTCAATCGCGTCCGACGGATCTAGAGACTAGATGACATGGGTGAGCCAGTATGTACCTGAACCTGGCTTTGTATGTTTCTGTATTTATTGCTTCATTTAACGCATTTTAGAATAGTTGAGAAAAAACGTAAAAGTAGTGTTGTAGGTTTTAACATGTCTAGGTTAGGTTTGCATGTGTATGTGATGAACAGACGCTTCTAGGTCATCTTAGGGCGCATATACAAATGTAATCGCAACTATGCATGAATGCGAGCACATCTGTGATAGACATGCGCGTCTATGTCAAAAGTTGCATTTAGGTAGAACAGAACCACGTCTGTGATGATTAGGTGTGTCTATGAAGAAAAAGCACGTATGGGTCCAACTATGTCACGATTGTGCTAAGAAAGCGCGTCTATGCAGTCAAAACACGTATAGGTAGGATAAAAGCACATCTGCATAGAAAAATGCATTTGTGTTTAGGATAAGCAAAAATTGACAGTTCTATGATGAACATACGCTGTCAGTTGGATAAGATGCTAAGAAGATTCACTCAAATAGGTTCCCTAGGAAGACAAACTAAAAACTAGGCTCAAATTGATAATTCTATGATAAACATACATTTCCAATTAGATAAGTTGCTAAGAGGTTTCACTCAACAGACACCCTGAACAGGTAGGTTTGCTAAGCTGAATATAGGATAAGTTGTTGAATTGATAAAATCTAGTGAGTCCTCTAGTAGAATAGGATCAAGTGCAATGTGATAAACATATACACTAATAGGATGCAACACCATGTGATAAACATAAGAACTAGGATAAGAGTAGCATTATGTGATGAACATGAGTACCACTAGGATTGACATGATCGATTTGACTGGATGCAGGAGTACTTGCCCTAGCTAGAGTCATAAGAGAGATTTCTAGTGACTCATAGATTGCGACTAGAGTTGACCTTCGAGGAGTGTGCTGATATTGAGGCTATGGGCTTGAGACATGTATTGTATATGCTAGAGATTAGGATGAACATAGGACTGCTAACTGCTCTTGTAGAGAGATGGCACTTGGAGACTTGCTCATTTCATTTGCTAACTGGCGAGATGTCAGTCACCTTAGAGGATGTCTATAGTATACTACAGGTGTCGATCCATGGGGATATTGTACTATATGATCGGGGGGGGAGACAAGGATGCACTCTGATGAGTCTTTGTAGACCCAGATATCGAGTTGAGACCAGGTCTTCTGACAGAGACTAGTAGTGGTGGTGGGAGGGGTTATCAACGGGTTCTTATGTCCTGATAGAGCTACACAGGCTTTAGCTATCAAATGGGGGATGATATTGGAGAACCTCTTGACAAAGCACAAGAGATTTGCAGGGGGGACATATGCATTCTAGCACATCTATACCAGGAGTCGCACTAATTTGTCTACCTTGGTGGTTGCAGGTTGGGGTGTGGGGTTACATTGTTGCAGGTGTGGGCTTATGAGCACATTGTTATGACTAGGCCAATTTATTTTAGGTTCAGAGGACATGGGAAGTCATATGTACATTTGTATAGCACGATCACTTCCTAGCCATGGATTGGGAAGGTAGAGTATTGGTGACATGTTGTTCATGACATTGGCAGTGTGATATGGAGGCCTTATCTTGACTGCGAGGCCTAGGAGGAGGATGCTACAAAGCTCCCATTTTATTTTAGGAGCAGATATCTGATTGGTCAGACTCCATATATTTTGGACAAACACTTGATTGATAGGGTATGCAGGCAATTCGGTAGACAACAATGCATGCCATGAGGTTCAAGTGAGTTTGCTTAGACAGTTAGAGAGTAGGTCCATTGGGGGCCTATTTTGTCATATGATGCAGTCATTGCACAATTTGAGTAGTTGGTGCCTATTCCTTGGGATATGTTGCCAAATGTTATTGATGTGAGCATGGATGATGATTACGCAGCCTATTTTGTAACTCATTTGTTTCCTAGACTTATAGACCTACTAGAGCTGATACCTGCAGCAGAGGAGGATGATGATGATGAGGATCAGGCTAGAGGTTGACGAAGGAGATGGAGGAGAGGGGGAGCTTGGAGGATGGTTAGAGGTAGGGGTGGACCCAGGTATGGACAGGGGAGAGTAGAGGGTGGAAAAGGAGGAAGGGATGCAGGACAGGGAGGTGGAGAGAGAGGCAGACTACCCAGGGCACCCAGAGGCAGAGGAGGACAAGTCCTAAATATTTCTGGATAGATACAGGGATAGGTACTAGTTAGGCAGGCATAGGTATAGGAGAGATTGAGATGAGATACCCCAGAGAAGGGAGAGCAGGTAGAGGGAGACTAGGGAGGAAATGAGGAGGAGGATGAGCTACTCATGCTATGAGAGCTCACACAGGGCCAGGCCGATGAGATCGATGATCTCGAGAGAGATGTGACTCAGTTGAGGTGATAACTAGGAGAGATGCAGTGGGAGAGGGATGAGGCTATATAGAGATATACAACTGCATAGGAGACCATACAGGTGGCTAGGACTACAACTATAGGGGATACATCATCTGGGTTTGCCTTCTGCCTCAAGGTAGGGGATGAGATAGCTTATTGTTGGAACCTATACTATGTTGTGGTACCTCCAAAGTTGAGAGAAGGGAATTATAGGAGAGCTTCCTGCTCTACCACTACCGATAGGGATAGGAGAGGAGAATCTAGTGGTGGGGTCATGGGTCCAACCACACCACCAGGAGGAGGAGGAGGGGATAGACGAGGAAATCCAGGGGTGGGTACTTTGAGTGCTCAAATTCCACCGAGGCCAGCTGACTCTGAGGGAGGGAGTTCATCATAGCTCTCTAGGATTCCATTTTGTATCAATTTTTGTATGATGATATAGACACCTTCAGGTGATTTTGCAGCCATATATTTTGACATCATTGTATCATGACACTGATAATATATATATATATATATATATATGAGACGATCCATCCTTGTGACATCTATATGCATGTGTTCATATGTGATGATTATGTTTTGTGATGTAATGATTCTATATGATGATGCAGTCTTATGTATACATGTGTTATTATGATGCTTATGATGATTATGATATGGATACAAATATGTACATGATGAAATACAAGTATATTTTTGTTCTTTTCTGGATTTATATGTATTCTATGCATGATGCAAATGTGATATATGTTAAATGCAGATGGATATATGTTGATGAGTTATTTACATGATGAGATGCACGATATATTATTTTTGTTATTTTATATTTTATATGGGAATGAAAATTCTTATATTAGATGCTAATCAGTGATGTATGTAGGATGTGATGCTATCATGGTATCTACATGCATGTGTATAATGTGATAACATGTAATGATGCAGGTGAAAGCTATATGAAATATAGATCTTTTTGGTATGTTATTATACTCAGTCCTATGATAGTAGGCTACATGGACTCGGGGAGGATCAACGGAAAAGGGGGATGGAAGGTAGAAGAGATGGAAGTGAAAGAGATTCTTATGCTATTATCATCATTGAGCTTTATTATGGAAAATAGGTTATGACAATATAGGTATAGGTTCAACCTAGAAAGTCATTGTACCCGCTTGCATGGAGATCAAAAAGTCACAAACAAGGAATGCTCTTCATACTAGACTCACAATGTTTTCATATCCTTGGATGAGCTATTGCATTACTAAGAGACAATCCACAAACAACAAAATAGGTGAACATACCCCATCCTCGTATTTCTAGTCAAAGACATCCTGGAGATAGAATCTCTAGTTAGAGACACCCCTAAAAGGCTAAAAGACATGTCACTAGAAGATAAAATAAAAAGAAAACCAAAACTTGACACCAACATTCAATGAAATCCTCAAGTTATTTGTGTTTCTTTCCACATATGTTAACATGTTTGATTTGGTCACAATGTTGTTTTCCTGATAAAGGACAAATAATCTTGAAAACCATGTTGTTGCCAAAGCCTGCTAAAAGATTTGATTTTTTGAAAGCCCACTGCTGATTGTGTCTCATCTGAAACTGACTCAATCCATGAAACTAATACCTTTATTACGGAGAAGAATGAAACTTTATTGTGGATCGGCTATCTGAATGACCTTTTATTGTGAATTGTGCACAAAAAGGAGGAATGAAAAGATGATGCTCCTCAAAACATGCGATGCTCAAGGTACCACTTCCACCACTAGATTTAGGACTTTGCCCCAGTTATAGATTGGACCTAATTTATTATGGAAGGAAAAGGCGTGAAGAAGGGGTTTATTATGAATGGATAATCAATCTTAAGTAGATCAATAACGAGCCATGATGGGAATGGGTAAATTTATTATGGGATGGTTAGGCTGTGAGTGTGTGAAAAATGAAAGGATGAGATTAAATCTTGAAGGAGGGAGGAGAAATTTCTCTACACATGGCGCCGATAACCCGATTTTTACCATGGTACTTGCCTAGGGTGCCACTGAAGTGGTTTTTGTTGGAAATTGACACTCTATTGGTTAGGTTTCATTATGTTGTCATTGATTGCAACATGTTTTTGGGTTCAGGCTTCATATGGTGTACCGACAGGCACTTCATAGACTCTTCACTAGCACCAACACCCACAGGATAGAAGATTTCTTTAGTCATCGACAATTGAGGCCGACATGGTATGGTAAATTATATAGGTATTGGAGGTCCACACATCTTGGATCCGGCATCAACAACTTGGCTTAATGCATATTCATTTATGTTATATGGCCGACATGTAATATGTAATTGTATATATCCTTGTAAGCCGACATAGGGCATAAATTTGTATAGGGTATATAGGGAAGATTGATTAGATCACATTTGATATGAAGTAGTAGAATGATGGATGGATAAGGTTATAGATGTAATATAATGTAAAATATATCAGAGAGACTATGTATGTGAGAAATTCATTGTAAGGGTTATTCTAGTACTGAGGTTTAGGGTTTTAACTGGAACAAACAGAGCTTAAATTGGAACTGTATTCTAGCATAGGAGATGCTATACTAAGCAGCTCACACATCTCTGGATTGTTGTCTGGAATGTTATGTAGTCAGTGAGGCTCCTTTTGTGATGAGCAGTGTGCTATAGGCTGTAAGCCTTCCTGCAAGTGCAGGTCCATCATATATTGTAATATCTTCATTTGGCCAGTGAATTGATATTGTGGGTCACAAATCCCACCATGGTTTTTCCTCATTGAGGTTTTCCACATATAAATCTGTGTGTTATGGTTCTCATTTATGTGTTTGGCTTATTGGTTGCATTACTTCTTTCAATTCTGTTTATACCGGTATACTGGTTGGTGTATGTATGTTTTGTTAAGGCAAAAATCTTCTATTTTGGTATAACATTGATTCACCCCCCCTCTCAGTGTTATTGGTTTCCAACAATTGGTATCAGAGCCTTGTGCCTCAGAGAAAGTTTAACATCTTGAGGAAGATCCTGAAACCGGAATCATTGAATATGGCTTTGGAGAAGTAACTTGAGATGGCACTTGAAGATTATGATGTTGAAAGATTGAAGAACTTAAAGCTACAAGATGAGTTGAATTTTGCTAAAGAATTTATTCTTGTCCTACAAGAAAGACTATCATTTGTTCAAGTTAGGAGGAAGAAACTTTTCCAAAATCAGGATGATGAAGATGCACTCAAGGAACAATGTCAGAAATTAAGTCAGGAGAATATGGTTATAAAGAATGAAATGCAAACTATGACTATGAGGTTGTCTAAGGATATTGAGGATAGAAAGAAAAAGAAAGAAAATCTTGTTGTATCCTGAAGAACAAATTTGAAGAATGTGGTAGGTTGACTCATGAAAATGAGATATTAAGGTCTAATTTGGTACAATCACTGAGCAATGAGCAAGAGATTGAGAGACAAGTGACAATACTAAGAGATGAATTAACTATTGCAAGTGAGTACAAAGAAAAATTCAAGATCATCTCAACACAACTTGATGATTTACTAAAGAGACAAAGGCAGATTGGAGATTCCAGTGGATTTGTATTTGAGCTAGGACAAATTTCCGATACTGCAAATGAAGATCAAAACCATAAGGCACTCGCAATGAAATTCAATGCTTATAAATTCAATGGTAGATGTTTTGTTTGTAATAGATTTGGTCACATGGCTAGGCAATGTATAAACAGAGAAAATAAGAACCTTGATTCTTCTCCCGGTAAATGTTCTAAATGCAATAAAATTGGTCATAAGATAGAAGATTGCAGAATGAATGTAAAATGCTATGCTTGTGGAAAATTTGGACATATGGCTAATCAGTGCAAGTCAAGCAATTTCACTGGTTTTAGCAAAACAATTCAAAAGAACAATGTTACATGTTATGCATGCAATCAAGCTGGACATATTGCTAAGTTCTACAGAAGTAGAAATCCACCGGTTGGCAATGGAGGATCAAATGATAAAGGCAAAGAGAAGGTTAGTGAAATATGGCAAGATCATACTCAAAGATGGGTTAGAAAGACTGAAGAGAAATCATCAGATGGGAATGTCCCAGTTACCTATCTGACAGAAGAGGTTGCTCCTGCACCGACAGTGAGCTCATCCAGTAACTAAGGCAGATGCCTTAGGGGTAGGAAAATTTCATGAAAGATGATGCATATGCCCCTGGAGGAGATTCTAGAAGATGCTCCAGATATTGGAGAGGATTATCCGGTAGTCATTTATGTCAATGGAAAATCAGGGTTTTCTCGATGGATAAAAGGTTGATTACACTTCATTATTATTCACCCAGCATTCAAAGCGATCTCAGAGAGATTCAGAGTGAATTAGTGCAATCAGAAGCTATTCAGAGGCAATAAATTTTCATCTTGAATGATCACACTGACATCTGGAAGGATTTGATAAGAGGTTTTCACTGGCAACGTTTTAAAGGTATTTTTCTTAAATCATGGAATCAGGATCATCTTCTACTCCTATTTTCATTGCAAATCCAACTGTAGTAGAACTTAAGGACTGCCCCAGGCCAATTTTCAAATGGTATCCACATGTGGCTACCAAGGAAGATTCGGTTGGAACGTTTTCTTGCATCCGAGAGGGAGTGGTATATGTAGAATATGTTAGGGCCTATATTCATTCTCATATAGAGGACTTAGGCACTTCGAAGATCAAAGGGATGTATACGAATGAGCTTATGGGAGAATCTGGTAAAATCAAACTGACATATAAACACATCAATGATCTAGGGTTCACTGATATTTTGGATATTCTGGAATTCGAGGATGAGATTGTTAGATATGTACTGAGAAGAGTACATGGGGAATTCATATGGCTGGACCGACCCTACAAAATCACTAAGGAAGCCATCAGGGCAATTACTGGTTTATCATCAACAACGTAACATCTGAATAAGAAAGTATCAAATGACTTTGTAAGGAATATCACCGACGCTACATCATATAAGAGATTGATGAAGGTGAGCACTATCACCGACACCGACATCAAATTTGGCTGCATAATCATAGGCTACAAGGTAACTCAGTCTAACCGACTGAATTCAGTTTCAAGTTCATGTATTTTGGCCGCTTATAGAATGATGAGAGATAATATCAATTTTGATCTTTGTGACTGGATGCTTGAGGAATTATTGATCAATTTAGGGAAGATTAAAGATGAGAAGAAGGGAACCTTTCGGTATGGAAATCTGTTAGTGTGCTTAATGTTATACTTTTTGAATGATACCCCCAAATCTAGAAGGAAGCAATGGGCTTTTGACATCCCAATAGGAAGACAACTTAAGTAATCAATTGTTGCATTGGGAATTCTTAGAGATGATAAGGTATGGGATTACTTCAAGGCTTTTTAGAAATCTATGAGGTCTAGAATAAAGATACCTGAGCAAATAGTAGAGAAATACTGTAGTGATATTTATTTTATGGTTAAGAAGGATGTGACTCTCATGGAGGTAGTCAAGCCCCAAAATATTTGGATAGAGGAAATGGGATATGAGGTGGATGCATTAATTCTTGATGCATATGCAAAAATTCTACTTGATGCAGAGATAGATGAAGCAGAAAAACCTAGTGGAACAACACAACAAAAGGCCTTTGAGGTTGAAACTGAGTTCAACCAGAAAAAGAGGGAAAAACAAGAAGGTAAGGAAAGCAAGTTTGTACAGGAAGTTTCTAAGGATATTAAGGCACTCATTGATATTGTTCCAAAGAAAGGGAGAAAGAGGAAGGATCCAATAGTTCACATTGAACCCGTGACTTCTGATTCTGAGACTGATGATGAGACATCATTAGCTTTCAAAAGGGTTGTGAGGAAGAAACTGGAATCACCTAAAGTGGAACCAAAGAAACAACTAGTTAGGAAGGATACAATCAAATTACCGAAATAGAAGCAGGCACCCAAGGCTACACTATCAACTGCATCCGATACTACCAGAAGGAGGAAGAAGAGTGACATTGATCTGGCACTAGAGACTAGTAATATAATAATTATTCTACCCAAGACTTGTGCTGAAATTGTAGATGAAATAACTAAGGATGGGATGCTGAAAAATGTCAAGTCTTATTATGATACATTTAAAGTTGATGAACAGAGAGAGAAAGAGGAAGCAATTCTTCTTTATTTAGACATCTATAAGAAAGCATTAATTGAAATAGAAAATCAAATACCAGCAAAGCTATACAACATATTAGATGCTAGAAGGTTATCTGCAATGCTAGAAGACAAACACATTAAGATGCAAGAACTTTTAGCTATTTGTGTTACTATAACTCCAGATGAAATGGAGAAGACAATGGAGGCTGCAGATAGGAAGGTTTTTAACAACAAACATAGAATAACTAGCCTGGTGTTAGGAAGGATGAATGAGATAATAAAGGAAATATAGAAAGGTTGGATAAAATTTTTGGGAGAGCATAGAGGATTCTTCACTTCACTAGAGACAAATACTCATACTGTAGATACACAGATTGAAGGGAAAGTTAAAGGAATTATGGGTACTCCACCCTCACTTTTAAAGAATATCAAGATAGTGGACATTGAGCCATTGGTTAACACAAATGCACAAACAAATACAAAGACACCGGTTAATACAAAGAACATTGTACAAGATACTAACATTGAGGACACTTGTCCTTCGGATACTAATGAGCAAGTTGAGGATACTGTTCCTATGGAGGAACCGACAGTTGCATAGACTGCACCAAGTGGCAAAGCCACTAGTGAAAGTGAGGAGGTAATAAAGGATAAATCACCAGATAAAATAGGGGAATCCGGTAAAGAACTAGTTGTTGGAACATCATTATTGAAAATTGAAACTTCTCTAGTGGAAAAGAAAAACATCACATAGATGAGTCCCACAGAACTGATGATGATGGCTACTTAGAAACTGATGAAGGAGGGAACCATAGACAAAGGGATTATAGATCAATCCATAACTGTTTTGCATAGATTGGTCCCAAAATGTAAGATTGAGAATAAAGTGAGCCCTTTCGGAAAGCTTAAAATAATAACAGAACAAATCTCTAAAGATTTTCAATCATTACAACAGATCTCTAACCGGCTAGCACTTGAAAAATTCACTTTGGCTAAGAGAGCCGCTTTTGATCAGATCATTGACAAAGAGAAGAAAAAGATTGAGGAGAAGTTAATTCTGATAGAAATTTGTTTGGAATTTGGTACTAACATATTTAGGGTATGTTGCAATATAGAGATTCTTACAACAAAAGTTGATGAAAAGATAAAAGAGGTATAGGACAAAATTGCTAGTATTGCTCACTCTTTTGATGGACTAATTTCAGTGACCACATCTATTGATGGACAAATTTTGACTTTGGAGAATCAAATTTCTGCTCTTGAAAAAGAAAGAGATAAGATCATTTGGAGAGCCAGAAGTCTTAAAGGTTTGGTGAGTCCAAGATTGGATTCACTTGATGTACATAAGAGGGAATGCATGGATATGCTTGGTAAGCCCACACCGACAGAGGTTAATGAGAAAGAATCACTTTCATATTCACTAAGTGGACTTGTATCTATCTCTGACACATTCAAAACCGGCTGGGATACTTATGTGGAGTTATTGGAAAAAGCTTACCCAGAAATCTTAAAATTGGTCAAGCTCCGGTAAGACATTTTTTTTGAGGTATTCAGTATACAATTATCATTCTTTGAATTGTTTTTACAATTTTTGGGCATTGATGTCAAAGGGGGAGTAGTATGTGTGTGAAAAAGAATAAAAGGCTGCATACATTAGGGGGAGTTACAGATTTTTTGGAGTATTGGAGCATTTTGCATAATCAGCTCAAGGGGAGCAGGGCAGGATGAAACCAATAGTTGAAACCATGACCATTTTTTACATGAGTGTTGCTATCAATGGGAAAGGGGGAGATTGTTGGAAATTGACACTTTACTGGTTAGGTTTCATTATGTTGTCATTGATGGCAACATGTTTTTGGGTTTAGGCTTCATATGGTGTATCAACAGGAACTTCATAGACTCTTCACCGACACCGACACCAGCAGGATAGAAGATTTCTTTAGTCACCGACAATGCAGGCCAACATGGTATGGTAAATGATATCGGTATTGGAGGCCGACACATCTTGGATCCGACATAGACAACTTGGTTTAATGCTTCTTCATTTATGTTATATGGCCAACATGTAATATGTAATTGTATATATCCTTGTAAGCTGACATAAGGCATAAATTTGTATAGGGTATATAGGGGAGATTGATTACATCTTTTTTGATATGAAGTAGTAGAAGAATGGATGGATAAGGTTATGGATGTAATGTAATGCAAAATATATCAGAGAGACTATGTATGTGAGGAATTCATTGTAAGGATTCTAGTACTGAGGTTTAGGGTTTTAACTAAAACAGACAAAGCTTAAACTAGAAATGTATTCTGGCATAGGAGATGCTATACTAAGTAGTTCACACATCTCTGGATTGTTGTCTAGATTGTTATGTAGTCAATGAGGCTCCTTTTGTGATGAGCAATGTGCTCTAGGCTATAAGCCTTCCTGCAAGTGCAGACCCATCATATATTGTAATATCTCTTCATATGGCTAGTGAATTGATATTGTGGGTCACAAATCCCACCATGGTTTTTCCTCATTGAGGTTTTCCATGTATAAATTTGTGTGTTATGGTTCTCATTTATGTGTTTGGCTTATTGGTTGCATTACTTCTTTCAATTCTGTTTATACCGGTATAATGGTTGGCATATGTATGTTTTGTTAAGGCTAAAATCTTCTATTCCGGTATAACACTGATTCACCCCCCTCTTAGTGTTATTGGTTTCCAATAGTTTTCACTATTGGATGAATTTATTTCTCTTTAATTTTTTTTCAATTTTTTTAATATTTTTGTGTCACAAGGCACTTGTTTGCCAGGTTTTTACCAAGTAACAATTTTTTATTTTTATGATTTTTTTATATTTTTGATGTTGGGATATTCTGAAAAAATTGTGTAAAACCTACCAAGGTGCATGCTATTGATAGGATCCTCTAAGGGTTCTCCATATGATGTTGAGAGTTGATATGCACCTGATCCATAGACTACTATAATGATGTAAGGACCAAGCCAATTTGGTTCAAACTTGCCCTTCTTCTCTCTATCTTGCTGATTTTTAGGATTTTCTCTGAGAACTAAGTCACCCACCTCAAATGTATGAGGCTTTACCTTATGATTGTAACTTATAATAATTCTTTGTTGATATTATTTGAGATGATTGAAATCAGTTTGTCTATGCTCATCCAATAATTCCTGATCTTGTAAGCGGGAGACCCTATAATCTTCATCATTGATTAGATTGTGCAAAAAGACTCCCAGGGATGGTAAATCGACCTCAATAGGCAAGATAGTTTCGACACTATAAACAAGTGAATAAGGTGTAGCTCCAGTAGGTGTGCAAACACTTATGCAGTAGGCCCAAAATTCAGGGTTGAGTTGGATATGCCAGTTACGGCCAACGTCATTGACTATCTTTTTAAGGATTTTGAGGATAGTTTTGTTAGATGCCTCAGCTTGACCATTACCTTAGGGATAATATGGGTTAGAAAAGTGATGATGGATATGGAAATGATCACAAAGCTCACAAACATCTTGATTCTTGAAAGGACACCCATTATCTTTGACAATGGAAAGAGGAACACTGTATCGACAAATGATATAGTTAAGGATAAAAGTTGTAATCTTATTTTTGGTGACTTGGGTGAGAGGAACAACTTCAATCCATTTTGTAAAATATTTTGTGGTTGTAATAATGAATTTATGGCCATTGGAAGAGGGAGGGTGAATCTTACCTACAAGGTCGAGTCCCCACTAGCAAAACTGCCATGGAGTAGCAATCGATTGAAGTTCTTGTGCTGGTGCATGAATAAGGTCTCCATGAATCTGAAAGTGCTTACATTTTCTAACAAATTGATATAAGTATTTTTCCATAGTAGGCCAATAGTATCCAGTCCTCATCAATTTCTTGGCTAAGGTTGGACCTCTAGAGTGAGCACCACATATACATTCATGAACCTCATGTAACGCAATTTGAGCTTCATCTAGACCCCAACGATAAAGGGTATTGGCTAAAATGACATATCGAGAGGATTGATGAATGAAGGTACAACGTTGATTGTTGGAAAGATCAGGTGGAAGGATATTGTCGTGGAGGTAAGTGAAAGTGGCACCGTACCAAGGGGAATCAAGACCAACAACACATATCATCTTAGCAAGAGTGATTTCATATGAGGGAACCAAAAGATTATCCACTAAGAACTCATAGCAAGTCTCATTCTGAGGAATATCAATCAATGAAGCAATGGTAGCCATGGCATCTGCAACGCGATTGTTATCCCTTGGAGTCTGGTCAGAGATTATTTGTGTGAAATATTGCTTAAAATCATCCACCATTTTCTTTTAAGGCATTAATTTTCATCTTTAGTCTGATAATCATAATTTTCTTGGCAAATTGCGAGTTGAGAGTCCCCAAAAACATGAAGTTCCTAGATCTTCCACTGAACTGCAATTTGTAATCATGTTGTTAATGCTTCATATTCTGCTATGTTATTTGTGCAAGGGAATGACAATCGATATGACTTAGGAATGGAGTCCCCTTGAGGTGTGATGAAGAGGATACCAACTCCTATGCCATGCTGTGTGTATGAACCATCAAAATATAGTTGCCAAGGCTTTGCATTTGTTACCGTAAGAATATAATCATTTGAGAATTTTGAGGCAATAGGAGTATCATCAATCATAGGTGTATCTACCAGCTGATCTACAATATCTTTTCCTTTAATTTCTTTTATTTCCATATATTCAATGTCAAACTCACTGAAGATCATAACCCATTTAGCTAATCTACCAATGAGTGTCACCTTATTGAGAAGGTATTTGAGTGAATCTATCCTTGCAACGAGCTTTGTTTTATGAGTTAGCATGTAGTGACATAATTTTTGCAAGACAAAAACCACAAGACATGCATGCTCAATTGGTGTGTAGTTAAGCTCATAACCAGCCAATGTACAACTAATATAATATACTGCTCTTTCCTTGCCTTCATTGTCCTATTGCGCCAAGAGTGTCCCTAGTGTTGTTTGCGTAGTTGATATGTAAAGTAGTAGGGGTTTTCTTGGGATAGGTGGCATCAATACTGGTGGATTCAAAAGATGGTCTTTGAGAATCTGAAAAGCCTATTGATACTTATCATCCCATTTGAATTTGTTATTCTTATGAAGTAGATGCTGAAAAGGATGACATTATCTGCAAGTTGTGTGATGAATCTGTGTATCGATTGAAGTCTTCCTTGTAGAGACCGAAGTTGATTAATATTCTTTGGTGGTGGAATCTCTAATATAGCTCTAACTTTTTGTTGGATCTGCTTCAATTCCTCTTTGTGAGACAATGTATTCAAGGAGCTTCTTGGAGATCACCTCGAAGACACATTTCTTAGGATTTAGTATTTGTATTTTTCCAAACATTCAAAAACCACAGATAGGACATCAAGGTGTGTTTCTCTTGTTATCAACTTTCCTAGGAGATCATCAACATAATCTTCCACTGTGACATGCATGGGATCATGAAAGATTGTTGTCATTACTCTTTGATATGTAGCACCCACATTCTTTAATCTAAAGGGTATAAAATTCCAACAAAAGGTACCCCAAGGACAAGTAAATGCCATTTTATGTTGGTCTTTAGGTGTTATTTTGATTTGGTCATACTTGGAGAATCCATCCATCAATAATAACATTACATGACCATTTGTAAGATCCACTATCAAATCAATGTTTGGTAGCAGGAAGTCATCTTTAGGACAAGCTTTTTGATGTATTTGAAATTTGCACATATTCTGATACTGTGATCTAGTTTACTGATACGTACCAAGTTATAAATCCACTCGAGGTAGTCAATTGGTCTAATGAATTTGACATCCAATAATTTCTCCAGCTCTACCTTAACTAATAGTTCCACTTGTGGATGCATCTTTCTCAATTTCTATCTTACGGGTTTAGCTCTCGGAGTTACTGTCAAATGATGCATTACTAGATCAAGGTCCAATACAGACATGTCCATGTATGACAATGCAAAATTGACTTTTTCATTTTGTGAAGAAACTTATAAAATTCGATCTTTCTTTTTCTGTTAGAGATTGTGCTAAGAAGATGTTGTGTGGAACTTGCTCTATGCCAATATTTGTCTTGATATTCTCCTCCACTAGCATTGATGATTTCTCTTCATATGACGTCATAGGGAGAGGGTCAAACCTTCCATCCTCGAGCGCATTAGAGAGGTTTTCACCTTTGGATACATCCTTTATTTTTATTTTTTAGAGTCAAATAGCGCCACAATGTGGTTTTCACCACAAGACCCATGATTTGTTTTTATTTTTATACTTTTGTGACTAGAAGGTTTGGCGTTCTCTCCAAGATATGTTGTTCTATCAAGTAATATGATATATTCTTCTTTGTGGTCCCCAATATGTATATCATTTCTTTTGCCAAGGTAGTCAATGAAGGCCTTGTCATTTTGGAAGGTGTCTAGTTGTGGAGGCTCTTGTTGGTTCCAAAAATGAGTTGTGGATGAACGAGGGGAAGGCCATCAATGTTTTCAAAGTAATTGGGAGTAAGGGTAAATACAGAAGAGCCTTTGGGTATCTCAATGAAATCATTGGGGTCATCGCTAGAACTCTCCTCATTAGCCTCAATCATAGACAAATCCAAATCGACATCACTAGAGGGACACTTAGCAACGGGAGTCTTCACTCTTTGCAGTTTTGACCTAGAACCTTGAGCTGTTGAGGGTTCAGGATCCACAAATGTTTTTATCCATGGTTCTCCACTATCTTTATTATCTTGTGATGTAGACTCTGATAGAGTTACTTGACCAACTCTGAATTTTTTGTTAAACTCTTCTTCTTTTGTGGGTTCACTTGGTTCTCTGAATGTTTTGGTGAGCTCATAATCACTAGATGACTTATTTGAACCCCATTCTCATTCGTTAGAGTTTGTGGAATAATGTTTCTTTTCTTGTTGGTCATTAGAATGTGATTTGCAATGCTTCTTTATAACTATGAGTGCCTAATCTAAGGGGTATGAAGCCAAGTCCTTTAGAGTGCTGATTTTTGAACGTTAACTTTGGTTGCAATGGTTAAATAATTCCTTTCTTTTGTAACCCAAGAGGGCCTTTACCATCATATCCATATTTTTGTGAGAACTTAAATCCTTTGCCATACTTTTCACATGGTATTTTGATGTGATCTTGTGTAGATTCCTCTTCAGGTTCTTTATAAAGCGTTTTGTGAAGATATTCTTCTTCCATCTCACCCCATTTGTGGAATATAGTGGGATCCCATTTTATAGTAATAGGCTAATTTTTTCAAAGGATGTGGCTGTCCATAATCTTTAGGAGAATCCATTATTTTTCTTAAATACATGGTTTGATTCAAAGAATACTCTCCCATGCCATTGTCCTTGTATTTTCCTTTTAGCTCACCTTGTTTTGATGTAGAAGGTTTTAATGATTTTGGATCCACATATGTTGATGATGGAGTTGCTTCTCTATTAATTAGAATTATTATTTCTGATCTTGGTTGCAGGTTATTAAAATATATGAATGGATTTGGATCACCTTTTATTGTTACTTCAACTCCATTGTAGGGGAATTTGATACATTGATGATATGTTGATGGTACTGCTCTCATTTCATGTATCCATGGACGTCCCAAAAGTATGTTATATGTGAGATCTAGATCAAGGATTTGACAAACCACATCCTTCATGACTGGCCCAATTCTCAGAGGTAAGGTGACTATCCCTTGGATGAGTGTTCCTCGTCATCATATGCTTTAAAGGTGATCTTGTTCTTTGAATTCATAGTTTGTTCAGAATATCCCAATTATTTAATAGTGTTCAATGTACAAATGTTCAGACCTTCTCCTCCATCTATCAAGACTCGTTTGATATGGTTTTTATGGAGAAAGTCCTCAATGTAGAGAGGTGCATTGTGTGGTTGGCATATGGAGACATCATCAGCTTCTGTGAATGTAAGGCAATGTGGAGTGGAAAGGTATCCCACCATGGCTTGAAACTGAACCATATTCAGCTTAGTGGGTATGAAGGTTTCTCTCAAGGTTTTGTCAAGAATGGCCTTATGTGAAGGGGATATACACAAGAGCTCAGGGATGGAAATAAGGGCAGGTGTCTTCCCTAACTGATCGACAAGGTCATACTCATTTTTTGTAGATGATGAGGTTGCGGTCTTGGGTGACACACCTTGCAAAGTGACTTTACCTCGATGGGTTGCGACATTACATTTGGAGGTTTCATCCTTAGAGGATGAAGAGGATGGTCCAATACCTTTTCAAAACAAATTTACTCCTTTGGGTAGAACCTTTGGGAGTTTTGTCCTTTATGATAATGGTAGAAACATAATTGTCCATTGAAATGTGGTTAATGGTAGAATCATAATCATAGGACATCTTAGCATAATTAGCTTGATTATATGTTTTGGATTTTCCTTTATCATATTTAGGGAATGGCTCCTTAAACATCTCATGTTCCTCATTGGAGGTATGACCATCAACTTTTATGTCACCCTTGTTAATAAGATCTTGTATAACATCCTTCAATCTATGACAACTACTAGTGGTATGTCCTTTACTCTTGTGATACTTATAATACTCATCATCATTCCACCATGCAGGTTTTACTTTCATAAGGTAGATTACCTGATAATGATTTAAGCTTGTTTGCAACCGATTTCTTGAATGTTGTCTCAATTGGCTCTCCCAATGGAGTGTATTTCCTTCGAGGCTTTGATGGCCTTTGAGTGTTCACTTGATTGTTCAAATTGGATGAGCTTGCACTCGAGAAAATCATTTTTGGTTTTACAACATTTGCATATACTACCCCATGATTGATTGTGTTCTTATTCTTGTTCCAAAAGCGGGGCTTGACTTTCCCATTTGATTCCTATTTGTTATCTTTGAATAGCTTAATGGTTCCTTTTTCAATAAGGACTTTCTTAGTTACCAATCCCTTTTCTATGACTTCCTTAAAGGTACAAAAACAATCTTTTCTTAGTTCATATCCAATATCCTTGTTGATGTTTTGAGTGAACATTTCTATCATTTGTTTCTGTGGGATATCACAAGAGCATCGACTAGCAAGACCTCTCCATCACTGTAAAAATGAAGCAAAGGACTCCCCATTTTTCTGTTTGGTATTGCACCAAGTAGTCACTAACACATCTATTTCAATGTTATATGAGAAGTGTTGTATGAAAGCTTATGCTAGATCACTCCATGTTTTGATTCTAGGTGGATGTTGGGAGAACCATTACATAGCTTGTCCACCTAAACATTGTGGGAACAATCTTATCAAGTATGTTTCTTCATTGGCTACCTCAATACATGTTGTGAAGAATTCTCTTATGTATGCTTTAGGATCTCTTTTTCCTCTATATTTGTCAAATTTTGGTGTCATGAAATGTGGAGGAAATGGAGGCATTGGATCACTTCTATCAAATTGATAAGGACATATGTCTTTTATTGTGTACTCTTTCTTTGGTGTATTCATGTTTGCCATTTTTTTTACAAATCCTTGATTTGTTGTTGCAAGTCATTCTTGGGTGGTGTCTTTTCTCTTTGATCTAGTCCCGTGCCTGAGCCACCATGTGAAGGAGGGATATAATGCATGTATGGATGATATTGATCATAGATGTGTTCATATGGAGGAGGGACATAGTTATAGCTAGCATAGGACCACTTGGCATGGTATTGTAATGAGGAGAACTAGGTCTAGGTCAATACATATCATGACCATGAGGATATGAGGTATCATAAGAATGATCTTGGATATTACCCCCAAATTTGACATGGTGTTTCCTTGTGTCATGATTTTGAATGTTTGCTTGAGTGCAATTGTATGCATTGGTATGATCTTGGGTATTATCATGAGCATGTGTATTGGAATTTTTCTCCATGAGAAATGATGATGGCGGGGTTGTTCATGAGAGTTCCTAGCAAAATTGGTATGAGTATGGGTATTTGGAACTTCTAGTTTTTGAAATAAAGATGAGGGTGACTCAGGCATGAAACATTCTCTCCTATTACCACCATTATGTCCTCTAGGATTTGTATTTGTTTGAGCTATTTGATTAGGATCCTCTTCTAAAATTTGTGACATATCAAAATCATGAGGTACCCTTATTCTACTTTGTGCCATGACTTGAAAAAAGTATTGTCTATCTCTCTTCATGATTTCTTCAACCAATCTATTGAATCTTGGATCTAAGATATTCACTTCAATGTCTGTAGAGGTGATAGATGCATTGTCATTTTCATTGTTGTTCTCATTATCGATCTCATTATTATTGTCTGGCATATTACTGCAACTGTCAAATGTGTTGTAAAATTTGTCTCCATCAAACTCACAGGTACTCATATTGAGAGATCTTAGAGCTTCTTCAACTTCTCTTCTAGACCTTTGTGAATGGGTTTCAACCATGAACTAGACCTTGGCTAAAATGAAAGATGGAAGGAAATTTGAAGACTATGGAAGACCAAGAAAAGTTATGAGATGGAAAGAATCTAGGGTTGTCTTGCAATGTCCAAAAATGTAAGTCCAAGATATGTGTGATCTAAAGTAAGGTGTGGCTTCCAAAGAGATGATAGATCTCTTGATGAGGTAAGTTGAACCTAACTAAAGAGGACCAAATGGGACCCTAAGATGATAGATCTGATATGAGAACCACTTAGTGATATGTTGTAGTAAGTTTTCAAGATATGATGAGGACAACAAAGAAACCTTTTGACTCTAGTTTGGAAAATGTGTATGAGGGATTGTGAATGAAGGCAAATGATAGACAAATATGTGACCAAGACTGATTGACTGAAAATGATGAAGCCCTATAGGAAAAGCCTTAGAAGCTCTATAAATCTCAAAACCTAAGCACATTTTATCTTTTTCAATGTTTGCAAAATTTGTTTTGAAACATAGATGCATAGCTGCTCTACATAGATGTGATTTTATAACATAGACATAGTTTAAGGTGACATGGATGAAGTTTTACTATTACTAACAATGTTTTTCTTTTTGATACAAAAACACGATTCTGCCCTGCATAGACATGATTTCGTAACCCAGGCATGGTTTAAACTGTCATAGATGTGGTTTCTCACTGTTATTGACAATATTTTGATTTCTAATATAAAAATGTGATTCTGCCCTATGCAGATGCAATTTCCCAACTCAGATGCAGTTTAAACTATCATGGACATGGTTTCTAAGAAAATTTATGAGTCTGTGCAAATGTGAAGTTGTTTTTGATTAAGGTAAAAACAAGTTTTGAAGGGGCCCCAAAACCCTTTACAATTCGAGCTTAACAGAAAAAGCAACAAGAAACAAAATGGAACAGGCCAACGAAAAGCCAGCAGAAAACCAAAGAAAACCAGTAAAAGCCCCACAAAGCCAGCAAAACCGGCCAGACCCAAGAAGAAAAACTAAATGATTTTTTTCAGGGCATTATCCAGGGTGTTGCTAATCCCATGCAGTTCTTTGATGTTATCCTTGAGATTTGGGAGATCCTTAGCAGAAGCAGCCACACCTTTCTTGACACTTACCCTAGTCCTCTTGGCAGCACCACCAACTGGAGTAGCTTCACCACTACCAATCTGGATAGTCTCATCATCCATGTCAAGTTCCACCACTGGCTTAGGAGAGCTGGTATGATTGAAGACCTTAGAAATATCCTCCAAATTTTTTGTGACAACTAACATGATATTTGGGATAATACCCATCAAATTTTTCATGGCCTCTCTCCCTTCTTCCAGTGATTTAACCTTCTCCTCCATATCCTACTTCCATTTTATCTGCTCCCTATCATCATTCTCCTTCTTCTCATCCATATTTTTCCCCTTTTTTTCCAGGTTCTTCAAGAGTTCATAGGTCCATCTACCATAATCCAGTCTCACCTCGGTAAGTTTTTTGAGGTTATCCAGGAATAACCCGTTATTTTCCTTGTCCTCGCTTAAAATTTCCTTATTCATATTCTTCTCAGGTTCCTTGTTCCTTTCTCTCTTGGAATTCACATCTATTTCCTCATTATCCTTGTAATCCACATCCTCCATAGGATGGTTGTTGTCCTTGCCAAGGCATTCGTTGTGGATAGGGATTTCATTGTCAGACTCATTATCACCGCTTTCCTCCTTAATACCCACCTCCTCATCTTTCCAACTGTCATCACCATCAGAATCATCCATCTCCATTTCGTTGCTTTCTTTTTCAATTTCCTTTGTTTCCATCCTAGGAGCATTCTTTCTTTTTTTGCTAGAAGACACCTTCTTCTTGCCAGAATCACCTCCCTCCATCTTTCTCTTCCTCAGGGAGACGGATAACCTCTTATTTTACAGTAAGGTGAGGGTTTTGCAGTGCTCATAGATGAGCAACAAGAGCCCATAGTGGAGAACTGGACTAGAGGGATTCTTATTGTGTTTATTGAGGGACTTAGAAAGGGACCTGAAAAGGTAGTAGGACAGGGATACCTTTTTGTCATGTCTGAAATGGTTTAAAAGAACAAAGTGGTAGGTGTGGGCCCTGGAGAAACGACCCTCAACTGTGATATATTCCATTATAGCATTCAAAACCCAGCCCCTGATTTTCTTGATATTAGCAACTTCATAGTAACCTCCTGTGGCTTTGACAATTCTATCCCCCTCTTTTTCCTTCCACGGGAATAGATTAACCGCGTTGTTGGAGACTTTAAGGTCTCTAAAAAAATTAAGCCCAGTATGGGGCATGCTAGTCATAGTAGCTATGAGGCATGCATCTAGCTTGAACTTAACTCCATATATTTTAAAGAAACCATTACACCAATTTTTAGAAATTTTGGTAACGGCGAGATTTACCCTACCTTTATCATAATCCACAAGCTTCTCCATAAAGCTTGTGAGGGATCCTTTTTCTAGTTTTGCCCACACCTTCGACATCACTTTCCATGTTGATGGATTATCAGGTTCCTCCCTCCTTAAATCTCCTCCCATCTTTGAGTTTGGATTATCAGCTCTATTCCTCTGCAAACTCAGCACTCCTTTCCTGTAGTTACTCGATATTTTGAACTAGGTGACCCACAAAGCGTGTGATGTATTATAAGAAATGGTTGGGGATCTACCGCTCTGCCAGGTAATAATTACCTTTCCATCAAGGAAAAAATTATTCATATGCTTTGTCATGATTATGTGGTCCTTCCCTTCCCATATATCTATCCCTTCTAAGGAGCTCTTTAATGTTTATGTTGACATCTTCCCCATGCCAAATCATTTGGGAATCAGAATTAACCCCTAGGTTTTCCAGACAATCCACCATCATATTTTTTTCTCTAAAGGCATGTTGAATTATAATATCTTTGAAACTAGCAATAATTTCCCTAGCTTGCAAGATAATATTTTCAATTGACCATGATGGCTCCGACTCCTCCTTCAGACACTTAATAATATTAAGTGAGTCTCCTTCGAGCCATAATTTATCATGATTAAGATTCTTGGCTATAATTAAGGTGTTCAGGGTAGTTGAGGCTTCAACAAAATGACTTGTTTGACTCCCAAAGGACCAGCCACCACCACTAAGCAACTTCCAGCAAAATTCCTGACAATGTCCCCATATCCAACTTTACCCGAATTCCCCTTAGAGGCCCCATCAAAGTTAGCCTTAATCCACCCCTGAGGAGGAAAACACCAAAAGAGACCTTCTCTTCCCTTTTCCTTGCTAGAGGTAGTAGTGGAGAGGTTCCACCTATCTTTGAAGTCATCTTTAGCAACTATTCCATAATTAGTGCCAAAGATACATTCAAATATACTCCTGTAAATTTTATCCACCACCACTTTAGGAGTAGCACTTTTATCCCTGAAATTCTTATTGTTGTGCTCTTTCCAAATATTCCAGATAACATTCAGAAGAGTAAGTCTCCAAGTCTCCACAGTCTTAGAATTAGAATTGGGGCAGTGCCATTGCTGCCAAGTTTCCCCTAGGGAGTTCAGGAAAACCCAGCTCAAGTTCCACCTACTTAAGATGATTTTCCATATATCTTGACTAAAGATACACTGATTAAGAATATGGCAAGCAGTCTCTTCTTCCTTGCAACAAAGAGAACACCTGTTAGGAAAAACAAAACCTCTCTTTTGAAGGTTGTCCAGGGTTAAAACCTTGTTTTGGATGAAAATCCAAAAAAAGATATTAACTTTAGGAACTAACTTCTTGTTCCAGACTTGATCCCAAATAGGAATTTCTTCCACAGATTCATTATGGATAGCCACAGCTGAGGAGACAGAGTATTTCCCATCCGAGGTTTCCCTCCATATCAATCTGTCATCTTTGTTGTCTCTAGGAACTATAGCAGAGAGAGCAATCTGAAGGAACTTAAGCCCTAGACACTGCTGGCTGAAATCAATCCAATTCCCATTTCTCTTATAGTCTCTGACCAGCTCCCCAAACTTGCTTTTGAACCAATATTTCCATTCATTAATGATTGGAAAATCCTCCAGAGGTTTGTCCAATATCCACCTATCTTCCCAAAATCTTATTCTCCTACCATCCCCAAGGTTCCAAGTTCATCCACCAGCAGCCCAACTTTTAGCAGATTGAACAACATTCCATATAGCTGAACCTTCAACAATAAAAGAATCATCTAAGAATTCTTCCTCAGAAGGTTGCATATAGAGATATTTGTTATTCTAGATGGAGTTCCATTCTCTTTCCTCCACTTTCATTCTCCAAATTTGTTTGGCTAATAAAGCCTTATTCATGGAACTAATATTCCTTAAACCTAACCCACCTGAGGCCTTAGGAGATCAGATTTTATTCCAAGCAATTAGGGGAATTCTGTTTTTGTCTTCCACCCCCGACCAAAGAAACTTTTTTTGGATTCTTTCAATAGCTTCCGCAATTTTTTGGGGGATTTTGAACAAACTGAGAGCATAGACAAGTAGGTTTTGGAGAGTGGCTTTAAGAAGAGTAACTTTGCCTGCTTGACTAAGGACAACCCCTTTCCAACCAGCAAGTTTTGAGTTAAATCTATCCATCAGCTTATTCCAGAAAGAATCCTCAAGCTTAATACACAGAGGAAGCCCCAAATAAGAAGAGGGAAGCTCAAAAATATTGCAGCCAAGAATTCTTGCAATCCTCAGTTGCCTTTGAATAGGGGTGTTAATGAAGAACAAAGAACTTTTATCCCAATTAATTTTTTGCCCCAAGGTAGATTCATAAGTATTCAACACTTTATTCATTTTTTTAGCTTCTAAGATGGAAGCTTCCCCCATAGTAATAGAATCATCAACAAACTATTCATGGGAGCTGACATTGGATGAAGATGGTTTCAGACCCTTAAGATTGCCATCTTCCACATTTTAAAGAATAAATCTACCCAAACATTAAGCTAAAATGGTAAACAAGATAGGAGAAATGGCCCACCCCTGTCTAAGTCCTCTAGAAATTTTGAAGAAACTAGACGGGGAACCATTGACAATAATAGCAGAAGAGGAGGTTTCCATAAGTTGAGAGCAAAACTGAATAAATTTTTCACCAAAACCAAAGGCTTTCATGATCCTTAGGAGAAATTGCCTGTTCACTCTATCAAAATCTTTAGCCACATCTAACTTCAGGAAGAAACCCTATTTATTCGCCACTTTCAAGGAGTGGATATTTTCATGAACAAATATGATGGAATATAGAATCTATCTACTAGGGACAAAGCCATTCTCCTAGACAGAGATAATTCTTGGAAGAAATTCCAGAAACTTGGAGGTCAGAACCTTGGATAAAATCTTGTACATAGAGTTGCACAGACTAATGGATCTAAACTTATTAAGAGAGTCAGCACTTGGGATCTTCGGAATAAGGACAATGAAGGTAGCATTCAGTTCCTTTAGGAGCCTTCTAGAGCTAAAGAATTCTTTAACACCATTGTAGATGTCAATCTCCACAATGTGCCAAAATTTTTGGAAGAAAAACATAGGAAAGCCATCCGGTCCTGGGGATTTATCTCCTTGAAAAGAAAACACCGCCTTTTTGATTTCCTGATTTGAGGGAATACGAGATAAAAAGTTATTATCATCAACAGTCAGGGTAGAAGGAATAACTTGCAAGAGGATGTTTTGATTACTGATATCTAGGTTATCCACTTCTCCTAACAGGGTGTCGAAATACTCCATAGCTTCCTTTCTAATATCATTATCCTCCATTAAGATCCCTTTATTACAGGATAATTTGGAAATCCTGTTAGTTGCCTTATGCTTAAGAGTAGTTAAGTGAAAGAACCGGGTATTTTTATCACCTTCCTTCAAGAACAAGGCTCTACATCTTTGTCTCTAGAACATCTCTTCATTAGAAATAATGGTGTGGTATTTAGACAAAAGAACATTTTCTGCCACCCTGAGTTCTTCAGACAACCCAATCTCTTGAATTCTATCTTGAACATCTTTAATTTCAGTTTTGATTTGAATTTTACTCTTGAAAATGTCCCCAAAAATCTCTTTGTTCCAGATTTTGATTTTGGCTTTTAAAATGTTGAGCTTTTTAGCTATTCTAAAGAGATTCTTACCCTCAACCTCAGAATTCCACCACTCAATGATACAAGCTTCCAAAGAGAGGTGGGATAGCCACACTTTTTCAAATCTGAAAGGGAAGTTTCTTTTAGCCAAAAAAGAGTTAGCAGTAAAAGAGATAGGATAATGGTCTGACCCAATTTTGTTAACAGAAGCAAGGGAGCAGCTATACTTGGTTAACCACTCAGGAGAAATTAAGGTTCTATCTAACTTTACTTGGACCAGGTTAGCTCTGGTTCTTCTATTAGTCCATGTGTAGTTAATGCCCTAAAGATCCACATCCAAAAGAGCTTGTTCATTGATGAACTCCATAAGGTCTTGTTTCCCATCAAGCTGCAAGGGTAGACCTCCCATCTTCTCTTCCTCTTTTAGCAGAGTGTTGAAATCTCCCATTATAATCCAGTTGTGATCAACAAACTTGAGTCTATCATCAACAAGGCTTCTCAAATATTTTACTCTCTCGGTTTTGGTGTTAGGCGCGTAGACATTAGTTAACACCCACACAAAGTTATCCTTAATATGCTCAAGCTGAACTGAGTTCCTATTGAGAGCAGAGATAATTTCCTTACCTTTGATGGTTTTTTGGTTCCAAAAAATCATAGTTCCTCTAGAAGCTCCCTCCGAGATAGATCCTATGACACCATTATTCTTAAAAATTATAATCTTTTCCACTTTTTCCTTGGACATCTTGGTTTCCTGAATGAGGACCACATTTGGTTTATGATCTCTTATGATGTTTCATAACACATTCTGCTTATGAGGGGCATTCAACCCTATGATATTCCAAGATATTATATTCATACTTTAACCAGGGATAGGGATAACTCAATGGAACACTATGTTCCATCAACATGGTTCTTCCAGCTTTCATGTTCCCTTTGATGTTTTAAAGATGGCCTTCCTTGCTTTTTGTTCTGGCTTCCAACATCTGCCTTTTTCTTATTCCTGCTTCTAGTTGAAATCCCTCCATTGAGATCCTCCTTATTCATTTTTCCTTCTTTCGAGCCGAGAATCTGGAGATTCCCTTCTAGGATATCCACAACCATACTATGAGATGGGGTTTTACATAGAGGAGGCTTTGGGTTGCCATTAGTTAAAAGCAATAAAGGTTCAATATCAGAAGAGTTACACTCTTGAGCTTCATTATAGTTTTCCTCTATTGATTTTGAGAGAGAAGAAGTAGGGACAACTTCATTGGGGCTTGCCTCTTCCTTCTTCTGACTGATGGATCCAACCTCCTAGACCTTTGGGTTGTATTTGTTGTTCAACTCTGTACCTTGCTCCCCTTCTTTAGAACTCTCCATTTGGTTATTAGAGTAGACACAATCTTGTTTTTCATTATTACTATTCTCATCCTTCTTGACTTCATTTACTAGTTTCGTTACATCCTTATTTTGATCAGACTCAATAGACGAGTCTCCTTTTTTATCAATCATTTGCCAGGTCTTTTTATACTTGACATTGCTGTCAGTCTTGCTTTCCTTACTCTTCTTAAGCGGACAAGATTTTGCCCAATGCCCTGATTTCTTGCAATGGAAAAAGACAAATGGAAGTGATTCATATTCAATGGCTTGGGTCCATTTTCCTAGTTTAGAAATGATATATATAGATTGGGGCATATCAGTCATTTGATTTACATGTATATAGATTGGAGCAAAGACCAACCTTGATTTAGCCACTGTCATCAGATCAATAGAAAGAAGTTCTCCAAAAGAGTTTGCAATACCCTTGAAGACTTCCTCATTCCATAATTCCAGCGGGAGACCCGGGAGGCAAGTCTAGACTGGTGCAGAAACAAAGAAGGAATCATCAAGGGCGAGATTTGGGACCCATTTCTGAAGAGCCAAAGTTGACTTGCCGAACATCCATGGGCCTTCACATAGAGCCTTATTCATATCTTCTTCAGAGTTAAAAGCGAAGGAAAAAACCCCCCTAGGTAGCACTGCCACATCCACTTGACCTTTTAAAATCCATTTCCTCCTTATGAAATTCCTAACAACATCAATGTTAGGCCTAAAGCCAGAAAATCATCCCACTAAGGTCATGGTTAAACTTGCAATAGTCAGATCTACAAGTTTATCTGGAACAAAAATAGCAATCAGCCCTGAAACTAGATCTGAGATATTTGTAACTTTTGGGAGCCCAGATTTAGCCAGTAGCTTCACTCCAAAGAGTGAAGACCATTTTTACCTTTACCTCTGTCATGTGGGACCCCAAATGTAGAATATTTATCCTCCCCCAGTTTGACTATTTCCTTGTCCTCTTCTAACCCTTGAGATGCCTATCCTCTTGCCTGGTTGCCAGATCCGACCCCTGAAAAACTACTTTCCCCAAGAAATCCGCCTTCCCCAGAAAGTCCACCATTCCCAGTTTTGAAATCTGAAATTCCTGCTCCTTTTCGCTCCATTCTTGCTCCTTGTCCTCTATGCTAACTCAAATTGTAAGAGAATGTGCAAATGTGAAGTTTTTGAATGTGACCAAATCTTGACGTTGATTGTTTTTGTGGCAAGAAAACACAACAAACAATGAAGACACAATGTTTGAAGGTGTATTTGTCAAAAATGTTTTGTGTATGTCCAAACTAGTATAGCACAAATTGAAGACACTTGAAAACATGCACAACCTAGGCTGGAAGGAGAAACCATTCAATTGGGCCCCTGCAACATAGCAATACCTTAAACAAGCAGACAACTAGAGATTTTGGTAGCATTGTCTTGTTGGCTTGATGATGATTGTAATGGATGACTTCATGTATTGTCATTGATGGAACATGTATACACACATATGATCATATTGTCTTAGTCATATTAGTTAAGAAAAATTGGTATTACTCCTTAAAAGTCTTTGTATTGCAACCGGTATTGGATGTTTAGTTTAAGATGGTTTAGAAAGTGTCTAATTGGTATATGCAGGAATGACTTGACACCAACTTGGAGATTCAACGGAGACCATCAAAGAAGCAATGAAGGACAATTGGTTTATGTGTTGAATGTGGTTAACTCTTAACCGGTATCGGTGTTCCAACTAGTATTCATTGATTGTATGATGATTTATCACCACTTGTGATGAGTTAGCTCTAAACGACAGATTTGGCTGCAATCCGTGATGAGTTATGTTAGATTGTCTAAATATACTGCACCTAGGAAATTGTGATATGATTCTTGAGCCGACATGAAATATAATGTCTATATAATGACATTATGATGAACTATTTTTATGTATATGAGAAATAGAAGTGTTGAGTTGTTGAAGGTGCTGTGGAATATGTTGGTGATGCAGTTTTTAGTGAGCAGAAGAGGATCTATTCAAGCAAGTTGTGCTACTTCTAGATCACACCACCTGTTGTTTTCTAATCACTAAAATAGTCAAATCTCATAACCAAGTAAGATCTAACAAGCTTCAATGTACAAATCCTTTAACAAGGTGATCCATTAGTTTGGATTATGAAATCCTCTATCGAGGTTACTCCTAATAGGGTACTACCTTTAACAGGGTATATCTCCTAATAGAGCTTTGGGATCTTTAATAGGATTAGCTCCTAGCAAAGCACTTTTGTAGACCTTAGCCAGTCAGTTACATATTACTGTAGATAGTTAACTTGTGAGTCCCATCTCATCGTGGTTTTTCCCATTGGGGTTTTCCACGTATAAACACTTGTATTATGGTGGATGTTTTACTTGTTGTAGATGCTTTAATATCATTTTGGATTGCATGCATAGTATTAAGTAAACTTGTTAAGTATCTCCACTAGTCTATGTTTCAAGTGATATTGTTTTTCCTATCACTGATTCACCCCCCCCGCTCAGTTCTTTATAAGTCTATCATGGCTCCCATAGGGTAAGTGCACCATGGTGAATAGAAAAGAGGCCACATGCAAAAAAAAAATGAATGTTTTCATAACCTATGCGTGTTTTGAAAATTCAAAAATGTGTTGGGCTTGGTAACACCAAGCCTATGCAAAAACAATTAAAAAAAAATGTCCTTCAAAACCCATACGTGCATGTTCTGAAAATTCAAAAATGTGTTGGGCTTGGTAACTCCAAGCCTAGCCAAAAACAATTAAAAAAACAAAAAGTTCCTCAAAACCCATACGGGTTTTGAGGAACATTAAATTTTTTGGTAACTCATCCAGTGGAAACTCAATTGCCACCGGTTACAATAGCTACTCAAGAGAAACTTGAGAAAAAGATTGAAGTGAAGGAATCTAAACAGGAAAAGGAACAAGAGAAAGAGAAAATTGAGGAGAAAATACCTACTGAAAAAGTAAAGGCAATAGTCAAGAAGCAAATTGGTGATGAAGATGACTCATTAGGCATCAAAGGGCCTATAGATGTAGAACATATGAGTGCATCTAAACTAATGGCAATTGCAATAGTGATGCAATCTAGAGTTCAGAAGAAAGGATTGAAAGAGAAGAGGAAGGAAGCAGAAACAATTCAAATTGTCATTGAAATTTTGTCTAGTCTTCTATCAGAGACTAATATGGGAGACTTGTCAACTACTATTGGCAAGCTTGGCTAGTTGGTTGTTGATGCTTTTGAATAAACAAAGTCTCTTGAAGAAGTTGCTCAGACTTTGACTAAGAAAAACTACATAAAGAAAAGAGGAGAACACATAATGAAATATATTGATACATGGAAGATTGCTTATCCCTAAACAAAGATCTTTTGAGAAAAGTTATTGAAGTAGGAGGCATGATACTAGCCTATACATCTAATGTTTCATTTTTCTATATTGATTTAATTAAGAGGTGAGAAGAGACAGAGTAGGAACTGGAAAAGATATGTACTGCATACATACCTTTAAAGGATTCAACCTTAGCTTTTGGCAAATCACTTGATGATTTGCAAAATCGGTTAGATATGTATGATTTTGAATAGGCTAAGAGACTTCAATCCCTAAAGAAACTAAAGAACCAGTTGAGACCCAAAGTGGACATCTTGCAATGGGCATATACAGACACAAAAGTGGTTTTGGCTACTCCAGAGATGAGCACAGTAGATGCAATGGAAGAATTCATTGCACAAATTATGACAACAATTGAGATCATTGAAACCTTATTGGAAACATGGGAAAATGATTTTTCTCAGATGAAGATCACTTTCAGTGCTATTTTATTGAAAATTGCAGTGAACACTCCTTGATAAAGACTTTTACATTTTTGTATATGTAAACTTTTGATGCAAATTTTGCTATATATATATATGTATTTTACTTTTCAATTTGGCATTGTTGTCAAAGGGGGAGTAGTAATAAATGTACTGTTAAGGGGGAGTAGAAATATGTATTGTACAATTTTGTAAGCACACTTAGTTGTAAACTTGTAAAATTTTCTAAGTGTTTCCATCAATGCCAAAGGGGGAGATTGTTGGCTTGATGATGATTGTAATGGATGACTTCATGTATTGTCATTGATGGAACATTTATACACACATATGATCACATTGTCTTAGTCATCTTAGTTAAGACAAACCTGTATTACTCCTAAAAAGTCTTTGTATTGCAACTAGTATTGGATGTTTAGTTTAAGATGGTTTAGAGAGTGTCCAATTGGTATATATAGTCAACCGGTATATGCAGGAATGACTTGACACCAGCTTGGAGATTCAGCAGAGACCATCAAAGAAGTAATGAAGGACAATCAATTTATGTGTTGTATGTGGTTAACTCTTAACCGGTATCAGTGTTCCAACCAGTATTAATTAATTATGTGATGAGTTATCACCGGTTGTGATGAGTTATCCCTAATCGACAGATTTGGCGGCAATCCATGATGAGTTATGTTAGATTGTTCAGATACACTGCATCTAGGAAATTGTGATATGACTCCTGAGCCGACATGAAATCTAATGTCTATATAATGACATTATGATGAACTATTTTTATGTATGCGAAAAATAGAAGTGTTGAGTTGTTGAAGGAGGTGTGGAATATGTTGGAGATGCAGTTTTGAGTGATTAGAAGAGGATCTATTCAAGCAAGTTGTGATACTTCTAGATCACACCACCTGTTGTTTTCTAATCACTACAACAACCAAATCCCCTAACCGGGTAAGCTCTAACAAGCTTCAATGTACAAATCCTTTAACAAGGTGATCCATTAGTTTGGATTATGAAATCTTCTACTGAGGTTACTCCTAATAGGGTACTACCTTTAAAAGGGTATAGCTCTTAATAGAGCTTTGAGATCTTTAACAAGATTCACTCTTAGAAGAGCACTTTTGTAGACCTTAATCGACCAGTTACCTATTATTGTAGATAGTTAACTTGTGAGTCCCATCTCACCGTGGTTTTTCCCATTTGGGTTTTCCACATATAAACACTTGTGTTATGGTGGATGTTTTACTTGTTGTAGATGATTTAATATCATTTTGGATTGCATGCATAGTATTAAGTAAACTTGTTAAGTATCTCTATTGGTTTGTGTTTCAAGTGGTATTATTTTTGTTGTCACTGATTCACCTCCCCTCCCTCTCAGTGCTTTATAAGTCTATCATGGCTCCCATAGGGTAAGTGCACCAAGATGGTGAATAGAAAAGTGGCCACATGCAAAAAAAATTTGAATTTTTTTATAACCCGTGCATGTTCTAAAAAATTCAAAAACGTGTTGGGCTTGGTAACACCAAGCCTAGCCAAAAACAATTAAAAAAATTAAAAGTTCCTCAAAACCTGTACAGGTTTTGAGGAACATTATATTTTTTGGTAACCCACAAGTTTTGGCCATTTTCAACACCGAAACCCGTGGAACAGTAGCAAAAGGAGGCCAAAGAACCACAGAACCCGCATGAGTTTGGAATCATTTTAGATTTTTCCAACATTAAGAGCAATTTTCAACAATGGCACCCTATCGAACAGGTAAGATTTTATTGGTTTGATTATTTTGTTTGCATTTTAATTGAAGTAAGGTTTTTTAATTGATTTAAGTTTTTTTTTATTAATTTGATGTCAGATTCTACAAGCAATCCCCAAAAATGAAATAGACAACAAAGACCTCCTCCTACACAAGCAACACAAGCAAACCCTGTAAACATTGTACATGAGAAATAAGAAAACCCTCAAGACGTTGCTCCACAACCACAAAATCCTCAAAATGCTTCTCCTCAACAACCACCACCACCTCAAAACCCTCCACGTCCTCCTTTAGATCATGTAGATGCCACACAAGAGGATCTCATCAATTGCCTTGCATAAAATAATGCCCAAATTTCTATATTGGTGAATAGGTTGAGGTCCTCTAGTCTTGAGCACCACTCATCCCTCGCCACATGCTAGAAACAATGGCCAATAGTATAAATGAGGTATCTAGGGAGGTTACAAAATGGTGTTCATGGAGGGATAGATGTCAAACATTTTATGCGGATGGGTTGTCATATGATCAAGTGAAAAAAAGGGCATACTTAAAGCTGACATATGTGCTCTTTTCACCGATCTTATTACCAGTGACAACCTAGAACTAAATACAACTTGGCTTCCTATACATTGGTGCGTTCATGCTAGGCTGAAAGAAGCATTCTGGGATAGGTGGCATATGGTCTTTGATTGACCACCTTGTAATAATTGGGAGGTGCCTTTATATTTTTTGAGAAAGTTGTATTGTGAGTTTATCCTCGGTGAGAAGCCGAATTACTTTGACATCCGACAATTTTAGGGTAGAGGGAGAGGCTCTGCGCAGGATAGGCCTAGGCCCATAGGGTGGTACAACCACAACATAGGAGGCGTACAACTCCTAAACCCGCGGTTCATGTCACTGTCCCTATATCCTTGAAGGAGTCAATGAAATTACAGACTCTTCAAGGAGCTGCATCATTGACTAATGTCATTGTTCAACATGGCACATAGTTGGTCAGAGCAGAGGATGTACTAGCACTTGAGGCACCTCCTTCATCAGCGTCACCTCATGCATCATTTGACATAGGCCAACCTGTAGACATCTAAAAATGGTCAACGCTTGTGGAGTCATACTTTAACATCTGTGCATTGCCTTATTTTAGGGTTCTTGCGTCGCATTAACATTTCTTCTATGTTGCACACTTGGTCTTTATCATTTGCGAGCATCGAGTCCTTCTTCTGCATTTCTCATTTTTCTCACTTTCGAATTAGGTCTTGTCAATAGCAATCTTCAGTCATGATTTTGGTCGATCTTTGTCCTTGTCAATCTCGTCATTTTGTGATCGATTCGTCATCAATCCTTGTCCTTGTCAATCTTGTCATTTTGCAATCGATTCGTCATCAATCCTTGTCCTTTTCAATCATGTCAATTTGGATCGATTAGTCATTGTTCCTCATCAATTGGTGCCTATCAATTTGATCTCCTTGTCAATCTTGGTCAATTTGTCATTGATTTTTGTCAACCAATCTCAATCATTTATCAACATTGGTCCTTTGCCAATCAAAATCATGATTGAACCTACATTAATTTCTTGTTGTCTTGACCTAATTCCTTGTCCTCTTATTTCTAGGGTTTTATGATTTGTTCATTTAATCCTTTTCTTCTTCTTTGTGGGTTAAATAAATCTATTTATTTAGTCCTAGGTCTCTTTTCATGAATTAATTAATGGATGAAAACCTATTAATTAATTCACCTAATTTCTATTTCATCTTTTTCCTCAATTTTCTAATTTGCTAATTTCTCCTAATTCCTAATTTCTATTTCTCCTATTTTCTTTATTTTTTTCTAATATTTCCCCTAATTTCATGGGAATGGCATTTCAATCTTGTCATAATTTGTCATAATTTGTCATACATCTTGCATAGCAACTTGCCATAATTTGTGCATAATTTGTCATACATCTTGCATAGAAATTGTCATACATTTGTCATAATTTTGCCATTCTTGATTTGAATTTCCTTTCAAATCTCTTCATGCTAATCTTGTCCTCTCTCTAATTTCTTTATAAATTGGATGATTTTATTCAATCAATGAATCAATCAATCACATTTTTGAGTAACCTTATGCTACGAATTTCATCTCTCAACAACTTGCTTTCCACTTGCATTTTGCACTTGAAAGGTGAGATCCACATCAAATTTGAAGGTGAAAGAAGAACAATGGAACCACATGAAGGAGATATATGCATCGGTTTTCTTCGATTTCATTTGATTTGAATATCTTGTCTTTATGTCTTCATTGATTGGGTTAGGATTGCTTTCATAGCAGCTTTAGGTTTTGTGGTTGTCCTAATTGCTATTTGTTTTGATGATTTTCAATTTCCTGATCTACACAACCCATTCAACATATCTGTGCCACCTGCTAGGATGCATGTTTTGGTGTAGACACTAACACAGATGAGGATGGTTCAACATCTCATTCATGTACATGTTGTGGGAGTAGATGTCATGCTTCCACTATAGAGGATGTGGCCTTCACCAATGACATGATGAGTATGTTGCTCCCTCACTATCAGACAGGTGCGTTTAATTCTGTTTATGACATGTTATCAATTAAGTGACTAAATCTTATAAAAAGAAATGAATTTTTATTTTTAAAACAATTTAAAGTGATAAATAAAATGCATTGCAAGGTACAACAAGTTGTGGGAGTACACCACATACTTTTTAGTCAACTCCATGGTCATGAGTAGTTTTGCCACCAAAGGTAAAGATTTGTAAATTTGTTAAAAATATAATAATACATTGGTTTTAAAATATCCTTTGTTAATATATATGTATCATTACTTGGTGTTTTATAGGGCTTATTAGGGGCTGAGATATCCCAACTTGATGACATCACACTTTCGGCCATTGACTTTGGCCTAGATAGCTATGTGGTACCATTTAGATTTATATATTTTTGAATTAGGTGATATATTAAATACATGCTTGTTTCCCTTATGCTAATTTTTTCTATTAGTTTACCCCACCTGCCTTGAGGACATCTTGTGTGAGAAATCCATCCTCTAGCACTCCGAGGCAGAAAAAGATATCCTCCTGGACACCCAAACGACAGAAGGTAATTCAATACAATTTAAATTCATTTGTTGAAATGTATTATGATTAAACATGTATATGTAGATATTGATAAATGAACTTAATTTATTTGTTCTATATACAAAAACACATGGGGTTTATGGAATTAATGAATACACCTGATGTCGATGAGGTTCAGCAGAGGGAAGAGGTGATATCTTCATATTCACTTTGGATTGCATTCTTGCTTGTTTGAAATAGCTAAATCCTTTTATGTCTATATCATATGTTATCATTTTTCATACAGGAAATGGTAATAGCTGCATCAGATTCAACTAGGCCTCCTAAGGTTACAGGAGAACTATACGAGGCTTTGGTGTGCATTTGTTCTACATATTTTATAAGTATTTGTTCTATCTAGTTTGTCAACAACTTTGGGTTATTAACTTGTATAATTGTCTTCAACCTATTACAACCCCCTTCAAAACTTCCTACTAATGTTCTACCATTCCATTTCACTAGAATTCCAACACGTATAATATGGGATCCAACACGACAAAGGGAAAAGGTATGTCTATCTTAGATCAACTCCTTTTCACTAAGTGTACAATGGAGTTGAAACCCTCTTGTTAACTCCTTTTGGATCACTTACCATGGATATAGGAAATGATCGTAACTGATTCATTTGTGACTTTGTCTCCTACACCCATAGCACATCCATCTTAGATCAACTCCTTTTCACTAAGTGTACAATGGAGTTGAAACCCTCTTGTTAACTCCTTTTGGATCACTTACCATGGATATAGGAAATGATTGTAACTGATTCATTTGTAACTTTGTCTCCTACACCCATAGCACATCCATCTGAGGCTCCGATATGCTTTAGTTTTTTAGTCTATTCATTTTTAGTTATTATGTGTTATTTGACATATATGTTATTAACTTGTATTAGTGTCATTTTACTAGTTACAACCCCCTTTAGGACTTCCCACGGATCCTTAGCCTCACCCAATTTCAGAAGATAGAGATGAGATATTCAACATTTCAACTTGAAACAATTTAGAGTTTAGTATTTAGTTATTTTGATGTTATATTGAGAATGTTGGCATATGTGTAGAGTTTGATGACATGATGGGATTGTATGTTGTCATTGATTTCAATATGCTGAAGTATGAACCAGTATATTGAAGTAAGCAAACTGGCAAGTGAACCGGTATGATGGTATGAACCGGTATATGCAAAAAGTGAAGTGGTATGTTGGAGTGTGAATTGGTATATGCAAAGTTTGTATCGGGGTTTCATTTGGTATGACTACCGGTTGGTAGTCTTAGCTTCAGGGTTTTTGGTTGATGCATTCCAAGTCTGTGTGATTAGATCGATGACATCCTGTGATGAGTTAGCATTGAAACGAAGATTAGATCGCGTTGGCATGTCAAGCCTTGTGTGCATGAAGGATCTCCTTGAGGATCTTGCATGAAGAAGATTGATTCTATCTACCTCAGGAATGTGCAAAATCTTAGTAAATGGTGGAGAGCACATGATGGGTTATCAACTTCCAGAAGTGGTGAAGAACAGATGATGGAGAATGCCTTGAGATTTTTTCAAGATTGTTTTACCCTATGCAATGTGTTTAAACAGCCAGGATTGGATCAACTGTATTGTTAATCTAGATGCTTAGGGTTTTAGGTTTTGGCCACCGACCTAATTGTTGTCTATAAGGTCGATGATGATTTTTATTTGAAGTTGTTGGTAAATGAATGTATATGAGGTGATTCTTGTCAGACCTAAGGAGTAAGCAGAGATCTACAGAGTGTGATTGTAGATGTAAAGAAAGTAAAGCGGATTTGCCTTGGCATTAAGTGCTATTATCAGATCAGTGTATTACCTATTGACTTCTAACCATTTCAGTAGATGGAAAATCCCTTTACCGGGTAGCTTTAATAGGCTTTTTGTAAATTGTTTAATAGGGTGACTCAAAATCATTGAGTTCTTCAAATCCTCTTACAAGGTAACCTTTAACAGGGTTTTAATCTCTAACCGGATATTTAGCCATTCCTTAACTGGGTGATCCCTAGAAGGATCGGTTCCTAGCAGAACCAGTTGTAAAGTCTTTAACCGGACTAGGCTCCTAATAGAGTGAACTTCAAAAGAGTTCAAGATCAACTTGTGGATATTCATCCCCACCATGGTTTTTCCCAGTTGGGTTTCCACGTGAAAAATCAGTGTGTTATGTGTGATGTTTTTTCATGTGATGTTTTAGTCTCTTTTGTTAAGCGGTAATGCAAGCTGATCCAATGGTTATTGTATTTCTGATGTATTACTTGCTTAAGCATATGGGTGAAGTTGAGATGAGACATTAGGTTTTGAGAAGATCTAGATGTTACCGGTTTATGTCTTTTACAGTCATACTATGTTTTACCAGTAGTGCCTTGATTTAGATTGGTGATATTGTTTACCAATTAGTGCAGTCTTTGTAGTTTAAGTTGTTTAAGAAGTTTTTGTCTATACTAATTCACCCCCCTCTCAGTATCCATTGGATATTTACTATTCATCATTATTCATCAATTGGTATCAGAGCATCCTCTAGGCCCTCTGTGTTATAAGCTTAACCGCTTGAGGAAAAGATCCTATTCTAATGATGAAGAGGGAAGGTCCTAAGTTCAACAGAGATAACTTTAAGATATGGAAGGATAGAATGAAGATCTACTTTAAAAGAATGGGTGCTCAACACTGGAACTATGTTGAGAATACTTATGTTGTCCCTACTGGTACTCTCACCGATGATCAAAGAAGAAAAATTTAGGAGAATGGGCAAGTCATGGAAGCTCTTATCAACAGTCTATCTGATATTGAGTTTATAGATGTTCAAGACAAAGACAATCCCAAAGATGTATGGGATACCCTAGAGACTATCTATGGTGGTGATGAGCATATGAAGCAAGCTAAGGAAGAGATCCTTAGGGGAAAATTTGAAGACATGTGGATGGTTGAAGGTGAGACCATTCAATAATATGGGATAAGAATTAAAACTGTTGTAGGAGACATCAAGAGTGCAGGAGGCAAAATAGACGATCCCACCATTGTTAGCAAAGTTTTGAGATCCTTATTACCAGTCTATGCAATAAGGGTTGCTACTATTCAAGAGTTGAGATCTATTGACAAGACAAAGGTATCCCTTGACTCCATCATTGCTAAGTTGACCACATATGAGCTAAACAGTTATGATGGTAGTGTTCAGAAGACTAAATCAGCCTTTAAAGCATCTGCTGCACTATCTAGAAAGGGAAAAGAGATTGGTACCAACTATGAACCCAGACAAAGTAGGGATATGGATGATGAGGAGATCCTGATGGAGTTTGAAGCTCTTCTTGCCAAGAGACTTCCTAAGGGAACTAGAAAATATAGAGGTAAGCTCCCTTTGAAATGTTTTTCTTGCAATAGGATAGGACACATTGCTGTCAAGTATCCCAGTATGAATAATAAGGACAAAGCAGAGAAGTTTAAAAAGTTCAAACGAGGAAAAAGGAGAAACTATCTTGTTGTAGTCGATGAAGGTGTCACTGATAATGAATCAGAAGATGAAGAAAGCGAAGACATAGTGTTTGTAGCCATTAAGGAAGATGTGTCAGATAAGAAGGCTCTTGTCTCCCGCTTTGATAATTCTAATGAGTGGATTATTGATAGTGGATGTTATCACCACATGACTGGTAACCGAAGGAAGTTTCTATCTCTGGAAGAGTATGATGGAGGTGTAGTTTGATTTGGTAATGATGGACCATGTATGGTAAAAGGTAAAGGGTCCATCTCTCTAAATGGAAAAAGAAGTGCTGATAATGTGTATTGGGTAGAAGGTCTCAAGCATAACCTTTTGAGTGTTGCCCAGATGAATGATAAAGGACTCACTCTGGAATTCAAAGATGGAGTGTACAAAATAAAAGGAAAGAGTGGTGAACTGATGGCCACCGATATCCAAACCAAAGGTAACTTATTTCAGTTAAATAAAAATATCAGTCAATGTCTAATGGCTAAGTTTGATGACAGTTGGATATGGCATAGGAGACTCTGCCATGTAAATTTTGATAATATTGTGAAGGCCGGTAAGATCCAGGTAGTTAAAGGATTGCCTGTGCTAAAAAAACCAAAGAATCCTTTGTGTAGAGAATGTCAACTAGGGAAAATGTCTTCCTCAACCTTCAAAGGTAAATCATTCACAACAAATAATTTACTTGATCTTCTGCACACTGATTTGTGTGGTCCTATGAAAACTAGGAGTGTTTAGGGAGATAGGTACTTTATGATTCTTACTGATGATTGCTCAAGAATGATGTGGGTCACATTCTTGAAAGACAAGTCTAAAAATTTTGGAAAGTTTAAAGCCTTTAGAGCACTAGTTGAAAAGGAAAGCAGTAAGAGGATTAAATGCTTGACCAAGGAGGTGAGTTCACTTCTAGTGAGTTCAGTAAGTACTATGAAGAGAACGACATCAAGAGGCAACTGTCTGCCCCTCGGACTCCACAACAGGATGGCCTAGCAAAAAGGAACAACTGAACTGTAGTTGAAGCTGACAGAATGATGCTGATTCAAGGGAAGGTTGCTCACACTTTTTGGAGAGAAGCAGTGAGCACTGTAGTCTACACTATGAACCGGGTAATCATAAAAAAAGGTAAGGATAAAACTCCTTATGAGTATTGGACCGGTAAGACTCCAATAGTAAGCTACTTTAGAATGTTTGGTAGCAAGTGTTATATCAAGAGAAGTGAATACCAGAGCAAGTTGGATGCAAAATGTGATGAGGGAATATTCCTAGGGTATTCCACCAAGAGCAAATCTCTCAAGTGTTTTAACAAATAGGACTCAGAGAATTGTTGAAAGTATCAATGTTAGAGTTGATAAAACCTCTGAGAAACCTGAGGAAACCAACAACGAGGGAGCAGTAGATGAACCAGCAGTAACCTTCTAGGAACCGGTTGCAAAACAACCTAGTACAAGTAACAGTGCTCCTACACCAATAGATGCTGATGAAGATGAGGATGAAGAAGAAAAGCAAGAGGAACCAGTTAAGATCATTCCTAGGTATGTAAAGATGCATCATGATCCAAAGCAAATCATAGGGGATAAGGATGCAGGAATACTTACAAGAAGAAAGGTTAGAGAGAATTCTTGCATGATTTCTGAATTTGAGCCCAAAACATTTAAAGAGGCACACAAAGATGAAGATTGGATTAAGGCTATGGAAGAGGAACTTGACCAGATAGAAAATAATGGTACATGGTCTTTGGTACCCAAACCTGAGCACAAAAATGTTATTGGCACCAAATGGGTTTTTAGAAACAAGCTGAATGAAGATGACACAGTGGTAAGAAACAAAGCAAGATTGGTATGTAAGGGATATGCTCAAGAAGAAGGAGAAGACTATGGAGAAACCTTTTCTCTAGTAGCTAGATTGGAAGGAGTTCGAATGCTACTTTCATATGCAACCTTCAAGGGATTCAAAGTGTATAAGATGGATGTGAAATCTGCATTCCTGAATGGAATACTTGAAGAGGAAGTGTATATAGAGCAACTAGATGGGTTTGCCCTATCAGAAGACAATGATATGGTGTGTAGGCTACATAAAGCCTTGTATGGATTGAAGAAAGCACCTAGAGCATGGTATGAATGTTTACACTCCCATCTTGCGAAGATTGGATTTGAAAGAACAAGTGAAGATAGAAATATCTATCTGAAGACAGAAGGAGATCAGATTTTGATTTGTGAAGTGTTTGTTGATGACATAATTTTTGGTGGGGATGACAAGATGAGCCACACGTTTGTAGATGAAATGAAGAAGGAATTCGAGATGTCACTAATCGAAGAGATTAAGTTCTTCATTGGACTACAGATTCAATAAATGAAAGATGGTATCTTTATCACTCAGTCCAAGTATGTCAAAGAGGTGTTGAAGACCTTTGGCATGGAAGACAGCAAACTGGTTGGTACACCGATGATGACCGGTTGTAAGTTGTCAAAAGAAGATGACTCAGCGTTGGTGTATGAGAAGGAATACCGGTCAATGATTGGTATGTTGCACTATGTAGTACACAACAGACTAGACATTGCACATACAGTGGGCATTGCTGCACGTTTCCAGAAAAGTCCAAGAGACTCCCACTTGGTAGCAGTCAAGCGAATTCTTAGATATCTGAAGGGAACTATAGATTATGGATTGTGGTATCCATACAATAATGATTTCAATCTCAAAGTGTTTACTAATGTTGATTAGTCCGGTAATGTGGACGATCAGAAGAGCACAACCGATGGTGCATTCTTTCTCGGTGGTAGACTAGTCTCATGGATGAGCAAGAAGTAGAGTTGTATCTCTCAGTCCACAGCAAAAGCAGAATATGTAGCAGCATTTATGAATTGTACTCAGACAATTTGGATGAAGCATGTATTAAGTGGTTTCAAAGTCCTTATATCTGAACCGATGAGTATATTTTGTGATAACACAAGTGAAATTAATATTTCCAAGAATCTGGTATTGCATGCTAGAACCAAGCACTTTGAGCTCAAGTATCATTTCTTGAGGGAGAAAGTTCAGAACAAAGAGGTTGTATTGGAACATGTTTCCAGTAAAGAGCAACTAGCAGATATATTCACCAAGCCTCTATCGAAGGCTACATTTACCTATTTAAGAGGTGAATTAGGGGTGCTGCCCCATCAATAGGTGAACTAAAGGTATGTGTTCCACATCAATCAGGTATTGCATTATCAAATATTTTCAGGATTGATGTGTTGAAGGATGCTACTCCTTAGGGGGAGCAACATAGTAGATCATGGGTGTTTGTGCCTCCACTTTGGCATTGCTATCAAAGGGGGAGAAGATGTGAAGAAGAGAAGATATTTGCAGTATTGAAGACATATTATATGGAAGAATATGTAGAGATATCTTTGTGTATTGCCATCAATGCCAAAGGGGGAGATTGTTGGCATATGTGCAGAGTTTCATGACATGATGGGATTGTATGTTGTCATTGATGTGAATATGCTAAAGTATGAACCAGTATATTGAAGTAAGCAAACTGGCAAGTGAACTGGTATGATGGTATGAACTAGTATATGCAAAAAGTGAACCGGTATGTTGGAGTGTGAACCGGTATATGCAAAGTTTGTATCGGGGTTTCATTTGGTATGACTACTGGTTGGTAGTCTCAGCTTCAGGGTTTCCGATTGATGCATTCCAAGTATGTGTGATTCATTTGATGACATCCTATGATGAGTTAGCATTGAAATGAATATTAGATCGTGTTTCCACGTCAAGCCTTGTGCGCGTGAAGGATTTCCTTAAGGATCTTGCATGAAGAAGATTGATTCTATCTACCTCGGGAATGTGCAAAATCTTAGTAAATGGTGGAGAGTGCATGATGGGTTATCATCTTCCAGAAGTAGTGAAGAATGGACGATGGAGAACGTCTTAAGATTTGTTCAAGATTGTTTTACCCTATGCAATGTGTTTAAACAATTAGGATTGGACTGACTGTATTGTTAATCTAGATGCTTAGGGTTTTAGGTTTTGGCCACCGACCTAATTATTGTCTATAAGGTCTATGATGATTTTTATTTGAATTTGTTGGCAAATGAATGTATGTGAGGTGATTCTTGCCAGACCTAAGGAGTAAGCAGAGATCTGCAGAGTGTGATTGTAGATGTAAAAAAATCAAAGCGGATTTGCCTTGGCATTAAGTGCTGTTATCAGATTAGTGTATTACCTGTTGACTTCTAACCATTTCAGTAGATGGAAAATCCCTTTACTGGGTTGCTTTAACAGGATTTTTGTAAATCCTTTAACAGGGTGACTCAAAATCATTGAGTTCTTCAGATCCTCTTACAAGGTAACCTTTAATAGGTTTTTAACCTCTAATTGGGTATTTAGCCATCCCTTAAATGGGTGATCCCTAGTAGGATCGGTTCCTAGAAGAACTAGTTGTAAAGTCTTTAACTGGACTAGGCTCCTAACAGAGCGAACTTCAGAAGAGTTAAAGAACAACTTGTGGGTATTCATCCCCACCGTGGTTTTTCCCAGTTGGGTTTCCACGTGAAAAATCAGTGTGTTATGTGTGATACTTTCTCATGTGATGTTTTAGTGTTTTCTGTTAAACGGTAATGCAAGATGATCCAATGGTCATTGCATTTCTAATGTATTACTTGCTTAAGCATATGGGTGAAGTTGAGATGAGATATTAGGTTTTGAGAAGATCTAGATGTTACCAGTTTATGTCTTTTACAGTCATATTGTGTTTTACTGGTAGTGCCTTGATTTAGATTGGTGATATTGTTTACTAGTTAGTGTAGTCTTTGCAGTTTAAGTTGTTTAAGAAGTTTTTGTCTATACTAATTCAACCCCCCCTCTTAGTATCTGTTGGGTATTTACTGTTCATCATTATTCATCAGAGAAAATATATTTGATTTGACATTTGAATTGTCCTTGTGCAGCCACCTGTAGAGCCATGTACTGCTTCGAAGAGGCTTGATTTTGATGATCCGCCACAGTCATAGTGTTGTTCATAAAAAATGATTAACCCAAGTACACCTGCAATTGATCTATGAAGTAGCCAATTCAATCTATGAAGAACCTCAGGGCTTGGACAACATGACAAGGATATGAATCCTTCTACTCTTTAGGCTCTACAAAACCTTGGTGGGTATACCTTTGATGCTTAAAATTAAACCTATTACACAACTATGACAACATCAATAAAAGTAGATAGATCTCATGTAAGGTTCAACAAAAGGGAGGGTATTGTAGATAGGCTAAATCTACATTGACAACTCAACAATATTTTGAATCATGAGATGGATGAACACTACCATAGAACAGAAAACAAAAGATATTCTAATTTCAGAATTTTAAATGATGTTCTGACAACCGTTCAATGTTACAAAAGATCAGTGCCTTATCCAGGCCACATAGTGATGCATAAAACTGGAAGAGAAATCTCAGATGCAAGTCCCTTTCAACATTAAATTTTCATGTATCAATGCCTTACATTAATACAATTTTCTGCTCTATCATAAAATCATGCTTACACATCCAATATACATGTTCAACATCATTAATGTTGGGTTTCAGGATTTAAATTCTTCCTTGAAGAATACCCAAAAGACAAACATTACACTCTTAGAGAAGGCTAAAAGAGACAAATCCAAATTATCCTTGACAATATGAAATTGTATGAATCTGAATACATTTTGGAGACAATTTCATGGAAAATCACACATGCCTTGCATATGTGTGAACCTGCAAACTGAAACAAGACCTACAACAAAGACAACACTGAAAACCTCAAAGAACACACTGTCATTTGCAAAAGTAAAAAGATGCCATCACTGGAACCTGCAATTTTGTATTTCTCCCTTGGAGAAAATCTCTCAAAAATTAGAACCCGTACAATTGAGAAGAAATGGGAATAAGAAGAGGAGGGAAAAAGATCAGATCTGCATAACACACTGCCAAGTGTCTTCTTTCCCTAACTGAATTTCAAATCCTTCCCATGGAAACTGCTCTCTAAATATCTGATTTTTATTAAAACAAACTTCATAATTACATTCCTCATTCCAAGAGCTTTTCGGTGATATATAATACTTGCATATTTGGCCAAAAAACAACCCCTGGGCGAATTAATCTTGAATATGTGCACCATCATTTAAATTTTTTGAATTTACTATATAGTTGAAACTATATATTTAATTTTAATTTTTTCACCCATTTTTGGTCTAACTCCCTACCACATGGAATCCTTTGATTCATTGATAGGGTCCACTAGGTGCCACCTCAGATGACACCTCATCGATCTGCCACATGTCCGTCTCGTCACTGCCATTGGGCTGCTTGCTTGTACGCCACCCCGTTGCCACCTCAGCTTCACGTCATTTCCATGTCAGTGGGACCCACGAGCTAGACCTCCACCTGGACACCTCGTCATCTTTTGCTGCTTTGCAATGGGTAATGTGCGTGCATGTTTCCTTCACGAATCCATGCGCACCGTCGATCTCGTTGAACATGCTCGATCTTTAACCTTCAATTTTTCACCTGATCTTTTTGCCATTTCGTAGGGTTTAACCAACGTGCATCTTCGGGTTCTAAAATCATGTGGGCCATCGGATCTTCTTGAACCTACAGGGTCTTTAACACTATTTTTTCACCTGAGCTTTTCGCCATTTCAGAAAGGGTATTCTTCAAGCATCTGCGCTTTGCGAATCAATGCGCACCATATATCTCTTGCAATTTTCTCTCTAGTTAAGTCACCCTTTCTTTGCAAAACTCATCTGCCTCAGGATCCGTGCCTGCGTGGGGTCCACCTAGTCACCACTCAACCTCCTTGGTCACCTCGAGAAGTGTGCCTACGTGCATGGGGTCCGCTTGGTCCTAGCCAAGACCATCCGTCAAAAGCCTCTAAGGCTTTCACACTATGGATGAGTGGAGTTTTACTTTTAAATACAAAAATATCCCTTTGCCCAGCGAATGTGGGATAAATATTTATGCCTGGGACTGCACTTTTGAAGGTTTTTTGAGTGTTTTAATGGCTTTCCATTGCATTTGTTTGAAGAATTTGCATTGTTTGAAAATTTCTAAGCTTCCTCAAAACCACTCACACCACACAAGAGGAGTTATTGGCATTACTGGAGTGTTTCTTAATCCTTTGTCAAACACCACACAGGCAGGAGAGCATGTGAGGGGAATGTTGAATTGTTGTAGCCTCCATTGCATTCTACTTTAAAACATTTTCGAAAACCTTTCTCCCAGCTACAACTCATGGTAGAGGAAGACATTGGTAGAGTCGTGGAACTTGGAACTACACTTGCCATTGCATTTTGTTGGTTTTAAATGACTACCTCCCCACTCTCCTACTCTCCACATAGAGACATCATTTAGTTTCAAATCTGCCATGATGTCATTTGCTTGAAAGTTTCAACCTACCCTCCAAACACCATTCCATGCTGAAGACTCTGATGCTTGGTCGAATTGCATTTTGCTTCAAATTTTTGCAGCCTCAAATGCCATCTATTCCATATTCCACACAGAAGAGGAAGAGTGCTACCAATGCATTTGGTTCTGAGGTTTCTATGCTTTACATGCCACATGAGAGGAGAGAGCATGACTGCTGCCTGCATTTAATTGAAAGTTTCCACATTGGCTGCTACCTGGGATGGGGAGGCAAGTGAGGAAGTTTGATTAGCAGAGGGCATGGAGCTACTTCTACAGCTTCTAATTGCATTTGCTAAGAAGTTTTCTAAAATGCCCCCTCCATCATGCCACATGAAGGGAGGATGCTTGCCAATGCACATTCACTCAGAGTTCATATTCTCTTTTAAATGTTGCACCAGTTGCCAAAATACATTTGGCTGAATGTTTCAAAAGGCCTTTTCAAAACACATTCCATTTACTTTGCACTCACATACCAAATGCATTATAAGAAATACTTGCCTTGATAAAACCAAACATTCCTCCCTCCAACTGAAAATAGCTTACACGTTAGCATTTCAGCTCTATGCCCATTAATCCATATACAACAAATACAAAAGAAGTCACTTCTTACTATCCAACTAGCGAATTGTAGTCAAGCTGACATTGATATACATTACCATGAATTTAAGATCATTTTGCCATAAAATTTAATGCATGGGCATGAGCCAGGTCAGACCCCAAAGTGGGTCCGACTAATTTTCTTTTTCATTTTCATGCAACTGACCTTCGAAATGCCTCAGGAACCTTAAACATACCTCTAGAAACGATTGACATCATTTTTAGACCATCAAAAACTTTGAGCGATGTTATTACTTCATGTGTTTGAGATAAGGAGCGAACTTTGTATATGAAGATTGGAGTGAAGTTATTCTTTCATAAACTCATGCTTTAGAGCGAAGTTTTATTACTTCATGAGTTGAGAGAAAACAAGATAACTTCGGGAGTTGATATTATGGAGCAAAGTTCATCATTTCAAGAATCAATTAAGACAAGATTTGAATGCCCAAAGCAGATTTGAAATTTATCTAAGGATGAGTCAGCTTAGGTAAGGTTTTCATTTAAATTTTATTCCATAACAAGTTGGCCTTAGGGTAAGAGACACACCTATTTGTCCAAATCGCCTATAAAAGAAGAGTTGAAGCAATCATTTTAACATCAAATCAAACCAATTATCTCTTCTTTCATAAAAAACCGTTAGTGAGTGGTGAGAAAATAGTGCATCTTTCATTCTGCTCATCGTGGGAAAGAACTGTCAGTGCGAGCATGTCTAAATGGCTAGGTTTACTCTAGGTGTGCCCTTGTCTCACTCCCCAATGTGTCCGATTTTTCTGAGCCACCTCCTAGTGATGCTTTCCCTTGAGTGCTCAAATTGGAAAAATGGTCAAACTTTGACGTTGTGTAAATAGGAGACCATGGCACTTATGGATGAGTCATTTAAACCTATGGGGTTGTGTCATCAATGCCTAAAAAAGCCTCTCTCGGTTTTGGAAAAATCCATTCTATTTTCTTGTAGTGAGATTTTTTCTGTCGCATAAAAAAACTGTCAAAAACCATCAATGAGAGGTGGCAAAATAGTGCATCTTTCATTCTGCTCATCGTGGGAACAAACTATTAGTGTGAGCGCATCTGGGTGGCTAAGTTTACACTAGGTGTTCCCTTATCTTGCTCCCTGAGACGTCCGATCATTCTGACCCACCTCGTAGCGACGCTTTCCCTTGAGCGATCACAGTGGAAAAAATAGTCAAACTTTGACATCGCGTAACTCGGAGGACATGGCACTTATGGATAAGCCATTTCAACCTATGGGGTCATGTTGTCATTGCCTAAAAAATCCTCTCTTGGTTTTGGACAACTCAATTTCATTCTCTTGTTGTGAGATATTTTCTAGTCACATCAAAAACCATAAAAAATCATTAGTGAGAGGTGGCAAAATAGTGCATCTTTCATTCTGTTGATCGTGGGAATGAACCCTCAATGTGAACATGTTTGGGTGGCTAGGTTTACACTAGGTGTTCCCTTGTCTCTCTCACCAAGACATTTGATCATTCTGAGCCACCTTGTAGCGATGCTTTCCCTTGAGTGCTAAAAGTGAAAAAAATGGTCAAACTTTGATGTTGTGTAACTCGGATATCATTGCACTTATGGACAAGCCGTTTGAACCTATGGGGTCATGTTGTCACTGCCTAAAAAATCCTCTCAGTTTCAGAAAACTCGATTCCATTTTCTTGTGGTGATATTTTTTTCTGTCGCATCAAAATCCATCAGTGAGAGGTTGTAAAATAGTGCATCTTTTGTTCTACTCATAGTGGGAACAAACCATCACCACGAGTGTGTCTGGGTGGCTGGGTTTATACTAGGTGTACCCTTGTCTCTCTCTCCAAGATCCAATTTTTTTGAGCCACCTCGTAGCGATGCTTTCCCTTGAGCGCTCAAAGTTGGAAAAAAGGTCAAACTTTGATGTTGCGTAACTCAGAGACCATTACATTTATGGATGAGTCATTTGAACCTATGGGGTCATGTTGTCTCTACCTAAAAAAGCCTCTCTCAGTTTTGGACAACTCGATTGCATTTCATGTGGTGAGATTTTTTCTGTCGCATCAAAAACCATCAGTGAAAGGTGGTAGAATAGTGCATCTTTCATTCTGCTTGTCATAGGAATGAATCGTCAGCGCGAGTGCATCTGGGTGGCTGAGTTTACACTAGGTGTTCCCTTGTCTCACTCCACAAGATGTTCAATCGTTCTGAGCCACCTCGTAGCGATGCTTTCCCTTGAGCGCTCAAAGTGGAAAAAAGGTCAAACTTTGACATCGTGTAACTTGGAGACCGTGGCACTTATGGACAAGTCGTTCAAACCTACAAGGTTGTGTTTCCCCCATTCGTGGGACTATTAGACCATAAATATAAAAGTTATTATATTTTCTTGTTCACTATTTACTGTAGGATAGGGGTATAATAGTTTTGACAAAAAATATTAGAACTTCCTCAATATACAACCAAATCAAGTGAAACAAATTATAAATGGAAGATAACTCATCAATGAATCATTCCTAATTAGTTTGCTAGCCAAATGAAAGAGGAATTAACAAGATTTAATCCTGTGATCAGGCTGTTACATGTGAGGATCACAAGAAAAGTGCAGAAAATGATAAGTTTCTTATTGAATATCCTTCAATACATAAAAAATTCTTCAAATATATTTATAATCGAATGGTACAAATTTATTACAAATGTATTTATAATCAAATGGTGCAAATTTGGGCTCTCAAAATTTGTAAATCCACCCCATGGGCACTTTTATATATAAAATGTGGCATCTAATATAAATGATCAAGTTCATTACTATTTATATATAAAAAAATTGCATGTAAATATGCAAATTATAACTCATTTTTTTTTTATACAAAATTTAGCATCTAGATATGCACATTACAACTCATTGTTGTTTTTTAATACAAAATTTAACATCTAGATATGCACATTACAACTCATTGATGTTTTTATATACAAAATTTGGCATCTACATATGCACATTATAGCTCATATGCATGTAGAGCACATCCAAAAAAGCGAAGTTACAACGATTATCAAAAGATATATATAAAATTATCAAAATTATTCTACCATATTGTAGAATTATTCTTCTAGATGGCCCAAAATCAATCAAGTGAACCTTCACGTAATCTCCTCATATGCTCCCTTTGTCTTTCCTTTGCTGCCTCTCTTTGTTCATTGCTTCCTCTCTTGTTCTTTCCCATTTTCCTATAGATAACATCATGATGACAATCCCCAATCAAATAGCAAAAAAACAACAAATGATCATCATTTTGTTATAGTCTAAAGTAACAATGATAAAATAACTTTAAAAAAAACGAAAATACAAGACAAATCAATCATGATCAAAGAAAAAAAATAACAAATGATCATCATTTTGTTATAATCTATAGTAACAATGATAAAATAAATTAAAAAACAATCCAATATATGAGACAAATCAATCATTTCAAAGCAAAATTGACAAAAAAAATGAAAACCTGATTGTTACTGTCCTAGAAAATCATGTGCAATAGCAGTGGGGCCTTCAAACAACTTGCAATGCTAGTTTTTAGGCCATTGGGATTAAAATATATTAAAAAATTTCCATAACTCATATGGGCTATGGAAACCTAATGTGAACGTTCACAATTTCTCGTAACCTGTACAAGTTATGCAGAACTAGAAGTTTTGGCCATAGTTCTGCATGACCCTTACGAGTTATGTAGAACTAGGAACCAAATAGGAAGTGGGGAGAGAGATAGAGATAGATATATATAGAGAGAGAGAGGGGGGGAAAGAAAGAGAAGGGAGAGAGGGTGAGAATAGGATTAATAGAATGGAGAGAGAGAGAGAGAGAGAGAGAATAGGATAAGGAGAGGGGGAGGGAGGGAGATTGGGAAAAGGAGAGGGAGAGAGAGAGAGAGAGAGAGAGAGAGAGAGAGAGAGAGAGAGAGAGAGAGAGAGAGAGAGAGAGAGAGAGAGAGAGAAAAGAAATAGTAGGGGTAGAGGGAGGAGATGTGGTGAGAGAGAGAGAGAGAGAGAGAGAGAGAGAGAGAGAGGGAGGGAATAGGATAAGGAGAGGGGAAGTGAGAGAGAGTGGGAGAGATAGAGGAGATTGGGAGAGAGGGAGAGGGAGGGAAAATATGGGGAGAAGAGGATAAAGAGAGAGAGAGGGAGAGAGAGAGAGAATAGGAGAGAGAGAGAGAGAGAGAGAGAGAGAGAGAGAGAGAGAGAGAGAGAGAGAGTGATATTGGGAAAAGGAGAGGGGGAGAGGGAGATAGAGGGAGATTGGGAAAAGGATATATATATATAAGGTCAAGAGAGGGGGAGGGGGAAGAGAGAATAGGATAAGATAATGAGAGGGGGAGGAGAGGGGGGAGAGGGAGGGGGAGAGAAAGAGAGAAAAGGGGGAGAGGGTGAGAATAAGATAGGATAATGTGAGAGAGAGAGTGGGATAGGGAGAAAGAGTAGAATGAAGAGAGGATGAGAGACATGAGGTAGAGAGAGAACGAGAAGGATAAAAGGGTGAGAGACTCGATAGAGAGAGAAGTGTGAGGGGGAGAGAGATGAGATAGAACTCAAGGAGGATAATTAGGGCTCATAATAGATAGAAATGGTGATGGGGGAAGGAAGATGAGAGAGAGGAAAAGAAGAGAGACATGCATGCATACAAACATATATACATATATCTATATAAATATATGTATATATAACTATAGATATGCATATATACATACATAAACACATATTATATATGTACGTCTATACATATGTGTAGTAAATACTAAGTTTACAAGCATAAATTATTATGTCTTCATAACCCGTACATAAAATAATGGCTTTAGTTCTACATAACCCGTATGGGTTATGTAGAATTGTGAATAGAACTTTTTGTTTTTTAAAACCCATACGGGTTTTGGCTTGGTAAGAGGGTTGGAAAACGACCCTAAGGCTTGCAACCCATTTTCCCCCCATTTTTATCCTTTTACATGCTTTTTCATCTTCCAACATGATTTCTTGACTTTGTCATCATCAAGTTTACAAATGATCAAGTGGGTATCTCTAAAATTAGCACCATAATCTCACACGTCTTCTCAGTTTTCTGACAATATAATTTTTTAAATTTTTTTGACAACATTAGCATAGTAAACTTTAATTTTCTTTACCAGTGCCTTGACAATCCTCACAGACATATGTCTACCATTTTTTTAATAACTTTTGATATACTTGACCAAATTCAAAATAAATTACATATTATTGTTCTACACTAGATTCTATACACTTTAAAAAAATAAAGTTTGCATTTTCGATTATTTTGATGCAAGTTATGCCCAACGCACGAATAGGTACCAAATTTTCTAGATGTGGTCACTTCACAAAATCATAAAAAGAAATACTCAACATAAAATTACAAAAAAATACACAACTTCTAGATCTCACTCTTGCCTATCATCCTACCAAAGGGTTTTGCAAAATACTAAATCTAACTATATATTTTGTGCAACGCACAAAAACAACTATGTTATGTTTTTAAAGAAAAAATCAGGAGCAATTTTTCGTGCATGAGAGGTTTGAACCTTTTAATCTTATCCACTTTTTTTTAAAAATAGTACTTTAGAAACTAGATTCAGTACTACAATTCTTATTCTTTTCTCAACTCCTAGTTTTGAGTTAATGACCTTCAAATATCTCTTTGAAGTTCAGGTTTACCTGTTTTTAGAAAAAAAGAAAAGAAAAAAGTGGCCACTTATACCCCCTTTTTGTTGACCTTCTTGGTGTACTTACCCCCTACCACAACACTCACTTCTTGGGCATACCAAAGTCTCTTACCTCAAAAGACCAAAGATCAAATGAGGGATTCATGTCTCAACATGAAAGGGTACATGAGGGGTATCTAAGGGGTATGATTTGCACTCCTTGAATCATCAAATGTAAGAATTTTTGACCTCTACAACAAAAGGTGTTTAGTGGGGGAATTTCTGTAGTCCTTAGTGTCTACCCATGTGGCAACGACTCATTTAAGAAACCACTCCTAATCTCCAAAGAGAATTTTTAACATATCCAACATAAGTGTGCATACTAGGGAGAAGCGTTGGTGTAGATACATGTCACCAAGTCGTTGTGGCTTTCGCCTAATATATTAATTTATATAGTGGGCAAAAGAAGTACCGCTTGGGTCGTTCTCTCTTACTTGGCTTTATGGGCTACCCAAGAGATAGACCCTCCTACCTAAATAGAATATGATAGCAATTTCAAGGTTCAATGGAAGGCGAGGGGAGATGATACTTTTGTTATCACCTCTAAGGTTATAAACATAAAATGTGCAAAGTGCACCAAACACTTCAAACAAGTTCTTTAACCCCAAATGAAAAATATGTGACCCTAATTAGACTAAAAATCGAATACACACACCTAAATTAACCTTGCAACAATAGTTTTGATAAATTACCCCCACTTGCAAGCACGCTAGTTAGCTAGATTTTAGAAATCCAAGTCCAAATGTGAAAGGGGGGCCTTCTACAATATGATGTTTTTCTCCTTTTCAAAATATCTGCACCACTTCGTTAGTCCAATCAAGGGGTTAGGCCAAATAAAAAAACCCTAAAATGAAAAAGAAAATGAAAACTAAAAACAAAAACATAGTTATATTGCATGCAGATGCGATTTCTGAACAAAGGTACAAATATAAGACGTGAACGTTATTTTAAGATCTAATACTTGCAAAACAAGATTTGAACACAGATGCGATAACAGGAAACATACACACACTTTCTGGGCAAAAATGCGATATGATGAGTCACATATGCAATTTTGGGAAACTTGCACCTATAATAAACAGAAAGGACAAAAACACAAAAATATCCAACCCAGATGCAATAGTATAATGTACAAACGTGGTTTTGGGATTTGAGATCTGCAAAACCAACAAAAAAAACACAGACATGATAAAAAAGATCACATACACAATTTCAGAACATAGACGCAAAAAGATTAGTCGCAGACACACAGTAAATCAAAATAATTGCAAATCCGACATGCAATTTCACAAAAAAGCTAAATCTGCAAACAAAATGTTTGAAATAAAAGGGACAAGAGTCCCACCGGGTGTGCCAAAATGTGTATGGTGGAAAATGATGATGATAAACTATTGTAAAACTTCAAAGATCCAACCACAAGAAAACCGTAGTTCTACAAACAAACATTCACCATACACCAATGAAGATACCTAAGAACATGTAAATCAACAAATGAATAATATGACCATTCACATGCCAAGTAGGGTTTCAATCTCCATTGTCTCATATCTTCATTGATCTTGTTTGATATATTTTCTCTCAGATTTTAAAGGTTCACAAGATCTCAACAAAGAATGGATTGTGGTTAAAGTCACTTGATCACAATAAGACTTGATTGCATAAATATTGATTAGGGTTGATAATGATGAAATGATCCTCTTATATAGAAGATGCTTTAGAAAATGGAGGGATAAGATTAAGAGGTGATAAGATAAATGGTCAACTAAGATTAAAGGGTAGGTAGAAGAAATAATAAAGTAATGAAGGGGGTGGGTAGAGGAGGATTAAAAGATAAGAGAACATGTGTTAGAGGAAAAAGATAATGATGTAATTAAATAAATATTTATTTAATTTTTTTTTTGTTTTTTTGAGCGAAGTGGCAATTGCCACTTAATATATTTATATTAATAAATAGAGGATGTGGGACCAATTAAATAAATAAAGTATTTATTTAATTTAGGAAGAAAGATAATTTAAATAAATTAAAAAATTTATCTAAATGGGAAAAGAGCTAGAAAGGTTAAATGAATTAATTAAATAAATAATTTTTTTTAAATTAATAGAAGACTTAGGATAAAATAATTAAATAAATAAAATATTTATTTAATTAAAGAGGACAATTTTAGGTGTCTACAACTATATATATAAGCTAATACATTGTATAATATAATTTTATAAATGCAACAAATATATATTAATTAAATTCACATTATCTTATGTATAGAATAGTATTTTGTGTATACAATTTTGACCTCAAGTTGATGATTTTTCTTCAAGCTATATTTATTTTTCTTAATTTTTCTATTTTAGTGGTCTATTTGTTTTGGTTAACAAATTGGTAATTTTAAACCAAGATGAGAAGGAAATTGTGGAACACATAAGACTCATTGCTTACCATGTTTTGTATGTCATCCAAGAACAAGTGTGCTATTATTTTTGTAAATGTGAGGTTGATGATGTGTCAATATGCTTGTCATTGATGTCAACATACTGATTTTGTGTTCCAGTGATTGGATTGTGCTCCACATTTCTGATATGTTGCAGTTGTAATCATAATGTTTTGGTATGTTGTTGGAAGTTTCTTTGGGATATCATGCTTATGTTTTGGTGCTCTGGAAGTGTTCTTAGTGATGTTGGTAATATTTGATAGTGTTTGCAGTGCTCTGCATTTCTGTGCATTTTTGTTTCTGATGATGAGATTTTGGATTAAGCTATTCATATCTTTATCTTTGTTATCTTGATTTGGAACATGATGATTTTCTTCAAAGTCACGGTTGCTAATATGATCATTCTGAGTCCGGTTGACCTTGAATGTTTCTGTCTTTGCTCCGATGATTGTGGCATATGGACAACGTGTTGTTTTGATCGATATAGTGTGTTGTGGTATGCTCCACTTCTCATTAATTTCCACCACTAGAATGTTTAGACCTATATCAAATTGTGTTCCAGGGAATTATTTTTGGCCAACTTGGAAAATTCTTATTTTAAAGATCAGTATAAATAAATATGATCATAATGAAGAATAAAGGGAAGCAAGTGGATTAAAAAAGTTCAGATCTATTTTCTGCAAATGTGTGTGAGGTTGTGGTTGAGTAGTGTGATAGTGCATTGTTGTTGTTGGGTACTAGAGGTAGTGAGCCAAAGGTTTCTTTCGATATTGGAACGTTGTGCTAGTTGTGCTTTAGTGGTGGATTTTTTCTTTTTCTTTCTTATTTTGGGCAACGATCCCTTCTTTTTCTAGCAGTTGTAGCCAAGTAGTGAGCATTCATCTTAACCGTGTCACCCTAATAGGTATTTCATATTTAATAATTAATATTCTCTGTTATTTTTCCCTCCTTGGGTTTTCCATGTAAAATATGGTGTTCATGTGTGTGCTCTTTTATGCTTATATTTATTTATGGTTAAGTAATCAAAAGTTTTTTTTTTATTACGAAAAAATAGGTTTTGAAGGGACTCGGAACCCTTTACATCAAGATTACATAAGATAAATCATTTAAAGCCCAAACAGAACAAAACCAACAGAAAAAACCCCACTGAACTGAGAGACAATAGAAACAAACAAAAAAGACCACCCAACCCGCCAAGATAACAAAATCCCAACAAACAACCAACACCGACACAACAATAGAAACAAAAAATCAACCCAAATTGTTAAGATTCTCAGCAACATCAGCACTCAGTTGATGCATTTTCTTAGCAACATTCTTCAATTCTAGAATGTCCTGGGGCACTTCAGTGAATCTCTTTTTCAGGCTAGCATGAGTACGTTTGCCTAGAGGACCCAACTCTTTAGCACCAACAGCCACTTCCTTATCCACATCCACCACAGTCCTTTCCATATGAGATTTCTCTAGCTTGCTAACCATTGTAGACATAGTTTCAATAGAGACCTTAACAATATTATGACTACTGTCCATGATGCCCCAAAGGGTAGGCTTGCCTTTGGAAATCCTGGCCTCAACATCCAAATTTGTTTTTATCACAAATTTCCATCACTTTTTGGGTGGCTTCCATGTTTTAAGCCATACAATCAGTCATAACTTTCCTTTTCCTTTCAGTCCATAGAGCACCCATTGAGGCCCCCTCAACCACCTCCTTACTAGTACTAAAAGAATGAGCCTAAACAACAACATGCAGCTTGTCCACAACACTCACATTAGCCTGCATAACTTCCATCTTGGAAGATAAAGACCGCTGCTTGAGATTAATATTCTTAATCTCTTAAAGAACCCATCTAAAAAGATGAAAAACCTCCAGAGAGTTGTTCTTGGCAATGTTCAGTACATCAAATGAGATCTCCTGTTTAGGATGAAAGTCCTATGAAGAAAAATCCACCAACTACTGGGAATTGTGTTTCGAGCCATCGGAGGAAGAAGACACCTCAACATTCTGAGTCTGATCTAGGGAGTCCTGATCACCAGAGCTGTCTGAAACTTTCAAATTGGTCTTTCGAGCTTTCCACTTAGGTCGTTTACTCGATCCCTCTCCACCAACATCAATGAACCACTTACTAACACTCGAAGCAACCATCTTAAGCCTAGTTTTAGCCTTTTTGTTGGTAATGGAGGAGGAAATCTCCATCATTGCTATCAGTATCCCACCCCTTCAACTTTGAATCCTCACTATCATCAATCTCTTCTACACAAATGGGAGAGGGCTTGCTAGGGTTATTAGAAGCCCTAACCTTCAAATGCTCATAGATAAGGGAAATTAATCCTTTGTGTAAAATTGGATTAACATGGGGATTCTCCTTAAAATCAGAAATGCGAGCATTCAAATAAGACAACAGATAAAATGGAAAAGAAATTTTCTCATTGTGGTAAAAATGATTAAGGAGCACAAAATGATACCTGTAGATTTTGGTGAACCTGCCCTCCAAAGTGAAGAACTCCATAATCACCCTCAAAAGACCCCTCCAAATGGCCTTAAAATGATGTGGCTCAAAATGGGTCTTGTTCGCTATCACCAAGCGCACACGCTCCTTATCTTTCTTGGGGAATTTCTTCACAACAGCATCAAAGATTTTTCTCTCTCTGTAAATTTTTATCCCCTCCATGGACATGCTGGTCACTTTAGCTATAATCTCTTCATTAATATTTGTAACCCTACCAAACAAATTCACCTTACCATCCTTCCACCCCTTCACAAACTTCCTAGTAACACTTTGATTATGCCCATGCAGCTTCTACACGAATGACACCACACCCCTCTTTTGCAACCTGTGCCAGATGGTAGGGTTTTTCTTCTAGTTAGTATAATTAGTCAGCTCCATGCTGCATCTCTTCCCCCCCATTGTCTCATTTCTTGACATAGAAAATATTTCTTGACATAGAAAATATACTCTTTAGTGAAACAAAGTTGGCAACATAAAAACCAACACCGGCTTCCAAAACAAGCAACACCCATAAAGCGTGCGAGGTTTGGAGATAATAATTATAAGTGAAGGCATTCAAACCAAACACAAGCCAAAAAATGATGACAAAATTAATCACTCTCATCATCGAATTTAGTAGGAATCTCCTCAAATCTGCCATGTGTTCGATCATTCATGAGAAAGGACTGAACCTCAATATCTAGGGTGTCTTCTTTAAACGAAGTCTTTCTTGAGTTAAGCCTAACCCCCATAGTAGAAAAATAATCTGCTACACAATTGACTTCCCTATAGTTATAGGGAATGTAGGACTCATCAAAGGTTTTGATTATATTCATAGAGGCTTTAATTATATTTTCAATAGTCCAGGAAGGCTTACTTTTCCCCCTTAGGTATTGAATAATGTTATTTGAGTCACCTTGAATCCACACCTTCCCACATCGTAATTGTTTAGCAATTTGCAAAGTTTGGAAGGTGCCCATGGATTCAACAAGGTGGTTAGCCTAGGTACCCATGGGGAGTGCCACCGCTGCAATACACCTACAATGCTCATCTCTTATCACTCCCCCACACCCAGCCGACCCTAGATTTCCCTTAGCCACCCCATCAAAGTTAATTTTAACCCACCCTAAAGGAGGAAATCTCCACACACAACCATCTCTAGTCTTCTTCACCTGTCTTTGAAATTTGGGCATAACAACTCTCCACTGCTTAGAGACATCACTCTCATAATCACTACCCAAGACAAAAGATAACGAAGAAACAACACTGAACACCACATTAATATTCTTAGAGATGGCCCTACAAATTTTTTCAGCTACCACATCGGGGGGAAGAGAAGAATCCCTAAAAAATATGGTTATTACTCTCTTTCCATATCCCCCAAGAGACACAAGGGAAGATAAAGGACCATAGCATCTTTAAGGTAGGGTTAGAAGAAGGATACCTCCACTTCTTAAAGAAACCCAAAATATGCTAAGGGAAGACTCACCACAGGTTCCACTTCTGAAGGACTTTGCTCCAAATGTCAAAAGAAGAAGAACAATGGATAACAATATGGGAAATTGATTCCTCCTCTTGCATGCAAAGAAAACATCTACTACGGAGCAAAAAACCCCTTCTAAAAAGATTATCAATAGTGATAATTTTATTCTAAAGCATAAGCTAGAAAAAGATGTTAACTTTATGGATAAGGTTCTTCACCCACACATCTGCCCAATAGGGGGGGGAGAGGAAGCAAGAGACAACTATTATATACTTGGTTAATCCCAAGGACACTAAGAGGGGGGGGGGCATGAATCAGTGTCTGACTGGTAGATGAAAGATTTAAACTTATTTGCAATTCTGTAACTGAAATTAATATACCGGTAAGTAAACAATAATGCATTAAAGAGAAACAAAATAATCAGCATCAATGCACACCATAACACAAATATTTTGGCGAGGAAACCTGGTAAGGGAAAAACCTCAGTGGGATTTGTGACCCACAATATTTACTCACTGGCCAATATGAATAAATATTACTTAGTACAACTGGGGCCTACACATGTAGGAAGGCCAACTACCTAGAGCTCACTGCTCAACAACAAAAATGGAGTCACACTAACTACACAATTGGATGATTAAATCCAATAACAATGTACTACTTCAAAATAGCATCTGTAATGCTGGATTCAGTACCGGTTTAAGCTCTATCTAATACCTTTGCCAAAAACCTTGCTGGTAAATGATTCTGCTTACATAGAATAGTCTACGCTCTGCTCTGCTTCTTATTTGCTCTCAAGATAAACACATCAAAGTGCATATACAATTATCCGATATCATATCACTATCTTATCACATATACCACTTACATACACATATTTCATTACCTACTTCTACTTAAAATGACCTACAAGATCTCATACATATATGAATCTTTACAATACAATATGATGGCCATACAATTACAATTTACATTACATAAACAATGTTATTGCCAAGTCAGCTTTGAATGCCGGTGTGAATAAACCTTGTTGTATTTGTCGGTGCTGATAGGTGAAGTCTATTGCCAGTTGAACTTGTGAAACCTTGTTGTATCTTGTTGCCACTTGTTACCACTTTTTTGCCATCAATGACAAACATCTACCATTCTCATCTGAGTGTATAATGCCAACAATCTCCCCCTTTGGCATTGATCACAACACTCACGAGAAAAATAAAAAACTAAAATCCAAAACTGAAAGTGCTCCCCCTGAGAAAATGATCTCCTTCTATTCACTTGTCACCATGCCTTACTCTGTATATTTTTCTCACTATACCACTCCCCCTTTGACATCAATGACAAAGGATGTCAAAAGTATCAAAAATTCAAAAAGTTACCTAGATACCTGTAGTCTATTATGTACAATCTGAAAAATATCTACAAGAACTAAGTTAAGACCCTGCAGGAATTTTGTACTATTGGTAATTATTGCTTTAGTCTGCCTGATCATACCTATAAGATAGTGCATTTGGTGTTCTGGTGACCTGTCTCCTTGAATTGTTTCCTTGGATAGTTCATTCTGGTGTGTTAATAGATTATCCAATCTTGGACCAAGTTTATTCTTTAACTCCCAGGTTTTCATCTTCAACCTTGCTTTCTCTCTTTCCAAATTTTCAATTTTCTCTTCATGAATAGCCATTTCCTAATCCAAAACTGATGTTAGTTTCAAAGAACCAATCATGTTATCTGCAATGTCATCAATCTCTTTCTAAGTTTTCCTTATTTGATCATCAACATCTTCAGTTAAATGATGAGGTTTGCAATCTTCCTTGTACAATTCCTTCTATTCCAAAATAGTGGAATTCAATGCCGGTAGCAATGCATCAATCTGTTGATTACAATCCTTTATTGTTTTACCAAAGAATTATTCCTTGTCTTTATTTACTCTTTCCTAAATAGTTTCCTCATTTATTTTATCTAAATACTGAATGTTAGAAGAGATGGATTTAGACAATGTGTCCAATTTACCTATTGAGCCAACAATGTGATCTACCTTGCATGTCGGTGCAATCATTTGCAAAATCGGTAGAGAGTCATCAATAGCCTTAAATGCTAAGGCATTGCATTTAGTTATCTTCTTTATAGAATCCAATAATACATCAATGACAGTTGTCAGTTTGAAGTCCACAGTAGAAGTACTGGGAGAAGTGATAGGTTTTGCATTAAGTTTCTTCTCTTCTCCAGATACTTGTTCAGCCACTTTAACCACTTCCTTATTCTCATCCTTACTCTCATTCTTATTCTTTGTCAGTTCAGATTCTATTTGTTCTTGTTCTTTTTCTACCAGTATCTCAACATTCTATTGAGTGTCAATTGCCTTGACCAATGAGTTAGAGATCTCAACATTTACAGATTTAGATTTCTTCTCCTCAAAACTTTCTGAAATAGTGGTATTATCCATTACAATATTGATGTCCTGAGTGTCAACATTCATTGTGAATAGAATGTTTGACTCAAGGTCAATATCATCTGCTTTCACTTCCTCTGACTTCTCTTTAGGCTTATTTTACATATCTATTGGTTTCTCTTCTACTGTCGGTGGGGTGTCCTAAGCTAGTGGGGGTAAGTTATCTTTTATTGTGAAGTTAGGTACATTGCCAACCTTATTCTTTCCTTTATCTCCCTTTTGGTATACCTTAGTAAAATATTTGTCAACCTTTTGTCTTTCTTTTTCTTCTATTTTCTCTTTCTTCACAAAGAAAATATCTCATTTATCTGTTGTCTCATCTGCTATTTCCTTTATTCTATCGGCCATGAGGCTTACTTGTCGGTGACCACTTGCAAAAATAGTTTTGTTAGCTTCAGCTATCAATTCATCAATTTCTTGTCTAGATTTAATTGGATGAACAACCAATAGTGCTTCAACCTTCAATTTCTTATCCAATTCCATAGTAGATATTATTTTAGCTTCAAGTATCAGATATAAGTCATTAGGGAGAACATCAATGACTTCAATAAGAACTTTCTTATATATATCTAAGTACAAAATTATACTCTCCTCAATGGTATCCTTATTAGAATCTTTGAAAGAATGATAGAACTTACTAACATTTTCAAGATTGCCATCTTGAGTTATTTCATTTACAAGCTCTTCCAAGGAAAGAGTATCATATACCTTTTGTTTCGGTTTCTTCACTATAACCTTCTTCTTGGGACCACTGGGCTCTCTCACAACCTGTTGTTTCTTTTTTATAATCCTTGTTTTCTTAGGTGATGGAGTAGGTGTCAGTGAGGATTTTCTCTTCTTCCTATCTACCCTTTTGAATTTTGTAGCTTGTCATTATCAGAGTCGGATGAGGTAGCCACAGGAGAAATATGTGCTACCGATTGTTGTTCTGATTTTCTTTCTTGTGCAACAACACCACTCATTGAATCAAGTTTCAAAAATTCCTTTGTAATAACTTCAACAAACTTTGAAGAATATTTCAATATTTTATCTCTTTTCTTCCTCTGCTTCTGAATTTCAATATCTTTTTCAATAGTTTCAGCATTGCCAAAGATCTTCTCTGTTGGTTCCGGTGGAGCATCTAGGAGTATCTTGGAATAATATTCCATAATGTTTTAATCCACTTCATAACCCATCTTAGTTACCCAGACAGTTCCAGGTCTAATCGCCTCCATCCATACTTCATCTCTCTAAATAAAAAAGCATATATGTTTGTCATATTTATCAACAATATTCTGAGGGATTCTTTCCCTTTGCTTCTTTTTAGTTTGAAAGTCCTTGAAGTATTATTTTACCTTCTTGTCACCATTTGAACCCATGCCGGTAATTGCCTCCTTAATCTATTTTCCAACAAAAATATCATAGACAAAGTCTTTGTGGCCTATACCGGGAATCGCCTTCGAGAAGTATAGCATTAAACATACAAGTAAATTCTCAAATTTGAAAGTTCCCTTTTTATCACCTTTGATTTTGTCCAAATTTTCTAATAGTTCATCTTTCAACCACTCACAAATATCAATTTGAGCATTGTTCTTTACCATCTCATAAGCACTGTGAATGCATAGACTGGAAACAAAATTCAACCTATTAGTATGAGCAACTTTGTATCCAATAACCATACTGACATATTTGACATTGTTATCAGTTATATCACTAACCCTGAGTGATCTATTATCTGATGTAGAGTTGGTTAAGTCCATAACCTCTTTGTTTGGAATTATCTTCTTCTTCTCATGCCTTGTGTCAATAGAGGGTAAACTTGTAACAACCCTAATTACTTAGTGATTTTAAAAACTGGGTCTAGCCATAAAAATTCCCTATGAATTCTGCTAAGAACATAACAAACAATCTCATCTAAAAATTCAGGCATGTGAAGGATGTCAATGAACCTTCAATCTTCCACAATCTTGTGTTCTAGTTTGACTACACCTTGTTTGTCTGTGATAACATTCATGAACATGTTCTTTAAATCGTCAGACCCTAAATCTTCAATTTCATTAATTTTTCCAATGGTGAAATCACAAGATAAGTACAAACCCTTTCCAACAACTCCATTTAAGACAATTTAAAACCAATTTTCACCAAAATCTTCATAACTTCCACAAATAAAAAGAAAAACACCTCAAACCAAAGGAAAAGAGAAAAGATTCACATATCTTTCCAATAAGTCTATTTAGAGTTCTTAATAATATCATATGAGTTCATACCATACACTGCAATGTGACTATTCTTAGGAAGTATCAAATCTGCAATTAACAACTTTCACCAAAACTTCCATATCTTCTTCATTTCTAAACATAATCACTCCAAAAAAAAAGGAAAAGAAAGGTAATTCACATATCTAACTATCAATTATACATATACAAAGGTTTCCAGGCCATACATGGTCGTATAAGGCCTAGAACCAACACAAAAACTGGAAAGCCAACCAAAATAACAATAGTAGAATGCACCAAAATGTATCCAAAATGTTCTCCTTTCTTCTCTATTCTTCCAATAATGATTTGGTTCGACCAATACAACATATTTATAGACTCTTTGGTAGTTATAAACCATCCAACTACCTTTATGACCCTTCATCTTCCCTTTTACAACTTTATGTGCAATTTTTGCACTTTTACATTTTTGCAATTTTATTGCAACTTTGACACTTTTTCCTAATGACTCTCCAAATAGTAAAAACCCCCTAAACATGTCCAAATAATCTATTTAATACCTTTTACATACTTGATAGCCTTCTCATGGCCTTTTATACAATTTTGACCATCTTGATCCATAAGGGCCTATATGGACAACTAGGACATAATCAAGACTTGCTTACATTTTTAGGCTTCCAAGCCTTACAAATCATTCCAAATGGATTCAAATACATTATAAATGACCTTCAAATATCAATTATATTTCAAATTATGACTTTGACCATATATTTTCCTTACACCATGGGTGCTCCTGCACCATTGCCATACCCCTAAGGATTATTCCTTAGTTAGATGAAGAATCTCCTGTCAGTGCAGGATTGCTCTGTTCTGCTGGTGTAGAGCTAGATCCATCATTTCTCTGATCTCTCTTCTTGACCCATAGTTTAGAGAATTCTTGCTTTATTTCATTCACTTTTTCCTTGCCTTTGTCATTAGATCCTCTATTGTTTGTCAGTGCATTCTCACTTCTCCAAAATCTTGCAATATACCCAATCTTGTTATATGCATAACAAGTTACATTGTTTCTTTGAATAGCTTTTCCATAACCTTGTCCGGTTTGAGTTCTGCATTGATCAGATAGATGTCCAAATCTACCACAAGCATAGCATTTTACATTCATTCTACAATCATTTGAGTTATGACCATGTTTATTGCATTTGGAACATTGATCGGTGGATGAGTTTGTATTTTGATTATTCCTATATCTACACTAATTTGCTCTCTGACCAAATTTGTTGCAATTAAAATATTTTCCATTGAATTTATAAGCATTGGGTTGCCTTAATGGAATGTTGTGATCATGATTGTTTGCAGTTCCAGAACTTTCTCCATGTTCAAATCCAAGTCCAACTATTTCTCCATTAGATTTTTGACTTTTTAGCATATCATCAAGCTTGTCTGAACTATTTTCAAATTTGTCCTTGTATTCATTTGTAGTGACCAACTCACCTTCCAGAGTGCTAACTTGTCTCATAAGTTCCTCTTTGTCATGTTGCATCTGAATCAACTTTGTTTAAAGCATATCATTTTCATAACTAAGCCTTGTAGATTCATCTGATCTTTCATTAGGTCATCTGACCAAATCTTCCCGATTCTTCTTTTTGTCTTCAATATCCTTACATAGTCTCATGGTTAAATCTTGCATCTCATTCTTCATGTTACTGTTCTCTTGTCTCAGTTTCTCTGCAATATCTCTAAGAGTTTCTTTGTCTTCATCATCTTGGTTTTGCAGTTGCACATGTAATTATTTTCTCTTATTCTTTGCTATGACCAGGTTTTCTTGAAGTGCTTTGATGAATTCTCAAGCAGATCTGATTTCTTCTTCCAGTTTGATATTCTTTAATTTTTCTGCATCAAAATATTCAAGAGCCACTTCCAACTGTTGTCTCAAACTTTCCATCGGTACCGGTTTTAGAATCTTCCTCAAGTTGTTAGGCTTCTACAAATAGAGGACCAGGCTCTGATACCAATTGTTAGATACTTGGTTAATCCCAAGGACACTAAGGGGGGGAGGGGGTGAATTAGTGTCTGACTGGTAGATGAAAGATTTAAACTTATTTACAATTTTGTAACTGAAATTAATATATCAGTAAGCAAACAATAATGCAGTAAAGAGAAACAAAAGAATCAACATCAATGCACACCATAACATAGATATTTTAGCGAGGAAACCCAGTAAGGGAAAAACCTCAGTGGGATTTGTGACCCACAATATTTACTCACTGGCCAATATGAATAGATATTACTTAGTACAATTGGGGCCTGCACATGCAAGAAGGCCAACTACCTAGAGCTCACTGCTCAACAACAAAAATGGAGTCACACTGACTACATAATTTGATGGTTAAATCCAATAACAATCTACTACTTCAAAATAGTATCTGCAATGTTGGATTCAGTACTGGTTTAAGCTCTGTCTAATACCTCTACCAAAAACCTTGCTGGTAAATGATTCTGCTTACACATAATAGTATATGCTCTACTCTGCTTCTTATTCGCTCTCAAGATAAACACATCAAAGTGCATATACAATTATCCAGTATCATATCCCTATCTTATCACATATACCGCTTACATACACACATTTCATTACCTACTTCTATTTAAAATTACTTACAAGATCTCATACATATATGAGTCTTTACAATACAATATGTCAGCCATACAATTACAATTTACATTACATAAACAATATTATTTCTAAGTCGGCTTTGGATGCCGGTATGATCTATTGCCAATGTAAACTAGATGCCGATGTGAATAAACCTTGTTGTATCTGTCGGTGCTAGTAGGTGAAGTCTATTGCTGGCTGAACTTGTGAAACCTTGTTGTATCTTGTTGCCACTTTTTTGCCATCAATGACAACATCTACCATTCTCATCTGAGTGTTTAATTCCAACAACAAGAAAGAAACAACACAGGCCACCAAAAAGCGACTAGAAGATGTTCCTTTCCAAATCAGAGAATCTTGATAATTCAAACAAGGGAGGCAAAAGAGAAGAGACAACTGGATAAGAAGAAGCAAAGGAAAGACATCAAAAAAGTTCACCCACCCAGTGTCCTTCCAGTAGGTTGCCACAAAAACACCAAAAGTAGCTTCATAATCCTCCATAAAAGGAGCAAAATTCAAATTGTCACATAGAGGACCAAGAGAGAGCCATGAATCTTCCTAGAATCTAACAATCTTACAATTTCTCACCTTCTAAGAACTTCCCATCATAGCCACCTCCTTATGCTTGAGCACATTATTCCAAATGAAAGAACCCAAGGGGAGAGCTTCCACACTAAAAAACTCCTTCAAAGAGGGGGAACAAAACAGATACTTGTTGCACTAGATCGAATTCCACTCACAATTATTTTAAAAAATCCTCCATATCTGTTTGGCCAAGAGGGCTTTACTAAAGGATCAGATACATTGAATACCCAAACCACCTCCCACTTTAGGTTTACAAACACTCTCCCACACAAGTAAAGGAATATGTTTTTTCTCCTCCACCCTAGACTAGAGGAACCACTTTTGAATCCTTTCAATAACTTCAGCAAATTTGGTAGGAATTTGAAAGAGACTTAAAGAATAGACTGGGAGGTTTTGAAGAGCAGACTTCAGAAGTTGTAATTTCTCTGCCTGACTCAACAAAGAACCTTTCCACCCCACCATATTTTTATTGAATCTATCAATCAAAGACAACCAAAAGGAATTAGGAGGTTTCAAATAGAGAGAAAGGCCAAGATAAGTAGAAGGAAAATAACCAATATCATAGCCAAGAATGCCTGCAATCCTTCTCTGCCTGACCTCAAGAGTGTTGAAAAAGAAAGAGAACTTTAATTCCAATTAATCAACTAACCAAAAGCCTTACTATAAAGATTAAGAGCATTCTTTAGAGTTATTTCTTCCCTAATAGTAGAACTCCCCCAAAGAATAGTATCATCAACAAACTATTGGTGGGAACAAACAAGATTAGACGAAGAAGGCCTCAAACCTTGAAAAGATCCCTCTAAAACAAGTTTCAACAAGTATCTGCCAAGAGCTTCCACCATAATGGTGAAGAGGATTGGAGAAATTGGATCCCCCAGTCTTAAACCTCTAGAAGACTTGACGAAGTGAGAAGGGGAACCATTAATAAGGACAACAAAGGATGGAGTAGAGACCAACTTCCAAATAAGCCTAATAACTCTGCCACAAGATCCAAAGGCTTGAAGGATTCTAGAAAGAAAAGACCAATCAACTCAGTCATAAGCTTTGGAAAGATCCATCTTCATTATAAATCCCACTTTATGAGACACATCCAAGGAATGGATGTTCTCGTGCACTGTAATGATAGAGTCGAGAATCTGCCTTCCCAGAACAAAGTCATTTTGTTCTGGGGAAATGATAGCAGGCAAAATAGATAGAACTCTCAAAGTGAGAACCTTTGAAATAATCTTCTAAAAATATTACAAAGGCTAATAGGGTGGAAACAATCCATAGCCTCAGCCCCAACAAAGTTAGGGATCAACACAATAAAAGTAGAGTTAAGCTCCTTTGGCAAATTCTCGGCCCCAAAAAACTCTTTCACCCCATCAAAGACATCCTTCTCCACAATATGCCAAAAATTTTGAAAGAAAAACATCGAAAAGTCATCTAGCCCCAAGGCTTTATTACCTTCAAAGGAAAAAATGACAACTTTAATTTCATCCTTAGAAGGAATAGCAGTCAAAAACTTGTTTTGCTGCTCATTCAAGATAGAGGGAATGGATTCTAAAAGAGAATTGTGAGCTTCAAAATCTAGATTATCTTCAATCGAAAGAAGGGAAGCAAAAAATCTAGAGGCCTCCCCACAAATTTCATCATCTTTCATCGACGTCCTATCACCCACCACCAACTTAGAAATCTTGTTGGCCGCTTTATGTTTAAGAGTAGTTAAATGGAAAAGTATTGTATTTTTATCCCTAACAGACATCCATAATTCTCTAGACCTTTTCTTCCAAAAGACCTCTTCCCTAGTGTTGTTCTCCATTTTGAAAACTTTTGTTTCATTTCTTTAAAAGTGAAAATTACTACCTCTCTGCTACAATGGAAGAGAACAACAAAAGTTTAAAATAAAGACAATAATAAGAGGTTCCAGAATTAGGAAACCTCCTACACTTTAAGATTATAAAAGCTTGGGTAGGTGAACCCTTTTAAAGACTATTTTCTCACAAAAATAGTAAATGGTTTGTAGAAAACTAGTGTAAATTCCTACAAACTTTCCTTACTGACTAGTACAACTAACCTAAATGGAAAATTGATTTGACTTTTTAAAAGAGGATCACAAAATTCAACAAAAACCAACAGATAAACCAGTGCCTTATCCAAGCAACAGAGTCATCTACAATAGACTGCAACTTGACAAGAGAAACTAGTACACAAATCACAAGTTCCTGATCTATCAACTCTGAATATGTCTAACATACACAGAGTCCTAATCTGCATCAGACTTCATCATCCAATCCACACCAAGAGTACTGATATCAATGAATTTGTTCAAAGTATTTAATATTTTTCTTCTTAAGAAAAAGACTCAGGACAACTTCATTAGATGCCTAACAAACCATTCAAATGAGCAATCCTTGATTACTTAAATGAAATAAACACCAACACATTGACATAGAGACAATGCAAATTTGGATTTTAATTCTGTGGACTGTATATTTCATTCCTCTATTAGAAGGTTACAAGTACTTCATTTTTGAGTTAGAAATTGCTAAGACAAAGGCCTATATTAATTTTGCCAGAGTTTAGCTACAAAAAATTGTGTCCCTTTTCTAGGTAGCCTTGCTATCCTTTTATAGAAATCAGGATGCAACAAGCTTTGAACTACCTAGAAGAATAATGTTTATCCTAATAGTCATTTATTGCAAAAGTTATATTTTTGTGCCATTGCAGTTGAGGGAGAAATCTAACATTCCTTCTGGGATGCGTGCCTCATTAATTCACTGGGCATTCACTTGGAAAATGGTCAAAAGGACAGGCTCCTATTGCCCATGGTTGCAACAACCAGCAGCTTCATAATGCCAGTTGATTATCTTGTGCCAGAGCATTGATGAGTTCTTATCACAGAGCGACACACCATTATGTTCTTCGCATATCTCCCTGTAGATCTCCTGGGTACCTCTCACCAACCCATTTTCATCTTGAAGCAATGTCATATGCAACTTGCATAGCTCTGCCAATATTTTTTTTGAATATTTAAAATTCTTTGGCGCCAATGGATCATGAGGCTTTCCCTCTTAGAACTTTTCCTTTAGTCACCAAGTCGCAGCCTTTAAAGTTTGGATGAGGTTCCATCGTAGTATAGCGACAACCATCTGATAATGGGAAACTAACATGGCTTTTAACTTCCTTGAGTAATCCGCTTAGAAACAGGCCCCACCACCTAGTCTCAGGCAATTAAAAACTTAACTGCTACCGCACTTGGTCTATAGAAAATCCAATCTTTCTGACTGAAGAATAAACCCTGAGATCCTAAGGTCACTTTCCCAAAAATACATGTTGTGGGTTACACTTGATTGCAGAATCAGATTCCTTGGATAAGAGCTTTCCAATGATATATAACACTTATATAGCGGGCAAAAAATAATCCCTTATTCATCAATCCCTCTCCAGGTCGGTCATTTAATTTTCCACCTTTTCACCACAATCTAAAATTATATTTTAAATCTTTGGATTTCCCATGCAGATTTATGCCATGCATTTCCACCACATGGCACCTTCTAGTTCATTTAGGGGTTCGTATCCTGCCATCTCAAAACTGCCTAGGTTCACCGCCGGAATGAAGCCCTTTGTTTCTTCCTTGGCTTGCTTGTTATTTTTATTTCCTTTGGATTGCTCTCCTTCTCTATCGGGCCCCATCGCTTGTTCACTAAGTCGCACCTTTTAGCCATCGAGCAACATTCCATTGTGACTTGGCGACAACCATTGATCTAACTCGGATCACCGTTGATCTTCCCTAACTTGTTCGGCTTTTACCTCCCTTGAGGGGCTCCCATTATCACTTTCTCTTCTGGTGGGCCCGACATGTGTCACATCCTGACTTGTCCTTGGATCCATCTACCCGCCACCTTGGACTTGCAACTGGACTTGGGCTCGCCCTAATTTTTGTTATACTCCCACTACGTGGCACATCCTGACTCGCCCTGAGCCCACCTGGACTGCCACCTTAACTACCACCTGGTCAGTCGCTATGTCACATGTGATAACCATTGGGTACTTTCACATGGTGATATAGCAATGAGTGTAGATCTTCCCTCAAGTTGCTTAATCCTTAATGCCTGGGCTACTTTCCTGTTAGCACACATGCCTTGTCGCCAAGTTGCATGGGATATTTGGCGAGCACTTTCACATCATGACATGGCAACAACCATTAGATCATCTCATCCGATCGTCATATCTCCTTAACCTGCTAGGACTTTAGCTTCTCTGAATGGCTCTTGTGTATGCCACAGTCTCACCACTTGGCATCTCTAGATTCACTCTGAGATCTTCCTGGACTCCACCTCTCCAGTCAGGCCTGCCACTTGTCAACCTCTGGTTTGCCACCTCTTTTGGTTTGTTTGGCATTAGCCTTTCGACCAAACTTCCTCTTCGGCTAGCCATTTTCTTGTCTCATCAAAAGCTCATTTTCATTGATGCCTTCACTTTTCGATGGAACCAGTTGATACTTCTTCGATGTGCCTTTGTCAATGGATCTGAGCATTCGATTAACTATTTTCATGTCTTATTGAAACCATAGTCTCATTGACACCTTCTATGTTGATGAAACTGATGCCTTCGGTGAGTCCCTTCAATGATCCATCAAAGCCATGGTCTTCTCAATATACACCTTGATGATATACCACCTTTCTACCACATGGCACCCTTTGATTGGCTCTGGAGTTTACAACTAGGCACCACCTATCGCGAGGGTATTCATTCCAGTCTCTCCACTTTGACACCTTAGCACGACCTCCACTAACCACCAGAATGAACCACCTACCTTAACCACTTGCATTAACTGCTGGCCATGACTCACCGCTAGTGGTTTGTCGCCAAGTCGCAGATGATATCTGGCGAGTATTTTTACATCGCGATATAGCGACAACCCTTGGATCCACCTTGATCACTATTGATCTTTGTTGATCTACTCGACCCTTAGACCCTCTAAGCAACTACATTCTATGCCACAGTGTCACCACATGTCCACCACTTGTCTGCCACCTCATCAGTTGCCAAGTCACGACCATTAACAGTTGATTACCTTCGCATGGCAGTATAGTGATGGTCGTGGATTTGCATTCAACCTGCTTGCCATTTAACTTGCCCTTTTATTGCAAAATTTTGGGTGCATTGAGATGCGCACAGGGGGCCCACCACTTTTGAGTTGCCACTTGCCAAAAGCCCGTAAGCTTTGACACTTAGGAAATATGTGGCCTTGCACATAAATACTGAAATGCTCCTCCCTATGGCCAATGTGGGATAAAAGGTTCACCTTATCCCTTTCCATAGGTTCATCGGGATAGTTTGAAAACCCGACTTCTGATCTTCTTGGACTTTTTGCGCTTCGCACCTTTCTCACGGGTCCCACCACTTAGTCGCCTTGTCATGGCGAATAACCATCGAGCACTTTTGGGTTGCAGTATAGCGACAACTGCGAGATCAATAGGAACCTACTCAATCTTTAGGAAGCCCGATAGATACATAGGAAAAGACATAAGACTTAGGCAAAATTAAAATTTATCAGAACCCACCCAGGCCTAGACTTAAAAGGGACCCCCTCCTCACAATGCACAAACCCTTCCGCTTAAATGGAAAAAGGCAACAAGCAAAGACCTTGGATAAAAAGAAAGGGACATTTTGAACCATGAACCTTGAACTGATTTGCAAATGGTTAAACACTGATGTAATGCATTCTCAATTGCTTATTAAAAAACAATACAAAGCCATGACACAAGCAGGAGAAGTGGTTGAACCTTGAACCTTGAACCAAAAAGGTTCAAGGGTTCAAGTTCAATATGAATTACAACAATGCGCTACAAAGGATTAATTTTCTTAATGTTTACATAGAAAAGAAAAAACCCTAAACCCTCAAAATTTTATAGGTCCCAACAGTGGCTCTGATTGGGGATGGTTGGATGCAAGACCAACACAAGAATCTGGCAAAAAATCTAGAACACAAACCAACAAGAAAAAATGATCTCTTCTCAATTCAAAATATGGGCTCTTTATTGAAAAACACACAACTGAAAGCAAATATATACAGCCTACAACTACTATGCATGGACTAAAATAGATCAAGAGAAGTAATATTTTAGGAATTGTCCATGCACTACAAATTCCTATACTTCACCATTCATTCTTTGCAAGAATTATGAATCCTTTCCATTGTTATCAAAAATAATTAAAGGGCCTATCCACAGTGATTCAAATTTCTTATGCTTTCCTTTGTCTTGGTCTTTTGCATTCCACTGCAACACCATGTCATCAAATTGGAACTTTCTTGCACTAGTCCTTTTATCAAAAAGGTACTTCGACCGTAATTGAAGTTTCATATTCCTTTTATGGGTTGCAGTCCTCATTTCCTCCAGCTCTACCAACTGAATCATTCTTTCTTCCATGGGTTCAAACATTTCTAGTTCTTCAATCCACAAAATTTGGTAAATTGGAAGCAAATTATTTACAGGTAATCTGGCCTTCACTGCATAAACTAGCTCAAAAGGGGATGTACCAATGGCCCTTTTATAGTCACCCTGTTAGCCCATAAAGCCAATTTGAGCTTTTGATCCTAGGACCTTTTATTTTCCTCTAGGATCTTCTTGGTGATGTTGAGGAGACTTTTATTACTCGATTATGCCTCGCCATTTCCTTGTGGGTGGTAGGGTGAAGAGTATGACATAATAATCCCATAATTAGCACAGAATTCTGCAAACTCTATAGAACTGAAGCACATAGCATTATCCATGACTATTTTAGTTGGCACACCAAACTTTGTCACTATATTATCCATTAAGAAATTAATGACTACCTTACTAGTAGCCTGTTTGGTAGGTATGGCTTCAATCCACTTGGTGAAATAGTCTGTAGCCACTAGAATCCATCTGTGACCTCTGCTTGATTTTTCTATTATCTCTCCAATAAAATCAATGCCCCATTGAACAAAAGGGGCTTCAACTTTGACATAATTCAAAGGCAAGGCACCAGCATACCTTAGTTTAGAAGAAAACATTTGAGAAGGATCACATTTTTGAACATATTTATGAGCATCCTTGAACAAAGTTGGCCAATAATACCCTGCTCAAATTATTCTATGAGCAATTGTCTTAGCTGAATAGTGGCATCCACACACTCGACTATGCATCTCTTTCAGAACATTCCCAGCTTGGAATTCGTCCAAGCAAACCAGTAGCATCCCATCAATATTCTTCCAATACAGGTCTCCTTGAATAAGAACATATTTATGTGATTTTAACTTTAATGTTCTCCTCTAGCTGTGTGTCATACCTTCTGGACATGAGGCATTCTTCAAGAAGTGTACCACATCTGAATACCATGGCTGCCTCTCAATGCTGGTTACAAAAGCTTGTTCAATCTCAACATTACTTATGTCAATATCCTTAAAGTTTGTGTTAGTCATTAACTTGGCTAAGCCTAGACCTCTTACCAGCTTTGTGATTTTTATCTCAAGATAAAACTCTTGTATTCTGCTTATCCATCTGCATCTTTTTCCAATTACTTCAGACTGGGACAAGATATCCTTGACAACTGCATGTGGTACATAGGCTACAATTTGGGCATTTACCAGATAAGGATGAAATACTTTAATAGCCTTGACTAGAGAATATGCCTATTTTTCCATGATTTCATACTTTAACTCAATAGCCTGTAAAGATTTGCTATAGAAATCAATTGGATGTTCATATCCTTCATCATCCTTTTGAAGCAGGACTGTTGCTACTATGTGATAAGAAGCAAAAGAAAATAATGAGAAAGGCTTACTATAATCTGGTGATTTTAGCACTGGTGCTTCTTGAATAGCCTTCTTAATTTTTTTAAAAGCCCGTGCAGCTTCTTCATCCCAAGAAAACTTTGCCTCTTTCTTCAAAAGCTTCACAATGGGCTTGACAATTTCAGCAAAATTTGCAATAAATCTTCTGACAAAATTCACCTTGCCCAAGAAAGATTGAATCCCTTTAACATTCTCTGGCCGAGGTACATTATTTATAGCTTCAATCCTTTTAGGGTCTATCCTAATCCCTTCCTTGGAGACAATATGCCCTAATAATTTTCCTTTAGTCACTACAAAATGACATTTTTGGGGGTTCAAGGATACACCAAACTCCAGAGCCTTGCAAAAAACCCTTTCCAAATGACCGTATTGATCATCTGCCTTCTTTGAGAAACAAGTCAAATCATCCTGGTAAACAACCATTATGACAGTAATAAATTCCTTGAAAGCTATATCCATATCTCTCTGAAAAGTAGCTCCAACATTCTTTAGACCAAATGACTTTCTCACATACACATAAGTCCCCCAAGGGGTTGTAAAAGTAGTCTTAAATTGCTCATACTCCTTTACTAATACTTGATTATAACTTGAGAACCCATCCATCATTGATAATAAATCACAACCAGTTACCGTTTGTAACATAGCCTCCATATTTGGGGAAGAATAATTGTCTTTTAGAGAAGCAACATTCAAATTTCTAAAATCCACACAAGGCCTTATATCCCCATTCTTCTTTTTGTCAGGGACCAAGTTGGATACCCATGAAGAATGTCTTGTAGGTTTTATAATCCCACCTTCCCTTAACTTGGTTAATTCTTGTTGCATTTTGGTCTCCAAAAGGTGGTTAATAGGTCTTTCCTTCTATCGAAAAGGCTTACCATCAGGATGCAGAGGAATTTCATGTTGAAATAAGTCTTTTCTATACACCTTTAGATCCTCATAGGACCAAGCCAAAACATGTTTATACCCTTTTAATAAGTTAATGATGCTGGTCCTAATATGGGGAGACAGGTTAAAATTTTTTAAATAACATAGCTCTGCTACCAGGCGAAAATGCGAATTAAACATCCTACGCATTTGGCAAGTTTTTCGGCGGGGGGGAGCAGACAGGTTTTTGCCTCTTGTCCGAAGAGCATCTCGGTCTTCAGTCCGCCATGTAAGAGAATCCCTGCAAGAAACACAACGGTGTCAAATGCAAGGAGGGATTCGGTCTTCTACGAGGGCAACTTTGGGATAAATAATGAAATTAGGGCAAGAAATGCCAAAACCCTGTCGCTTCCCTCCGACGGAAGATGGCAAGTGTATCATTCGAAAAAAACCCTCAAAAAGATGGGCAATTATAAAGGTACAGCTTTAAATATGGATAAGCGCAAACAATTAGATTCAAAGCTTTCTCCGGCAACAGGGGCTAATTTGGTGCCGCTCGGGAAAGTTCAAATTTTTGAGCCAAAACCTAATATTAGGCAGAGGCGTATATGCATGATCCCAGATTATCTGATGGACCCCCAATTCAATTTATATAGCAACTATGGGGTTTTTGTAAAATGGACTGGATTCGGTGATGATATAGAAAGGATTGTCGATTGGTGGCTGGCCCTATATCCGGGACAGGTAAGTATTACTATCCTGGAAAATAATTTTCTTGCAATTTTGTGTGATAATCAAAAGACAAAGGATGACATTTTGCATGGTAAGGCTAAATTATATAGAGGCTTTGGTTTTTTTCAATGTGAATGGAGGCCGAATTTTGACCCACATTCACAGAATACAAACAAATACCCTAGATGGATTAATATGGGCTCTTTACCTATCGAATATTTGGATTTTAAAATTTTGGAATTCTTAGGGGAACAGTTCGGGTCCTTTTTGGGCTGCGAAAGGTTAGAAAGAATGGTTTTAAACAAGAACACCAAAATCTTAGTTGAATTTGACTGTAATTTCTGGGTCTTGGAACCCACCAAGCTAGTAACAAAAAGGGGGGAATGGAACATCCATCCCACCTTCTATGATGGGGTCATAAATGAATCTGATATTTGGCTGAAATCAAGCCCGGCACTGGTTAAAAGTATTGGTCAAAAGGAAAACCCTATTTCAGATCAGAATGAAAATATCACATTAAATTCTATCCATGATAATGCGAACTGTCCTCTTGTGACTAATACTGATGAAAATATTCACAATAATCTCAGTAATATTAATGACCTTGATAAGATAATAGATGAGGCAAAATCCATAAAAGCAGAAGCCTTAGTGGAGATGTCAAAAAGAATCTCCGATTCGGTGGATTCATTGAAATCCCCTTCTGAAACAAAATCAGTCGAAAACTTGGGGCAAGAAAATGAGGCTGATCAAGAAGAAATGTCTTCTAGAATGGCTGCTGTTCTAGAGGTATTCAATAATAATGAAGTTGAAAATCTTTCCCTGGAAGAGGAAGATGAGAAGAGGTTTCTAATTCAGAAACTTCTGGCCTCTATGGATGTGGGAGATAATAATGAGAATAGGGAAGGAGATATCACCCCGCTCCCTGTCAATGTTTTCACAGCAGCTCAGTCCCAGCTGGGAGAGGATGACGGAGAAGGAGTGACAATTCCCCATCTATCCTTAGGAATAACAAACATATATGACGGGAAAAACACTCCTGACTGTGCTAGAGAAGCAAAAAGTAGAGGCAGAAAATCCTTAAACGAATTAAGGTTGCAGGATGGAAATGCAAAAGACCAAGGCAAATTAACTGCCTTCTTTGATGCTGGGAAGGGGAAGGGCCTTCCCACGGTCCAATGAAAATCTCTTCGTGGAATGTTAGGGGCATGAATGCCCATAACAAACAGCGTCTAATTAGACGCAACATCATAAAATGGAAACATGACATCGTTCTCCTTCAAGAAACTAAATTAGCCCAGGTAGAAGCTGAGGCTTTTAAAAGGAAATTAGGTCTTCTTAGCTGGGAAGTTGTGGAAGCCAGGGGTGCCTTTGGTGGATTAGGTATCATTTGGAATCCACGAAGTATATTATTCTGTCCAATAGCAGGAAACAGAAACTGGCTATTGGGAAAGGTTACAAGCAAACACAGTAAGCTCTCATTTACCCTTATAAACATCTATGGCCCGATTCCAGATGCTGGGAAACGTAAAGTTTGGTCGAAAATCTCGTTTATGATGGGACTAGATCCCTCTTCCCCTGTTATTCTAGGAGGGGACTTCAATGCTATCCTAAATTTATCAGAGAAAAAGGGTGGTATTCGCAGGGAACTGCAATCTTTAAAAGACTTTAGAGAGTGGGTAGCTCTTAACAATCTGATTGATATAGAAACTAGTAATGGAATTTATACCTGGTACAATAGAAGATCAGGCTTTACTCAAATCGCTGAGAGATTAGATAGATTCCTTTTTAGAGGGAATCTGAGCGATCTAGCAATTAACCTCTCAGCTTCGTTACTCCCTTCTTCAGGATCTGATCACTATCCTCTCATCCTCAATATTGAGGGAGAGGCTACACCGAGGTGCTGCCCCTTTAAGTTTGAAAAAATGTGGATGCAAAATCCGGATTTTTATGATCTCATAGCCAGGTGGTGGTCTGAGGTTAATTTTCAGGGTTCAAAAATGTTTTGCCTTGTAAATAAACTAAAACATCTTAAAAGCAAGTTACTGAAATGGAATAATGAAGTCTTCGGTAACATTTTTGAAACCAAAATTTCATTAGAAAAAGAAATTGCAGACCTTAATGATAAAGTGTTTAGACTTGGAATGGATCAGGAGAGCTTCCTCAAAGAAAAGGAGCTCCTCAAGAAATATGAGGATACACTAACAAAAGAAGAAATTTTTTGGAAACATAAATCTAGAGAGAATTGGCTTCAAAATGGGGATAGGAATACTAAGTTCTTCCATAACAGTACAAAAAATAGGAGGATCACCAATAGTATTCACAAGATCATGAGCAATAATGGCATCCTTCTAGAAGATCAAAAGGACATAGCTACAGGTGAACCATTTCAAATCCTTATTCAGTTCAGAATCTTCTCCTAAAGACGCCAATTTAGCTTTGGTTAGGAATATTCCTAAGATCGTAACTGAAAACCAAAACAAAGCGCTTTGCAACAAAATTTCAGAATCTGAAGTAAAATTAGCATTGGGGCAACTTAACCCAGATAAAGCTCCCGGCCCCGATGGTTTTCCAGCTTGCTTTTTCCAAAAATGCTGGCACATTATTGGTAAGGAGGTGGTGGATGCTTTGGAAGCTGTTAGAAACTCTGGAAGTATTTTAAGGGAGATCAACAATACTTTCATAACTTTGATTCCTAAGAAGGAGGAATCAAGAAAATTTGATGAATTCCGACCTATTTCCTTATGCAACACAATCTACAAGCTTTTTACAAAAATTTTAGCGAATAGATTGAAGGGCATTCTCCCTTGCATAATTTCAGAGGAACAGACAGGATTCGTTCCAGGCAGATCCATCTTTGATGGTATTATTGTGGCTCAAGAAGTGATGCACTCGCTACAACTAAATTGTTCAGCGGCTATGATGATCAAATTAGACATCAAAAAGGCATATGATAAAGTTGATTGGAGATTTTTGTGTAAATGTTTATAATCCTTTGGGTTTTCTAAACAATGGATCAATTTAATATTCGAATGCATCTCATCTCCCAGGGTATCATTACTTATTAATGGTTCCCCTGCAGGCTTCTTCCAGATATCTAGAGGGATTAGACAAGGGGATCCTTTATCCCCTTTCTTATTCATCATAATGGCAGAGGGCCTTGGGAGAATCATTTCATGTGCTCGCATGAATCAGATTATTAAAGGGGTTAAAATCACTAATGGAATGGAGGCCATTACTCACCAGCAGTTTGCTGATGACACAATGCTGATGGGATGTGCGAATAGGGCGGAAGCCATGTATTTCAAAAGGATTCTTGACATTTATGCTTTAGCCTCGGGTCAGGAAGTAAACAAAAATAAATTGGAAATCTTCTTCTTCAATACTTCGCAGAACTTAGAAACAGATATATGTAATATTTTTGGGTTTGATCGAGGGAAACTGCCTTGTAAATATTTAGGGATACCGATGGATAAGGGAAACAATTTAATTTCATTATGGAAAGGTATCCTTGACAAGATGGACCTCAGGTTGAATTCTTGGAAGAATAAATGCCTCTCTTCGGCTGGGAGGATTACTTTACTTAAAGCTGTTTTGGTGGCTATTCCGATATATCAAATGTCCTGCCAGCAACTACCTAAAGGAGCTCGGCTCGAATTGATAAAAAAGATGAGGAAGTTCTTTTGGAATATGGTTTCAGACAAAAAGAAATTCGCATTGATTTCTTGGGACAAAATTAGCCAACCTATCAGTTTAGGGGGAGTTGGCATCAAAGATTTGGGGGTACAAAACATGGCTCTGGGGGTGAAATTAGTCTGGAAAATGTACTCGGATCCAAATCTTAAATGGGTAAGGATCCTCAAAGCTAAATATCTTACTAATTCCAACCCTGATAGCATTTTGAGGACAGAAATAGTACCCAAAGGATCCAAAGTGTGGAATTTTATGATGGAATGTAGAAAGGTGATCAGGGATTATCTTACTTGGGATATTGCGGATGGTTCTGAGGCTCTGTTCTGGGAAGACTCTTGGGGGGGTGATCCAGCCTTAGACAAAATTGGTATAAGCCTAGAAGGTATAGAACATTGGAAATCTATCAGGGGTAGGTTTGTTAAGGATTATATCAAGCTTATCTCCAATGATCCCGCTTTGGGTTGGGAGTGGAAACCCCTTGAGGAGTTGGACTTGTCAAATTCTGATAAGGAGATCCTCTGGAATAATTTGAGGAATAGACAATTATCATTACATTCTGGGAAAGATAGGATAATTTGGGCGGGTAGCTCTTCAGGCATTTACAAAGCCAAAGAAGGATACTCACTTTTAAAACTCAGTCGAGCTGCAACTTATCCTAATATACCGATTAGCCTATGCTGGAATAACATTGGTCTTCCTAAAGCTGGTATCTTTGCATGGGCAGCTTTCCAAAAAAGAATCCTTACCTCAGACTGGTTCTCAAAATTAGGTTTCCTGGGTCCATCAAGATGTCCTCTATGTGAATCTGAGGAAGAAAATGCGGATCACCTGCTTCTCAATTGCAGTTTCAGTCAGAGATGTTGGGATTGGCTTTGCTCAAGCCTTGGATGGCTGACGCCGAGACCTAGGGACATTTCAGAATGGCTGCTTAGCTGGCAACCGCCTCACACAAAGGATATATATCACTCAGTGTGGTTAATTTCTCTGGCAATCCTCATTTGGGAAATATGGAAGGAGAGAAACAGGCGGATCTTCAAAGAATCAAAATTGAGGGTAGAATCCCTTCTAAATAAGATCGAAGCAACAATTGTGGAAAAAATCAATAATAAATTTAGACATACACAGGAAAAGTCCATTAACTTATCCAGATGGGATGAGGTTCTTCGATCTAAATGGTTGGGTTTGATAATTCCCCCGTTTATTGGGAAAGGTGGGAAACAGGCTGAGATGGATAGGAAGCTAACAAAATGGGCACCTCCCTGAAAGGGCTGGGCTAAGCTAAACTTTGATGGCACGTCCCGTGGGAACCCTGGTGTAGCAGGTATTGGATGTGCTATCCATCAAGACAACGGTGGTCTAATAGCTAGCATAAATATGCCCATAGGTGTGGCTTCAAATAACATGGCTGAGTTTTTAGCATTGCGGGAGGGTCTGATTATAGCTAAATCACTCAAGATTAAATATCTAGAAATTGAAGGTGATTCGTCATTAACTATAAATGCAGTCAGGACTAGGGGTGTGTCTAATTGGAGATTGAAAACGGAATTAAAAAGAATTCTGGACTTGATCAAATACTTTGAGGAAACTTTTGTTAAACATATTTATCGGGAAGGTAACTCTATAGCTGACAAGTTAGCAAATCTAGGGGCAGATGGTAATTCGTCTGTCTTTAGGAAGGATACTCCATCGGATTAAAACTTGGGTGCTGGCCATGTCAACATCTCACTTCACTCCTCTCCAAGTCCTCTCCTTGGCCCTCTTGTATATATTCTAGGATTTGCAGCCTTGGTTTCCTTAGTTCAGCATTTTGGTAGTCTAAGTTTCAGATAATATATATAGATATATATACAGATATATATATATATATGATCACATATATATATATGTATATATTTGTAGATTACCCCATATGGATTCGTTATATGGTGTACTCATTTAAATACAAATATATACATAAATATATATTCATATATATAGATATATGCATATGTATACAATCTTATTAAAAGACATATATATATATACTCATATATATATATGTGTATGTATGTGGGTGTAAATAGATACTCATACACTTACACACTCACATATATACATATATATAAATACAGATATTATATATATATGAGTTTGTATATACATGTACAAAAACTAACTCATAGATAACCTTATTCAAACCTTCATATATGCTTGTACCATTCTATCGCCACCTGAAAAGGGGTGTTTCGGGAGTGGTGCAAGGTGTTCGGATGTTGTCGGTTATTCATGTTTTGGCACATGCTGGTCTCCCCTCCAATGCATGTTATCTGTGTTTCGAATGCCCTGGGCAGCGTGGGTATAGTCTTCAATGACAGATTTGATGTCTTTTATGACATATTTGAGTCTGCCGTGCTATGTGTATTCAAGCTAAGGTTTTCTAGTTTTTTGTTGTCTGATATTCTTGATTCATTGCATCGATTGATAGCCCTATGTTATTTTGGGGATAGTTAGAACTGGTTTCTGTAGCATTTATAGTGGTAAAACAGTGGTATTGGACTTTTCTTGGTTTTAGTTTACAGTGGTGTTGCATATATGAATATATATACAAGCTAACAAATATACATATATATATATATATTCATATATATATATATGTGTATGTGTGTGGGTGTAAGTAGATATTCATACAATTAGAATTGGGTATAGGAATATGCAGGTCTCCCCTCCAATGCATGTTATCTGAGTTTAGAATGCCCTGGGCAGCGTGGGTATAGTCTTCAATGGCAGATTGGATGTCTTTTATGACAAATTTGAGTCTGCCGTGCTTTGTGTATTCCAGCTAAGGTTTTCTGGTTTTTTGTTGTCAGATATTCTTGATTCATTGCATCGATTGATAGCCCTGTGTTATATTGGGGACAGTTAGAACTGGTTTCTGTAGCATTTATAGAGGTAAAGCAGTGGTATTGGACTTTTCTTGGTTTTAGTTTACAGTGGTGTTGCATATATATGAATATACATACAACCTAACAAATATACATATATATATATATTCATATATATATATATGTATATGTGTGTGGGTGTAAGCAGATATTCATACAATTACAATTGGGGATAGGAATATGTAGGTCTCCCCTCCAATGCATGTTATCTGTGTATAGAAAGCCCTGGGCAGCGTGGGTATAGTCTTCAATGGCAGATTTGATGTCTTTTATGACAAATTTGAGTCTGCCGTGCTATGTGTATTCAAGCTAAGGATTTTTGATTTTTTGTTGTCTGATATTCTTGATTCATTACATCGATTGATAGCCTTGAGTTATATTGGAGACTGTTAGAAATGGTTTCTGTTGCATTTATAGTGGTTATGCAGTGGTATTGGACTTTCCTTGGTTTTAGATAACAGTGGTGTTTCATATATATGAATATATATACAATCTAACAAATATACATATATATATATATTCATATATATATATATGTGTATGTGTGTGGGTGTAAGTAGATATTCATAAAATTACATACACACATATATACATATATATAAATACAGAGACTATATATATATGAGTATGTGTATATATGTTCAAAAATTAACTCATAGATATCCTTATTCAAACCTTCACATATGTTTGTATCATCCTCTCATCTCCTAACCCTGTTTGTGGGTAAAGGGGTGTTTCAAGAGTGTTGCAAGGAGATTGGTTGATGCCGGTTATTCATGTTTTGGCACATGCAGGTTTCCACTCCATTGCATGATATCTGTGTTTAGTATGCCCTGGGCAGCACGGGTGTAGTCTTCAATATGGCAGATATGATGTCTTCTTATGACAATTTGTGTTTGCCAAGCTATGTGTATTCATGCTAAGGTTTTTGGCTTTGTTTTCTGATAATCTTGATTCATTGCATCGGATGTAATTGACTTTAGCCCTGTTTTATATAGGGGACAGATTGCACTGGTTTCTGTTGCAGTTATAGTGGTATAAGCTGTGGTATTGGACTTTTCTCTATCGAGTGGGGTTCATTCGGGTTATTACTATCTTTTGCGAAATAATGGAATGTTTTTTTAGTGGTTTTGTGGAGGGAAGTTGAGATCAGCCCAGACTTAATCATTGTTTCAGATCTGTAGTAGGTCCTATTGAATTAGCCTCTGTACAGGTCCTTTGCTCTTTTGTTGTTTTACTCCTATATCCAGACATATATTTTACTGTGGATATTTGTTTATATTCATGACCCTGGCAGACTCTATGATATTCTCGCATATTGACATTTTAATGTGCATACATAGACATATGAATTCATTTATGCTATGGAGTATCAGATGCTTGCTGAGTTAAAAGTGATTAAGGAACTGTTAGAAATTGATCCTTCCCAATAGTGTAGGTAGAATTGTAGCCTGGATAATCTCTTAAATTGAAGCCTAAAAGGTTAAAATTGGTTTCAAGCTAAGGGATATCCAGGCTACAATCCTCTTACATAAAACAGGAAAGATGTTATTATTCATTGAATGTTTTTTTTACAAATTATCATGTTTACTATGCTACTAACAGTTTGGCAATGTTAGTTGCATTAAGGTTTTTGCAGATGAGGGATAGAGGTCTTAAAGTTAAAGCTCAGAGTATTAATGGATTCTCCATTTTTGTGAAGATGGGTCCATCCAGAAATTGGTGCAAGCTTTTATGTACAAAAAGAAACTAAAATGTCTTATTAAGACAGTCATCTCCCTCAGATGAGGAATTGTAAAATTTTTTCAGTTGTTTATTATCTGATCCTTTAAGGGATCTGGGCTAGACCGGAGGTTTTCTTATCTCCATTCTTTCCTACCGGTGCCCACACTGAATGGAGATGTAAAAAATTTACAAAAGAAATAAAATTTGGCTTCGGCCTTTTATTGATCAAAAAAAATATGGGGAGACAGGTTCTTCCCAATATACACCAACTTAGGGGATGCTTTTGTCCCTAAGTTCACCTTAATTCCTCCAACTTTGTAGATGATTCTTGATGTAAGTGACCATCACAGTAATTGAACATACCCTCAAGTTCAACTAGTCCCCTAGGTATTTCATTTGTCTCTAATTGCACTATGTCACTTCCAAAAACTATTTCCTATCCATCAAATACCTCAACTAGTGCATTACAATTAATCTTTTGACCTTCATAGTCATCTATGCATTGTACAAATCTAAGGATGTCTTCATCATCCTCAAAAACTTGCCAATTGGACACATTATCTGGGATGGATGGTCTGGCTTTTGTCTCAATTATTGAGACTCTAGTCAATGTTACATCATCATTCTTAAATGCCACATTAGCTAAAAAATCTGCCATAATGTTCTTAGACCTTTCAATCCAATCAATGCAAAATGCATCAAAGTGTTCAATGACATCCCAAACAGCATGCTTGTACCTTTTTAACTTGTCATTTTTAGTTGCATATCTTGACCTTATTTGAGACACTACAAGTTCAGAGTCTCCATAAACCCTTAACAACTTGATCCCATGTCTTGTAGCAATCTCTAAACCCAATAATAGAGCTTCATACTCAGCTGTATTATTTGTACATTGGAATGCTAACAGAAAAGAATACTTGAAGGTAATATCTGATGGGGAAATAAATAACACTCACACTCCAGACCCTTCCTTAGAGCAAGCTCCATAAAAGTACATCTACCATAGGCCTTCTTGTTGTGATTGTAGCTCATCAACAATAGGATCAATATTCTTCAATGGAGGCTGAAAGGGTTCAATCCTGAAGTTATCAAGATCCACATCAATCATGCAATTAAGCATGTTTGGGTCTATTTTTTCAATAACCATTGGGGCACGTGGTTCTCTATACAATTTTATAGAATTCCCATTCACTGGGATAGTTGCATATAAGAAATCTAGCTGAAGATGTCCTCCAATAGTAGCAGCCCACTGTCTAGACAGAAGCATGCCATAATGTGGCTTGGTGTCTATAACAATTACATCCATTTTATAAGCAGCTTTAGGGAAAGCTGCTATTTTTTGTTCTACATCTCTCCTAGCACCCACAATAGGAACTTCTCTATTATCCATGGCATAAAACCTCCCATATGAAGTGTGTATTGACAAACCTAGCTCTTTCATAACCCCATAAGACTAGCAGCTACACCATAATCTATCATGCATTTTTTTATCAATCTGTTATTTACTAACAGTGTGACATAAAAGGGATCTATCTGAGATGGTTCCTAATTAATAGTGGTGCCCACATAAACTTGTGGGACTCCTTGTTCTTGATCCTTATCCTTTGCATTTCCCCTTTTAGAGGAAGCATCTCCATCTGATATACTTGAAATCAAAGAAAAAGAAACCTCTCTATGTTCTTTTATTTTCAGTAGCTCTATCAAAGGTACTGAAATTTTCATATGTGTTAAATCTTGAGTCATAACAAAAATAGTGTTAATATTAGACTCAACATTATTTTTAACCTTTTCTTCCTTCTGGTGACATGTTCTCTTATCACCAATGGTTTATGCCTTACATCGAGTTGTATCAGCAATATCAAGTTTCGTTGAACTACTTGACTGATCACCTTTAGCCTGATTATCTTTCACATAAGTTTTATTCTCAGTGGACCTCTTAGAAGAAGTTTCTTTAAAAAATAGAGAACCAGGCATACCTTGACTTCCATCATCTTTGCTACTTCTCAGATTATAATTATGCTTAGCTTTAGCTATTGCAACCTTAGTGAGATTCTTGACTTCCTCCTCACTAGGCCTTCTAAGGTGAATCTCTTGATCTTCTATTGTGACTACATTCAAAGTGGGATGCTAATAAATTGTCAATTGCTCCTGGCAATCTGCATTGCTTCTTGACACATTATATTCATTTTCTTCATCCTCTGAAGACTCACAACCAATTTTTACTATATACTCAAACATACTAACTATAGGTTCATCTTCATTTCTCATTGATTCATTTACAGCTTGAGCCACAACACACTGATAGGGGGAATATGGTTCATTACATGCCATACACCATGAGGTATTTTCCACATTATGTATGTTTCCTCCCTTCAAAGCATTAGGGGTATTCTGATTTTGTGTGCCTTTTGATCTATCTTGCACAGGTTTGCCATCTTTCCATACAATGTTATATGGAATATCATGCAATCTAGTAGGTCTATCTTGCCAGTTGTAGTGAGGCGTCTTAGGTTTACTTACTTTAGTAGTAAGATCCTTGACAACAATCATTAATTTTTCTATCTTATCCTCTTCTTTGAAGGATTTATTTTGTTGTGGTTTTTGTTTCTGCCACAATCTTTCATCAGTCCTTCTTCCCACTTTACCCGATGCTTTTCTATTACTCTCTACATTGATTGCAATTCTGAAAGCATCCCTCAAGATATTTGGGTTCTTATCTCTAAGAATGTAAGTCATTTTGGGGTTGAATGCATTGTAATAGGTAGTCAGACACACATTTTCATCTAGCCGCATTACTTGAAAAAGTCTTTGCATTGCCTTTTGAAAACTTGCATTAAAATCTGTGATGACTTCATTATCAGATTTCTTGATGTTGTTAAATTCATTGAGCATGAAGCTCACATTTGTCTTGTCTCCATATTGCTCTTGAAAGCAATTTTTGAACTCTTCCCAAGAACCTATACTATGCATAGGTAACCCTCTGTACCAATCTCTAGCATCCTCAATCAAAGATTGCACAAACAGCTTCATGATTGCATCTTCACATGCAATTTCATAGTCGTTAATCATGTCACCAAAATATTTCAGATGCTCTTTAGCACTGACAACATTATTCCCAGCAAACTTCTGGAGTTTATCCCTCATTTCAATAGGGACATGGTTTGGATATTCTGGAATTCCATCAAAATAGAATGGCCTATACAACTCAACATTTATTTGTCTCCTTTGAAATCAATTTCCAATAAAGTTGTTTCCAGTATTCACCCTTGGGCCTAATCTGCCAGCTCTAGGATTTTGATGGCTTTGATTATGGGGTAATTCATGACTGTTTTGATTTACTAGAATTGTACTTGGAGGAATAGCAAAATTATTTAGGGCAACATTGTTAGATTGATGAACAGGTGGGATAGCACTTGTTTGTATTATTGGTTGAGTGTTCAATAAAGAGGCAGAAGTATGCTGGGACGTAGGATTACTATGATCTATAGGTGGGAAAGTTATAGGAGGAGCTTTCAAGCATCGTATCTTTCTCCTAAACTCGGCATTAAGTGATTTTATTTCAGCCTTCTTTAACTCCCTTTGCAGGTATTAATTTTTTTTCCTTATCCTTTCTATCTCAATTTCATGTGATATCATTCCCTGGGGTCCTTCTGAACTTCCTGACACTAGACCTGCAGATCTATTCTCCACTACTTTTTGCTTTCCTTTGTCAACAATGGGTCTGGCAGGTTGGGGATCACTGTGAACCTCCCTACTAGGTTGTGATACAACTTTAGGTGAAGAAACAATTTTAGGATCAAGGATTTCTCTAATAACAGGACCTTGCTCTTTACTCCTAGGTTCTTCTTGAGCAAACAACTCAAGCTCTGTAATCTGTCTTAATAACCTATCTCTTTCAATGAGTTTGGCTTTGGTTTCATTCTCCTTTTCCTTATCTTTCCTTTTTCTTATGGCAATGAATTGATGTACTCTCTGATTTAGTACCTCAATCTCCTAAGACACTTCATCTTGGTCTGGCAAGGTTTTCTCTGAATCAGACAAATTTAGCTAGTCCATATCAATCAATTTGATATTTCCTTCCATAGTCTTGGGAATGGAACTAGCTCTATTATTTGTACTATGCCTATCTCTCCCATAAATGCTAGCATTAGACAATCTTTGGTGAAAGGTTTGGATATCATCATTAGTGCCAAAGAAGCCAGCATGAAAACCCATAATATCATGGTCAGAGTCATGAGAAGAGGTATTGGACCTTGCATATATAGGACACTCAGAAGACTTACCCATTTGATTACTCTTTTGTTTCCATGACTGACTTGACTGCTTAGGAATAATAGTTCCTTTTCAGCCCTTCTTGAGTGGTTCACGTAACCCTTCATGCAACTTCTCTTGAGGGTTTTTCTTCATATAAGACCTAGTATTTCTTCTCCTATTCATCTTGCTAACCTTGTGAAGTGACTGTGATTTTTTCTAAAAGAACACTGGTTTTTTCTTACTTTAGAGTCGCCACCCAATATTTTGGGAATGAAATATATAGTTTAAAATAGTGAATCACTTACAAGACACTTAAGAATGAAACTGTTGATCCCTTTAAAAAAAAAAAAAAGAACTGAATGGTATTCCAAGATGCTATGAGATAGATCAAGGAGAAAAATCACTTACAAGCTGATTGAATAGTCTATACCAAAGATCTTTAGATTACTACCCAGCAGAGTCACCAATTTTGTTGTCTCCATTTTGAAAACTTTTGTTTCATCTCTTTAAAAGTGAAAATTACTGCCTCTGTGCTACAAAGGAAGAGAACAACAAAAGTTTGAAATAAAGACAACAATATGAGGTTCTAGAATTAGGAAACATCCTACACTTTAAGGTTATAAAAGATTGGGTAGGTGACCCCTTCTAAAGACTATTTTCTCACAAAAATAGTAAATGGTTTGCAGAAAACCAATGTAAATTCCTGCATACTTTCCTTATTGACCAGTTCAACAAACCTAAATGGAAAATTGATTTGACTTTTTAAAAGAGGATCACAAAATGCAACAAAAACCAACAAATAAAACAATGCCTTATCTGAGCAATAGAGTCATCTACAACAGACTGCAACCTAACAAGAGAAACTAGTACACATATCACAAGTTCCTGATCTATCAACTCTGAATATGCCTAGCATACACAGAGTCCTAATCTGCATGAGACTTCATCATCCAATCCACACCAAGAGTACTAATATCAATGACTTTGTTCAAAGTATTTTATATTTTTCTCCTTAAGAAAAAGACTCGGGACAACTTCATTAGATGCCTAACAAATCATTCAAATGAGCAATCCTTGATTACTTAAATGAAATAAACACCAGCACGGTGACATGGAGACAATGCAAATCTAGATTTTAATTCTCTGGACTGTATATTTCATTCCTCTATCAGAAGGTTACAAGTACTTCATTTTTGAGTTAGAAATTGCTAAGCCAAAGGCCTGTATTAATTTTGCCAGAGTTTAGCTACAAAAACTTGTGTCCCTTTTCCATGTAGCCTTGGTATCCTTTTATAGAAATCAGGATGCAACAATCTTCCAAATACCTAGAAGAGTAATTTTTACCCTAACAGTCATTTATTGCAAAAAATATATTTTTGTGTCATTGCAGTTGAGGGAGAAATCTAACATTCCTTTTGGGATGCGTGCCTCATTAATTCACTAGGCATTTACTTGGAAAATGGTTGAAAGGGCAAGCTCCTATTACCCAATAATGGTTGCAACAACCGGTAGCTTCATAATGCCAGTGGATCATCTTGTGCCAGAGCATTGATGAGTTCTTATCACAAAGCGACACACCATTATGTTCTTTGCATATCTCCCTGTAGATCTCCTGGGTACCTCTCACCAACCCATTTTCATCTTGAAGCAATGTCATATGTAGCTCACATAGCTCTGCCAATATTTCTTTTGAATATTTAAAATTCTTTGGCGCTAATGAATCAGGAGGCTTTCCCTCTGAGCACTTTTCCTTTAGTCATGACCTTTAAAGTTTGGACAAGTTTCCATCGCGGTATAGCGACAACCATCTGATCATGGGAAACTAAGATGCCTTTGAACTTCCCTGAGTAATGCACTTAGAAACATGCCCCACCACCTGGTCTCTGGCTATTAGAAACTTAACTGCTACTGCACTTGGCCCGTAGAAAATCCAATCTTTCTAACTAAAGAATAAGCCTTGAGATCCTGAGGTCACTATCCCAAAAATAAATGTCGTGGGTTACACTTGACTGCAAAGTCAAATTCCTTGGATCGAGAGCTTTCCAATGATATACACCACTTATATATCGGGCAAAAAATAATCCCTTAGTCATCAATCCCTCTGCAGGTCAGTCATTTAATTTTCCACCTTCTCACCACAGTCTAAAATTATATTTTAAATCTTTGGATTTCCCACACAAACTTCTGCCATTCATTTCCGCCACCTGGCACCTTCTGGTTCATTCTGGGGTTCTTATCTTGCCACCTCAACACCACCTAGGTTGACCGCCAGAATGAAGCCCTTTGTTTCTTCCTTAGCTTGCTTGTTCTTATTATTTCCTTCAGATTGCTCTCCTTCTCTATTGGGCCCCATCTCTTGTTCGCCAAGTCATGACTTTTAGCCATCGAGCAACTTTCCGTTGCGACTTGATGACAACCATTGATCTGCCTCGGATCATCGTTGATGTTCCCTAACTTGTTTGACTTTTACCTTGCCTGAGTGGCTCCCATTATCACTTTCTCTTCTGGTGGGCCCAATAGGTGTAACATCCTGACTTTCCCTTGGATCCATCTACTCACCACCTTAGACTTGCCACTGGACTTGGGCCCGCCCTGATTTTTCTTATACTCCCGCTACGTGGCACGTCCTGACTTGCCCTAAGCCAACCTAGACTGCCACCTTAACTGCCACCTGGTCAGTTGCTATGTCGCATGTGATAACCATTGAGCACTTTCACATGACAGTATAGTGACAACCATAGATCTTCCCTCAAGCTGCTTGATCCTTAACACCTGCGTCGCTTTCCTTTTAGCGCACGTGCTTTGTCGCCAAGTCACATGGGATATTTGGTGAGCACTTTCGCATCGCAACATGGTGACAACCATTAGATCATCTTGCCCAATCATGATATCTCCTTAACCCCCCAAGACTTTAGCTTCTCTGAATGAATCTTGCCTATGCCACGGTGTCACCACTTCACTTGGCATCTCTAAATTCGCTCTGAGATCTTCTTGGACTCCACCTGTCCACTTGTCAACCTTTGGTTCGCCACCTCTTTTGTTTTGTTCGACATCAACCTTTTGGCCAAACTTCCTATTCAGCTAGCCATTTTCTTGTCTCATCAAAACCTCATTTTCATCGATGCCTTCACTTTTTGATGGAACTGGTTGATACTTCTTCGATGTGCCTTTGTTGATGGATCTGAGAATTCGGTGAACTATTTTCACATCTTATCGAAACCTTAGTTTCATCAAAACCTTCTATGTCGATGAAACTGATGCCTTCGGTGAGTCCCTTCAATGATCCATTGAAGCCATGGTCTGCTTGATATACACCTTGATGATATGCCACCTGTCTACCATGTGGCACCCTTTTATTGGCTCTGGAGTTTACAACTGGGCACCACCTATCGTGAGGGTATTCATTCCAGGCTCTCCACTCTGACACCTTAGCACAACCTCCACTAACCGCTGGAATGAACTGCTTACATTAACTGCCGAACATGATTCACTGCTAGTGGTTTGTCGCCAAGTCATAGGCGATATCTGGTGAGCATTTTTATGTCATGACATAGCGACAACCCTTGGATCCATCTTGATCACCATTGATCTTTGTTTATCTTCTCGACCCTTAGCCCCTCTGAGCAACTACATCCTATGCTATGGTGTCACCACGTGTCTGCCACTTATCTTCCACCTCATTAGTCGCCAAGTCGCGTACATTAACAGTCGATCAGCTTTGCATGGCAGTATAGCGATGGCCATGGATCTGCATTCAATTTGTTTGCTATTTATCTTGCCCTTTTATTGTAAAATTTTGGGCACTTTGAGATGCGCGCAGGGGGGCCGCTGCTTTTGAGCTGCCACTTGCCAAAAGCCCATAAGCTTTGACACTTAGGATATATGCAACCTTACACATAAATACTAAAATGCTCCTCCTTGTAGCCAATGTGGGATAAAAGGTTTGCCTTAGCCCTTTCCATCGGGTCATTGGGATAGTCTGAAAACTTTACTTCTGATCTTCTTGGACTTTCTGTGCTTCGCACCTTTCTCACGACTCCCACCACTTAGTCACCATGTCGTGGAAAATAACCATCGAGCACTTTTGGGTTGCGGTATAGCAACATTTGCGAGATCAATAGGAACCTGCTCGATCTTTAGGAAGCCCGACAGATACATAGGAAAAGACATAAGACTTAGGCAAAATTAAAATTTATCAGAACCCACCTAGGCCTAGACTTAAAAGGCCCCCCCTCCTAACGACACACAAACTCTTCCACTTAAGTGGAAAAAGGCAATGAGCAAAGACCTTGGATAAAAAGAAAGGGACATTTTCAACTATGAACCTTGAACCGATTTGCAAATGGTTCAACATTGACCTAACACATTCTCACTTGCTTATTAAAAAACAATACAAAGCCATGACACAAGAAGTGGTTGAATCTTTAACCTTGTACCAAAAATTTTCAAGGGTTCAAGTTCAATATGAATTACAATAATGTGCTACAAAGGTTTAATTTTCTAAATATTTTCACAGAAAATCAAGAACCCTAAACCCTCAGAATTTTATAGGTCCCAACACCTAGCAATGATTTCATGGTATTTCTTTAGAATATCATTTTCCCTTTCCAACGAACTAGAAGAATAACCTTCAGCTTGAATCTTGTCCTAAATATCTTTAAGATCATACTGAATAGCAAATTTAGAAGCAAAAATGTTACCAAACACATCTTTATTCCATCTTCTAATATTATATTTCACAAATCTGATTTTTTTGGCAACCTTGAACATAGCAGACCCATCCACTGCAATATTCCACCACTGCTTAATACTATCTTCCAGCAATGGGTGGGACAACCTGGAAATTTTCTCCTACCATCAATAGCCTCGGCAACAAAAGAAATAGGGAAATGATCAAATCCAACCCTAGGGAGGGTTGTAAGAGAGTAGACACACTTTACCAGCCAATTATTAGAGATAAGGGTACGATCCAGATGCACGTGGATCAAATCATCACCCACTCTCCTATTGGTCCAGGTAAAAGAGGCGCCTTGAAGATCAACATCTTGTAAAGAATGAGCATCAATAAAAGTCATCAAGTCCAACCGATTATCCACTTGGAATTGAGAGCCTCCAAACTTTTCAAAATTTTGAAGGGAAGTATTAAAATCTCCCATAATAATCCAATTGTCATTATAGTGCTTGGAGCGATGAGCCTCCAAATTCTTCCAAAACTTATTCCTAGCTACTTTAGAATTGGGAGCATATATATTAGAAAATACCCAAGAAAAGTCATCCCTAATATGATGATTTCTGACAAAGACAAAATTGGTATGCACTTCTAAAATTTCACCCTTAATATAGTTAAGATTCCAAAAAATAGCATTCCCACCTGAGGCCCCTTTAGAACTAGTAACAACCACCCCACAATACTTTAAAAAATTCAATTTTTCTACCTTTTCCTTAACCATTTTAGTTTCTTGAATAAGGACAACATCCGTCTTATGATCCGTAACCATATTACGAATAATATCTTGTTTATGGGGCGCATTGAGTCCCCTTATGTTCTAGGAAATGAATTTGATTTTTTACTAGGAGAACATACCTCATAGATGGTTTGCTGACTACCATCTGCTATATTATGCCGACATTATTGATCTCTAATCCATTTAGTAGATTTCCTACCAGGAGTGGCAATCAGGGTGCCAATATCAGTTTTACACTTCTTCCTAGTAAAAACACCAACTTGTGAAGCCCCAACATTCTGTCCAGATTTCTTAGACTTCTTTTTCTCCACTTGAGTAAACAAGATTTCACCCTCCAAAACTACCTGAGTAGGAATATTATTTTCTTTCCCCAATTTTAGGGGACCAATCCCACCAACATACTCCTTTCGATTAATCTCCATCAAGGTTTGAGAAAGAGGGGGTGTCTCGACCTCACGGTAGGTGGATATCACACACTCCATAGATTGAGAACTCGAATAATTCAAGGAAAAATCCAGACCCTCCATTTCCAAATGCTTAGGACTTGTTAAATCAACCCCTCCAACATTATTACCTTCATGTATCTAGTTGATTCAATGTCAGTCCCAAAGACATTGAGAGGGAGGGGGGTGAGTCAATGTCTAACTGGTTGAATGAATATTTAAACTTATATATAACTTTGCAACCCAAAATAGTGTACCGGTAAACAAGAATTAATGCAATAAACACAAATAATAGAGACAATATAGTAACACTCCATAACACAAGATATTTAATGAGGAAACCTGGTGTGTGAAAAACCTTGGTGGGATTTGTGACCCACAATATTTACTCACTGGCCAATGAATAAATACTACTTACAATAGGGGTTTGCACATGCAGGGAGGCCAACAGCCTAGAGCTCACTGCTCAATGAAGAGTCTCACTGACTATAAAATGGATAATTAAATCCAATACAATGCACTGCTCAAAACAACATCTCTAATGCTAGGTTCAGTACTGGTTTAAGCTCAGATAGATACCTTAACTAAAAACCTTCATTGCCACTAAACAATTATCTTCTACCATACATATCATATCAAAATGATCTATAAGATCTCCTACATATATGAGTCTTTTACAATATACCAAGTCGGCTTACACAAGATAATTATATTACAATAAACAAAATTTCATCCCATGTTGGCCTGAGTACCGGTATGATTTGTTGCCGATGTAATCTAAATGCTGGTGTAAGCGCCTGCTAACGCTGGTGTCTGCCGGTGCATGTAGAAACCTATTGCCAGTTGGTTTCCATCAATGACAACATCAACTATTCTCATATGAGTGTAGAATGCCAACAATCTCCCCCTTTGGCATTGATAGAAACACTCATGAGAATAATCAAAACTGTTATCCCAAAACTAAAATCCAAAAGGATGTGCTCCCCCTAAGCAAGTGATCTCCTCTGAACATGCATTTTTCTCTCCACTACTCCCCCTTTGGCATTAATGACAAACGATGTCATAAATAATGAAAAGAGTACAAAAATGCTACCTCAAGGTCTATAACTGGTTGGTTACTATCTGAAAAATATCTGCCAAAACTAGATTCAAACTCTGCATAAACTTTTTGCTGTCAGTTAGAGTTGCCTCAGTCTGTTGGATCGTACTAGTGAGATAGTGCATTTGTTGCTCTGGTGATCATTCTCCAGGAATTATTGCCTTGGTCAGTTTAGGTATTTGAGTAATCAAACTATCTAACCTTTGACCAAGTTTATTCTTTAGTTCCTGGGCTTTGGATCTTATCCTTGCCTTTTCTTTCTCAAGTTTCTCCAACTTCTCCTAAAAAAATGCCATTTCCTCCTCAAAAACTGAGATAAGTTCAAACGAACCTATCCTATTATCCACAATGTCATCAATTTCTTTTTGTGTCTTCTTAATCTCCTCGTCAATGTCCTCTGTCAAACAATGAGGTTTACATGCTTCTCTATATAGCTCCTTATACTCCAAAATTGGAGAGTTAAGTACCGGTAAAAGTGTGTCCAAGTGATCGGTACATTTCTTTATGGTTTTCTCAAAGAATTCATTTTTCTCTTTGTCAACTCTCTCCTTAATGGTATCCTCATTCACCTTTTCCAGAGTTATGACATTATCAATAATGAATTTGGACAATGTGTCCAATTTACCTAAAGAATCATTAATGTGATCTATCTTACAAGTAGGTGGAATCATCTTTAGGATAGGTACTGTGTTATCAATTTCCTTAAATGCTAAGGCATTGCAATCTGTTATCCTCTTGATGGAATCCAATAGAACCTCTGTTATGTTAGTAGGTCTAAATTCACCTATAGATGTGCTTAGTTCTACTATGGGTTTCTTCTCAATAGATGTTAGTCCAATTATCTTCACTATATCCTCTTTATTTCCATTAGATGCTTCCACTTTACTTACATTTTCTTTTGGTGGATCTGTCTATTTATGTACCTTTGCCTTTGATGGTTTCTCAGTTTGATTAAGCACCTCTACAACTACCAGTTTCCTAGACTCAACATGAACATCTGCCTCAGATTATTTCTTAGTTTGTACAACTATTGGTTTCTCTAATTCTAGTTGTCTTGTGTTAGTTGTCTTATCCTTTGTAGGTTTCTCAGTTACTGGTTGCTCTACTTGGGCCAGTATCTCAGTGTTCTAAGAATCAAGAGTTTGTGTTGGTATCTCAGTTTCTTGAGACTCTACAGTGTGTGTCGGTTTCTTAGAGATCTTTACATTTTTAATGTCATCTGCCTATTCCTTATCTACAACAATGTTTATATCTTGTGTATCTACATTCATGGTAAAAAGTATTTCTAACTCTGGGTTATTATCATCATGAGTTATACCTTTAGTAGCCATATCCGATGGATTAGCTATATGTACTGGTGATGTTGAAGTTAATGGAGGGGTGTCCTGAGCTGGTTGAGGGATGTTATTAGTTACTTTTATAGCAGGTACACCACCTACTTTACCTTTTCCCTTATCTTTCTCATATACCTTGAATGTCTTTTCCACTTTCAATCTGTTTCTTTCCTCTTGCTTTTCCTTCTCAACAAAAAATATGTCTCATTTATTTGCAGTCTCATCTACAATTTCCTTAACCCTTCCAGCCATCAGGCTTACTTGTTAGTGTCCACTGACAAATACTGACCAGTTAACTTCAGATATAAGCTCATTTATCTCTTCCTTAGAGTTTACCAGATGTACAGCCAAAAGTGCTTCAACTTTCAACTTCTTATCCAATTCCACCATAGATAGCCTTTTAGCTTCTAATCTCATGTATAAATCATTGGGTAAATCATCAATTACTTCTATCAAACTTTCTTGTAGATATCCAAGTGTAGAATAATGCTTTCTTCAATAGTTTGTTTGTCATAATCCTTAAAAGAATTATACCATTTATTTATATTTACCATATTACCTTCGTATGTAATCTCATTTAGTAGATCATCCAGTGCAAGGGTAACCGGTGTCTGTTTCTTCTTTGGTGTAAGCTTCTTTTGTGGTTCCCTAACTGCCTGTTGCTCCTTTCTCTATGTTCTGGTTTTCTTAGGAGGAGGAGAAGGTACTGGTGAGGTTTTCCTTTTCCTTTCCACTCTCTTAAACTCAACAGCCTTGCCACTATCAGTATCAGAAGATGTCACAATTGGTGAAACATGTGCTTCTGGTTGCAGTCCTTTAAGCTCACTAGCTGATTTACCAATGATATTCATGACATTTTCCTTAATTTTACTGGCCTTCTTAGAGGCATCTCTGATAAACTTGTCTCTTTTCTTCCTTTCTTTCTGCATAGATACATTACTTGCAATAGTTTTTGCATTACCAAATATTCCTTCAGATGGCTCCCTAGGTGCATCAAGTAGGGCTTTAGCATATGTTTCTAGAATAGGTAGGTCTACCTCATAACCCATCTCAGTAACACAAATAGTTCTAAGGCTTACTACTTCCATCCAAGTCTCATCTCACTTAATGACAAAACACTTGTTTTTTATATTTATCAACTATGCTCTGCGGTAATCTCTCTCTTTCTCTCATCTTAGTTTGAAATGTTTTGAAGTAATCTGCAATGTTCTTATCATAGTCAGTGCCCATACCAGTGAAAGCTTCATGTATCTATTTTCCTACCAGGATGTCATAGCCAAAATCTTTGTGACCTATGTTAGGTATCTCTTTGGTAAAGTATAGCATTAAGCATACTAGTAGGTTCCCAAAATGGAAAGTACCTTTCTTATCTCCCTTAATCTTCTTCAAATTGTCAATCGGTTAATGTTTAAGCCATTCACAAACATCTATCTTAGCATTATTGTTCACCATCTCATATGCACTGTGAATACAAAGGCTAGAAACCGAATTTAGTCTATTGCCATGTGTTGCTTTATATCCAAGTATCATACTAACATATCTCACATTTATATCCTTGACATCATTGACTCTAAGTGACCTTCTATTAGATGTGGCTCTGGTTAAGCTTGTCACACTATTGTTAGGTATTTTCTTGGTATAATCAGGTCTACTACCAGTTGAGGGTAAACTAGTAATTGCCTTAATTGCTTCCTTGGTTATCTTGCAAACTGACTCTAACCACATGAACTCTCCATGGACTCTGCTCAATACAAGTCGTACAACTTCCTTTGGAAATTCAGGAATGTTCAGTATTTCTACAAAACCTAAGTCTTCCACAATCTTATGTTTAGGTTTAATCATGCCTTTTTCATCAGTAATAACCTCATTAAACATTTTCTTCAAATCCTCAGTCCCCAGGTTTTCTATGTTGCAATGTATGTAGATTCTAGGGTCTTCAGCAAATGCTACACCCTTTAGAATTTTTGAAAAAGCTCTGGTAGAATCATCTTGCTTTGCAATCTTAGGGATAATCTTAAATATGGGTCTAGGGTGTTTGATGTTTTAAAAAATAATAGGTTTGGCAATAAACTCAGGAACAGAAGATGAGGTTGCCATTTTGATAAATAACTCTTAACTGAAGTTCTTTGAATGTCTGAAAATTACTTTGCAGCTTTGCCTTAGGATGCCCTTGCTCTATTTTGCGCTCTCTGATTGGTTGAATTCTTGGTGAGTCGAAATGAGGGTTTTCTAATGCTTAATAGCCAAAAAGATTTTTTAAAACTGCATTAAATTCTCTCTAGTTAATTGAAAACCTAACACATCTATCGATAAAGAAGAAATGTATCTTCTCACCATCAACTGAGGGTAAAATGCATGATTTTCAATTTTCTGCAATACCCCCTAAGGATTATTCCTTAATTAGATAAAGAATCACCTACCAGTGGAGGGTTACTCTGTTCTACTAGTGTAGAGATAGATTCATCAAATTTCTAATCTACCTTCTTAATCTATTTTTTTGAAAAATCTTTCTTTATTTCATTTACCTTTTCTTTTCCCTTCACACTAGATCCTTTATTGTTCACTAGTATAGTCTTGCTTCTACAAAATTTTGCAATATGTCCAATCTTGTTATGTACATACAGGTTACATTATTCCTCTGAATAGCCTTTCCATATCCTTGACCAGTTTGTGATCTGCATTGATTAGATAAATGTCCAAATCTACCACAAACATAGCATTTCACCTTCATTCTACAATTTTCTGAATTATGACCAACTTTGTTGCATTTGGAACATTGACCGATGGGTGAGTTTCTATTCTGATTATTTCTAAATCTACACTGATTTTCTATATGACCATATTTGTTGCAATTGAAACAATTCCCATTAAATTTATAAGCATTAGGTTGTCTTACCTGTTTGTTCTGATCTTGATTATTTACAGTACAAGAACTTTCTCCAATTTCAAATCCAAGTCCAATTGTATCTCCATCAGTTTTCTATCTTTTCAGCATGTCCTTTCTGAACTTTTCTTGAATTTGTCTCTGTGTTCATTTGTAGTGGTCAACTCATTTTCCAGAATTCCAGCTTGTCTCACAAGCTCATCTTTATCATGTTGCATGTGAATCGGATTTGTCTTTAGCATGTCAATTTCATGACTGAGTCTTAGATTTTCATTTCCTGCATCATTAAGTCTCCTAATAAAGTCTTCTTCATTCTTCTTTCTGTCTTCAATATCCTTACATAACCTCATATTCATATATTGCATTTCATTCTTCATATTAATGTTCTCTTGCCTTAACTTATTTGCAATGTCTCTAAGGGTTTCCTTTTCATCATCATCATTCTGCATTTTCTCATGAAGTTCCTTTCTCTTATTTTGTGCTATAACCAGGTTCTCCTAAAGTTCTTTAATGAATTCCTTAGCAATCCTCAGATCATCTTCAAGTTTGATATTCTTCAATTTTTCTGCATCAAAATCTTCAAGAGCTCCTTCCAATTGTTTTCTTAAGTTCTCCTTCTATACTGGTTTCAGAATCTTCCTCAAGTTGTTAGGCTTTTGCAAATAGAGGACCAAACTCTGATACAAATTGTTAGATTCATTGATAGTCCCAAAGACACTGGGGGGGGGGGGGGGTTGAATCAGTGTCTAACTATTTGAATGAATATTTAAACTTATTTATAACTTTGGAACCCAAAATAGTGTACCGGTAAACAAGAATTAATGCAGTAAAAACAATAATAGAGACATCATAGAAACACACCATAACACAAGATAGTTAATGAGGAAACCCGATGTGGGAGAAAACTCAGTGGGATTTGTGACTCACAATATTAACTCACCAGCCAATGAATAAATACTACTTACAATAGGGTCCTGCACATGCAAGGAGACCAATAGCCTAGAGCTCACTGCTCAATGAAGAGTCTCACTGACTACAAAATGGATAATTAAATCCAATACAATGTACTGCTCAAAACAACATCTCTAATGCCAGGTTCAGTATCGGTTTATGCTCAGATAGATACCTTAACCAAAAACCTTCGCTACCACTAAACAATTATCTTCTACCATACATATCATATCAAAATGATCTATAAGATCTCATACATATATGAGTCTTTTACAATCTACCAAGTCGGCTTATAAAAGATAATTATATTACAATAAACAAAAGTTCATCCCATGTTGGCTTGAGTTCCGATATGATTTGTTGCGATGTAATTTAAATGCCGGTGTAAGCGTCTGTCGATGCCAACGTCTGCGAGTGCATGTAGAAACCTATTGTCGGTTGGTTGCCAGTTGGTTGCCATCAATGACAACATAAACTATTCTCATATGAGTGTAGAATGCCAACACTATCTCTCCATCCTCAAGTTGTTGGTTAGAAATATTAGGCTTCAGATGATCTTCATCAATACATTTCTCCAATTTATCAGTACCATCATCACTATTTCTTTCTCCATTTCTCTATCCTCCTTCTACTGGTCTAGAGTCTTTGGCTTTAGACTATTGTCAGCACCACCTTACTCTAACTGAATTGGAACAATTGTAGCAGATCAATTTGGACCCCCTTGACCAATATTATCTTTAGAAACAGGGATTCCATCCCTAATCTAAACCCCCTCAGATGATATAGGACAAGTCTCAACCGCACCAGTATCCTACTTAGTTTTCTCTCTCCATATTTGTCGTTGAGGGCCACTCTTGGGGACACCATTCTTGTTATTTGGGGCAACATTCTTGTTGGTTTTCAGAGGACATTTCTTATCCCAGTGCCCAAATTTTTTACAATGGAAGTAGACAAATGGCATAGTCTCAAATTCCACTAGCCGAGTCCATTTCCCCAACTTAGAAATGATATCCACTAAAAATGGGAGATCAATATTCTGACTAATACAAACATAGATCCTATCATAAACCATTCTTATCCTAGCTTCCATCATTGGGTCAATGGATAAGAGTTCTCCAAAGGAGCAGGCCAGACCCTTAGACACATCCTCATGCCAAAATTCCAAGGGAAGGCCAGGCAACCTAACCCAAATAGGGGCAGAAGCAAAAATACCATCATTTAGATCCATATTGGGAGACCAATGCTTCAAAGCCAAAGAGGTCTTCCCAATTACCCAAGGGCCTCCACAAACAACATTAGACAAGTCTTCTTCACAAGAAAAGGAAAAGGATAAAAATCCTTTTGGTATAGTCATTATTTCAATCTAACCTTTCAAGCGCCATTTATTTTTGGCAAAATCTCTAACCAAATCAATGTTGGGCCTAGGGCCCATGAACTTATCAAATAATGATAGAGCCATAACAAATATGTTATGATCTATCACCTGATCAGGGACATCAATCACAAAACACCTAGAAGTCAACTTTGTAATATTACTAACAGGAGGGAATGCTGACTTACCACTAGGTTTAACACCAAAGAGGGAAGACCAAGGTTAGTTAGCAACCCGACCCCCCTTATCATGAGAGCCCCTACCAAGGTTATCTAGAACCCCCCCATTTTGTGGGTCCCCATCTTCAAAAATCATTCCTTCACCCTGACCATCTCCTATCTTTTCACCACCTTGTCCCACCTACTATCCTTCAGATCTAGAAGTTTGTTTACTAGATTTGTTTTTGTGGAATAAGTAAAAGATTCTAAATTGGTAAAACTGATTCACCCCCCCCCCCCCCCTCTTAGTTGTCTAGGATATTCAACAATTGGTATCAAATATTTGGTTCCTAGAAAGTAAGACTAACTGCTTGAGGAAGATTTGATGGCATATAAATTAACTATTCCTTTCTTTGAAGGATATGACTATAGTTTTTGGAGAGTGAAGATGAGAGGATATTTTATTTCTCTAAGTTACAAGACTTGGAAAGTTGTGGAGAAGAAGTATATGATGTCAACAAATAGTCCTTCTACCCCAGATGATATTGAAGCTTATGAAGAAAATGAATGAGCAAGGTATGCTATTTTTAGTACCCTATCTAAAATTGAATTGGTGAAGGTTGTTGCATTAGATACTGGTTATGAAGTTTGGGAAAGATTGACAAATATAGCTTAGATGCAAACTGCTAAAAGAAGATATGATAACATGAGGATGGAAGAAGGTGAAGACATAACAAGTTATTTTCAGAAGGTTGACAATATAGTGAATGAGATCAGAGATCTTGGCAATACCTTAGATGATAAGGATGTGATAAAGAATATCATGAGGACTTTACCAGAATGTTATAGTGACAATATTTCAGCTATTTAAGAAACACATGATCCATCCAAATTCACCAGAGAATAGTTGTATGGAACCTTGACTACATTCGAGATGAAGAAGTTTGGTAAAGACAAAACAAGAACTAAGACAACATTTAAAGCTACAAAAGCTTTGAATGAAGATTCAGAAGATGAGAGCTTGGATGAAATGGAAGAAAACTTTGTAAGAAAGATGAAGAGAGGAAACAAAAAGCATAAATGTATGCTACATCTTAAATGTTATAATTTTGGAAATATTGGTCATTGTGCATCTCGATGTTCAAAGAGGAACCAAATATAAGTTTAAAGAAAATAAAGGAAATTTCAATAAGAAAGCCTATTATGTTAAAGACGATGTTGGTATTTCAAATGATGATACAGATTATGAAGATGGTGATTGTTTGTTCTTGGTTAAAAAAGATGAATCTAAACCTAGCAATAATAAGGATATATCTAAGGTTGTTGAAATGGTTGCATCAACATTTCATGTTAGAAGAAATAGAAGTGAATGGCTGATTACTAGTGGATGTTCACATCATATGATTGGTGACAAAAGTAAGTTTGTAAAAATTGAAAAGTATGATGACGGTTCTTTTATATTTGGAGATGATCAGATTGCACAGATTGTTGGAATGGGTTCTATTACTTTTGATAGAAAATATAATGCTAACAATGTATACTATGTGAAAGGATTACATCATAATCTCTTAAGTGTTGGATATATGTGCGAGAATGGTTAAATTGTTGTTTTTCAGGATGGTGGTTATGAGATCCAAAATTTTTATTGCTATAGGAGAAAGGACAAATGGAAATATTTACCAATTGGAGGTTGCTACAAGACATTTCTTATTATCTTAGATCAATGAAAGTTTGCCATGGCATCGGAGGATGTGTCACATCAATTTTGACAATTTGGTGAAGATTAGTTTGACAAGAGCTATGAGAGATTTACCATGACTAACTAAACCGGATAACAGTGTTTCCAAAGAATGTCAAGTGGGAAAACAAACAAAGGGAACGTTCAAAGGAAAGGAACAATCTTCTTCTGAACTATTGAATTTAGTACACATAGACTTATGCGGTCTGACCAGAATAAGGAATTTACAAGGTGAGAGGTATTTCATGCTCTTAATTGATAATCATTCTAGAATGACTTGGGTTGCATTTTTAAGAGAAAAATTAGAGGGATTAGAAAATTTTAAGATATTCAAAGCTAGAGTTGAAAATGAAGTTGATAGAAAAATCAAATGTTGAAGATCAAAAAGAGGAGAGTTTTTTTTTGAGGAATTTAACATTTTTTTATGAGAAATATGGGATTAGGAGACATTTGTATTCCCCTAGAATACCTCACTAGAATGGTATAGAGGAAATAATGAATAGGGATTTACAATAGGTAGCTAGAACTATGATCAAAGAAGAAAACCTACTGAAATTTTATTGGAGAGAAGCAATACATACTGTAGTATACACTCTCAATAGAGTTCTTTTCAAGAAGAAATATGGGAAGACATCATATGAATTATGGCATGGAAGGATTCCATCAGTGAGATATTTCAAAGTATTTAGAAGTAAATGCTACATCCAGAGAGATGAAGGAAATATTGGAAATTTTGATAGCAGAGTAGATGAAGATATATTCCTAGGATATTCTACAAAGAGCAAGGCTTACTGATGTTACAACAAGAGATTGGATAAAATTGTTGAAAGTGCAAATGTGAAGGTCAATGAAAATATTTCCAAAGACTCTCCAGTATACAAGAGGAATATGGATCAAATGAGTTTGTAGGCAAAGAAGAAGAGGAGAAGAGTAGAGAAGAAAAGATAAGTAGAAAGAAACTTAGGTTTCTCTGAGGTATGTTAAGAAGAATCAATCTAAGAATAAAATTATGGGAGATAAAAACATAGGTGTTATTATAAGAAGCAAAGTTTTTGAAGAACAAGTTCTTCTATGTTTACTTTCTAAAGCTCAACCTAAGACAATTGAAGAATCATGTAATGATTAGAATTGGATGAAGGCTATGAAGGGAGAGTTAGATAAGATTGAAAAGCATCAAACCTAGGAATCATTCCCTTGACCGACAGATAAGAATGTTATTGGAACAAAGTGGGTGCTCTATAATAAGTTGGATGATGATGGACATGTTGTAAGGAACAAGGCTAGATTGATATGCAAAGGTTACACCCAGGTTGAAGGCATTGATTTTGAAGAGACTTATGCTCCTATTGCTTGAATGGAAGCTATTAGGATGTTTTTGGCTTTTGCAACATATAAAGATTTCAAAGTTTATCAGATGGATGTGAAGTCAACATTTTTGAATGGGGAACAGAAAGAAGAAGTCTACATTGAAAAACCAGAAGGATTCAAGCTGTCAGATGATCCAAATATCATCTACAGATTGAAGAAGACATTGTATAGATTGAAGCAAGCACATAGAGTTTAGTATGTTAGGCTAGACAAGTATTTATTGAATCAATAATTTCAAAAAGGGTCTATCGACAACAATATTTACTTTAAAGTTGAATCAAATAAGATCGTAATTGTTGTTGTATGTATGGATGACATAATTTTTGGAGGAAATGATGGCATGTGCAAGAATTTTTCTGGTGAATGCAAAAAGGAATTTAAAATGTCTATGATTGGTGAGTTAAATTTATTTCTTAGATTGCAAGTGAACAAAAAAGTAAAGGTATTTTTATTTCTTAGTCAAAATATGTTAGAGAGTTTTTGAAAAAGTTTGGATTGGAGAATTCTAAACTAGTATGTACTCCTATGAAAACTAGATGCAGATTGACTAATGATGATAAATATCCTAAGATTGATGCAAGCAAGTATAGATCAATGAATGGAGGACTATTATACCTGACTGCTACCAAACCAGATATCATGTATGTTTTTTGTCTTGTAGCTAGATTTCAACAAGATCCGAAAGAGTCACATGTTATTGCAGTAAAGAGAATTTTTAGATATTTGAAAGGTCTAAAATATTTTGGACTGTGGTATCCTAGAGGATCAAATTTTACTCTAAAATCTTATATTGATGCAGAATGGGTAGGAAGTGTTGATGATAGAAAGAGTACTAGTGGTGGAGCATTTTCGCTTGGCTCTTAGTTAGTTGCATGGTTAAGTAAACAACAATATTTTGTGTCTTCATTAACTACAGAAGCTGAGTACATTGTAGCTGCATCATGTTGCACTTAGATACTTTGGATGAAATAGACATTGAAGGATATTGATATGATGTTTGAAGAACCTATCTCAATCATGTTTGATAATACAATTGCGATAAAAATCTCTAAGAATTTGGTACTACATTCCAAAACAAAGCACATCTCTATTTGATATCACTTCTTAAGGGAGAAGGTGTTGGACAATGAAGTAAAATTGGAGTATATTCCTACAAAAGAGCAGGTTGTAGATATCTTTTGAAGGATTTGTGCATAGACACTCTTGAGTATCTTTGACATTTTTTGGGGGTAAGACCCTTCCTAGTTTGAAGTAATGTAGTTAACAGTGCATTAGTCTAGGGAACTTCATGCATATTTTAGTCTAGACTAATGATTGGGGCTTCCTGTCATGGGGAGCTATGTGTAATTTGAAGATAATTGAGTTGTTTTTTATAAAGATAAATAGGTTTTCAGGGACTTGAAACCCAAAGTTCTATAGACCAAGGCCGATAGCCAAGAAGACATTAATCATAAAAGAAACAGGGGATAAACCCCACAAAGACCCAACACCAAAAAATAAAATGAAAAGTCTCCAAAAAATATAGGAAAAGGCCCTCAATTGAGTGAGTGCACCAATTCAGTATTCTTTTGAATAATATTCTTGTTGATTTTCTCCAGATTCTCCATGATGAATCTAGAGGTACCTTGGTCCTAAAACAAGGACCCAAAATAGTCTTCCCTCTAGCAGCACTTTGGCCATCCTCTGAAGTAAGATAATTGAGTTGTTGCTCACCTTTATCTTTGATGTTAAAGGGAGAGAGATTAGAGAGATTGGAAATGTTTTTCGGGAGAGATGAGTTATGATTCTAAATTTGTGTTTTTCATTGATGAATGTTGCCATCAATGACAAAGGGGGAGATTGTTGCTAATGTGAAGTTGATGATGTGTCAGTATGGTTATCATTGATGTCAAAATGTTAATTTTTGCAAGGTGTTCGCCCTTGGTCTCCTTGTGTTGTGTAGCGCAACGCTCATGTTTGTGACATGGCTTAACTGCCTCCTATGGATTCTATAAGTCTAGTGGTTGTATCAAGCATTAATAGGTTGACATTTTAGTGCAACGACAAACCACACTTGTAACAAGTGGTATCAGAGCTTGTTCATAGTTTCAAACCCCTCGCTTGTGCTGGGGGGATTGTTGCAAGGTGTGTGCCCTTGGTCTTCTTGTGTTGTGCAGTGAAATGCTTGGGTTTGTGACATGGCTTAACCTCCTCTTATGGATTCTATAAGTCTAGTGGTTGTATCGATCATTAATAGGTTGATATTTTTGTGCAACAGAAACCACACTTGTAACACCAACATATTCAATATTGTAGCAATATGCCTCTCAAATTCTTCTATTGACACTTTATAGGGTAACTTAGGTACCCAAGCACTTCTTAGCTCAACAGCCTCAATATAACATTGATCTCTACTTACTATAAATGTAAACACATATTTATACTTCCAAACCAAATTTATCAAAATTCTCTCCCTCTCTTGCATTCTATCCTAAAAATTTCATAAACCACTCCATATATAGGGTTTTGCATGCATCTCCATTTGTCTGAAATGACCTACTTTGCTATCTAATTTATATTACAATCAAGGAAAACTTATCCCACACATTATTCTTAATCCCTAGAATTTCATTCGTAAATATAAATGCTAAATAGATAATTAAAGACCCATACCTAAATTAATATTTTCTTTTATTTATTCTCTCCAAGTTCTCTACAAGTTGGTGCCTCAAAATTTCACAAAGATCAAATCTTTCTCCAACAACCACTATTTGATGTGCAGTGTGAATTGCTATCATAGTGGCAATACCCTCATAGTTATGGATGTAGATCTTATATGCCAAACACCTTGTTACATAACAAACTCCTAGATCAATAATGTCTTCCATGGTCATAGCTCTTTTCTCATACACCAAACTAGTAAGTTGTGCAACCTATCATTTTTCACCATCTTCTTCATTGGAATAGTACTAGTACTGGAACACATACCAATTAATGCCCTAATGACATCCTTGATAATTTTGAATGGTTGGTCTAAATACATCACATCATCATAAAGAATGATTTGAACCCATGCTTCATTGTTGTTCTCCATTTTGAAAACTTTTGTTTTGTCTCTTTGAAAATAGAAATTACTACCTCTGTGCTGCAATGGAAGAGAACAACAAAAGTTTGAAATAAAGACAACAATATGAGGTTCCACAAATAGGAAACCTCTTACGCTTTAAGCTTATAAAGGATAGGGCAGGTGAACCCTTTGAAAGACTATTTTCTCACAAAAATAGTAAATGGTTTGCAAAAAACTTGTGTAAATTCCTGCAAACTTTCCTTACTGACCAATACAAATAACCTAAATAAAAAATGATCTTTTTTTTTAAAGGATCATAAAATACAACAAAAACCAATAGATAACCCAGTGCCTTATCTGGGCAACAAAGTCATCTACAACAGACTGTGACTTGACAAGAGAAACTAGTACACAAATCACAAGTTTCTGATCTATCAACTCTGAATATGCTTGACATACACAGAGTCCTAATCTACATCAGACTTTATCATCCAATCCACACCAAGAGTACCGATATCAATGACTTTGTTCAAAGTATTTTATATTTTTCTCCTTAAGAAAAAGAATCAGAACAACTTCATTAGATGCCTAACAAATCATTCAAATAAGTAATCCTTGATTACTTAAATGAAATAAACACCAATACAGTGACATAGAGACAATACAAATCTTATTTTTAATTCTTTGGACTGTGTATCTCATTCCTTTGTCATAATGTTACAAGTACTTCATATTTAACTCAGAAATTGCTAAGACAAAGGCATGTATTAATTTTGCTAGAGTTTAGCTACAAAAATTTGTGTCCCCCTTTTCTACGTAGCCTTGGTATCCTTTTATAGAAATCTGGATGCAACAAGCTTCAGGCTACCTAGAAGAATAATGTTACCCTAACAGTCATTTATTGCAAAAAAATTATATTTTTGTGCCATTGCAGTTGAGGGAGAAACTAAACATTCTTTCTGGGATGCGTGCTTCATTAATTCACTGGGCATTCATTTGGAAGATGGCCAAAAGGGCAGGCTCCTATTACCCTAAATTGGTTACAATAGCTTCATAATGCCGCTGTATTATCTTGAGCCAGAGCATTGATGGTTTTACCTAAGAAAACACATGGCGGCACACCATTATTTTCTTCGCATATCTCTTTGTAGATCTCTTGGATACCTCTCACCAACCCATTTTCATCTTGAAGAAATGTCAGATGCAACTTGCATGGCTCTGCCGATATTTCTTCTGAATAATTAAAATTCTTTGGCGCCAACAAATCAAGAGGCCTTCTCTTTGAGTACTTTTCCTTTACTCACCAAGTCACGGCCTTTAAAGTTTGGATGAGTTTCCATTGTGGTATAGCGACAGCCATCCGATCATGGGAAACTAACATGCCTTTTAACTTCCCTGAGTAATCCACTTAGAAACAGGCCCCACCACCTGGTCTCTGGCTATTAAAAACTTAACCACTACCGCACTTGGCCTGTAGAAAATCCAATCTTTCTAACTGAAGAATAAACCCTGAGATCTCGAGGTCACTGTCCCAAAAATACTTGTCATGGGTTGCACTTGACTGCAAAATCAGATTCCTCAGATCGAGAGCCATCCACTGATATTTGACAAATCCATATACGGGCAAAAATTAACCCTTATAGATTTCAGCCACATGTCACCTCCTGGTTTGCTCATGAGTCCCTCTAGACTCCACCTGTCTTGCCACCTCACCAGTCACCAAGTCACTGCCATTAACATTTGAGCACCTCCATCTTGTTGTATGGCGACAACCGTAGATCATCCTTGAACTTGCTTATTATTTACTTCCTCCAGACTTTTATTCCTATGGGTCCCACTGCTTAGTCACCAAGTGAAACCTCTTAGCCATCGAGCATCTTTCCATCACAACATGGCGACCACCATCAGATCATCCATCGAATCATCAGATCCCTCTTGACATGCCCACCAATTGATTCGCCTGGGCTACTCTCTCCTTTGGCAGGCCCGCCATGTGTCACTTCCTGGTTTGTTAGACCTCAGTCTTTCAGCCAAACCTCCCCTTCAACAAGCCACTTTCATGTTTTATTGAAACCCTAGTTTCATCGACACCTTTTATGTCGATGAAACTGATGCCTTCAGTGAGTCCCCCTAGTGATCCATTGAAGCCAAGGTCTCATCGATGTTCATTTCGATGACACGCCACCTATCTTCCTCGTGTTACCACTGAACCTTCCACCTCATTAGCTACGTGTCACCACATGGCACCTCATGATTTTCTCCCAAGATCCACCTAATCATGATCCCATCTGCCACCTCAGCACTACCAGACCCACCACTCTTTTGGCTAAACCTCCTCTTTAGCTAGCCATTTTCATATTTTATCGAAACCCTAGTTTCATCGACGCCTTTCATGTTGATGAAACTGATGCCTTCGGTGAGTCCCTTCAATAATCCATTGAAGCCATGGTCTTCTTGGTATACACCTTGATGATATGCCACCTATCTATCATGTGGCACCCTTTGATTAGCTCCGGAGTTCACAACTGGGTGCCACCTATCACGAGGGTAGTCATTCCGAGTTCTCCACTCTGACACCTTAGCATGACCTCCACTAACCACTAGAATGAACCGCCTACCTTAACCACTTGCATTAACTATCGGCCATGGTTCATGGCTAGTGGTTTGTCGCCAAGTCACAGGTGATATCTGGCGAGTATTTTTACATCGTGACATAGCGACAACCCTTGGATCCATCTTGATCACCATTGATCTTTCTTGATCTGATCGACCCTTAGCCCCTTTGAGTGGCTACATCCTATGCCACGGTGTCACCACATGTCTGCCACTTATCTGCTACCTCATTAGTCACCAAGTCATGGTCATTAACAGTCGATCACCTTTGCATGGCGGTATAGCAATGGGCATGGATCTGCATTCAACCTGCTCGTTGTTTAACTTGCTCATTTACTGCAAAATTTTGGGTGCTTTGAGATGCACATAGGGGGCCCACTGCTTCTGAGCTACCACTTGCCAGAAGCCCATAAGCTTTGACACTTAGGATATATGCAGCCTTGCACATAAATACTGAAATGCTCCTCCCTATGGCTAATGTGGGATAAATGGGCTACCTGGGCCCTTCCATCGAGTCATCGGGATAACTTCAAAACTTAATTTCTGATGGTCGATGATAAACTTCGTGCTCCAGATGATGTTCCATCGGGTCATCAAGTAGCATTACATTGAGCTATTCCAATGGATGATGTCACCATTGTATTACCTCCTCCGCTTGCACCATGTCATCGGGTGATCGGGATAGCATGAAACCACTCAACCCGATACTCGATAACTCCACACACCGCCTGTGAGCTCATCGGGATGAGTCCTGCCAATCGGGGTAGGTCTTGTCAATAAGGCAAAAGTTCAAAAAAAAATGCCAGAAACATAGGAAAAGACATAGGACCTAGAAAAATTAAAATTTATCAGAACCCACCTAGGCCTAGACTTAGAAGGGGGCCCCTCTCGATGATGCACAAAGCCTTCCACTTAAGTGGAAAAAGGTAACGAGCAAATACTTTTAGCGAAAGAAAGGGACATTTTGAACATTGAACCTTGAACTATATGCAAATAGTTCAAAATTGACATAACGCATTTTCACTTGCTTATTAAAAAAGATTACAAAGTCACGAATCATGCAAGAGAAATAGTTTAACCTTGAACCTTGAACCAAAAGGTTCAAGTTCAATATGAATTACAAAAAATGTGCTACAAAGGCTTAATTTTTCTAAATGTTTTCACGGAAAATCAAAAACCCTAAACCCTCAGAATTTTATAAGTCCCAACAGTGGCTCTAAATGGTTGGATGCAAGACCAACACAAGAATCTAGCAAAAAACTCTAGAATGCAAACTAACAAAACCCTAACGGAAGAAAACCTAAAATATATATAGCCTACTGCTACTATGCATGGACTGAAATAGATCAAGAGAAGTAATATTTCAGGAATTGTTCATGCACTGGAAATTCCTGTACTTCACCATTCATTCTTTGCAAGAAGTATGAATCCTTTTCATTAATATCACAAACAATTAAAAGGCCTATCCACAGTGATTCAAATTTCTTATGCTTGCCTTTGTCTTGGTCTTTTGCATTCCACTGCAACACCATGTCATCAATCTAGAACTTTCTTACACTAGTCCTTTTATCAAAAAGGTACTTCAACTGTAATTGAAGTTTTATATTCCTTTTATGGGCTGCAATCCTCATTTCCTCTAGCTCTACCAACTGAATCATTCTTTCTTCCATGGGTTCAGACATTTCTAGTTCTTCAATCTACAAAAAATGGTAAACTTGAAGCAAATTATTCACAGGTAACCTGGCTTTCACTCCATAAACTAGCTCAAAAAGGGATATACCAGTGGCATTTTTTAAAGTCACCCTATTAGCCCATAAAGCCAATCTGAGCTTTTGATCTCAGGACTTTTTATTTTCCTCTAGGATCTTCTTGATGATGTTGAGGAGACTTTTATTACTCAACTCTGCCTAGTTGTTTCCCTATGGGTGGTAGGGTGAAGAGTATGAAATAATAATCCCATAATTAGAGCAGAACTCTATAAAATCCTCAAACCTAAAGCACATAACATTGTCCATGACTATTTTAGCTGGCACACCAAACTTTGTCACTATATTATCCTTCAAAAAATTAATGACTACCTTACTAGTGGCCTGTTTGGTAGGTATGACTTCAATCCACTTGGTGAAATAGCTTGTAGCCACCAGAATCCATCTATGACCTCTGCTTGATTTTTCTATTATCTCTCCAATAAAATTAATGCCCCATTGAACAAAAGGGGCTTCAACTGTAACAAAATTCAAAGGCAAGGCACCAGCATACCTTAGTTTAGAAGAAAACCTTTGACAAGGATCACATTTTTGAACATATTTGTGAGCCTCCTTGAATGAAGTTGGCCAATAATACCATGCTCAGATTATCCTACGAGCAATAGTCTTAGCTGAATAGTGACCTCCACACACCCCACTATGCATCTCTATTAGAACCGTCTCAACTTGAAATTTGTCTAGGCAAAGCAGTAGTATCCCATCACTATTCCTCCAATACAAGTCTCCCTGAATAAGAATATACTTCTATGATTTTAATCTTAATGTTCTCCTCTAATTGTGTGTCATACTTTCTGGGCATGAGGCAATCTTCAAAAAATACACCACATCTGAATACCACGGTTGCATCTCTATACTAGTGATCAAGACTTCCTCTATTTCAACATTATTAATATCAATAGTAACCAGATTTGATTTAGCCATCAATTTGGAAAGGCCTAATCCTCTTACTAGTTTGGTGATCTTGATCTCTAAGTCAAACTCCTATATAGTAGTTATCCATCTGCATCTCTTTCGAGTTACTACAAACTAGGACAAAATGTCTTTCATAGTTGCATGTGGTACATAGGCTACAATTCAAGCATTTACCATATAAGACCTAAATGCTTTTACAACTTTGACTAGAGTGTATTCCTTCTTCTCAATGATTTCGTACTTTAACTCAATAGCCTATAAAGATTTACTATAGAAAGAAATTGGACGTTCATATCCTTCATTATCCTTTTGAAGTAGAATTGTTGCTACTGTGTGATAAGAAGCAAAAGAAAATAATGAGAAAGGCTTACTGTAATCAGGTGATTTTAGCACTGGTGCTTCCTAAATAGCCTTCTTAATTTTGTCAAAGCCTATGCAGCTTCTTCATCCCAAGAAAACTTTGCATCTTTCTTCAAAAGCTTCACAATGGGCTTGACAATTTCAGCAAAATTTGCAATAAATCTTCTGACAAAATTCACCTTGCCCAATAAAGACTGAATCCCTTTAACATTATTTGGCTGAGGTACATTATTTATAGCTTCAATCCTTTCAGGGTCTATCCTAACCCCTTCCTTGGAGACAATATTCCCTAATAATTTTCCTTTAGTCACTACAAAATGATATTTTTGGGGGTTCAAGGATACACTGAACTCCAGAGCCTTGTAAAAAACCTTTTCCAAGTGACCATAGTGATCAACCGCCTTCTTTGAGAAACATGTCAAATCATCCTGGTAAAAAACCATTGTGATGTTGATAAACTCCTTAAAAGCTACATCCATTGCTCTCTAAAAAGTAGCTCCAACATTCTTTAGACCAAATGGCATTCTCACATATACATAAGTCCCCCAAGGGGTAGTAAAAATAGTCTTAAATTGCTCAGACTCCTTTACTAATACCTAATTATAACCTGAGAACTCATCCATCATTGATAATAAATCACAACCAGTTACCCTTTGTAACATAGCCTCCATATTTGGGGAAGAATAATTGTCTTTTAGAGAAGCAACATTCAAATTTCTAAAATCCACACAAAGCCTTGTATCCCCATTCTTGTTTTCGATAGGGACCAAGTTGGATACCCATGAAGAATGTCTTATAGGTTTTATAATACCCCCTTCCCTTAACTTGGTTAATTCTTGTTGCATTTTGGTCTCCAAAAGGGGGTTAATAGGTCTTGGCTTTTGTCAAAAAGGCTTAGCATCAGCATGCAGAGGAATTTCATGTTGAAATAAGTCTTGTCTATATGCCTTTAGGTCCTCATAGGACCAAGCAAAAACATGTTTATACCCTTTTAATAAGTTAATGAGTTTTCTCCTAATATGGGGAGACAGGTTCTTCCTAATATACACCAACTTAGGGGATGCTTTTGTCCCTAAGTTCACCTCATCCAATTCCTCCAACTTTGTAGATGATGCTTGATGTAAGTGACCATCACTGTAACTGAACATACCCTCTAGTTCAACTAGTCCCCTAGGTATTTCGTTTATCTCTAATTGCACTATGTCACTTCCAAAAACTATTTCTTGTCCATCTACTACCTCCACCAATGCATTACAATCAATCTTTTGACCTTCATAGTCATCTATGCATTGTACAAATCTAAGGATGTCTTCATCATCCTCAAAAAATTGCCAATTGTACACATTATCTCAGATGGCTGGTCTAGCTTTTGTCTCAATTATTGAAACTCCAGTCAATGTTACATCATCATTTTTTAATGCAACATTAGCTAAAAAATCTGCCATAATGTTCTGAGGCCTTTCAATCCAATCAATGGAAAATGCATCAAAGTGTTCAATGGCATCCCAAACAACATGCTTGTACCTTTTTAACTTGTCATTTTTAGATGCATATCTTGACCTTATCTGAGACACTACAAGTTCAAAGTCTCCATAAACTTTTAACAACTTGATCCCATGTCTTTTAGCAATTTCTAAGCCTAATAACAAAGCTTCATACTTGGTTGTATTGTTTGTACATTGGAATGCTAACAGAAAAGAATACTTGAAGGTAATACCTGATGGGGAAACAAATAGCACTCCTGCTCTAGACCCTTCCTTAGAGAAAGCTCCATCAAAGTACATCTACCATAGGCCTTCTTGTTGTGATTCCATCTCATCAACAATAGGATAAGTATTCTTCAACTGAGGCTGAATGGGTTCAATCTTGAAGTTATCAAGATCTACATCAATCATGCAATTAAGCATGTTCGGGTCTATTTTTTCAATAACCACTAGGGCACATGCTTCTCTGTACAATTTTATAGAATTCCCATTCACTAGGATAGTTGCATATGACAAATCTAGCTGAAGATGTCCTCCAACAGTAGCAGCCCATTTTCTAGACAGAAGCATGCCATAATGTGGCTTGGTGTCTGTAACAATTACATCCATTTTATAAGTAGCTTCAAGGAACACTGCTATTTTTACTTCTACATCTCTCATAGTACCCACAATAGGCACTTCTCTATTATCCATGGCATAACATCTCCCATATGAAGTGTGTACCGACAAACCTAGCTCTTTCATAACCCCATAAGGTATCACATTAGCAGCTGCACCAAAATCTATCATGCAATTTTTTATCAATCTGTTATTTACTAATAGTGTGACATAAAAGGGATCTATTTGAGATGGATCCTGATTAATAATGGTGCCCACATAAACTTCTGGGACCCCTTGTTCTTGATCCTTCTCATCCTTTGCATTTTTCCTTTTAGAAGAAGCATCTCCATCTGATATACTTGAAATCAAAGAAAAAGAACCCTCTCTATGTTCTTTTATTTTCAGTAGCTCTATCAAAGGTACTGAAACCTTCATATGTGTTAAAGCTTGAGTAATATCAAACACAGTGTCAACATTAGACTCAACATGAGTTTTAACTTTTTCTACCTTCTAGTGACATGTTCTCTTGTCACCAGTGGTTTCTACCTTACATCCAATTGTATCAACAATACCAGGTTTCGCTGAACTACTTGACTGGTCACCTTTAGCCTGACTATCTTTGACAAAAGTTTTGTTCTCAGTGGACCTCTTATAAGAAGTTTCTTTAAAAAATAGAGAACGAGACATACATTGACTTCCATCATCTTTGTTGCTTCTCAGATTATAGTTATGCTTAGCTTTAGCTATTGCAACCTTAGCGAGATTTTGGACTTCCTCCTCACTAGGCCTTCTAAGGTGAATCTCTTGATCTTATATTGAGACTACATTCAAAGTGGGATGCCAATCAATTGTCAATTGCTCCTAGCAATTTTCATTGCTTCTTGAGACATTATATTCACTTGCTTCATCTTCTGAAGACTCACAGTTAGTTTCCACTGTATACTCAAACATATTAACTACAGGTTCATCCTCACTTCTCATTAATTCATTTAGAGCTTGAGCCACGACACACTGATAGGGGGAATGTGGCCCATCACATGCCATACACCATGGGGTATTTTCCATATTATGTTCGTTTCCTCCCTTCAAAGGATCAACGGTATTCTGATTTTTTGTGCCTTTCAATCTATCTTGCATAGGTTTACCATCTTTTCATGTAGTGTTATATGGCATATCATGCAATCGAGTAGGTTTGTCTTTCTAGTTGTAGTGAGGATTCTTAGGTTTACTTACTTTAGTAGTAAGATCCTTGACAGAAGTCATTAATTTCTCTATCTTATCCTCTTCTTTAGAGGATCTATTTTGTTGTGGTTTTTGTTCCTGCCACAATCTTCCATCAGTCCTTCTTCCCACTTTACCCGATGCTTTTCTATTACTTTCTACATTCATGACAATTTTGAAAGCATCCCTCAAGCTATGTGGGTTCTTATCTCTGATAATGTAAGCCATTTTGGGGTCGAATGCATTGTAATAGGTAGTCAGACACACATTTTCATCTAGCCTCATTGCTTGAAAAAGTCTATGCATTGCCTTTTGAAACCTTGCATTAAAATGCCTGACGACTTCATTATTATATTTCCAGATGTTGTTAAATTCATTGAGCATGAAGCTCACATTCATTTTGTCTCCATATTGCTCTTGAAAGCAATTTTTGAACTTATCCCAAGAACTAATACTGTCCACAGGTAACCCTTTGTACCAATCTTTAGCATCCTCAATCAAAGATTGCACAAACAGCTTCATGATGACATCCTCATGTGCAATTTCATAGTCATTAATAATGTCACCAAAAGATTTCAAATGTTCTTCAGCACCGACAACATTGTTCCCAGTGAACTTCTGGAGTTTATCGCTCATTTCAATAGGGACATGGTTTGGGTATCCTGGAATTCCATCAAAATACAACGACCTATACAGCTCAACATTTATCGGTCTCCTTTGAAATTGATTTCCAATAAAGTTGTTTCAATATTCACCCTTGGGCCTGAACTACCAGTTATAAGAGTTTGATGACTTTTATTATGGGATGGTCGATGACTGGTTTGGTTTGCTCGAATTGTACTTGGCGGAATAGCAGAATTATTTGGGGCAGCATTTTTTAGATTGATTAATGGGTGGGATAGCACTTGTTTGTATCATTGATTGAGTGTTCAATAGAGAGGCAGAAGTATGTTGGGACATAGGATTACAATGATCTACATTAAGTGCTTCTATTTCAGCCTTCTCTAACTCCCTTTGCAGGTCTTCATTTTCTTTCCTTATCCTTTCTAGCTCAATCTCATGTGACATGATTCCCTCGGGTCCTTTTGTACTTCTTGACACTAGACCCGCAAATCTATTCTCCACTACTTTCTACTTTCCTTTGTCAACAACAGGTTTGGTAGGCTGGGAATCACTGTGAACCTCCCTACTAGGTTGTGATAGAACTTTAGGTGCTGAAACAATTTTTGGTTCAAGGATTTCCTAATAACAGGACCTTTCTCTTTACTCACAGGTTCTACTTGAGAAAATAATTCAAGCTCTGCAATCTATCTTAATAACCTATCTCTTTCAATGAGTTTGGCTTTGGTTTCATTCTCCTTTTCCTTTTCTTTATTTTTTCTTAATGCAATCGATTGATTTACTCTCTGACATAGAGCCTCAATCTCTTGGGACACTTCATCCTGGTCAGGCAAGGTTTCCTCTAAATTAGACACATTTAGCTGGTCCATATCAATCAGATTGATATTGCCTTGCATAGTTTTGGGAATGGAACTAGCTCTATTACTTGTACTATGCCTATCTCTCCTAGAAATGATGGCATTAGACAATCTTTGGTGAAAGGTTTGGATATCATCATTAGTGCCAAACATGCCAGCATGAAAACCCATAATGTCATGGTCAGAGTCATGAGAAGAGGCATTGGATTTTGCATATATAGGGTACTCAGAAGACTTACCCATTTGATTACTCTTCTGTTCCATGACTGACTTGACTAATCAGGAATAAAAGTTCCTCTCTAGCCCTTCTTGACTGGTTTAGGTAACCCTTCATGCAACTTCTCTTGAGGGTTTTTCTTCATATAGGAGCTAGTATTCCTTCTCCTATTCATCTTGCTAACCTTGTGAAGTGTCTGTGATTTTTTTTCTAAAAGAACACTAGGTTTTTTTTACTTAAGAGTCGCCACCCAATATCTTGGGAATAAAATATATTTTAACATAGTAAATCACTTACAAGACACATGAGAATGAAACTATTGATCTATAGAAAATAACAAAATAGTATTCTAAGATGCTATGAGATAGATCAAGGATTTTCTTTAGAAAGACAAGCTCAATAATTTTCAGACTGAAACCAAGGGAACCTGATTTCAACACTTTTATGCAATAAAGACACATATTTGCAATATAAGACTTATCTTATTTGACTCTCCCTAGCAGAGTCGCCTTTTTTTTTGTGGTGACTCGTATGGGTAAACTCACTTACAATCTGATTCAACAATCTATACCAGAGATCTTTAGATTACTCCCCAGTAAAGTCGCCAATTTTTTTGTTCTCCATTTTGAAAACTTATGTTTCTTCTCTTTAAAAGTAGAAATTATTGCCTTTGTGCTGCAATGGAAGAATACAACAAAATTTTGAAATAAAGACAATAATATGAGGTTCCAAAAATAGGAAACCTCCTACACTTTAAGCTTATAAAAGCTTGGGCAGGTGAACCCTCTGAAAGACTATTTTCTCACAAAAATAGTAAATGGTTTGCAGAAAACTAGTGCAAATTCCTGCAAACTTTCCTTACTGACCAGTAAAAGTAACCTAAATAAAAAATGATTTGAATTTTTTTTTTAAAGGATCATAAAATGCAACAAAAACCAATAGATAAACCAATGCCTTATCCGGGAAACAACGTCATCTACAATAGACTGCAACCTGACAAGAGAAACTAGTACACAAATCAACAATTACCAATCTATCAACTTTGAATATGCCTGACATACACATAGTCCTAATCTACATCAGACTTCATCATCCAATCCACACCAAGAGTACTGATATCAATGACTTTGTTCAAAGTATTTTATATTTTTCTCCTTAAGAAAAAGACTCAGAACAACTTCATTAGATGCCTAACAAATCATTCAAATAAGCAATCCTTGATTACTTAAATGAAATAAACACTAATATAGTGACATAAAGACAATGCAAATCTGAATTTTAATTCTCTGGACTGTATATTTCATACCTTTGTCACAAGGTTACAAGTACTTCATATTTAACTCAGAAATTGCTAAGACAAAGGCCTGTATTAATTTTGCCAGAGTTTAGCTACAAAAAATTGTGTCCCCCTTTTCAAGGTAGCATTGGTATCCTTTTATAGAAATCAGGATGCAACAAGCTTCGGGATACCTAGAAGAATAATCTTACCCTAACAGTCATTTATTACAAAAATTATATTTCTGTGCCATTGCAGTTGAGGGAGAAACCAAACATTCTTTCTAGGATGCGTGCTTCATTAATTCATTAGGAATTCATTTGGAAGATGGTCGAAAGGACAGGCTCCTATTACCCAAAATTGGTTACAACAACCGGTAGCTTCATAATGCTGGTGTATTATCTCAAGCCAGATCATTAATGGTTTTACCTAAGAAAACAAAGAGCAGGGCACCATTATGTTCTTCGCATATCTCCTTGTAGATCTCCTAGACACCTCTCACCAACCCATTTTCATCTTGAAGAAATGTCAGATGCAACTTGCATAGCTTTGCTGATATTTATTTTGAATATTTAAAATTCTTTGGTGCCTACAGATCAGGAGGCCTTCTCTCTTAGCACTTTTCCTTTAGTCGCCAAGTCATGGCCTTTAAAGTTTGGACGAGTTTCCATCGTGGTATAGCGACAACCATCCGATCATGGGAAACTAACATGCCTTTTAACTTCCCTGAGTAATCCACTTAGAAACAGGCCCCACCACCTAGTCTCTAGCTGTTAAAATCTTAACCACTACTGCACTTGGCCTGTACAAAATCCAATCTTTCTGACTGAAGAATAAACCCTGAGATCTTGAGGTCACTATCCCAAAAACACTTGTCATGGGTTGCACTTGACTGCAAAATCAGATTCCTCAGATCGAGAGCCATCCACTGATATTTGACAAATTCATATCTGGACAAAAATTAACCCTCACAAATCTCAGCCACATGTCATCTCCTATTTTGCTCATGAGTCCCTCTAGACTCCACCTATCTTGCCACCTCACCAGTTGCCAATTCGTGGCCATTAACATTTGAGCACCTCCATCTTGTGGTATGGCGACAATCGTAGATCTTCCTTGAACTTGCTTATTCTTTACTTCCTTTGGATTGTTCTTCCTATGGGTCCTACCATTTGGTCACCAAGTCATGCGTCTTAGCCATCAAGTATCTTTCCATTGCGACATGGAGACCACCATCATATCATCCATCAAACCGTCAGATCCCTCTTGACATGCCCACCAGTTAATTCACCCAGGGTACTCTCTCATCTGGCGAGCTCACCATGTGTCACTTCCTGGTTTGTTAGGCCTCAGTCTTTTGGCCAAACCTCCCCTTCAGCAAGCCATTTTCATGTTTTATTGAAACCCTAGTTTCATCGACACCTTTTATGTCGATGAAATTGATGCCTTCGGTGAGTCCCCATAGTGATCCATCGAAGCCAAAGTCTCATTGAGGTTCATTTTCATGACACACCACCTGTCTTCCTCATGTTACACTGGACCTTCCACCTCATCAGCTGCGTGTCACCATGTGGTACCTCATGATTTTCTCCTGAGATCCACTTGAGCACGGCCCCATCCACCACCTCAGTACTACCAGACCCACCACTCTTTCGACTAAACCTCCTCTTCGGCTAGCCATTTTTATGTTTTATCAAAACCCTAGTTTCATCGACACCTTTCATGTCGATGAAACTAATGCCTTCGGTGAGTCCCTTCAATGATCCATTGAAGCCATGGTATTCTCAATATACACCTTGATGATATGCCAACTATCGGCCATGTGGAACCCTTTGATTGGCTCCGGAGATCACAACTGGGTGTCACTTGTTGCGAGGGTATTCATTCTGGGCTCTCCACTCTGACACCTTAGCATGGCCTCCACTAACCACCAGAATGAACCACTTGCATTAACTGTCGGCCATGGTTCACTTCTAGTGGTTTGTTTCCAATTTGCAAGTGATAATTTGGCGAGCATTTTTACATCGTGACATAGCGATAACCCTTGGATCCATCTTGATCTCCGTTGATATTTCTTGATCTGCTCGACCCTTAGCCCCTCTAAGCGGCTACATCCTATGCCAAGTGTCTGCCACTTGTCTACCACCTCATCAGTAGCCAAGTCATGGTCATTAATAGTCAATCACCTTTGCATGGCGGTATAGCGATGGTCATGGATCTGCATTCAACTTGCTCATAGTTTAACTTGCTCTTTTACTGCAAAATTTTGGGTGCTTTGAGATGCGCATAGGGGCCCACCGCTTCTGAGCTACCACTTGCCATAAGCTCGTAAGCATTGAAACTTAGGATATATGCGGCCTTGCACATAAATACTAAAATTCTCCTCCCTACAGCTAATGGGATAAACTGGCTACCTGGGCCCTTCCATCGAGTCATCGGGATAACTTCAGAAATAAATTTCCAAAGGCCGATGACAAACTTCACGCTCCAGGTGATGTTCCATTGGGTCATCGGGTAGCATTACATTGAGCTATTTCGATGGCTGATGTCACAACTATATTACCTCCTCCACTTGCACCATGTCATCAGGTGGTTGGGATAGCATGAAACCACTCAACTTGATACCCGATAACTCCACACACACCACCTGCAAACTCATCGGGATGAGTCCTGCCAATCGGAGTAGGTCATGCCAATAAGGCAGAAGTTCAAAAAAACTACCAGAAACATAGGACCTATAAAAATTAAAATTTATCAGAACCCGCCCAGGCCTAGACTTAGAAGGGGGCCCCTCTCAATGACGCACAGACCCTTCTGCTTAAGTGGAAAGAGGTAACAAGCAAAGACTTTTAGCAAAAGAAAGGGACATTTTGAACCTTGAACCTTGAACCGATTGCAGATGGTTCAAAACTGACATAACACATTTTCACTTGCTTATTAAAATACATGACAAAGTCACGACTCACACAAGAGAAATGGTTGAACCTTGAATTCAAGTTCAATATGAATTACAATAATGCGCTACAAAGGCTCAATTTTTCTAAATGTTTTCACGGAAAAGAAAAAACCCTAAACCCTCAGAATTTTATAGGTCCCAACACTTCATCATTGAAAAATAATAGAAATTCCTTCCAAATATTCAACCCTATCTCCAAAATATTCATGTACTACTTCTTGAATAAAATTAGATCAGCTTCGACTAGTTCCTTTCATACATCATAAAATTTCACATGACTAATCTCTACAATTGGTGCATGAATGTATGCCCTAACATCCTCTATGTAAACCACATCTATCAAAACCCTAAAAATTACCCATTCCTTGCCTTTCACCATTGCTTCATAGGGATAAGGATTGAAAATAATTTGTGGCTTGAATGTAGGATCAACAACAATGGGTTTAGCCATTTCATACTTTCTTAGATTGAACTGAAAATCTAGGATATACAAAAATACTTCAAATGCACTTGTTGCACAAAAAAATTGTTTGCACCAAAGAGCTCTTCAAATTCACAAGATCACAAGTGATTAAAATAAACTCAAAAAGGCAATTTATCCATTGCATCCACCTACTTAGGGTTTTATTGACGTAAACACATTTTACTATTGTAGCTCAAAAAGATAATACACTATTTTAGTGGAATCCACAAACAAAATTGTGAAACACTAGAAACATATGAAAACCTTAATGGAAACACCTTCACAACCTCTACCATGCTGAAAATAACTTAACAACCAAACCACAAAGGGGGTCCAAAAGATCTTCAATTAGTTCTCCCCCTTAGACAATGCATATTGTCTAGTTATTAGAAGAGGAATATGCACCATCAATAGGTGTGGATTCATCCTCAGTCTTTTCTTCCACCTTCTCATATTATTTATTAACCCATGTCATCTTAATCTTCTCTTTTTCTTCATTATATCTATCTCCTATAGTAGAACACTAGTCTTCTGATTCTTTCCTCTACAAAACCTAGCAATGTGTCCTGATTTATTGTAGTTATAAAAAGTTAGACCTTGTTGTAGATCACTTCCATTCCTTCTAATATTTCACCTACACTCAATAGCCTTTATGCACAAACATTTTGCATTCATAACAATATCAATTGAATTACCTCTAACGTCATAAATTGTACACCCTTGCTAGGGTGGTACAATTCCACGCTTAGTTTAGCACCTGCCTTAGTATGTTTGCATCTTGCACTGTAATTTCCCTTTAAGAATTTAATTAAATCTAAAGTCATATTTCATCACTCCTGACATCATAAAATTGGGCCCTTTACCCAAAGTGTGCCTCTTTTTATTTTATTCCTCCAATAAATCATTAAATCATAAACCCTATTTGTGTCTTATTTTGACCTTTAAGGCCCTATTTCACATATCAAAACATCTCAGAATCAACTGTAACTTTGGGATTTGCTCTAATATAATCATATCTAATGGACTTGAAAATTTGGTGAAATGTTGGTTAGACCATGTGCACTTTGCACACGGTCCCTGATATTTTTCCTAAAATTTTGGGAGCATAATCCTATGATATTATAATTCTTAACCCTAAAATATTGGCGGGAAATTCAAATCCTAGGTCGGCCTAAAGATGAAATTAAGATCCAGAGTTTCATACATAAGAGCTCTTTGTCTTCATTTGAAGGGATGGAATCTAATCGGATCTAAGAATCTAAGAGAAGGTTTTTGGAGCACAAGGAGCCTTCTATTTAGTGAAAGAGAAGCCTATGTGGATTCATCAACAACATTCAACAACATTTCAACAAGAGTTCATCATCAATCAGGAGACTTGAAGACATGGAAGAATAATAGGAGATCACCGACTGCCGATTGGCTTGTACCCCTCCCTTAGGGGTTGGGTATGGTTTCATGTTATTTTTATGTCTTTGCATGAGCTTCATTACATAAATTTACATATTAACATCCATTCTTTAGGTCACTTTGCATCATTGATTTAGAGAATTTACTTTGTCAATTATAAGCAATTAGGGTTTACTCTTTAGGGTTGCTCTAGATTGTTTGTTTTCATTTTAGGGTCTTGCACACACACAAGATTCCTGCACACACTATTTTACTATACAAATCAGATATTTGTGAAGGTGGAAATCACCAACATAGGGTTTTGACTGAGGAAAAACCCTATATAGCCACCCAAAACCCTATTTCCAGTTGCAGGTGTAGGTACAAGACCCAATCGTCACTACAAATTTCAGGTCTGATAGCACACAGACATAGTTTCGAAGATTAAATTTGAGCAGAAATCATCAAGAGAGGGGTGTGGCACCTTGGTCCTCTCTAGGTGCCCTAGTCCTATGACTTGGTCCTCCTTGAGTGCCTTGGTTGTCTCTGGGCGCCCTGGTCCTCTCTGGGCTTGTTGGTCCACCCAATTTCAAGCGAAATTTGGCAGGGTGGAAGCTTGGAACATCAGATTTGCAGGTCTTCAGTTGCAAGTTTCTTTGACTCATTTTTCAACACTAGGTACACATTCAAATTCTTCCCCCTTCTATGCTTTCAAGTATCTCATTTCTAGTTCTACAAGTTTCTACAATTTCAATTTATGTACCCTTCATTGTTCATCTCCTAATCTAGTTGATCAATCTTTTATATCTTACCTTCATTTACAACAAGAGGAATAGAACCCCTAAGAGATAATCCTTGGCTCTCTCTTTCTCTCAAGAAGTAGCCAAAGTGGGCTATCTCCCTAGGCTCTTTTGTATTCCCAATGTGTTGGCTAAAGTGGGATTAGGTCCTAATTACCTGCTTTTTCCACCTCCACATTTTGGTAAACCTGACGTGAATCTAATCTTCTTTAATTCTGATTTATGTTCTCATATTTGAGTGTTTTTTTCTATTTCAAATTCAAATTTACATTCACAAGTTTCAATTCATTGCAAATTTAAAAAATTTAGAGGTCAATTTTTGTTAAAACCCTAATTTTTCAATTCAAAATTGAACTTGTGGATAGCTTAATTTGGATCATTAATTTTAGATCTGATTTAGGAACACATTTCACTCATAAATTTCCTTTTTATAAATCAACATTTAGAGTTCTTTCATTGGTTAAAATTGATTATTTCCTTCTATTTTGCATATGTTATCATTTGAAAGAGGAAAATTGTTATCATGGTGCATTCATTTCATAAATGTGATAATGGGTTAGCTTCCCTTGCTTCAATTTTTTCATCTCTTAAAGAACCTCCTCCTATTTATGATAATATTTTAGTTCCTAAAAGAGTTGTTACCAACACCTTCAAAACTCTCCCATGCTCTAAGGATGAAGATTTGAAGAGTACTCTTGACAATTCTCCTAAAATGTGCCCTTCCCATTTAACTATCTTGGAGGAAGAGGATGATATCATAAACACTTTTCTTAGTGTTACTTTACCTTCTTTATATTATTCCTCTCTAAGTGAAAAGGGATTTATGGAAATTGACTTATCTTCTTCTAAATTTGGTCTTACCAATGGGGGCATGTTAGTGCAACAAGAGGTTATTAGAACTTCTTTCAAAGATCTCCTTCCTAAGCATGAATCTTTGGAGAAATATTTTCATCTCCCTCCTAAAGAATACTCCCCTCATGAGGATCATTTTGTGTAAGGAGATTGTATTGTCCCTACTTTTCCTAGTGATGTCATTTCCTCTTTTGACTTCAACAAAATTCCCACTAGAGATGATGCATTAATGAGAAATGCTTCTCCTTGCCCTGAAGCTTGTCTTGCCCATAAAGATGCCTTAGAAAAAGAAGATGAAATCATAATCAATTTCCTTAATGCTCTCTCCCCTAAAGATCCTATTGAACACATTTTGAGGCAAGAGGATGATTTAAACACATGTAGTGATTCTCTCCCTTCTAAGGATGAATAATTAATTAACAATGTTATCCCTTCTCCCAAAATTGGCAATAAGGACATCTTTGTGCAAGATATTTTTAATATTTTTTTCAACAACCTCACTATTTGGGATGAACCATTGGAATAGGGTGTTGATTATTCTCTTCCTTATGAGAGTAACCTCCTTGACAGCATCTCACTCTCATAAATATCAATCACTTTCACTCTAAAGGTAATGCATGTCCTTCTCCCCAACTAGGTTCTACTCATAAGGATAACTTAGTTCAAGAAGAGATTGTTAACATCTCTTCCAAAGATCTCCCTCTCAAAGGTGAAATTTTGGAGAGTAATGTTGATCCTTCTCCTAGAGAGTTTACTCCCCATGTAGATCCTTTGATAATAGAGGATGATATGACCCTTCCTAATAATATTCTTCCTGCTAAAACATCAATGCCTACTTCTAGTCTACCTCCTAAAATTGATAATTCTTCCAACAATATTGTTCATTCTTCTTCTAAAATTCATAAGGACACCTTTGATATTCCTAAACCATCTTCAATCAATTTGATACATGTGAATGAAACACCTAACAAAACCCTCTTCACAGTTCAAGGTGCTTGTCCTTCTCAAAGTTCTTAACATAAGCCTATCTTAGTGGTTCAAGGTGGTTATGCTAATGATTCTTTTTGCACTCCTAAGAAACCTATTATTACTATGAAAGGAGGTTATCCTACTAAGAGCTCTTATGAGTATGCTAAGAAAATTATTGAAGGGAGTTATCATATGGTTTCTCATACCTACAACACAAGAAACAATAGGCAACCTAGTCCTCCTCTGATTATCCCAACTTCACTTCCTCCCTCTCAACCTACTCTTCCACAAGTAGCTCGTATATCACAAACTCTTAGTAAGGAGTATGATCTCATTGAACAACTTAAAGCTACTCCTGCCAAGATTTCTATTTGGGATTTGGTTCAAACTTCACCTTCTTATCATGGGATGCTTCAAGATGCTTTGAAAAACTTAGATGTCCCACCCACAGTGACACCTAATAACATGGCTTCTTTGATTGATCCTACAAACAAACCCAAAGCTCAAATTGTATTCACACAAGATGAGTTACCTTCTCATGTAATCCAATATCAATAAGATTCTCTTATGATTATGGTTATTATCAATGATAGTGCTATAAGATGAACCCTTGTGGACAATGGGTCTATCCTTAATGTTTGTGGTGTGGACTTATTGGATAAGATTAATGTGGATCATTCTCTCATCGAACCCACTTCTATTTCTATCTGAGGCTTTGATAATGTTTCTAAACAATCTTTAGGTGTCATATCCTTTCCTTTTAAGGTAGGTCTCATTATGTTACCTACACCTATTCATGTCATGCTTGGTAATTTGACATATAACCTTCTATTAGGGAGACCATGGATTCATAGCATGCAAGTTGTCCCCTCAACTTTGCATAGGCAATTCAAGTTCATTTATAACAAAAAGACATATACCTTGTTATCTGACAAACCTCAAGAACCATTAAAATCTAAATCTTATTGTTCAACTACTTCCCATTCTTCTCTCGATATTCCCACTTCTTCAAATACATCTATTTCCTCTAATGATCTTGTTCCTTCTAGTACTCCTAATTCTTCTACTCAATTAGAATCTCCTCCCAAAGATATATTTTCTCCTGAATAAGTCCTCTTAGATGATGATTGGGTATCTCTGGACTTTAACCCTACTTTTTTAGGAGAGTATAGAGTATCTCAGAAATAATTTAATATTGAGAAGGAGAAATCTAAGGAGGAACCTAAAGAGAAACCCACTTCATCTAAACAACTAAGTAACCACTTTGTGGCTGCTTCTAATTAAAATAATTATTCAAATCCTTCCTCTAATTCATATAGCACTGAGACCTATGAGACACAACCATCTCTCTCTGATTTGGCATCCCTTTATCATCCTGGTTTTCACATTTTAGTTAAGAGTGGATATAATGGGAATGGTTGTGGCATAAATGAACACGGAATTAAAGTTCCTTTAGAACATAACACACATGAAGCTTAATTTGGACTTGGATATAATCTTTCTAAGCCCACCAAAGAATCTAAAAGACCATCTCTCAATGTGAATGCTATATTTAGTAGTGATGATGACCTCACCTTAATTAAATCATCTTCTACTTCTTTCAACACTCATCCACCTCATAAGGAAATCTTGGTGATGAAAAAATCTCTTTACGAATCCCCACAAGATATTTCTAATCCCACTTATGAGAATTTATCTTCTACTCATTCTAAAATCCATTTTTCTAGGAATAAGGCTCTAATTAATTACACTTATCCCTCTCCTAAGATTTATTGTGTGCAAGAAAAGTATGACTGGGTGGCCTATTCTTTTCCTATAAACCTCTCTCTTTCTAAAGACTTTTTAACATTCATCATCTTACACATGTTTTTAATCTCACTTATAGTATAGCATTTAACATGTCATATTTAAATACCTCATTCAATCTATCATGTCTTTAAATAACATTAATGGCTATTATGTTGCTCATCATTATCTAACATTGGTAGGTCACTTACTTGGGGCTCATTGTCATTCATGATGGTACAATTTCATGTGCAATCATACTTTTGGAAGCAACATAATAGCCTATTTTTATCTCATCTCTTCTCCCTATATATATGGGGGCAAGAGTGATTTCAAACATCTCTCCTTCTCAAGATTAAAATTTCTTCTTTGTGAAGTAGTGCCTTCTATAAGGATTTCTTATTGATTGTAGAGGTGTATTCATATTTGAATTCCTTCTCTCATATTGGAAAAAGCATCTCTAATGGGAATCTTAAGTACATATCCTTAATTGGGACCTCCTCCTTGGTGATGGAAGTCTTTGATCATTAATTAATTTCTTTTATTTATTGTGTAGTATCTTTTATAATAAACCTTTCTATATTGTGAGCGTGCATGTCCCTGATGAGGATATCTTACCTTCTTTTAGAAGAGTGTTTCTATAAATAATCTCTCTTTTATGACATTTCAATCCTCCATTATTTTCCAATTTTCTTTATGGAGTTGAATTTTTGGATTATATTTGTTGCATTTGTTTCCATTTAAATCTTTCATCTTGTATTAGAGAGCTCTCAAATCCTTACACTCTTTTTTGTGTTTGAATTGAGGTTTAGTTCTCTTTCTTACCAAATTATTCTCCATTAGTTTTTGATCTTGTATCAAATCTTCTTGTGAGCATTTTTCATCAATCTTCTTTCAAAATTTGATGTGGTAAACATGATACCCTATTTCAACTTAGTAAATTAGCAAGCCAAAACAAGGGGGCGTATAGTGTTGGCAATATCACATTATTACAGACAATGAAAGATTGTTGACATTTCAATAAGGATATTGAGAAGGTTGTTGATGATTATGGACATAACTGATTAAAGATTTTTTACTATCATGATATTATTATTTTGTCATTGATGTCAAGAAATTGATTTTCTAATTCAGTATGATGTTGCCATACCTTGAGAAGTATGATATGAAGATTATAAAGAAGTCGGTAAAGACACAGGAAAGAATATGATGAATAAGGGGATAAGTTATTCAATGGGCAACTACTACCGAGTCAGACAATGATGAGATCATGATGTTTTAGATTGTTTTAAACATCATACATATGTTGTAAAATGTAAAGGTTAATACTATACTATGTTATCAGGCAAAGAACCTAGTCGGTAAACCCTAAGGTTATCGCTGTTGGTTAATGAAGGCAGAATGTCTACCAAGTGAAGTTTAGTATTCACCGAGTTGCAACCAAGCTATAACAGAATGCATTAAATGTTTACATGTGATATTTAATGAAAGAAGCTGATGAGCTAGAGCTGATCAATGATTGGTAAGCCATGGAAGAAGTTTGTTAACGAATCTAAGGCAATGGAAAGTCGACAAGAAGATCTACAGCTCAGATTGAACCGCATTACCCTAACACAAGTTCCAAGGTGAATATGCAAGTTCCAAGGTGGGCTAAAATGTTTTCAGATCGAAAGATACATTGAACCTGGACAAGATTGAAGATCTGATGGCTATGATTGATCATGGGAAATGTGATCAAGGAGATTAAGTGGTTAGAAGATTGTTTATAAATAGGAAATTGTTGATAAACAATGTATGTGGGCAAGTGTATGCACAGGGATGCTACATAGTGATTACCGAGCACAAAAGATTGAAGACCTGTTAGAATAACACAGTATTGATGCCTAGCAAATAGACAAGATTAGTTCTATGTCTAGATTGTATTGAACAAATAGGAATCTGCTTTAGCATTTTAGATGTGAAGTTGCAGATAGATTTTTATTACTGTTATTTTGTGAAAGTGACAGGAAATCTCTTAACCGAGTGGACTTAACAATCTTATATGTAAATCCTCTAGCAAGGTGACATTCTGATTGAGTGTTTGAAATACTTTGACAAGGTCACTTCTAACAAAGTGAAGATCATAACAGATCTGAGGGAAATCCCTTAACCGGGTCACATCTAGCAATGTGTTTGTAATCTTTAACATGATTTGCTTTTAATCGAGCGTACTCTAGAAGAGTATATTTCTTAGTGGGTTCGAAATCCCATAGTGGTTTTTCCCTATTTGGGTTTCCACGTTAAATCTGGTGTTATGAGGTTTATATTGTTCATATGCTTTTGAGTTTGCATGTTTGACAATTTTTGGTTATATGACTGATATATATGTTACCGAGGTTGAATCTGATGTTTTTATGGATGATTAAGTTTGTATGATTCACCCCCCCCTCTCATCTTGTTGGCTATTGGATCTATACTTATATTAAGTATCAAAACTATCATATAGATACCTACAAATTTCATCACCTTCCTTAGTAATAATTTAGGTGATTTTGTGATTTTATCTAACATGTGGTTTTGTAGGGTGCGGTTCCTAACTGTGTACTACAGATACCGCTGGGGGCTTCATCCGACAACTTGTGGATATATCCTTTTTCATGAATGTTTACTTTTATTTACTTTAGCTTCCATATGCACATAGCATCATATGACCGCTAAAGTGGGGGCTAAATGTAATGTCGTAAATTGTACACCCTTGCTAGAGTGGTACAATTCCATGCTTAGTTTCGCACCCGCCTTAGTGTGTTTGCATCTTGCATTGTAATTTTTCTTCAAGCATTTAATTAATTAATTTTAATTAAATCTAAAGTCATATTTCATCACTCCCCACATCATAAAATTGGGCCATTTACCCTAAGTGTGCCCCTTTTTATTTTATTCCTCCAATAAATCATTAAATCATAAACCCTATTTGTGTCTTATTTTGACCTTTAAGGCCCAATTTCGCATATCAAAACATCTCAGAATTAACTCTAACTTTGGGATTCCCTCTAATATCATCATATCTAACGGGCCTAAAAATTTGTTGAAAAGTTGGTCAGACCATGTGCACTTTGCAGATGATCCCTGACATTTTTCCCGCGATTTCGGGAGCATAATCCTATGATATTATAATTCTTAACCCCAAAAGATTTGTAGAAAATTAAAATCCTAGGTCAACCTAAAGATAAAATTAAGATCCAGGGTTTCATGCATAAGAGCTCTCTTTCTTTATTTGAAGGGATGGAATCTAATCGGATCTAAGAATGTAAGAGCAGGTTTTTGGAGTACAAGGAGCCTTCTATCTCGTGAAAGAGAAGCCTATGTGGAGTTTTCAACAACATTCAACAACATGTCATCGAGAATTCATCATCAATTAGGAGCCTTGAAGACATTGAAGAATAATAGGAGATCACCAACTAGCGATTGCCTTGTACCCCTCCCTTAGGGGTTGGGTATGGTTTCATGTTATTTTCATGTCGTTGCATGAGCTTCATTACATCAATTTACATATTTACATTCATGCTTTAGATCACTTTGCATCATTAATTTAGAGCATTTACTTTGTCAATTATAAGAAATTAGGGTTTACTCTTTAGGGTTGCTCTAGATTGTTTGCTTTCATTTTAGGATCTTGCAGACACACAAGATTCCTACACACACTATTTTACTATACAAATTGGCTATTTGTGAAGGTGGAAATCACAAAAATAGGGGTTTGACTGAGGAAAACCCCTATATAGCCACCCAAAACCCTACTTTTAGTTGCAGGTGCAGGTACAAGATCTGATCATCGCTGCAAATTTTAGGTCTGATAGCACATAGAAATAGTTCCGATGATTAAATTTGAGCAGAAATCATCGGGATAGGGGTGTGGTGCCCTGGTCCTATGACCTAGTCCTCCCTAAGTGCCCTGGTCCTGCAACCTGGTCCTCCCTGAGTGCCTTGGTCCTATTTGGGTGCCCTGGTCCTCTCTAGGCGCCTTGGTCCTACGCCCTAGTCCACCCAGTTTCAGGTGAAATTTGGCAGGGTGGAAGCTTGGAACATCAAATTTGCAGGTCTTCAGTTGCAACTTTCTTTGACTCATTTTTCAACACTAGGTACACATTAAAATTCTTTCCTCTTCTATTCTTTCAAGTATCTCAATTCCTATTCCACAAGTTTTTGCAATTTCAGTTTATGTACCCTTCATTGTTCATCTCCTAGTCTAGTTGATCAATATTTCATATCTTACCTTCATTTACAACAAGAGGAATAGAAACCCTAAGAGATAATCTTTGGGTCTCTCTTTCTCACAAGAAGTAGCCAAAGTGAGCTATCTCCCTAGGCTCTTTCATATTCCCAATGTGTTGGCTAAAGTGGGATTAGGTCCTAGTTACCCGGTCTTGCTTTTTCCACCTCCACATTACCATGCATTTATACCATGGTTTGTATTCACATATCCATTCCATACAATTCTACATCTACACTTATTTTCCTTATGCCCAAACTTATTACAAGAGTATAATTGACCATTAAATGGTTGAGATCTAATATGAATTCTACATTCAATAGCTCTATGTCCAAACTTATTGCATGAAAAATAGTTACAATTAAAAGATGATAAATACCTAGTTTGAACAAGAGGGGGCTTCCTGAAAATCTTCTTCTTTCAGACTAGAATGAAATTATTTTGATCTTCATAGGTTTTATCAATTCATCCTTGATATTTTCCTTTCCTTTAGCCTCTTTATAAGGACTCTTAGAGCTTTCAACTTTTTCAAAACTAAGTCCACCTTTAGCTTTATTTTGCTTCTAAGCACTTAACATCACATAAAGGACTTCACTGTCACCTTTAATATTGAGGCCTTTGTCAATTTTTTCTTTTGCTTCTTTCAAATTTGTCTTCAACATGTTCACTTCTTCTTTAAGTTTGGTAAATTCTTTGGATTTGTCATGTAGCTTTTTTTCAAGATCATTAATGACTCCTTCATCAATTAGCTTTTCCAGATAGGAAATTTTCTCTTCTGCTTTCTTGCACTTGTTTTTTCTTTCATCTAGATCTGTTAGAGCATGCCTCAATTCTCCATCCATGTCTACCACAAAATCAATTTCCCATTAATGTTGTTCCATAGTACCCAAATCTCTTTTATAATTAAACATAGTTCTCAAATCCTAGATCTACCTCAACTATTAGGCTATAACTTAAGGAACCTAGCTCTGATACCAATTATTGAACACTACCAGATGCTAAGAGGTAGGGTGAATTAACATATATTAAAACTTGATTAGATTAAACCTTTTACTTAACATTAATTCCATAAACCATATGCATGACAATAAATAGCTAAAATAAAAAAAGAAACCACACATGAACATTAAGATTTTTACGTGAAAAACCTAAACTAGGAAAACCCACATTGAGAACTATCTCACTATATGATAATCAAGTTACAATGTTTAGCCTAGAGGCCAAGTAGATCACTACCCTTGAAATGAATTGCAAGAGTAAGGTGCACAACCTTAGGGAAAGATATGATAAGGAATTGCAAACAATTAAGATCGCTTCTTTGAGGAAAGACACAAATTTTGATAGAGTAACATCAATAGGATTTAAGTGCAAAGAACGACATCCACTAAATTGTTGATCACAGTTCAATGTTCAAAACACATAAAAAATGGCCTTAATTACTACTATTATATGCTTTTGAACCTTTGTATTGCTTCAAATTTACTTCTCACAACACATACAAATTATGTAAATATTTCTAGAATGATTCCATCTTTTATATACCATTCACAACCTCAATAACATCAATTAGGTCAGCCTAATTAGATATAATGTGCAAATAAAAAACAGTCAGCCTCAAAATAGTCTCTAATGCAATGCAAAAGGAAAAATGAGATGTGTGAACCATCACACCATGTTAGCACACCTAGACATTTCCAAATTAACTCCTATATAACTACATGGTACCACAGAGACCTAAACATCATAGGTTGGCCCTAAATCATAACATTGTTAACACATACCAATACCATTCATCCAATCTTCAATTCGGACCATCAAGATCACTTACAAATGACCACCATAGAAATTATTGACATCAAGGAATCCAAATCAACAAATCCCATCACTCCAACCAACTAAAGGCAAAGGAATGCAATGTATTCTTGCACACTACCACTTATTACTGCACCAACCAAAACTTAGACAAAACTTGTCTCCAACTATAAAAAACTTGAGATTCTAATAACTAAAATATAATGATAATTTACATTCACCAACATCATAGAGAAACTGCATGTGTAGACACTTAAAAATAATTATTTTAATTATCTTTAATTCCTCACATAATTAGGCCACCAATTAATTATCTTTGATTTGAATTAATTATGTTAATTCAAATTATTCTCAAATATTGTCCTATTCTTCCTTCCAAATCATTCCCAACTACTTCATATTTCTTCCTCACTTATTCTCCTCCCTCTATTTTTGAGAATTTTTCTTCTTTTCTTTCCGAAAAAAATTCTCAAGGGGGCATATACCTCCCATGCTTTACGTTGGGGAATCTTTTTCTTCTTCTATCTTCTACACATCGCCAAATTTGTCATTGCGTAAAAGAGGGGCAAAATGTAGACACTTAAAAGTAATTATTTTAATTATCTTTAATTCCTCACATAATAAATTAAATAAGTATGTTCATTCAAATTATCCTCAAATATTAATTAAATAAAATTAATATTGTCACTATAGTATGTGACTTATTTATTTAATAAATCAATCCCTTTCTTTATTCTTCTAAAAAATTAAATCCTCACAAATCTTCCTCTTAGCTAATTAATCTCAATTAACTAGTTAACCTACATGATTCCTACAAATCATCTTCTTAATTCATCATTAACCTAATAAAGTCTTCTAGAAACTCCCTAAACTCACTTAACCTTATTCTTCTCATTTTTTATTCCCTCCACTCATTCTCTCTCCTAGTCAAATCCTCCTACAAATCCTATCTCACCTAACCTTTCCTCTAATCCCCCTCCTAATGAGTTGCTAGTGACTAATCATCATGATTAGTCACAAAGTCAACCTCTTGTCCCTTCCATCCAACCACCAGCTTTTAATACTCTTTTCCTAGGTGAATGTGAGATTTTCAAAATCTCACAATCCTCTAGGCATCTCCTCTTCCAAGAAATTTTTAATTCCTTCTTATTCCTCTAAACCCCATGATCATCCATTTTTGGAGAATTTTTAATTCCTCCTCTCCATTCTTCAAGGAATGTCACATCCCTTGCTCCTCTCAAGGCACATTGGGATGTCATCCCAATGCACCTTGCTCTTCTCAAGGTACCTTGGGAAGTCTTCCCAATGCACCTTGAGGAGTGTGGAGACAAGAAATGCCTTTAAGACATATCTCTTGGTCTCCACACCCTCTCTTGGACCTTGTGTGAGCTCACAAGCAATCCTAGCCCTTCATCTTGGATCCATCCCAACCATCCATTCTTCCTCTTCTCTTCCTATAAATTGAGGACTCCATCCCTTCATTGATCATCTCCAAGTTCAATAATCTTATGCTGCCCTTTTGAGCCTAGGAAATCATCTTAAGCAACCTTATCATGTCCAAATCATATCTCATCCACACTTAACCATTTTGTCCATATCATCCTCCTAAAATCCCTTTCATATTGTGCACAACATTGGAGAGCCATCCACATCAAGCAAGCAAGAGGAGCAGATCAAGTGAAGCATCATCCAAGGGTCCCTTCACTTCATCAAGCTCCATCCGAAGGAGAAGGTATTGGTTTGTGAGGTATAGGCATTTCATTCTTGTTTTGAGCATTTCAAATTATGTCTTTGGATTTCATGTGATTATATGTTTGATTTGCATATTTGTTATCTAATCCACCTCACTAATATTTTATCCACTTCATTTTGGCACGCCTGATGGGACCCACGTCCCTAAGAACTAATGTTTTTTTATGAGTTTTTGTGAGTTGTGAGATGCAGGTTTTGGAATAGCGCGAGTGACTGCAAAACAGCACGACTGACTTCACATATTTCAATTTTTCTTTCCCGCCTGTTGTTTGAAATTTAAAAGTTTACTATCTGTTTGTTTGTTTACCATGAGCACTGGCATTTCAATGTGGGTGTTTTAAATAAGCACGAGCATTTTTTATGTTATTCCAATCATGCTATTTAAATTTAAATTTTGAAAATTTTACCCGCTAACTCCCAAAGATCTCTATTTTTTCAAGTTCAGCGCGAGCGTAGGTGTTTCAGCGCAAGCATTTTTTACCAGCGTGATAGATAGGTATAAAGTCCTTTCTATTTTGTATGTTCTATCATCTTTTGTCTGTTGTTTTATTTAGCTCAATGCATATGCAGGCATTTCTATTTTTTATGTTCTGTCATTTTTAATCCGTTGTCTGTGCAGTGCAGTTATGACTAATTTCCATCTTTTTAGTTCTACAACTTAATCCATTATCTGTGCAATGCAATTAGGACTAATTTCATCTTTTTAGTTTTGCAGCTTAATCCATTGTCTGTGCAGTGCAATTAGGACTAATTTCCATCTTTTTAGTTTTGTAGCTTAATCCACTGTCTGTGCAGTGTAGTTGGGGCTAATTTCCATCTTTTTAGTTCTGCAGCTTAATCCATTGTCTATGCAATGTAGTTAGGACTAATTTCCAAACTCCACTAGATCCCCCACATTTCCATTTTGCACTTGTCCTTCCTTGGGGACCTTATCCCAAAATCCACTTTTTGAAGCCCAAAATCTCCCATTCCTCTATTTTTAGGGTTTGCCATAACTCCTCCCACTTTTATCCAATCACCTCCAAATTTTCTCACATTGTCTATCTCCAACTTTTGCTTCTTTGTCCCTCTTGGACAAATTTTTCCATTCCTTCACCTCTCCTCCAAAATCCTCAATTTATGCTTGCCTATCCCTTGGAAAGTGGTAAAAACCTAGTCAAACCCCATTTACCCATCAAAGCTTCCTCCAAAGCCACATTTGTCATTAGTAGAAAAGTTTTTATTCATGTTTTTCTACTCATTTCCAAAAAATCAAAAAAAAATTATATTTTGTCATTTTGTTTTCTTTTGCAGGACGCTTGTTGAAGACTTCATTTTTTAAACTACTAATCAAATTGTTTTGCAGGTTACCTAAGAAATCCGACGAAACATTGTGTTTTCTTAATATTTTATTCTAGGCACCTAGATCTTAATTAGGGGTAAAAAAACTCTTTCTTTTTGTGTTTGAGGAAAGTCTAGAGGTAGGAGAGTATGCTCTTGTCTACATAGACAATCAGAAATCCCGACCCTCAAACCTTTTCTTGTTTGATTGCATGCTTACCCTTAGCGGGCCTAACCTCCCAACTTGCTCTTTGAGAAGGTAAGAGGGGAATGACCCAAGTGAGTACACCTGGATCTGGGGTTCCCAACTCACTATAATAAATAGGCCATTGACTACGAAAGGGTTAATGGTTGGGGGCTATATGAGAGTTCACTCTCACATTGGGCGCTTAGTAGGATCCTAGAGATCTCAATCATTCTTGCGTGACTACTAAGTTCTTGGTCCTTCATTGGGCTATAGGCCTCAATTGTGCTTATGTAACTTCGAAGGGTAGCTCCTAACGGGAAGACTTACTAAACACCTTGTTCATAGTGGCCAAAAACCTTCTAGTCATTGGTGCAGGAGTCAGACCTCCGAAGCCGCCCATATTTTTACGGCCCTTAGTGGAGACACAAAGTTCACCATGAGGATTTTTCATGGGAATTGATGCTTGGCTGCCCCAAGAAGTGAGTGTCATGGAGGGGAGCCAGTGGGGTCAAGCATCTAAGTGTCTGCTCTGGGTAAGTGTAGCTAGGAAACCAATTGGGATCCAATGACTATTGTTCTTGCCGGCCTTAAGAATGTTGTATATGAGCATGAGTGTCTTTGAGATAATATGCATTTGATCATTTTTTTTTCTTTGATTGGTACATACTTACCGAGAGTAGACTAAAGACACATCACTATCCCCAAACACTTTGCAAAAAAACACTTGTCGAGACACAAACAATTATCCAGGTCATTACGCACATAAAGTCCAAAATTGCATCAAAGCTCCATCCATCCCATATTTCATAAGCCTAGGAGAGAAGCTAAGAGTTCATCCTCTCCATCAACATTCAAGTTTGTCCTTTGAAACACCAACTATTGTCCAAATCAGGGTGGTCATGTCCCTTCATATAACTTGCCATTCGAATCAATCCTCCAATGAGTCATGTTCATGCCAAGAACAACCTAGTCATCAAGTTTCTTCTAAGCCATCACTATCATACCTCCTCCATCAATCATCTTCAAATTTCCTAAGGAATTAGCACATCAAATCAATCTCCCACCGATATCAAATCAATTATCAAAATCCAAATCCAATCATCCTCTAAGCCAATTTAACCTCATGTTAAGGTTACATGCCTTGTGAAGTTTCATTTAGACCTCATCATTAATCAATTGGCTCTCGTACTTGAAGAAGAATCCTCTCCAATTACCTTTTGCATAATCCTTTTTGAGTCAATCAAGACTCTTAACTCACATCTTTACTTTGCTTAGGGTCATTAGTCAACCCTTGGTGTAAGAGAGGCTTTTTAATCATCATTCCCAGGTCTATATTCTACCCAACTTGGTCATTACCTTGCTTGTGGTTTCATCCACCACCTAAAATCCTCATCCAAGGACTAAGGTGTCAAATCCTAATCAAATCCGGGCTCTAATCCAAGAACCCCACCAATCAACAAAATCCCTTGTCATCAAAGGCAAAATCCAAAATTCCACAAATATCTTGCTAAGTCCTTTCATCACAAATTTCCTCCTGCAATCTTTTCTAAGGTTATTCATGTATGGTCACAACTCAATCCCAAAAGAAAAAGATGGTTGAACAACAATATGGCATGCTAGACATTAGTGTCTTATATGAAGATCCCATACAAGATCCTACACAAAGTGGGCAACCTAGCAATCAAGATCAAAGCGAAAATCCTAACATGGTTAGCCAAGATGAACTCTCCCCGAAAGTGCAAACTTTTCTAGAAAACTCTTATAACCAAGAGATGATTGAAAAGTTCATCCAACACAATCCTATTGCACTTCTAAAGACTCTCCTTGAAAATGGAGCTCAACTTCCACCTGAATTTGATAAATCCACCCTTGGCCAACAACCATAAGGAGACCTTGCTCCCTCACAAAGTGTTGCACCTATTATCCAAATTCAATTAATTGCAGCCCCACCAATCATCCAAGCTCAATCAATGCCACCTGTAACACCTCCCACCATGGTCTCCATCCCACCTCCTTCCTCTTTACCATCTATACCACTATCAAATCTGATTTCATCTATTCTCCAACACGCTTCTATTCCACCTCCTTCCATTCAACCACATATTTCTATTCCGCAAACTTCCCTTCCTGCCAACAATGTCACAAATTTTATCTAGGCCGTACTCAATCCCATCACAATAGTTTGCGGACCACAACCAACTATCACACAAATCCCTGTGACATCAGTCCTCACATCCCACCTTCCTACCTCCTCATCATATTAATACATTGGTGGTGGTGCACCTTCCTTGACTCATCCGATTCTTGGGGCAAATACAATTCATCATTATCAAAGTCCACAACAAGATCTCATCAAGGAAATTCAAGACATGAAAAATATCATCAAGGACATGAAAGAAGGGACTGACAAGAGAAAACCTTACTCATTTGAGGAATTTTTTCCTTGTCCTTACGACCCATCCATATCAGTTGCACCTTACCCTCCAAGATTTGAGATCCCTAAATTCACCAAGTATGAGGGCAAAGGAGACTCGCATGACCATGTCCAGGAATTTCACATCTTATGTCAAGAAGTCTCCTATAGTGACCTGTATCTTTGTAGACTCTTTCCCAAGAGTCTCACAGGAGATGCCCTGACATGGTTCTCATCTCTACCATGAGGCTCCATTGTCTCCTTTCCAGACTTGGCAGAGAAATTTGTGGCCCACTATGCTTACAACATGGCTAATGACTTTTCTATGATGGACCTATGTAACACAAAACAAAGGCCCAAAGAGACTTTCACCAACTTCCTACAAAGATGGCAACATTTTATCAAGAAATTCCAGTGGGACATGCCATAACAACATCAAATTGAATTATTTCAAAAGAACTTGGTGCCTAAAGTTTCAAGACCCTTGACATCCCAATGTATCAAATCCTTCCAAAAACTGACCGATAAGGGCCTCGCTCTTGAACGTGTCTTGTTGGAGGAAGGAACCTTGAAACATTACCAAAAATTGACACAAAGTTCTTCCTCTTATCATAACGACAAGCCAAAATTATGGTCTAAAAACAAAAAAGTGGTTAATTATGGTGTAACTGATGCAAAGCATGTCCAAACAGTGGCTGCTCCCCAAAAATCCACCACCAATAATCATCAATTCAACAATTAAAACAACCAAAATCAATCACAAAATCCTCACAACAATGTTTCAGTCCAGGGACAACCACCCCAATTAAATAATAGGACTCCAAGAGATTTCACTCCTCTTGCTGAGCCTATTGAAATGGTGTTTCAAAAACTTGTCCAAGCAGGCGCAGTGGTCTTTCCGATCACTCGCCCGTTTTACCCCAATCAACCCAAACCTAGATGGTATAATGAGAATGAGCATTGTGAGTATCATCGTATCAAGGGACATCACACAAGAAAGTGCATGAAGCTCAAAATCTACATACAAGATCTCATTGATAGGGGTGAGATTGAAGTAGCAAATGCAAAACCTGGTAATAACAATGACAAACTTAAAATGTACCAGGAACCATTCTCGAAGCATGATAAAGGAAAAGGCTCATCATCTAACGCAGTGGGTTATAACTACACCAATCACATAACCAGGTTTAACTCTTTAGTGGGTCACATCAAGCCCATAGACAGCCATGTTAATGTCATAACCGTCCAAGGAGTTAATCCTCCCCCTCCCCAAAGAAGACCAAACCCTGCTAGGATAGTCATTCAAGGCGCCATGCCTTCCACCTCCCATCCCCAAAATGACTGTAATGTAACCACATGTCGAGGAAAATTCACCATCCAAGTAGTTCCTCCCCCACCAAACCCCCCACCCATGTCTTCCACCCACCAATATGACCTCCTGGACCAACTTGGGAAGACCCCTGCACAGATTTCCATTCTAGAACTTCTCAAGACTTCCCTAGTGCATAAGGAAATTTTGGAACAAGCCCTCCTTGAGTCTCTTGTTCCTAATAACATCAATGCTACTCAATTCCAAGCTCTTATTGGAAACCTTGTTGCCTAGTAGCACCTTATATTTACCTCTAAAGATGCTCCTGCAGATGAAGATCACAACAAACCTTTACACATTGAAGCCCTTATCCAAAAACACAAGGTCAAATGTATTTTGATAGACGATGGATCCGGACTTAATCTGTGTACATATAAGTTAATAAAATAATTGGGACATTCTGAGGACTTGGTAGACACATCAAGAAGGATCACCATAAACTCATATGATGATGCAGAGAGAGTTTCGAAGGGCATGATCACCTTACCTCTTCAAGTGGGCCCTATTACAATTGAAAACTCGTGCCAAGTACTAGATCTTGATCTCCCCTACAACATTCTCCTCAGCCAGCCATGGATTCATTCCTTCCAGGCCATCCCCTCCACCTATCACCAATGCCTCAAATTCCCCTTTAATGGAAGGGAGATCACTATCAAAGGTGATCCCCAACCTTTTCAATATTGTAAACTCCTAGAGGGAAAGTATCCATATCATTGCCCACTAAATAGACCCTCACCAACACCTCCACCTAACTCATCAAATGTTGCCTCCACTTCATCCCAACCAGATACTCAAATCAAGATCTTGGACAATGGCTGTGGAGAATACAAATTGAAGGATGTCTTCCTAATAGGCAACCTCCCCCTGTCTCCTAAGTCATTTGGCAAACCTAAAGAACTTAAAAAAGACCCAAAACCAATCAAGAAATGCCAAAATACCACCTTCCAACAGTGGGGCCCACTTGATGAGGAGAGCCTTGAAGCAGATGTCTCTTCATGGCTGTACCGAGAAGAAGATGGAGATCCAACAAAAATATCCAAAAAGATGTACCCAAAAGCATCACTCATAGTCAAAAAAATGGGTTACAAAGGACATGGCTTGGGACCAGAAGAGAAAGGAAGAAAAGCACCCATCACTCCTATCTCCTACAAATACAATAGAGGCTTGGGGTACACCCCAGTGCCCAAGATTACTATTGATGGTTCCCCTTCAAGTCCTTCTTCGGATGTCAAAAGCGCTAATGAAGAGGAGTTCCACGAAATGCCTTATGAATACAAAAATGATATCTTCTTTGACACTCACATCAATACCATTACCCCGTAACCCCTTCTACTTCACATGAATTACATCTTATCCATCCTGAACTCATAGACTGGGACCAACGAGACAAACCCATGTTAGACATTTGTGCTGATAACAATGCTCTCATTACCCTCCTGATAGTGCAAAATCTAGAAGATTGTAATAGAGTAGAGGGTATTCAACTTCATAAAAAGGGATACTTTGGTAGTCAGGTCAATGCCCTTAGTCGCAAAAAGGAAAATCAAAACAAAGAACATGATTCCTTATGTGAAAACCTCCCTGAGATGCCTTTGGATGAGCAAAAAATAAAAACAAAGGGCATATCCAAAAGTGAAAACCTGGAAAAGGCATTTGATGATGAGGGACTTGACCTCCCTACCACTGGTTACCTTCCACAAGATAGATCAAATTTGTTGATAGAGGAAATAGATAGTATCAACATGGACACCGAAACCATCCCACAAAATGTGCTCATTGCCAAGTCCCTCATAGAAAAGGAGAAACAAGATTTCATCGACTTCCTTATAGAGGTAAAAATCAATTTTGCATGGTCCTATGCTGATATGCCAAGATTGGATCCTGCCTTGGTAGTTCACAATCTTGTTGTCCACCTAGATGCAAAATCTATAAAACAAAAGCTATGCAAAATACACCTGCATATTGCTCTCGTGGTCAAGGCGGAACTCTAAAAGATGGTAGATGCAGAATTCATCAAACCCATAGACTACACTAAATGGGTCTCCAACATTGTACTTGTAGGCAAACCTGTCGGGGGCATCTGCATCTGCACAGATTTTCAAGATCTAAATAGAGCTTGTCCTAAAGATGATTTCCTGCTCCCCAACATAGACATGATTGTGGACCTTACAACAAGACATGAAATGCTATCGCTTATGGATGGGTTTTCTGGATATAACCAAATTAGGATAGCAGATGAGGATCAACATAAAACCGCATTCAGGACACCATGGGGTACTTTTGGTTACCGAGTCATGCCTTTTGACCTTAAAAATGATGGAGCTACATATCAATGTGCCATGACAACCATTTTTCATGACCTCTTGCACAAAATTATGGAGGACTATGTGGATGATTTGCTAGGCAAATCCAAGACAAGACAAGAACACATTCCCATTTTAAAACAAATCTTCAAAAGATTGGAAAAATACAAACTGTGCCTAAATCCCAAAAAGTGTGTGTTTGGCATCACATCGGGAAAACTACTAGGATTCATTGTTTCCCACAGAGGGATTGAGGTCGATCCTGCAAAGGTAAAAGCTATTATGGAAATGCCTCCACCAAAGACTCTCAGACAACTACTTAGTCTCCAAGGAAAACTCCAATCTATCAGACGTTTCATTTCACAGCTAGCAGACAAGTGCCATCCATTTACACACCTATTGCATAAAGACACAAGATTCAAATGGGATTGCTTATGTCAAAAGGCCTTTAAGAAACTAAAAGAATATCTAGCATCACCTCCAATTTTGATGCCACCTACTCCTAGAAAACCCCTCATTTTGTACATATGTGCTACTGCAATGACATTGGGGGCAATACTGACACAAACAGATGATCAAGGGAAGGAACACACAATTTACTATATCAGTCGAACACTGGTAGGATATGAACTCAATTATACCCCCATTGAAAGAGCATGTTTGGCATTGGTGTTTAGCACACATAAACTCCGACACTATATGCTAAACAACAAGACAAAACTAATTGCTAAAATTGATCCACTTAAATATCTCCTATCAAAAGTAGCTCTCACTGGCAGAACCACCAAATGGGTCATGCTCCTAAGTGATTTTGACATCGAATATGTGGACAGAAAGGTAATAAAGGGACAAGTCATTGCAGATCAGTTGGTAGAAGCTCCACTTCCAGGTGACCATCCCCTTCTCATAGAATTACCAGATGAGTTCATTATGACTGTTACCACATCCTCCACATAGCGATTGTACTTTGATGGGTTCTGCACCCAAAATGGATCGGGGGTAGGAATATTATTGGTTACACCTCAAGGAGATGGCATCCCCAAATCATACAAAATAGATAATGCATGTACCAATAACATAGCAGAATACGAGGCACTCATCACAGGTTTGCGTTTGGCTATCCACTGGAAAATAAAGGAGTTACAAGTTTATGGTGATTCTCAGCTCATTATAAAACAAGTAAATGATGAGTACTAGACAAAAGATGATAAACTCCTTCCTTACCATACCATGGTTGAATAGCTTAAACAATATTTCACAGCAATCACATTTAATCAAATCCCACGAACAAACAATAGGGTTGTAGATGCAATGGCCACCATTGGCTCCCTCCTTCAAATGTCAGCACACAGTTAGAAGTGTGAGTTCTTGGTCAAGCAATTGTTTATACCAACATATGACCTACTAGAGTCTGAAATGGTGTGTGTTCTCATTGGTCCTGAGTCCCCTTGGTACCAAGAAACCTTCACTTTCCTCAAAGGCAACACCATTCCGCCACATCTCACAGAAACCCAACAACAAACCTTCATCCGCTGATGTGCTCATTACACCATCCTCGGAGACACCCTATTCAAAAGGCATTTTGATGGTTCCCTCCTAAAGTGTTTAGATAAACAAGAGGCGGAATGGGCATTATGCAAAGTACACGAGGGTATCTGTGGGGCACACTCAAGTGGGCTCACATTGGCTAAAAATATTTTGAGAATAGGATACTACTAGCCTAAAATGGAGGTAGATGCATATAATTATGTGAAGAAATGCATCCCTTGCCAGCAACATGGTGACAAAATTCATGCATCGTCACAAGAATTGCAGCCATTGATAACACCATGGCCCTTCTCACAGTGGGGGCTCGATCTCATTGGGAAAATCCACCATTCATCTTCCAATGGACATAAATTCATTATCACTACCACCAAATACTTCACCAAGTGGGTAGAGGCTATCCCTCTTACTTTCACCACCAGCAAGAAAATATCCAAATTCATCCTGAACTACCTAATTTGTTGATATGGCATCCCAAAAGTTATCATCATAGATAATAGTAGACAATTTAAAAACCAGGATGTCAAAGAACTCTGCCAAAAATTCAACATCCAACACCACTTCTCCACTCCATATTACCCCCAAGGCAATGGCCAAGCTGAGGCTTCTAATAAAACCCTAATAAAAATCCTCAAAAAGACATTTAATGAAGCAGGCCGTGATTGGCACCTCCAATTCCATCATGCATTGTGGGCCTACCGCACCTCCATCCACACCCCCATAGGAACCACTCCTTATTCCCTAGTATTTGGTTTCGAAGCCATCCTTCCCCTTGAGATCGAGATCCCCTCTCTAAGGGTATCGTTGCAAAATATCTTACCAGATGAGGAATATAGAATTGCCCGCTTACAAGAGCTAGAATTATTAGATGAAAGGTGCCTCAAGGCCTTGAATCATCTCTGGGTATATCAAAACCATCTGGGCATGAGTTATCATAAGAAAGTTAGAACCCAAGAATTCCAAATTGGTGATCTTGTCCTCGTGGAGAATCAAAAAAATCTACAAGAAAGAGAAAAGAAAGGCAAGTTCGAGCCTAATTGGCTTGGACCATATGTAATCACAATAAAGTATGGATTAGGAGCTTATCAGTTGGCTACTTCTGAGGCGATCCTTTGGATGAACCAATGAATATCATGCACCTCAAAATATTTTATGCCTAATCCTCAGAAAGTCTTAAATTGTCAAAAAAAACCAAAAAAAAAAAAAATCAAGAAAAATACAAAAAAACTAAGAAAAAGATCCTGAAAAAAGCATCACTTTGGTGAAAACCTGGCAAACCGGTGCCATGTGACACAAAAAAACAAGAGGAAAAATCTACAAGAAAAAGAAAGAAAAATAATTCATCCACCAGTGAAAACCACTTTGTGGTGCTATGGACAAGTACCTTGGTGAAAACCTCCATGCAGGCACCAAGGTAAATAACTGGATCCACTGTCTATTAGGTCGACACTACAAATTACGTGCCATCCAATCCACCCATTCGCAACATTCCTTCTTTTCCACCTCCCAATAAAACATGCGTATAATGATGAGTCTTTTCCTGAGTCATGAACAAGGAGTATCCCATTAAACTGAGCTTTTATTCCTCTATGTGAGCTCCCAGAAGTCTTTAGAACAATCCCAAATCTACTAGTCACTCTCCAAAACCATAGAATCACTTGCCTAAAATCTACAAGAACATGTTTCCCTAGGGATGATTCCTTCCCTCGCCTGGCAACCTAATCCTCCATCTTAGTCCTACTCTTGGCAAGAGGTATCAGTTGGCCATATTTGACTTGTTAAATTTTGTTGGATTTTTTCATTTAGACTTGCATCTTTTGCCCTATGACTGCAACTATTTATGACTACCTGGTTTTTTTTCCATATCCAAGTATGTTACAATAGGTGCAGACTGGGGCATATTTTCATAGCAGGGCATGTTTTGGATCTCTCTTGTACAAACCGGCGACCTGGTATTAGTGTTCATCAACACTTACCTTCTCGTGTACAAGAGTTATCGGTGTGTTTGAGGGTCTCCTTGCACATACCCACAACTCTGTATCAATGTTTCTTAATACTTGCATAGCTGGTTGTAATGAATTCCCATTTATCTGAGAGTCAGTCCATGCCTTAGGTTTCTCGTGGCACCCTGATTTCTATAATCAGTGGTGCAAGACACTCAGGGCAATATCAAACTAGGTTGGCTCTCCACATTTGTTGTGCATAAAATCTCACCATCATTCCATCAAATCCTAAACTCAATAATCCCATGGAGTTCTCAATTTCCCCCACTTCCCATCTATTCCATATTCTTCTATCTAAGATCATTGTGTTATTATTGGCATATCCCTCCCCCCTTTTTTTTTCTTTCATTCACATCATATAGAGTGCATTTCTTAGATAACCATATTTTCCACAAAACATTTACCATATAAGATTGCATCACATAAATAAAAGATACACTCGTCCATATAGCATTACATTTAGACTACATCATAAATCACTCACACATGTGTATTCATACATAAAGCATGAAAAATCACTCATCCTGCATCCAAAAACTATGTCAGCAACACATCATAAACATACATATATAAGCATCCACTCTGCATCACAAAATAGGTCACCATAGAACATCCATGATTGCATCCATATATGACATCATAAGAAAAACAAAAATAATCCATCACAATAAATGCTACACATCATCTACCACCAATCAAATCATGTATATATATAAAGAGGTAAATGTGTCTGTCATGATACAATGATCACCCCGAAGGGTCATAATATAATACACAAGTAATGCAGGGAGCTAGCTCATCCCTCCTGTCTCACCACCCCCTCTGTTGTACACCCCCCCGCCACCCTCGTGAGGGCCCATTTTCCACCATGGTCTCCTATCTCCTATTCTTCCTTCCAAATCCTTCCCAACTACTTCATATTTCTTCCTCACTTATTTTCCTCCCTCTATTTTCGATAATTTTTCCTCTTTTCTTTCCGAAAAAAATTCTCGAGGGGGCATATACCTCCCATGCTTTACGCTGGGGATTCTTTTTCTTCTTCTATCTTCTACACATCACCAAATTTGTTGTTGCATAAAAGAGGGGCAAAATGTAGACACTTAAAAATAATTATTTTAATTATCTTTAATTCCTCACATAATTAATTAATTAATTATGTTAGTACAAATTCTCCTCAAATATTAATTAAATATAATTAATATTATCACTATAGTATTTGACTGATTTATTTAATAAATCAATCCCTTTCTTTATTCTTCTAAAAAATTAAATCATCACAAATCTTCCTCTTAGCTAATTCATCTCAATTAATTAGTTAACCTACATGATTCCTACAAATCATCTTCTTAATTCATCATTAACCTAATAAAGTCTTCTAGAAACTCCCTAAACTCACTTAACCTTATTCTTCTCATTTTTTATTCCCTCCACTCATTCTCTCTCCTAGTCAAATCCTCCTACAAACCCTATCTCACCTAACCTTTCCTCTAATCCCCCTCCTACTGAGTTTCTAGTGACTAATCATCATTACTAGTCACAAAGTCAACCCCTTGTCCCTTCCGTCCAACCACCAGCTTTTAATGCTCTTTTCCTAGGTGAATGTGAGATTTTCAAAATCTCACAATCCTCTAGGCATCTCATCTCCCAAGGAATTTTTAATTCCTTCTTATTCCTCTAAACTCCATGATCATCCATTTTTGGAGAATTTTTAATTTCTCCTCTCCATTCTTCAAGGAATGTCACATCCCTTGCTCCTCTCAAGGCACATTGGGATGTCTTCCCAATGCACCTTGCTCTTCTCAAGGTACCTTGGGAAGTCTTCCCAATGCACCTTGAGGAGTGTGGAGACAAGAAATGCCTTTAAGACATATCTCTTGGTCTCCACACCCTCTCTTGGACCTTGTGTGAGCTCACAAGCAATCTTAGCCCTTCATCTTGGATCCATCCCAACCATCCATTCTTCCTATTCTCTTCCTATAAATTGAGGACTTCATCCCTTCATTGATCATCTCCAAGTTCAGTAATCTTATGCTTCCCTTTTGAGCCTAGGAAATCATCTTAAGCAACCTTATCATGTCCAAATCATATCTCATCCACACTTAACCATTTTGTCCATATCATCCTCCTAAAATCCCTTTCATATTGTGCACGACATTGGAGAGCCATCCACATCAATCAAGAAAGAGGAGCACATCAAGTGAAGCATCATCCAAGGGCACCTTCACTTCATCAAGCTCCATCCAAAGGAGAAGGTATTGGTTTGTGAGGTATATGCATTTCATTCTTGTTTTGATAATTTCAAATTATGTCTTTGGATTTCATGTGATTATATGTTTGATTTGCATATTTGTTATCTAATCCACCTCACTAATATTTTATCCTCTTCAACATGAATAGATAAGCTATATCCGTGTCAATCCAAACAAAAACCTGACTAACATATTGTTCACCAGAACAATCATATGTATGTAACAAGCACTGTAGACCACAAAATACATCACCAGAGCTCTAAAAACTCCACACTACATCATAATATGTAGGTAAGCTTCATACATCTACATGGTCACTATACGAACTTAATATTATTGCACTATACAAGACATCATTCAGATCAAGAGTATTACTAAGTTATACATCCGAACTAACAAGTTTGACATCAATGACAACATAAACTCATATTTATAGTAATAAGATGAATGATGTTTGTGGGGATCCCTAATATTGTCAAGATCAAAGGTGGAAGGGGGAATATGAATGTAGCTAGGATGAATGAAGAATAATGGAGGATGTGATGGATAAGATAGTATGGATGAAACCTGCCCCCAAGTGTAGAGTGTAAGGGGAAAATGGATTACCCATGAAACCTATTTGTAAGGTTTTCATCATGGTACTTTGCCAATGTGCCACAAGAGGTTGTTTTCACCAATGGAGTGATTATTCTATTTACTTTTCTTTTCTTTTTTTCACTTTTTTGAAGATATTATATGCATGATAGGAGATGAAGGAAGGACTCAAGAATCATTTTCTTTGGATAGTAACCTTAAAATATGTGCTACAATGGGTCATGAATATTGAAGGTCTGTTGAAATATTCTAGTAGGGTGATAGTAAAGGTAGATGAAGTGTATGTTATGGAATGGGTAAGGAGTTATGCAAAATATTGGATAGGAGGGATGGAAGGATAGCGTTGAATAATGGATAGGGTGTTGGAAGATTTGTGTAGGGGTGAATGAAAATGATGGAAAGATCAGATTTAGCACACATGTTGAGGGGTGGTGGAGTCATGAAGGAAAAATAGACTAAGGGTCTAAATGATGTACAAGGTCAATATGAAGTCAAATTTGCATGATATGAGTATAATTAGGTCCTCATTAGGCCTAGGGGTGAAAACACTAAGCTCAAAACCCTAATGCAGTCAAAATTTTAAAGAGAGTACAACTTAGGACACTACACTATGCATATCTATCACCATTTTCACTTTGCACATCATTTTGCCCCTCAAATTTGGTCTCTAATTGGGTAGGACCAAGGCATGGTGGCCTTGTCCCCTTACAACCAAAGCGCCCAATGCCTTGGTCCTCCCAATTAGGATCCAAATTTGGGCCCCCTAATGGTCAAGTGATTTGAGCAAGAATTCTAGCTTTGTGTCGGCTCATGTCAAAAAATTAAGTTATTTTTCAATGATCAAGTATAAAAGGAGGTCTACCCCTCTCATTTGATCATCCAAACTCATGAAATACAATTCAACATCAAGAAATCAAGCAATCAGTCTTCTTTCTAGCATTAAAGAAGAGATAAAGTCAAGATTCAAGCATTGGAGTTGACATTCATGTTCTATGTTATTGAAGGCTTCATGAAACCCAAATTCCATGTGGAGACAAACAAAACTTCACAAGGAGATAGAATATTTGTGTTTCACTCATTATTCAACATCTCCCTCAAAATGAGAACATTTCCTTTACTACAACTAAATCAGATTTCATTTTTATTTCATGGTTAATTCCAAAACCAAGGTTTGGCTTAGGCAAACCCCTATTCCCAACCTATTTCCCCTCCTTTCTATGTGTTGGAAGAAGGTACAAAGCTGCAATCTTCAGGATAAGCTTTATTTACAAATATGAATCGATCCCCCATTGGAGTGCAAAAGGTGTGGAGAACCAGAGTGACTGTCACACTAGTCCTAACAAATCAAGAGCTCCTTCTGGGAATAGATATGAATCCTCTTACAATCCTCAGATCCAAGATTGTGGATTAATCTAACGATTGTAGCTCACTGTTTATGCATTTTTACATCAATTTCCACCACATTTAAGCTAATTTCAACTTTTTCATAATTCAACTCAAAAGAGGGCAATTCAATCCATCCCCCTAGTAAATCCAATAGAGTTCTTAGCCCTTATCCTTGCTAGTTTGTGGTTAGATCCATTGGTTTTACCTCCCTCTTTTAATGTAATGGTCCTTAAGCAAAAATTAGCAGTTTTTCATACATCTAATTGTGGAAACCCTAATTTTACACCACTACATTTTGGTGGATGCCTTACACATGCAATTATAATTTTTATTCTCAGATCTAATTGTTTATGCAAATTCAAATTCAAATTTACATTTGCAAATTTAATTTTTCATTGAATTTTAAAAATTTAGAGGTTGAATTCGCAAAAACCCTAATTTTTAATTCTAAAATTGATCTTGTGGGTTATCTAAATTGGATTTATCATTTCAGATCTAACTATTCATTTAATTTAAAATTCAATTTTTCCCTCCTAGATCTCATTTTCAAATTACATTACATACATTTAGTGGTTGAACTTACAAAAACCCTAATTTATAATTCTAAAATTTGTCATTCTTGTTGAAAACCAATAACACTGAGAAGGGGGGGGGGTGAATCAGTGTTATACCGGAATAAAAGATTGTAGCCTTAACAAAACATACATACACCAATCGGTATACCAGTATAAACAAAATTAAAAGAAGTAATGTAACCAATAAGAACAATACATAAATAAGAACCATAACACGCAAATTTATATGTGGAAAACCTCAATGAGGAAAAACCATGGTGGGATTTGTGACCCACAATATCAATTCACTAGCCATATGAAGAGATATTATAATATATGATGGGCCTACACTTGCAGGAGGTTTACAACCTAGAGCACACTGCTCATCACAAAAGGAGTTTCACTAACTTCATAACAATCCAGACAACAATCTGGAGAATAGTGAACTGCTTAGTATAGCATCTCCTATGCCAGAATACAGTTCCAGTTTAAGCTCTGTCTGTTCCGGTTAAAACCTAAAACCTTAGTACCAAAATAACCCTTACAATGAATTCCTCACATACATAGTCTCTTTGATATATTTCACATTGCATTACATCCATTCATTTTTCTATCTATGCATATCAAAAGTGATCTAATCAATCGCCCCTATATACCCTATACAAAATTTATGCCTTATGTCGACTTGCAAGGATATATACAATTACATAATATATGTTGGTCTTATAACATAAATGAATAAGCATTAAACAATTTGTTGATGCCCAATCCAAGATGTGTCAGCCTCTAATACCAATATCTTTTACCATACCATGTCGTCTAGCATTGCCAGTGACCAAAAAGAGATCTTCTATCCTATCAGTGTCAGTGTTGGTGTAGAGTCTATGAAGTGTCTGTCGGTACACTATATGAAGCTTGAACCCAAAAATATGTTGACATCAATGACAACATAATGAACCCTAACCAGTAGAGTGTCAATTTCCAACAATCTCCCCCTTTGGCATTGATGGCAACACTCATGTGAAAAAAGGTCATGGTTTCAACTGTCGGTTTCATCCTACCCTGCTCCCCCTGAGATGAATATGCAAAGTGATCCAATACTCAAAAATTCCAAAAACTGTAACTCCCTCTAATGTATGCAACCCTTCATTCTTTTTCACATATATACTACTCCCCCTTTGACATCAATGCCCAAAAAAATGTCAAAGAATGATAATTGTTCACTGAATATCTCCCCCCAAAAAAGGAGCTTGACCAATTTCAAGATTTTCGGGTAATCTTTCTCTAATAACTCCACATAAGTATCCCAACCTGTTTTGAGTGTGTCGGAGATAGATACAAGTCCACTCAGTAAATATGCAAGTGATTCTTTCTCATTAACTTCTGTCGATTTAATTTTACTAGATTCTCCCATGAGTTCATTCATATACATCCCCTTGATCTTCAAAGTTCCTAAGTCCTCTATATGACAATGTATATAAGCCCTAACATCTTCTACATATACCACTCCCTCCAGGACATGAGAAAATGCTCCAACCAAATCTTCCTTGGTAGCCACATGTGGATACGATTTGAAAATTGGCTTGGGGCGGTCCTTAATTTCTACTATGGTTGGATTTGCAAAAAAAATAGGAGTAGAAGATGATCCCGATTCTATGATTCAAGAGATATACCTTTAGAACGCTACAAGTGAAAACCTCTTATCAAATCCTTCCAGATGCCGGTGTGATCGTTCAAGATGAAATCTGATCACCTCTGAATAGTTTCTAATTGCACTAAGTCACTCTGAATTTCTTTGAAATTGCTCTGTATACTAGGTGATTAATAATGAAGTGTAATCGACCTTTTATCCATCCATAAAACCCTAATTTTTTGTTGATATAAATGGCTACCAGTGAATGATACCCGATCTCACTCTAAATATATCAATGTCGGATAATCCTTTCCAATATCTAGAACATGTTCCAAAATCTCCTCCAGGGGCATATGCATCATCTTTCATGAAATTTTCCTACCCCTAAGGCATCTACCTTAGTTACCGGATGAGCTCACTGTCAGTGCAGGAGCAGCCTCTTTTGTTGAACAAGTAACCAGGACATTCCCATCTGATGATTTCTCTTCAGTCTTTCTAACCCATCTCTGAGTATGATCTTTCCAGATTTCATTAACCTTCTCTTTGCCTTTATCATTTGATCCTCCATTTCCAACTGGTGGATTTTTACTTCTACAGAACTTAGCAATATGTCCAACTTCATTGCATGCATACCATGTAACATTGTTCTTTTGAATTGCCTTACTAAAATCAGTGAAATTTCTTGACCTGCACTGATTAGCCATATGTCCAAATTTTCCACAAGCATAGCATTCTACATTCATTCTACAATCTTCTATCTTATGACCAATTTTATTGCATTAAGAACATTTACCGAAAGCAGAATCAGGAAACTGATTTGCTTTGTTTCTACATTGCCTAGCCATGTGACCAAATCTATTGCAAACGAAACATCTACCATTGAATTGCCTTACCAGTGTCTTATGGTTTTGATCTTCATTATCAGTATCAGAACTCTGTTCTTGCTCAAATTCAAGTCCACTGGAATCTCCAATCTGCCTCTGTCTCTTCAATAACTCATCAAGATGTGCTGAGTTGAGCTTGAATTTTTCTTTGTACTCACTTGCAGTAGTTAAATCATCTCTTAGTACTGTCATTTGTCTCCAAGCTCTTGCTCATTGCTCCGAGATTGTACCAAATTAGACCTTAATATCTCATTTTCATGAGTCAACCTACCACATTCTTCAAATTTGTTTTTTCAGGGATATAGCAAGATTTTATTCCTTTTTCTTTCTGTCCTCAATATCCTTGGATAACCTCATAGTCATAGTTTGCATTTCATTTTTTATAACCATGTTCCCCTGACTCAATTTTTGACATTGTTCCTTAAGTGCATCTTCCTCATCTTGATTTTGCAAAAGTTCCTTCCTCCTAGCTTCAACAAATGAAAAGAATAAATTCTTTAGCAGAATTCAACTCATCTTGTAGCTTTAAATTCTTCAATCTTTCAGCATCATAATCTTCAAGTGCCATCTCAAGTTGTTTCTCCAAAGCCATATTCAATGATTCCAATTTCTGGATCTTCCTCAAGTTGTTAAACTTCCTCCAAGGCACAAGGCTCTAATACCAATTGTTTAAAACCAATAACACTGAGAGGGGGGGTGAATCAATCTTATACCGAAATAAAACATTTTAGCCTTAACAAAACATACATACACCAACCGATATACCGGTATAAACAGAATTAAAAGAAGTAATGCAACCAATAAGCCAAACACATAAATAAGAACCATAACACACATATTTATGTGTGGAAAACCTAAATGAGGAAAAACCACAGTGGGATTTGTGACCCCCAATATCAATTCATTGGCCATATGAAGAGATATTACAATATATGACGGGCCTACACTTGTAGGAAGGCTTATAGCCTAGAGCACACTGCTCATCACAAAAGGAGTCTCACTGACTACATAATAATCCAAACAAGAATCCGAAGAATAGTGAACTGCTTAGTATAACATCTCCTATTCTAGAATACAATTCTGGTTTAAGCTCTGTTTGTTCCGGTTAAAACCTAAAACCTCAATACCAGAATAACCCTTACAATGAATTCCTCGCATACATAGTCTCTCTGATATATTTTTCATTACATTACATCAATAACCTTATACATCCATTCATATTTCTTTCTATGCATATCAAAAGTGATCTAATCAATCTCCCCTATATACCCTATACAAAATTTATGCCTTATGTCGGCTTGCAAGGATATATACAATTACATAATATATGTTGGCCTTATAACATAAATGAATAAGCATTAAACAAGTTGCCGATGCCCAATCCAAGATGTTTTAGCCTCCAATACCGATATCTTTTACCATATCATGTCGGTCTACATTGCCGGTGACCAAAAAGAGATCTTCTATCCTATCGGTGTCGGCGTAGAGTCTGTGAAGTGCCTGTCAGTACACCAATGAAGCCTGAACCCAAAAATATGTTGCCATCATTAACAAAATAATGAAACCTAACCAGTAGAGTGTCAATTGACAACAATTCTTTGATCTACATAAATTTATATTTCAAATTCACAAATCAAAATTCTTAATTAATTGGTTAATCAATCATTTTCACAAAGTTTTGTATTGTTTAATCATAATTTTTGAATTCAAATTCAATTTTCCCTCATTTGTGCATGAATTTTACTACCATTATTCCCACCTATACTATTCCTATGAGAAGATGTAGAATTAAGGCTTCCCAAGGTTCAATTACTAAGGATATGGAGCCTAATTTGGATAACTTGTTTTGTGAGAATGTGGGTGGTTCTATTCCAGCAATAGATGTTATTTATCCTCATTCTTTACATATTCTCATGATGAGGGTGAATCACTAACTAGGGTTTCCATTGAACAATTGGAGAAGATTGACAATGAATTTGAAAATCTTCAACAATGAATGAGTCAACAATAACCAAAAAGTGAGGCTATCCCATTGATTGAAGGATTAAAAAGAATGGTTCAAAGTGATAAATTTGGCAATGATTTGTTGCATGGTCTTGCTCATATTGTTGACACTAATATCACGCATTTCAAAATTTGTGTTGAAGTCCTTGTTACACTCAACCTCCTAGCCAAGTTAATCATTCTATTCCTATGACTACCTCTATCACTAATGTTCCTACTTTTACATCCAACATCATGGAAACTTACACACAAAATGTTATTCCTACACAAGTTAGTCAAGGGGGCAACATTAATCAAAACTCTTTCATCCCTCCTTCTGTGAGTCTTCCATTTGTTACCCAATCATCTCCCATACCTACCTATCATAGTGTTCCACCTCCTTATTCTCAACCTCTTCCTTCATTCAACAATGTTACTCCCCCATCCTAATCCAACATGTCTGATTTCAACCCATCCACAAAGGCAACCATTAATAGTTTAGCTCAAACCATGTCATCCTTTCAACAACAAATAGCTTCCATGAGCCAACCAAGTTTTATGTGCCCACATTTTATGTAGAAAGCCCATTATCTAATGATATTATTTGTGTTATCCCTCCTAAATATGTGGAATTCCCTCAATTAGAGCTTTATAATGGAAAAAGGTGATCTTGTGACTCATGTGAAAACATTTCAAAATTTGTGTAGTGATTTTTCTTATGATCAAAGACTTTTGGCTAAATTGTTTACTAGAACATTTAAAGATAAAGAATTTCAATGGTATTGTTATTTTCCTCCTTGTTCAATTACATCATTTCAAAAATTGGCTAATGCTTTCATTCAACAATTTCACAATAATATTGGTCTTAAGATTACTTTGACTGATTTGATGCATTATAAGCAAAGCGTTAAAGAAAAAGTGACTGATTTTATTGGTAGATATAAGAATTTATATTCTCAAATTTCTTATCCTATGTTTGATCAAGAAGTTTAAATAATTTTCATTTCTAATTTGAAACAAGAAATTAAGGATAAGATTCTCTTTTTTGAGTGTACTTCATGTAGCGTCATAAAATTGCAACACTTGCAATTTCAACTGCATTTGGGTCTTCATGATGGCGGCGCAATGTTGAACCTGAATGGAGACCCCAAAACCTGTTTACGACATCAAAAACTGCATCTTTCTGCACCTTGGCCAGATCCTCCTTGCATCCTTGCTATCCCGGGAGGTGGGACCATGGCGCCCAGTGCCCTAGTCCTTCAGGACCATGGCACCTAGCGCCCTGGTCCCTTAGGACCATGGCACCCAGCGCCCTGGTCCCTGGCCCTATTTTGGGCCCGGTCTCTTGTTGGGCATCGGATCTTCAAGTTTGCAATTTGGAAAATAATGCTCCTAGGTCGGCCTAAGGTCGGAAAAATTAGTCTCCTAACCCTAATTGACAAGTATATAAACTACATTTCCCCTCCCAGAAAAGGGGAGGAAAGATATGTGTGCAAGAGGCGGAAGCGATATTCAAACATTCAAACATTCAAGCATTCAAGCATTCCTTCAAGCAATTGAGCATTCTAGGTCTCCATTCAAGGCTAGGTGTTGCGTTCAAGACAAGGATTCAACCATTGAAGAGGAGATCACCTACAACCTACAACCTACAACATACAACATCATTACACCTTCGCATGTAAGAATACAAACATTCTTACAACAAGGTATCAATACTTGATTACATTACAAACATTTACATTTATAGCATTCTCATTTCTTGGTTAATTCCAAAAACTGGGGTTTGACCTGAAGGCAAATCCCTAATCCCTAACCCCCCAATTGTCCTCTCTTTTTTGTGTGTAGGTTGCAGGTACACGGCTGTAATTGAAGATCTGGAATCCTTGTGCAGAGATGAACAGATCCCCCTTCGTTTCGCAGATTTTTCGGAGGACTGTGTGCACTTCGGGTGCCATCGTCCTGTCAACTTTCACTCAAACTTGCAGGATAGCATTGTCTCGACATTTTACTGCTAATTTTAGGTCCATAGCTTCATCCCGTGTCCCTATCTCCATCTACAAGTGAATCTTTCTTACTTTTACATACACTCCTAGTTCAATCCTTCTATCTACATTCTTTACAAAAGAGGGCATCCTTGCTGTTTCAACCCTTGAAACTCATTTAGAATTCAATCTTGCATTGTGTGGGATTGGATCTTGTGAGTTTCAACCCCTCTTTTGAATGTAAAGTCTCTCCTAAGTGAAAACCGTCAATCCTAGTGACCTCCTTTCTCTCTCCTTGGAGTGGGGGAACACCTAGGGTTCGATTTTCTGCTTTACATTTTGGTGAACCCGACGTAAATATCCTAATTCTGATTATTCATGGTTAGATCTGAAAATTTTTTCTTCCTTAATTACATTTCCATGTTTGATCTTTTGCAAATTTTAGAGGTTAATTGCATAAAAACCCTAAATTTTCTTTTTAGTAATTGAGCTTGTGAAATGTTTAATTATTAATGCTTGTTTCAGATCTACCCTTCTATTGCAAATTGTCAAATCATATTTGTGCTTTAATTCTAAAAATTAAGTGGTTAAGTTTCAAAACCCTAATTTTTAAAACCCTCTTGATTCAACCTTTGATCGATGATTTCACTGATCAAAACACCTCCAAATCGGCTATAACTTTGGATTCCGCAACAAAATCATAATATCTCTCATCCCTGAAAATTTTGAAAAAAGTTGCGAGGACCGTGTGCACTCCGAGCGACATCGTCCTCGACATTTTTTTTGAAATTTCGGGAGCTAGATCTTACTGTATTTTTCTGCTAGAATCTAGAATCTTGGCTGATTTCATCAATTCTAACACTTTCAAAATTAAACTCAAAGTTGGTCTAGTGATTGCTTGGATTAAGGATTATAATCATTCAAAAATTGTTGAAATTAAAATTTTGTGTTAAAATTGTGTTTCTTACAGTCCTAAATCTGAAAAGTGTGTTGGCATTCATTCGAAGTTTCAGTGCTTTATTCAAATTTTTGCAGTTTGTAACTTTTGAAATTAAGTGTTTAATTGCAACCACCTTGATTTCCACTTTCAAAATTGAATTTTGCATGAAATTGAGTCAACTTTTAAATTTCAAAGCTTGCATTGCTTTTAAGATTCCCTCTAAAATCATAAAATCCAAAATTTCAATTTCCCTCTCTTTTTCAAAATTCAAATTGGATTATCATTATCTCATTGTTCAATTTTGCCAACTTTATTTTCAAAATTCAAAATCTTCTCTCTCTCTCTAGTGCATGAGTTTTACAACAATAAGCCCTACTTACACTATTCCCATTAAATGAAGCCTTAGAATTAAGTCTTTCCAAGGTTTAATTACCGAGGAGATGGAACCTAATTTGAATGGCCTTTTTAACGAGGACATGGGTAATTCCTCTAATCCTCTTAATGATGAAGAAGCTCTCCATGAGGTTTCTGTAGAACAACTTTTGAAATTGGCTAACCAATTTGACGATTTTTAGCAATGGATGTCTCAAGAATACCCCGATAGTCAAGCTCTTTCATTAATTGAGGGTCTAAAACGTATGGTTCAAAGTGATAAGAATGGAATTGATATTTTGCGTAGTATTGCACACATTGTGGATTCGAATGTGATGCCTATAAAGAGTTGTGCCAAAACTTTAGGTTATACACAACCTCCTACTCAAGTCAATCATTCTACCCCTTTGACAACTTCTATTGCTAGTATACTTACTTTTACATCAAACATAATGACTACTTCAATACAAAACATTCCACCTATGATCACCAGTCATGGGGGCAATCCTTCTTCTTCAATCAACCCTCTTCCTTCATTCAATCCAACTTCTTCATTCATTCCTTCAATGACTATCCCTATTACATCTCCACAAATGAACATGACGCAAGGGGGCAATTCATTTAACCATTCCATTCCTCCTTTTAGTGTTCCTTCTTTCCAATCATCTCCTATGACTAACTATCATAGTGTCCCGCCACCTTACTCTCAATCAATACCTTCTTTCAATAACATAATACCTCCATCACAATCTAACATGTCTAATATGAACTCTTTGACTGAAGCAACCATTAACAATCTTGCACAAACTATCTCTTCTTTACAGCAAGAAATTGCCTCTATGAATCAATCTAAGTTTAGTGTGCCCACATTTGATGTTGCGAGCCCACTTTCTCTTGACATTGTTCGAGCTATCCCCCCTAAGCATGTTGAAATCCCGCAGTTGGAGCTTTATAATGGTAAAGGTGATCCTCTAACACATGTTAAGACCTTTCAAACAATATGTACCAATTTTGCTCATGACCAAAGGTTGCTTGCAAAACTGTTTACTAGAACATTAAGAGATAAGGCTCTACAATGGTATTGCTCATTGCCTTCCTATTCTATTACTTCTTTCCAACAACTTGCAAATGCTTTTATTCAATAATTTCAAAACAATATAAGTCCTAAAGTTACTTTGATTGATTTAATGCATTGTAAACAAGGTGTTGAAGAAAAAGTGACTGATTTCATTGGTAGATATAAGCATTTATGTGCTCAAATTTCTTTTCCAGTACCTAACAATGATATTCAAAGAGTTTTTATTTCTAATTTACAAAAAGATATTAGAGAAAAACTTCTGTTTTCTGAGTTTACTTCTTTCCAACAGTTGTGCGCAACTCTTCACAATTATCAACTGACTGTGAGTCAAATGGAACAAGCAAATCCTATGCCTTTGAGTGATAAGGGTGATAGTAGTCAACAACCATTTGGGAAGTTTAAACCGAACAGAGAGTTCATTAAGTTCAATGAAAACATCACCAACAACAATGTGAATGCAGCATCAGGTGTGAATGATAAAGGCAACACATCTATAGCTCCTCCTAACCAAAATCTTAAGATTTTTACTGATCCATTACCTTCTCATACCTCTAATGTGATTGAGACTAATGATTCCTCTTTCTCACCTGATAGTCTTGTGTCTATGACTCCAAATGTAATTAACTTTGTAGAGCAATAGAAAATCCCTAAAGAACCTTCCATCACATTTGATTCCAGTGAAACTATCAAGGCACCTGATGGTCCTTTATATATAGTTGCAAAAGTCAAGAATACACCTTGCCGTGGAGTGCTTATTGATCCTTCTTGTATGGTTAATGTCATTACTGAAGAATTTCTTTTTACTTTGCAATTGAATCAGGTGATCTATGACAAAACAAATGTGGTTGTGAAGTTATTTGATGCATTTTCTTCTCCTGCAATTGGTTCTATTACATTACCTATTGAGGTTCATAACAAATCCCTTGATGTGAGCTTTGCTATTATTCCATCATCCGAACAATTTCGTGTGAAGCTAGGCTATCCTTGGCTATCTTCCATGAAAGCTATTGCTTCTCCTATTCACAAGTGTTTGAAATTTCCCCATAATGGTGAAGTTGTTACTATCAATCATAGTCTCTTTAAACCAGCTGAAAGAACTTCTAGTGTTCCTATTGATTATTTTTGGCCTAAACAATTTCAATCTCTTCCACCACGAAGTGATCATCTTTTCAAATCTTATCAAAAGTGGAAAAAAGATATGATCCTATCTCTAAGTAAACCTAGAACACCCAAACTTGATATTCCTATCATTCTTGAGAAGGAAGTTCTTCCTTTGAAAGATAAAACTAATGTCTTTCCTCAAGAAGATTCCCAACCCATCCCTATGGATGTGACTATGTCTATGACTAATAAACTTTCTAAAGGTAGACCTATACGTCCTCGTCATGATGGACTTGGTCTCCTTCCTAAACTAGATATTCCTCCTTTATATGGAGCAGTTCCTCCTCCTTCCTCTTATAGAGAGAAGAGACCTTCCTCTTCTCCTATTGTCCAACCTAAGAGACCACAACCTAAACACCCAAGTGATAAGGATGAGAACATTCCTCCTCCTCAATCTTCTCAACTTTCTACTAAGACTAGATGAAATCGTTCTGCACGTGAACGCCGACGAAAGCGTCATCTTAGAGCTCGTGCAGCTATTTCCCAAACTTTGCAATCCCTAAAAACACCTTCAGCTAGTATTATTCCATTTTCTCCTCAGCCAAAAATTGAGCCAAAATCTCCTAAACATAAGATGCATGATGGTTTTGATCCTATGCGAGTTAAAGATCCTATTTTTATAAATCTTGATGATGATATAGATGAAAATGTTATTCACGATGGAAATGTTACTCCTCTTTCTTTTGATAGTGAATATGAATATGTTGATATTGATAACCATTTATCTAACGAATTTTCTAAAGCACTTATCCTAGCTCCTAGACAAGAACAACATGGCTTGGAACATGAACATAGCCCTTGTTTGGATCTTGTGATCGCTCCATCTGCTATGTTGGATGTTCCTCCTCTAGCATATTCCTTGGCTTCCTAAAATATTGATCAGCAAGATCGAGGGGTGGATGATGTGCTAGACTAGTTCATTAGCATAGCAGACTCTCTCCTCCTCTCTTGATCTCTTTTGTTACTTCTTCTATGTGTTATTTTCATTCTTCTATTTGTTGTCCTTAGTTTTGTCTACTTGAGGATGATGCAAAGCATTGAGATCTCTTTTGATCTCTCTCATGTTGACTCAAAAGACACATGTGTTCCCTCCTTCTAGGTGACCTTCCTTGATTGGGGAATGAAGAACAATTATGCATACATACATATGATATACATGAATTATCATATAGCATATTGACCCCAAGGAAAGCGAAGTCACCTCGTGCTTTGTGTTTTGTGTCTATTATCTTTGGGTTTATCTCACACTTGGGGGCTAAATCTTTGTGATAACATGCTCCTTTCCCTTCTTATTTCTTATGTGTATCACTACCTTAAAGCAATCACCCCCGATGAGGCATGTGCGATCGCTTTAACGTAGGGGGCATACACTCCGTTCATATCTCTTCAAGATACTTGAAAATTTCTTGGCGAACTTAGCTTTGCCTTGAAAATTTTTGGTATTTTTCTTGCATGACTCATAGTGAGGGAACCTTACTACTGACAGTCATGGTTCTCCCTCGTGATCTTCCCTTTTACTTTGTCAATCAAAGTCGTAAGATCCTTAGTCCACTGGGGGCTTGATGTATCTTGCCTCCTTGACGTGGTGAAAGTCTTTCAATGTTGTTTCCTTGTACTTTACCGGAAGTATGGGCATACGCTTATACTCCCGCTAAAGTGGGGGCTAAATGTAGTGTCGTAAAATTGTGACACTTGCAATTCGACTGCATTTGGGTCTTCACGATGGCGGCGCAACATTGAACCTGAATGGAGACCCTGAAACCTATTTACGACATCAAAAACTACATCTTTCTGCTCCTTGGCCTGATCCTCCTTGCATCCTTGTTGTCTCGGGAGGTGGGACCATGGCATCTAGCACCCTGGTCCTTCAGGACCATGGCGCCTAGCGCCCTGGTCCCTGGCCCTATTTTGGGCCCGGTCTCTTGTTGGGCATTGGGTCTTCAAGTTTGCAATTTGGAAAATAATGCTCCTAGGTTGGCCTAAGGTCAGAAAAATCAGTCTCCTAACCCTAATTGACAAGTATATAAACTACATTTCCCCTCCTAGAAAAGGGGAGGAAAGATATGTGTGCAAGAGGTGGAAGTGATATTCAAACATTCAAACATTCAAGCATTCAAGCATTCCTTCAAGCAATTGAGCATTCTAGGTCTCCATTCAAGGCTAGGTGTTGCGTTCAAGACAAGGATTCAACCATTGAAGAGGAGATCACCTACAACCTACAACCTACAACCTACAACATACAACCTCATTACACCTTCGCATGTAAGAATACAAACATTCTTACAACAAGGTATCAATACTTGATTACATTACAAACATTTACATTTACAACATTCTCATTTCTTGGTTAATTCCAAAAATCGGGGTTTGACCTGAAGGCAAACCCCTAATCCCTAACCCCCCAATTGTCCTCTCTTTTCTATGTGTAGGTTGTAGGTACGCGACTGTAATTGAAGATTTGGAATCCTTGTGCAGAGACGAACAGATCCCCCTTCGTTTCACAGATTTTTCGGAGGACCGTGTGCACTCCGGACGCCATCGTCCCGTCAACGTTCGCTCAAACTTGCAGGATAGCATCATCTCAACATTTTACTGCTAATTTTAGGTCCATAGCTTCATCCCATGTCCCTATCTCCATCTACAAGCGAATCTTTCTTACTTTTACATACACTCCTAGTTCTATCCTTCTATCTACATTCTTTACAAAAGAGGGTATCCTTGTTGTTTCAACCCTTGAAACTCATTTAGAATTCAATCTTGCATTGTGTGGGATTGGATCTTGTGAGTTTCAACCCCTCTTTTGAATGTAAAGTCTCTCCTAAGTGAAAACCGTCAATCCTAGTGACCTCCTTTCTCTCTCCTTGGAGTGGGGGAACACCTAGGGTTTGATTTTTTGCTTTACACTTCCTTTACATAGTTTTGTGTAGTACTTCATAACTATCAACTTCAAGTGAGTCAATCTGAACAATCTCCTTCAATAGATCTAGTTGATAAGAATGAAATTACTCAAAAAACTTTTGTGAAGTTTAAACCAAACAAAGGATTCGTCAAGTTCAATGACAACAATAATACCCAGGTAGCACCTACAACAATAGGTGTGCCTCCTTTATCCAAGTATTTTAGAAAGGAATTTACTCCTCTTTCTGAATCTTTGCATAGCATTATGACATAATTGTTTCAAAAAATGTGTTGAAACATCCTGCCATCAAACCAATTGACACAACCAAATGTTTGCCACCTTATTATGAAAGCCTTTTGCCAATATCGCTGTCAACTTGGTCATGACACTAAAAAGTGTTATTCCCTAAGGAGTAAGATTCAAGACCTTATTGATAACAATACCATATCTATAGTTGGCATGAATGACAAAGGAAACAAATCTGTAGCTCCTAATCAAAATCTCCAAATATTTGCCAATCCTTTTCCTTCTCATTCTACTAATGTGATCAAATCTGGAAATCTTGCCTTTCTCCTAATGATCTTGTCCTTGAGTCTAATAATGTGGGGAATCTTATTGATAAACCTACACCTCCTAAAGACCTATGTATCACCATCCATCCCAATGAGACTATTGAAGCACCTGATGTCCCACTATATATCACTACAAGGATCAAAGACATGCTCTCATGAGGTGTACTCATTGATCCCGTGTGCATGATGAATGTGATAACTGCAAAATATATTTATACCTTACAATTGCATCAAGTAACATATGATAAATTGGATGTGGTTATTAAGATTTATGATGGTCTCTCTTGTCTCAATATTAGCTCTATTACTCTTCCCATTGAGGTTGGTTCTAAATCCTTAGATGTCAATTTTTCTATCATTACTACATTGGATCAATTTTGTGTGAAGTCAGGACATCCTTTTCTCTCTTCCACGAAAGAAATCCCTTCTACCATTCACAAGTGTTTGAAATTACCTCTTAATGAAAAAATCATAAAAATGAATCATAGCATGTACTGACCCATGCTGAGGCGTGGAGATGTTAATCTTGATTACTTTTGGTGTAAACAATTTGAACCTCTTAAGCCTTGAACTAATGCTCTTTTTCAATCTTATCAAAGGTGGAATAATGAGATGATCTTATCGTTAAGTAGGCCTAGAGATCCTAATCCCATTCCTCTTATTCATGATATACCTATTCCTCCTCCTCATGATGGACTTGGTATTATTTATACACCATCTACTCCTCCTTTATATGCTACATTTCTGCCTCCTACATCTTATAAAGGAAGCACCTAGAATCTCCCATCTTTCAACCTAAAAAACTTTCTCCTATGCATCCTTCTTTAAAGGAAGAGAAAAATGCTATGCTTATTGATCCTAAACCTTAACAACCTTTAGCTAAAACTAAAAGAAATAGTTGTGTTAGAGAAACAAATGAAGATGTTGTGCTAGGGCTCGTGAAAATGGATAACTTTAAGAAAGCACCCACTGGGTAAAAGTGTAAAACCCTGGCGAATTAGGCGCTATTTTGGGGGGCAAATTTTCATATTGATGGTGAAATTTTTTTTCCAAGTAGCAAAAAAAACTAATTTGTATTGGCAATTTTTTTCTAGGGTACAAAAATTCCATAAAATTCTAGCGAATAATACCTTGTTCTATGGAGAAAATATATATTGTAGGAAGCAAATATTTTTCGTTTAAAGGAACAAATATATAAGTGTATGGGTGAAAAATTTTACTCCGAAGGAAAAATTATTTAAGTGTATTGGCGATTTTTATCCACCATTTGAAAATTATTTAATTTGTTTGGCTAATGTTTCGTTATTTATGGAGAAAAACATATTTTATTGGCAATTTCATGAATTCATTGCCATTAATAGACAAGGAACATCACATCACATCACATTGAGTCCGGACTCTATACGATGTATCGATAAGCATGACCTCATTGACACATCACACGTACATAAAATCCATCAATGATTTTAAACCATTTGATGATCGTAGATCAATGAATGAAGTTTTATTTTGGCCCAAATTTCTAAAGAAAGCGTAGTTCTCCAGAAAGTGCCTGGAATGGAATTGGATTCAATAGACACGTATCAAATGTCACAGTCGATATTGTTGGTCATTTAATATATGTCTTGTCACTAACTGCAATCCACTCTACCTGCATGACTTTGGCACAACTTCCAATATGGTATTTGGTACTAGTTTAAAGTTGTTTCCAATTTCACACACCAGTGCAATTATGGGAAAGATTTGCAGAGATATACAAAAGATTTAAAAAAATTTAAAGGAATTAATACAGTTAGTGAAGGAATTATTTAAATCAAGAGCTTCATCTATTTATAGATGATCTATGCTTCTTTCATCTTCAATTAGCCTTTGGTAGATAAAACGTCAGAGCTCACGATAATTAAATCCTACCTCTGGTTTAGGTCTATAGGCTCAGGCTGTATAATTTGGTATTCTGATTTCTCAAGATGAACACTCCTATCCACTTGAGAAGCATGTCTGCGGAGGACCAAAGGGCCTTTTTGGGCTTAGTTAGAGACCCAACCCTCCAATCAGTCTGTAAGGAGGTTGGGATGTTCACTAATGAGGTTGTGAGGATGGTGTTGGGCAGAGAGTTTTTGCGAAATGAAAATAGATACCATGTTAATATGGACATTATTTCTCAGTTCTTGGTGTCTCTTTTGGACCTCAAAGGAGACAAGGTGGATATGTTGTTGCTATTAAGGAAGGTGTTTAAATAAGACTTCCTTGGAGATGATGTTACTATTGTCGTCTTTAAAGAAGTAGGGGTGGGGATCCATTGGGCGAATGAATTAACCAAGATTTTCCTCCCTGACCAAATAGTAGCCAGGCAACCTTTTCTCATGAACTTGAATACAGAGCAATTGATGCATCATAGGAAATGGGTGCGGATTGGTAGGACTTTCTCCAGAATTGGTTTCTCCTGGATGACTTTCTAGACTACATATGGCTTGAAGACTTTTCACAGCTTATAATGTCTGAAGAATTCTACATAGAGAGAGGGCAAGATTCTTAGGGTAAACCATGAATGTGTCCATCGTCTATGCCTTAGCCCCGATCCCCTAGTAGTTTTGGTTTTTTGGCTATTTCCTCGTTACCTCACTCATTTTGGCTTTAAAGTTTTTGAGGGACTCCAACATGTAAAAATTGTAAATTTGCGAAACATATATAGTAATGATAATTTTGTAAATTCCAGTTTGTTTCAATTTGCCTCTTATGGATATAAAAAAAGCTTTCTATTTCATTTTATTATTTGTTGCTGCCATCATGCCATGGCAAGATGCTTAGCATAATCATTATGTTTTGAAATAGCTTAAATAGTTATTAATTTGTGTGGATATAAGATTTATTTTTCACCATAAAAAAATAGCAGGTCTATTCTAATTTCTTCTCTAAAGTTAAAGAACAAACTCAATGTCACTTCTAAGACGACCTTTTCTATAAGATATTTGAAGTGCTTGGCAAAGAAGGATTTGAAAAAACATAATGTCATAGATTGGCTGCAAGTGATAGCATCCAATAAAGATCGCAATGTCTATGAGCTACATTTTTTTTTGTCTATGAGCTACGTTATTTCAATATTTTGTTAAAAAATGGATATAAATTTAATACTGTGATCTTTTTTATGTAATGTTTCTTCCTCTATATTTAATATAAAAAAAAAATACCAGTTCGCTTCATTAATTATTTGTACATTGATTATCATTGATTATAAATATAAAAAAAAAGATGTTTATCTCATGAAAAACAAGTGAATTAAAAGTCCAACTAACTTGTTGTAATTTTTTCTGCATAATTTCAATATAAAAAAAAGTCCAACTAACTAGGTACATGGACATGTATTTACAGTCATGTTGAATATAATTCAAAGGATTAACTTAAAATCAAATTCACATAGTTAATATTTTTTTAAATATGTTTTAAGAGTTTTATTTTGGGAGTTAACAATCTGTATAGATGTCATAACATCCCCTAAAATCATATATATTTAATTTGTTAAGGTGGATTTTAAAGTTTTTTTTTTTAAACAAATTTAATAAATATATAAATTAACAAAAAGTATTCTAAATATTTAAAATTGATTTAAAAATATATACAATTAAATAAAAATTAATTTAAATATTTAAAATTAATTGAATTATATCCCTTTAGAGAAGTCACCTTAGTTTCCAATTTATCGAAGGTTGCTAAAGCCTTCAAATCAACATCCAGCGTGTAATTGTAGGCTAATGTATAATATTAAACTTCAATTATGCTTAAAAATATATCCTCTCATTAAAATCTTATACCACAAAAAATAAAATAAATTATTTTGAGAGAATATAAAATAAAATAGAGAACATAAAATCTTTATTGATCGGTTTATATTGCTTTATTAGATTATATTTATTCGTCTTTTCATTTATCTTTTTTATACTCATGTATATATATATTGTTTTGTATTAACTACTAATTTATTTTCTCTTGTTTTCTTTGTGTGTGTGTGTGTGTACATATATATACATATATGTACATATATATGCATATGTATATACATATATGTACATATATATGTACATGTACATATATATACACATATGCATATGTACATATATGTATATGTGTATATACATACACATACATATATGTACATATGTATATGTGTGTATATATATATACATATATACACACACACACACATATATATATACATATATATATATATATGTATGTATATATATATATATACACACATATATATATATGTATATATATATATATATACACATACATACATACATACATATATATTTATATATATTTTTATTTATTTATTATTTGTGTCGTTGTTCCATTGATCTTTTATATATTTATTTACTTATTTATCTCTTTTTCATTTCTCTCTCATATACTCTATTACTCATATGTGTATGATTATAAATTTATACCTAGTCTATAGACTATAGTGGCAACGACTACGAAACCCTTACATTGCACCATTCAAAAAACTACAACATACATCATAACTGCTAGTTAACCATTGCTAATGCTAGAAAATATCCTTAAAGATATTTAAGGGTTGCGTAGTCATTGTCATCTATAGTGATGCATTTATTATTTAGATCCTTAAAGCTCTCGTCCACCTTCTATTGCCAACGCAACTTGCTACTTTGTGATTTGAAACTAGGTTGGCTGTGACATGGTAGTGATGATACGTATCACTCATTCTCTATTATAGAGGAATGAAGTTGGCTTTTGTCCTTCCTGCAACTTGGCCTTTGAGGTTAGATGTTGATTTCCCTTCTATGTGGCCGATCCTAATTCTTGACCTTGTCTTGTCCCTTGTTGCATATGAGGCTTGTGCATAAAGGCTGACAGTCACAACTCACACATATTTATGATATGCCCCCTCGAAATTTATTACTCAAGGTAAGATTTCACCTTTAAATTCAGCATTAAGGCGATGTTTGATCACACCTTGACCTCTGAGATTAAGCTCATAAATCTCCCTATTGTAGATAGATACTTCGATAAGACTCAAAAGCTCGAAAAGGCAAATGGCCTTCTGGGGAGAGATTATGAATGAAAGATTGCATGGCATCTTGCAGTATCCGCACGAAGTAGTTATTCATGTAGTGGCCAAGATATTAGGAAATGATTTCATGAAAAGTGGTTATAGGACTAGGGCTCATCCTGATATTGTTGCAATGTTTCTTGTGGTTGCCATGTATACTGAGTGGGATAAAGACGTGGTTGAGCGAATTTGTAGGGAGTTTTTCATCCCAACAATCCTTGTGGAATTGGATAGAGTGTTGGTTAGTATTGATGATGAATTAACTATTCCCAAACCAAGGCACTATGATATCCTTATACTAAACAATTGTTTGGTCCCAAGGATGCCTATTCTGACAATTTATGATGCAGGTGAATTTGCATCGAGGAGAGCTGAAATTAGGTGGAGCCTAAACTTTCTCCTCTAGCTCTTTCAGGTCCAAGGACCCAGTCGTGAGGATTGGTTTGAAAACTACCTCGCAGAGAAAGGGATTTGGGTAAATGAGAAACTAGAAATTTCAGCCAGGGTGTAGGCCTGGCTTAATGGGTAGCTTGAGACAGAATTTTGTTAAAATAGTTATAAAATTTAAACCCTCGAAATGCTATTTTTGCTTTAATATATTAGCTCTATTAGACTTTGAAGTGATATAGTATAACAGTAACTTTTAACTTTTAAAGTTAATCATACTTGATATAAATAGGTAATCATACAGGGGTATTTTGGTAATTTGAAGGCATTCTGCATTATGCTTTTGATAATTCCTAACTGTTAAAGTTGTCTAATTTATTATCACTATGGATTCATATACTCTGTTTTATAAGCATATTGTTGACTAATAGCTTGTAAAGGAGATTGCAGAAGAATTGTTGAGTGGTTTTTGCGGGACCATGGCAGGAAGAGTCGAAGCTAACCGAGAAAGACTAGACATCAGTGAACAAGCTTAAAATCTAGAGAATGATTCATATCATTAGATAGTGAAAGGATGATCCTTAGTTGATGTAATAAAATGTTATGTATAATAGTGTAACAAATCACTGAAAATGTAAATGGGGACCTAAAGGCTAAATGCTCACCTCAGTTCTTTCCCTAAGTCTAGGGCAGAGAAACTTTGTAATTTAGATTGATTTAGGATTTTTTGGAAATATGTTGGACTTACCGTCCACAAAACCACTAGACTGCAAAACACCTATTCTAAACCCCTATTGCAGACCAACCTCAATTTGGATGACATAGCAGAACCCATCCAACTATCCATAGTTAAAGAATTTTAAATTTCAAAGCATATACATAAGAGGAGAAAGGGGATTAAACCCCAAGGATAACATGCAAGGCACATATCAAAAAGCACATCAAACCAGAGAGCACTAGGACTCTTCAGGAGCGAGAAGACCTAGCAAGCGACAAAGCTTCAAGTCCTCTTTAACACTAGCCACCACCTTGTATGCATGCTCAATTGCCTCTCTTGGGCACAACTCTCTTCCAACTTCAGTCCGAGCAATCACATGCAAGGCATGGAGGTATTCCTCCGTATGCATAAGCTTGGCGCACAATTTCACCACTACCCATCCACATCTTGCCCATGTTCTACACCTCCTCATCAACTCTTCCTCTTGCCACCTAACAAATGGGATAGTAGCCACCCTCTCAGAGCTCCCTTCGACAAGAGTGAGTCCCACCTATGACACCACCCTCACAATTACTGCGTCCAAATTCACTAGGTTGTCTTCCTTGATGAGGGTGGTGAGGGTGTTCCACACCTTAAACACCTCCTCCTCAATGTCAAATCCCCACGCTACTATGAGGGCCAAAATCTCATTGTTAGTTTGATAGCGATGCCCTACATAGGCAATGTCTTTCTAGAGGATAAGCTTCACTGCATCAACAAGATTTTTGTCCTTGCATTTGAACAGGCCTTTCAATCTTTTGTCTGTCACCTTCCTCACAAATGAGACAAGCTTCTTGTTAGAGGAGAAGAAGAAATTTGCCTCCATTGAAGATTTCAATTCTCTCCTTCACCAAACTAGTCTCTCTGAGAGGAATTTCCCACTACCACACACAACCTCAGGATTATCCCTAAAGGAACGCTTTAACGCACCTCTGGATTAACCCTAAAGGAATGCTTTCATTAATATAATTTATACTTAAAATTGAATATTTTTAAATAATTTTTATAATACATTACATTATATTATATCTTATTTATTATCTATAAATTCATAGGCTCATAGCGAATTATTTTATTACAATATGTCGATATTATAATACCATAAAGGCAAGTACTAGCCACTACGTGGCATTTGTTTAATTAGAAAAAACTTTAATTTTATAATTTCTTCTCTTGAAATAAATTAAATCCATCGAAGTCTCAAACCATCACTTTGATAAACAAATTGAAAAATAAATCCATCAGAGTCTCGGACCATGCCTTTTCATGAGCAATGAGCATAGATCAATGATGTAAGGTGGATTTTGAGCCAAAAGTGGAAATGATAAACTTTTTTCCAAACTTCTCCCGGAAACACCAACCGCCCATGGGATGATGAAGTGTCATTATGTCTGTTGACGAGGCCGAAAAATAAAAAAAGTTTTGGGACCCACAACAACTGACAATAGATACCATCATCTGTTGGATGAGCACAAAACAACGACTTAGAGTGGATTTCGGCCCGAATGTGGGAAGTAAACACATTTTTGAGATCTTTTCCTAGAATTGAACGTTTCACATTTAATTAACTATAATTAAGTCTATAAAGCTCTATTTCAAGTGGAAGTTGAAAAGGATTAAAAGGACTTCAAAAAAAGTCTAGAAAAGTGACTCGTGTCTAATGACGTGGCCAAAAAATGGAAAAAGTCCTGGGACCCACGACAACTGACAAAAGATACCATCGTCTGTTGGATGAACACAGATCAACGACTTAGTGTGGATTTCAGCCCAAATGTGGGAAGTAAACACATTTTTGAGAACTTTGCCTAGAATTGAATGTTTTACATTCAGTTAACTATAATTAAGTCTAATAATCTCTATTTCAAGTGGAAGTTGAAAAGGATTAAAAAGACTTCAAAAATAGTCCAGAAAAGTGACTCGTGTCTCGTGACATGTCCATTGTCCTCAGAATTTAGACTGAAGCAATGAATGTTTTGCCCTTCGGCAGCGAATAGATATTAATAATAATTTATAAAATTACAACAGGATTCTAGAAATTTTTCCCTTTAGGTATTACTTTTGAACTTTTCAGTGTTTTCAAAATAAGTGACTCATAATATTTCTTGGACAAACTAGTAAATCCAGGGAGATTCAGAAATGACTACTAGATTGAGGAATGCAACAGAGTCTGTCTACACCAATCTGGTGAAATAGAAATTTCGAGTGAAATCTAGAACACCTACATCCTGTGTTTTTTATTTTTTTTAATCTTGTGGTTCAATTTGAGGGTTAGCATTTTTAGGCTTGTATATAGAATTATTTTGAATAATTAACAGTAACAGCGATGAGGAAACTGGAAAGCAATAGTTCAACAAAAAGCCAAGTGAATAAAAAAATATACCTAACCGAACTAGTTAAAACACTAGGTTTCACTAATGAATACCATGATATTTATGAGCCTATTATCCATAGTAAAAAGTGTATCATAGAAATTAGATATGCATTGTCTAATAAGGTGGGAGATCCAAACAGGGAAAAATTTATAGTTTTCAACACAATGTTAAAACAAAGTACAAATAAAATTGCATCGTGGGATGTTGGATTGGGAAGCATGGTGTTACCTGAAGTATTCCCTTGCCCTTAATTTATCATGCTCTACACTGAAAATTATGATGAAGATAAAAATCAATTGTCAATAAAAATACAAAAGAGGAAATTCTATCCAGAATCGAGGGAGAATTTGCTCATTTGTTGAACCTCGGGTTTGAAGCACAAAACTCAAATGTCCACATTGACCTAGGAAAGTTGCCAAATAAATATGAGAGTCTCAATCCAAGTCATAGATATTCATTTATCAGAGCTTTAATAGTGCATGGTACTCCATTGGATCAGATTCATAAGTCTCCTTATGATTATAACATTTTTTTTCCATGGGTTTAGGCTTGCTGACATTTTTCCTGGGGTTGGAAAATGATAGGGAAGTGGGTGCTAGCATTCTTGAAATGATTTTTAATATCCATTATCTAAGTCAACCAGTTAGATATAATTTTGTTGACCACATTTTTCAATCCATGCAAAAGCAATTACTAATAATAAAAAAAGGTTCATGTAATACATTTAGGTTCTCATCCTACTTGTGCTATCTTCTTCTATCCAAGTATTTTACAATATTCGAGACCAATAATCTTCACATTGTGAACTATAAGATTGATGAGAAGACTCAGAATAGAATAGAGTGTCCAATATATGAATGGACACCTAAGATAAGGAAGGATGATAACAGAAAAAACTACAACCATTTTGTAGACTTCTTTTTGGCACCAATATTTCATGCAATTACAAGCACTCCAATGCCTAGATTTCCTAGGTCTTGTAGACATTGCATATAACTCAGAAGTCAAATACAATTCGCTGACTGGTTCTTCATGAAATAATACACTATGTTAAGGTTCTACTGATCAGTAGTAAAACCCTTCAAACTTCCAATGCATGTGACAAAGAGGGTATTTGCATTGGAATATGTACGGCAGCTGGAGATCACTAATATGCTCTTTCATAGTCATCAAAAGAAGAGCATATTTCCTTCCTTGAGTTTCTCATGTGGAGGGTTCATGTTTGAGAGAAAAGAATTCAATGTGGCACATGATTTTTTGACATTTTTTTAGCTTTGGTGATGAGGGTCTCCGATAATATGATCCAATCAGTGTAGTTCAAGCAAGGCTTAAGAAAACTGAGAACTCTAAAAGGTTATGTCAACATGAAAGTAAACCATTTCTAGAAAAGCTTAGAAACATGGACTCTTGGGATGAGGTAAAAAAAAGTATAGGAGTTGAGGAAAAATCAACTCTACAACTCCCAAAGATCACCTGCATGCAAACCCATCATAGAAGGAGAGAAGCAAAAAAGCTATGCAGGGTAGAATTCAAAGATCCAAAAAAGAGGAGTCATATTGATTGTGCAAAAATAATGCAATTCAATAATTATAGTTGTTATGAAAATACAAAGAGAGAATCCTTATAAAAGGATACTGGAAACCCTAAAGGAGAAAACCCTAAAGAATTATAAGATTCCTACGTTTAGCTTAAGCATAGAGTATAATAAACTAATAATTCAATAAATAATTATTAGCTAATAAAAGATAACTCTAACACCCCCCCTTAAGATGAACTTAGGGAGTAGCTAAAAAACAACTAAGGACTAAAAAAAGCTTGTTAAAAATGCATGAGAGCAACAATGGGTCCCGACAACTAGGCTCAATGAGGTACCCAAGTACAATAAAAATCTTTGTAAAATGGAGAAAAAGAAGAAAACCCCGTGGGAACAAAACTCCTCTCCAAGAAGAGATGAAAGCTCAAGTGAAGGACTAAGAACCCTCTAAACAAGAGTGTTCCAGAAGATAGAAACAAAAAAAGAGCAAGAAGAACATCAGTGAAGCATGAAACAACTGCAAACACTATCGAAGAGTAACTCCTGATCTGAAGAACCTCCACTGAAATAGAACATGACCAGGTAGAGAAGACTATAATCTGCATAAGTACCCTCAAATGACACTACTCGAATTAGATGGAAAACAAAGGAAAACAACTAAACTCAAAGATACAGATGGCATGAAACACCAAAGCCTGAAGAGTTGATCAATCGAACCAAGGAAGCATTAGAACAACCAGACAAACCTCACCATAATGTTGAAAAGGGAGAGGGACAGGTACACTAAAAAGAAAAACCAACAATATCTGCATGACAAAGAACTAGGAACATTGAAGGTGCAGAGAAAGTACATAGTGTCATGGAAGGAATACTCACTTGACACACATCATGAGGCTAATGTCGTGGAAGGAAGACTCATGTGACAAAGGTAGATGGAAAAAAAAGGCAAACATCAACCCCCCCATGGCACTTAATGAGTAGTGCATGTACAATAAGGAACAAGATGTGCAAGATCCCAAGTATACAATGCATGGTGGCACTTTATCTCAGTGTGTTTGCATAAATAAAATGATACAATGATTAGAAGAGACAAAAGACTAGAAATAGAAAGAATAGCCAAAGATGAGACATCCTACCCAAAGAAAGAGATCCCGGGACCTAAAACATCCAAGATATTCACCAGAGTGCTGAAAAGAAAAAAACTAAATAAAATATACCTATAGCAAAATCTAGAAAGAAAACTCATATGAATGGAAATAACATAGAACAATCTTTCCAACAATATAAAGTTTTTGAAAAACGAAGTTTGGATGCTCAAGTTATGTCTCCCAGAGTGCAAAAATGAACCTTTGGCTTTAACAGAAAAAAAAAATCCATCAAAAAAGAAAAATCAAAATTTCACACCTCCAAATCTGGAGAGAGCTCAGAAAGAGATTTTTGGTAATATAAGATTTGTCGAAAAATGCCTCTGTTTGCCCAAGTTATGGAAAAAAAACCAATAGCCTACCAAAAAACACCTTCAAGAAAAAGCTCCCCTGCTAGTGGTAGGGAGGTGGTGTCTGAGTGGTTGTCGGGTGGCGGCTGGGTGGAGTAGGCAGAGGGTGAGCATCCAGTGGTTGGGCAGGGGAGGCAGGATGGGTCGGCCAGGAAGAGTAGGTGACGGTGGCTGGGCTAAGCAGGCGGGGGCTGAGCAGAGCAGACGACGAGCGGTGGAGTGGTAACTCCTGAGTGGTAGCGACAGAAGGACCCGGGTGGCAGTGGCGGCAATGGTAGCAAGACCTGGGTGGCAATGGCAGTAGTGGTGATGGCAGCAATAGTAGAACCTGAGTGACAATAATAGCTCCTGGCAGGCAGTATAAAGACCACCAGGTGAGATCATTAGGCGGTGACACTAGTACATTTGGGGCTGATTTCTAACGGCCTATCATCAAAATTTTGACTATTTTTTGTCAAACTAGCAACAAATGAAGCCGTAAAAAACTCATCGTCGAACATTCCGATGGTGCCATCAATTATCTACAACCCATGACTGTAATAAACCTATCAAGCAATTGAACTTCTCCCTGAATATATATTACAAAATCAAGTCCTTGTGAATAACATTTTCAAAAACATCCATGGAACATAACAAAAAGCCTAGTTGTTAATATATGCAGTATGCCTCCTCCAATGATGAGCCAACATTTGTTACACTCGATAAGCCTAAAGTAGTTCAACAACCTCCCTCCTAAGGCATTAAATTTTTTTTTTGGATAAATTAGCTAAGACTAATCCTTGGCTTGCTAGAAGAGGAGAGGAGTTTTAGGACTCAAATGGGCAAACAATCTTAAATCTCTGTAGACCTAGAAACTTAACCAATAATCTAGTTGATGGTTGGTTTTGATTAGAGTTCTCCAAATTGTGATTGAGGATTGGAAAAACATTGCTTGAGAAAGTGACTCCCAAACCATTACCAGTACCATGAAAGAAGGTTGAATTAAAGCTTGGAAGAAGGTGAAGGTGGATGTTGAAGAGACTAAGTTTATTTCATCCAAATTTTAATTAGTTTTATTCTCACATGAGAATCATAAAGGTATTAGAAGCAAACAAAAAGGTTGATATCCAGTCATTCAGACACCATTCGTAAGACTTGCAAAAAATACAACATTTGCAAAATGATTAGAAATTTAGAACTAATCCCATGTAACATGAATGAAAATGACTTATTAGTTCTTACCTAATGATGAGTGTATTAGTGAAGCTCAAAACATTGGGAAAAAGTTATTATGCAGTTGGATCCAGAAATCCATCCTATAGTGTAATGTTACTTTCTATGGAAATGCAACACTGTGAATCACTAAGAATTTAACACAGACAAGAGAAGTGTATCATAGATAGAATGTTTATTCTTCATTTAAATTTAAACTTATTTAGACATACAATTGACACTAAGATTATATTAAAGTGATTCGCCTCCTTTCCATTATAACTACATTGATAAAAGTTGCAAGAAGAAAAAACAATGAGTGAAAAGAAAAAATATGACAAATAAGCATGATAATGGAAGATAGAAAAGAATGAACCCTATGAAGATCTACTATAAAAAAAAAACTTAAAATATTAAACATTGTATTAAAAATAATTCCCCACCTCGAGAGTGTTTTATTTTTCAAGAGATACTCAAGTCCAACAATTTCAGACTCATTTCTTTGACTTTCCACTAGGTTGACTTCTCCCTCTTTATCAATCAAATTTGTTAGCACAACATTATGCGGACATATAACAATTAATCAAACCAATTAAGAATGAAATACAATGAAAAAAAAACTCAAAAAATATAATTTCACTGCAAGCCATTCCAGTACTCCAACCAGTAGTATTGTAATTGACATCTCATCTAATGTTGAAGTGTTACAAGTATATGAGATGTTACTATAAAAGTTAAACATCAGAGTTGATTGGATTATAGAATTGAATAAGACCTTCTAGTTGAATAAGACATTACTTTACACAAGCTCCAATATTAGAATTTATTGCATTACAAAGTTGAATAAGACCCTCCAGCTTCCAAAAGTGCAGACAGTCAACTATACATGCTGCTATCCAATTAAAGGATTCAATATTTTAAGTGAGTTGGGGAGCTATGCCAACACAAGTTGCAAACCAACCTCAATAAATGAAATTTTGGCACAATGCAAATTTAGTTACATTATCAACCACTCTCCCATTCAAGTTGATCTTGAAAAAATCAAGGTGACATGATACCTAGCATACCCATGCAAACTCAAATAATTGCACAGCAACATGAGTATGCATTAGGGAGGACCACACATCCATGAAGTAATCATGCTGAAAGCACAACAACATGAGCCAACCTCATAAAGGATGAAGTATTTACATAAAGTATGAAATATACCTTTGACACATATAGTGCGCAAGACACATGAATACACATAAGATATCAATCAAACGTAAATCTTGGATCATAGCAATAAAGAAGTACATATAAATACATGAATATATTTAAGGCATGATTTGAATAAGGATCATACATGTGATTATATGTATCTTATAAAGCATGGGATGTTCATTGTAACACATAGAGTGTCCATGAATTCACTTAAGCACACATGTTGTGCATGGAGCATGAATAATACACTCGAAACATGAGGAATACAAATGAATACAGATGAGTCATAAGGCATACAAATGAATACCTTGAAGCATGAAGCATACAATGAGCACTTAAAGCATGAAGCATACAAACAAATACACTTGAATTATGAAGCATACAATGAAGACTTAAATCATGAAGCATACTCATGAATATACTTAACACATAAAGCAGGAAGCATACATAAAGTATGAGCCATCCGGATGAATCCACTAAAGTCATAAATCATACACTTGAATATATGTAGAGCATGAATTCTCTTAAGTCATGAAACATACATATTGTTACATGCAAGACATGAAGTAATACACACAAATACCCCCTAAGGTACAATGCATATATGAAAAAGTACACGTATAAATCATACAATGAGGAAATCATGTTGAAGACACAACAGACACATTAATATCCATAATTTATTAGGTATATATACATAAAACATGCATTTAAGAGAAATATACATGAGGCATATGGATGCACTTAAAGCATGAAGTATGCATATAAAACATAAAGAATACATATAGAGCATACACATGAATATACTTGGGGAAAGAAAAATTCATGCAAAACATAGAGTGTACACATAAGCCACAAATACATGTAAAGCATGAAGAGTACGCATGAATTCACTTAAGGCATGCAGAATACATGCAACATAAAGTATACATAAATACAATTAAGATGTGCATACACGTAGCATAAAGTATACATAAATACCATGAGATGTGAAGTGTACACATAAGGCATAAGATAATGGATACATGTAAGCAAAGAATCATCATACATGAATATATGCAAGGCATGAAGTAATGCACATAAGGCATGAAGGAGCTATGTAAAGCACAAACCATACATATGAATACATGCAAGGCATGAATCATACATGTAAACCATGAAGTAATACATAAATACACATAAGGTACAAGCATATATGAGAAAGTTTCTCATGGAGTGGACATGTTGAAGACACATCGATCATGAAGCATACAAGAGAGAGGTATTTGTGGAATAGACATCTGAGAACATCTCATTCATGAAGTAACACAAATACACATACGATATAAAACACATATGCCAGACACATGACAGACATGGTGCAAGCACAAGGTGTACATGAGGGAAGTGTACATATAAAACACCCATGGAGTAGGAATGCTCAAAACATATTAGACACTTAGCAGTTAAAAACATACTCATAAGAATGCAATGTTGGCCAGATCAATTCATTTTTTTATTTATTTAAGAAGAGGGCTGAATTATTAGTTCTAACCAAGTAGTTGTTAAAAAAGGTTCGTCCAACAGGCTAGCAAAATCATGCTCTGAATATTATCAGTTATGTTTGACAATATAATTTTCATGCTCTGCATCACAATGCTCCAATGTTGACCTTACCTAATTCTTTGTTGCTCATTGAAGCTTACACAAATGCTATTGAGGATGTCATGGGAGCCATCTTGTTATAAGATGGTAAAATATTATGCTACTATTCAAAGGTTTTCTTTTCAACAATGAGGGACTATCTAGCTTATGATAGAACTTTATGCATTAGTCTAGGCGATGAGAAAGTGTATAAAAAATAGTATGAGCAAGACTCAAATTATGGGGAATACAAATAGCAATAAAATACATGATCATTGAGGGAAAATCTAATATTGGTTGACAAATATAAGATAGCAACCATGCAGATCATACAACAGTGATAAGGAGAATGCCTAAATAATAGTCCATACGAATCACCAAGTAATAGCAACATATAGTCATAATAATCCTCAAGTAATGATAATGGATTCAAGTAATAAAAAATACAAGAATAAATTCCATATAAAAGTGGTTAGACTTAAAATGATAAGGAAATTTTAAAAATGCTAAAGAAAATATCAAGTAATAAAAAAACTTACAAGGATGAGGTATATTCATAACTTTTGTAGTCCCACCATGGATATCAACACTAGAAGAAACTCATATTATTAGTGTACATACAAGACAATATGGGAGTTCATTATACCCAACAACTTGTGGTGTTGTTGTTCGTGTTGGCTTTGTTGGACCCTGCAATTAAGATTCAATATACATTATTCAATAAGATTAACTGTGCAACATAATGAAATATTGAAAAGTGTGTTATCTTATTGAGCTTCACTTGGTTTCAAGAATAATTTAATATTCTCTACTTAACAGGGCCAACCATGTGAAGGTGGAATCTCATTTGCCTCCTCCCCCCCCCCCTAACATCACTCTAAATTCCCCGTTAACATCTAACATTCATTCATTCTTTCTACCATTAATAAAATATAACATTCCGTCATTAATATCACATAACGTTCATTAACACATAACATTGATTAACATTAATTAACACACAACATTCATCAATATTAATTAACACATATCATTCATAACCATTCATTAGTACATAATTACATTCATTAACACATAAAAATCAGTCATTATCAAATAAGGTAGATTACAATCATTTCTTTTTTTGTTTTTTCTTTGAAGCTATGAAAAGACTAAGTGGAGCATCGTTATCTTCATCATTTCCCCCCTCTTCAGTTGTTCTTCCCTCTTCTCATGATCTTGATGTATGCCTAGTCCTATACTGAGGATGAGGACACTAAAGCGAAGAGGGGTCCTCTGCAAGAACAAAGAAATGGGTTAAATTCAAAAAAAAAATATGAGGGTGCTCTTTACTTGATGGGGCCACATCATTTTGTCTAGCCTCAACCTCAACATGCTGAACACCTCTAGATCCTCTGGAGTTGAAATACTAAAGGTTACATTAATGTTAAACACTAATTGCAATTAAATTTTTTTAAAAGAATAGCAGTGGTCCTCTTTACCTGATTGGGGAACATCACATTCCTGATGTTGTGTACCCAGATCATGCTCCACTTGGTCACCACCAACTACATGCTCTAAAATATTAACAAAAAAGGTTACATTAATTACTACTCTAATTACAAATTAAGATGATTAATTGTATTAATAATTACATAAATAAATTTGAATAGAAAATGAATACCTCCACTACTGGGATGCACATCCGAACCTTCATGTGCAGGTGGTGTTTCACAATTAGTAGGTTGCATTCCAATGTCATGCACATTGTTATCATTCCTTGCTTATTTAAAACAAATATAGTCACTTTATGTTGGAACTCAACATCAATTAGATTATTGCAGGTAAAGTATTCAATTTGAAACAATTTTCATTTAGCTTATTTACCTGTGTGATGGATGCACCAGAATATTGTGTTTGCCCACTCAACTCTTGTAGCCAATCAGCCACAACTATATAGCCTTGCTGGTAGGCAATTCTCTTGTCATCTTTTGTGGATGCTCTATTGAATTTAGAGCCCTACATTTTTGCTTGGTATCATGAATTTTGCTTGCATTGTTTGATAAAAAAAAAATCGTTTGCAATTTATAAATATTTTGATGTGATATTTCATTTACAGATACTTACAATTCATGTGAAAAGTTTCATATAACCACCAGAGCCGAGTTTGTGTTGCCAGTGCTTTTCTTGTCTTTCCTCAGTTCCCTTTGACATATCACTCAGTCTATGAAAAGTTTGAAATATGTTAGATTACATAAATATAAAGAGTAATTAATTAGTATATAATTACATTCTTAATAGTATCCCATACCTTCTTTTAGCGTCTGGTGGTGTATTTCCTTTTTTCCTTTGAATTATCTTCTTGGCATCCAAAATCAGGTCCTTCTACTCCCTCTATGGAATCATGGGGGATGCTCATACTTTACATTATTCTCTAAATGGGTCTTGTATTGGTCCCTCACATACTTTAGATATGTGCTAGCTTTTTCAAGGAGCTTGGTTTTGTCAAATGTGTCATTTCCAAACCACTCAACCATACGGTTTGTCAATTCATCTTTTAACCTTTTTTCTTGGTCATTCCACCTTTTAAAGCAAAAACAAACCTATTAGATTTAGAAATGAATTGAAGCTACCTTTATTATAGTTCAAGAAATGGATCAAAGGAAAACTATTCTAGCAATGATATGAAATCAAAATAGTGGATTAGGGTTAGTTCACATATGATGATCCACCTTTTATGTATGGTGGGCCCAAATATCTGCAATGCAATTTCATTAAGATTTTTGCAAAAAATATCATTTCCTACAAAAAATTCATGGGATCATTAGTCCAAAACGAGTGATCAGAAAGTAAATTACAATTAGATTATATATAATAATAATTTTAAAGTACCTGGAACCTCCTGTATCTTTAAGGGAGTCATTTCTTCATTGCTCACCACCAATGTGGCCTACAACGCTCCCATACTAGCAATATGAGAAGATATAGGAAATGATGGTATGTTATTAGTAGTAGTCGCCTCTGGTGCATCCTCATGTGCATCTCCTCCTGCAAAAAATGAATCCACTATGAAGTGCCCCCAAGAAAGAACGCTTGAAGGGAAATAAACACATAATAGAAGATAGAGCAAAAAGGGGATCTACCAACAGTGGACAGGCCAATATGGCATGCAGTAGAGGATGTCTGCATGCTGCGTGTTGCCGACATTGCAGTCAGCAATACAGGTGGGGCTGACCTCTGATGAGGCACCGATGATATTTGCACAGGAACATTGACAACACTTGAAGAATAATGCATTAAATATATAAAATATTATATATATGGAAAGTGCAAGAATTGTAAACAAGGCTGAACCTTTATTATGAACATTAACAGTATCAAGTATGATGTATTTTGGGTACTCAAAGTGATAAGCCAAGTAAGTGATAAGCCAAGAAAATCATCATCACCTGAACTACCTATAATACCATGATCATGGCCATCAGGTTGATGAGGATGCATAAATTGTTGTAAAAACAACACATACATATTTTAGTTAATGACATAAAAGAGTATAAAATATAAACCATTATTGAACTTTTGTTATAATTAAAGCTTTAATTACTACTTACTTGCAATTTTTTTGTTGTCCGAATCAGTTTTGCACCCTCTCTCATATCTCATCGGTTTGAGGCTCCACGAATGCCAAAGCAACAATCTCTCTACTAATTTTTCTAATACTTTTTTATCAATTCTGTAGGGTTTGTGGAATTTGTAGGGTCATCATCGCTTAATCCTATTGAGTCCACATTCCTAGAGAGGTGCTTAGGTACTGCAACTCCCTTTCCCTTTCCCCGAACATCCATCTATGATAAGAATATCATTGACAATTACAAAATTACTCTAAAACACTCAAAAAAAGAACATAATAATGTAATAGTTTGCTTCTATCTAATTTGTACAATTACAATGAGGTTTACCTGCTCAGTAGAAGTGTCGCAACCTACATCCCTATATGTGCTATGTGATGGATCCATGTTGCCCTGTGACAAAGAAAAAATATAAAAACATTAGCGAAATGAAACCAATAAACTTAGCAAAAAAACTTCATCATAAAATGGTATATTGGAGTCATTAATTTGAGTTTGGTTAATTTAAATTGTATATAGTACGTACCACCCCCATGATAGTAACTTTGTTTGTATCTATACGATTCAAATTGTAATCGATTAGCAACTCTTCCCCTACACTTATTGATTTTATCGCACATACAAATACATGATTTCCCTCACACACCTTAAATATGCAATTGGGTTGTTTATTAGTTGACCCAAGTTGTGTACTATTTATAAAATGTACAAAATTCCCTATTGCTTTTGGCCTTCCATCAATGTATACAGCCACTCATTTACTTTGATCATTATCTTTCTGTTGTATATAATTTGCTGACAGTGCATACCTACGCATACTTTTTTTATATCAAACAATCTGCATCCAATTATTGTAATTGTAACAAGGTCCAACAAACTCCATCAATTCAACAACTTTGTTGTAACAAACCTTTACACCATCCATGGAAAATAGGCCCAAACCATGTAACGACGAAGGTGTTATGTGATATATCCTATCATTAACACAAAAATCGGTGTTTATTGGAGGAAGTTCCTTGGATACCCATTGTTTTAGTAGATGTTTGTACCTCAAGGGCACCTCAATGTCGCCTTTGATCTCATCATCATAAGAACGTGACCCCCCTTGAGCAAGGAAAAATTTCATGCGTTTATTGAATTTTCTTCTAATCTTTTGACCTCTAGTTGATTTCCCTATTGTAGACCTATTACATGTCTCACTTTAATTTTTTATTCCTGCATTTCCCTCACTCAAGGAAGACACATCTGACAAATACCTATTTGGTGGTACCCACACTCCATCAAATGAGAGAGTTAGTTGGTAATGAGAGAGGTCTTTTGCAAATGAGGGTAATGTTGATAAAGAAGTCAGCCCTAAAGTTGATGTTGAGATTAAAATTTGAATAAGTCCAACTGGGGCCTCAAGTATTGATAACTTCATTAGATTTTCTGCTAATGTCAAGGTTTGAAAAACTGAGGAAGTTTTTTTTCCAATTAATTTTTTAAAAATAAACTGTTTCTATAGGGTGTACTGATTTATACCTATCAATTCATGAGACTATGCAGGATCCTTATCAAAGGGGTTCAGGTATCTGCATATGTAATTCAATTATCTTATGTTCGCTAAAAATTACATAGTACACAACATGAGCAACATGAACTTTGAAGACAAAAAGAGTATTAAATAAAAAAAAAGATGTTGTCACCATAATCATTGTAAATTTTTTAATTCCTTACCTCTACTTTATGTAGACTATGTAGGATCCTCAACTAAAGGGTTGACGATGTCTATAGTCAATGACCTGTTCCTACCAAGGGTGACAGCATCACACAAAATATATACATGAAATCAACACCATCAATTGAGCACCATAAGCATTACATTTGTAAGTTGATAAACAATAAATACATATGTATCATAAGCATCACATATGTATCATCATATATGTAACTAAGCATCATAAGCATCACATATGTGTCATCATAAACATTTAATCCATCACATATGTATCATAAATCACCATCCATCACATAGGTAATAAACAATCCACATTTTATCAATAAACACAAAAGTCAAAAAATGTCACATGTATCATCATAAACATGTAATCCATCACATATGTATTTTAAATCAACATCCATTGCATAGCTAATAAACAATCCAAATTTCATAAATAAACACAAAGTTTAAAAAATGTCACATAAACAGTCACTCTCCCTATCTCCATCTGCTCGGGGTGGCATAGTTATACTATTAGGACCTGCTAGAGGTGGAACATGAATTAAAAACATTAAAAGGTGCATCATGAGTTAATTATGTAACGACATTAGAATTCAAAACATAATGAATTAATTATGTAACCATATAATTCAAATAAATTTCTATCAAGAAATAAATATTAAATAGATAATATACTAATTGCATACCTCATACATTTCATTCATCATCATGACCATCATGATCATCATCGCCATCATCATCATCATCATCATCATCATCATCATCATCATCATCATCATCATCATCATCATCACCACCACCACCACCATCACCACCACCACCACCATCATCTTCATCATCGTCATCACCATCATCACCATCACCATCACCATCATCATCATCATTATCATCATCATCAGCAGCAACAGCTTCTTCTTCTTCATCATCATCGAGTAACTGTCGATCATGATCATCATCTACATCATCTTCTACTTGTTTGGTATCTTCTTCTTCCATCACATTATACTTTATCGGCCTTCCTCTTGGATCATGTCTAACAACAAATGACCAACCTAGTTTATGTGGAACCTCTGAGTAAAATACCTGCTCACATTGGCTGGGAAGAACATAGGGCTCATCCCCAACTAGTTCAAACAACCTTGTATTAACCATTGTAAAACCATTATCATGTTCAATAATAGTTCTATTGTGATCATTTTTATTCAATCTTAGTCTGTACCATTTGATGACGAACAAAACTAATTTGAAGGAATTAAAGTCATACTCAAGTATATCATCCAAAATTTCATAGTATCTATTTTGAGACTCTTGAGGATGTATGTTGTTTCTCGATGAAATATTTGTCACCTCAAAGATTGTAATTATCCCAGAATCACAAGTTTTCTTCATGTCATCCAACTTTTTGATGCGAAATTTATGACCATTGCAGCACATAGCACTGTGGTGTTTGACCTGCGATATGTCAAACATGTAAAAATTATCGCATCATGAGTTGATAAACATATGGGTGATTGATAAATTTATACGTACCTATTTATCTCTTAAACCATATGCTAAATCAATTTCCCTTTGCGTAACATTGGAATCTCCATTATGATGAGATTCTTTAACCAATGAAGCCACACCTTCCCATATTGTTGTGCGACCAGAATGTTGACAACGTTCAATCCATACCATCATCCAATCAAGATTGTTTGCAATATACAAATGTAGTGCATCCCACTCTTGACCAACTAGACAAAAAATAAATAGACATCTTACAACCGATTTATTTTGAAGATTAAGAATTAATTAACTACAATAACATCTTATAATTACCTTTCACTTTCCTCAATCTACCTTTCCCCCTCAAGTACTCCCCTTCAAATTTGTTAATGGGATTGGGATCCCAAATACGATCCACATGCATCTTTGTTGCAAACTTAGGAAGATATTCGGAAATGTAAACCATAGTTTGGTATACCATATATCCCTCCACCATAGAACCCTCTAGATGTGCTCTTTGTTGAACCAAAGCCTTCAAAAATTTCAAGTGTCTCTCAACCATCCACATTGACCTAGTGTGTACAGGTCCACACAATTCAATCTCCTCAACTTGGTGTATGAGGTAGTGTTCTTGTGTATTGAAAAAAGCTTAAGGTAGACACTTTTATATTTCACACATTAGATGAGGAATTTTTCTTTTCCCATATTTTATATCTTCTTTATGGATTTCTTTACATGACAACCACCTACAAGATATTCAAGATGCAAAAAATATATTACATAACAAGTAAAACAAATCACAAATATAATATCTATATAATGAATTGAACAAATAACACTACTTACCTCATGTATTTTCCAAGATCATATATGACTTGCTTGACATTATTGTCGAAGTCATCTGGGAGAGATAGAGGTAGAATGTACTGCAACAATTATAAAATTATCTTTTCATTTTTTTTTAACATAATACAATGAAAAGTACATGCGCAGTATACAAATATATAGTAAAAACATAAGAACATGAATTACCCTAATGAAGGTATGTCAATCATGTGTTTTCATCCTTGGCCCAAATTCACTTTTCTTTGATATGACATTGTTTATGTTCGCAGCAAATCATGTGGGAAATTGAATTTTTCGTATGACTTCTTTTATAACATTGCTTTGTTGGTTCGTTAATAACCAAGGAAGGTCACTTATATTAATCTGGTCTCCATGGCTATTTGATTGAATGACATTTTTCATTGCATGATTGGAATCCTGAATGTCACTACAAATTTTGACAATTTTTTCTTTGTCACGCCTTCCATCCAATATTTTCCATAATGTCTCTGATATATTCTTTCCAATATGCATAGTATCAAACAAATGCACAATTTGTAACTTCTCGTAGTAGGGCTACCTACTAAATTGTCAGAGAAATTTTTTTAGTCCCTTAGGAAGGTGGTCATTAATGCCTTGATGACCTTCATGATCATCAATCACATCATCAGTAAACAAAACATAATAGAAAAGATGTTTTATGACATAAACCTTTAGATGGAATGGCATTACCTTGACGATTAATTCTATTATATTCCAACTTCCACATGTGAGGTGTCATTCTTCGTGGCTTTGATGTATTCTCTTCTTTCCTATTGAAAATATGTTTTTCAGTATTTCGATACTTATGATTTTTGTGGAGAAAGTGCCTATACTCATCAAACACCTGCTTTCCTAGACTTTTTGAATGACGAGATTTCATCTTTGGACCACAAACTAGACATGCAAATTTTCCCTTTGTTTGAAGACCTACAAGATAATGTATAATTGGATTAAATATGTTAATTTTTTTAATTATAATTATCATGCACAACTTGAACACTATAACATACCACAAAAATGTGTTAGCCCTGGGGCATCTTGTATTGTCCATACAAGCATTGCATGGAATTGAAATTGTCTTTGTCTTATTGGTCTAGAGACATCATACATAGTGACAGCATTCCATAACTCCATCAACTCGTCGATAAGAGGCTCAATATATACATTCATATCTTTAACTTGGTACTTACCTAATCGAATGAACAAAAACATTACATAATTATTATGACCATTTTACTGCAATGTTTATAACTAAATGTAGACGACTATTAAATGATAAAATATCTAGAACAATCATTGTCAACATTATGTGCTCCCTCTTTATTGACATCCATGGAGGAATTTTATTGTTGATAACAAAAATAGGCCACACTAAGTAAACAAATCTTAGCTCTCCAAATGGATTGACACCGTCCACTGCTAATGAAAGCCTGAGATTACGAGGTTCTTCTTTAAAGTATGGCCACTTTTCCTCTATTTCCATAAGTGTTGACCCATCCGCAAGCATTCTAATAATTTCATCTTGACTTCTATTGCGTGCATGGTAATCCATAAATTGTGCCAAGCTAGTGCACTTTAATAATCGTTGCATACATGGAATAATGGGAATATAACGAAGAACCTTGCGAGACACCCTTTTTGTTATTTGATCTGTTGGATATCTACTAATATGGCATTTAAGGAATTCAGTTCTAAATTCATGTTGTTTGTGATATATAATATGATCATTGGGACAAGCATCTATTGCTTGATACTCCATTCCAATATCTTTCATAATGGCAGATAATTCTCGATATGATCAAGGTAGAATATTTGATGGTGGTAACAAAAACTCACCTATCAATCTACAGCAAAAAAATATAATTTGTTAATATAAAGAATATTAATGGTACATGTTTCACCATTTATTAACTATAATGACATATATGACATACCTTAACATACGTGAGATTGTTATGTTGGATAAACCATTCATAACCTTCAAGTTCACCAAGAACAATACAACAGAGAGAAGAGTTGTCTAGGAGCCTTCGTAAAGGGCCTCAGATGCTTTCTCAAATAGAGGGACATCATGAACAACATCAAGGTCATATTCATCATCATGATCAGATGTGCCAATACTAAATGTGTCATGGATCAATGTATTTATACCATCATCTTCAATTGTGTTTTGTAGCTCATGATCATCATCTTCCATGGGATCATTATCTCCAGCTTCGATATTCACACCTCCATGTTCCTCCACTTCGAAAACCATATTCTCTAGGTTGTGTTGATCCATATCATGTACTTCGGGGTTCTTGACCTATATAAAATTGATAAATATATATAAACCATGATCATGATCTCATCATCAAGTGATTTCTTATGTATATAAATTGTTAAAATGATATAATGAAAAACTTACCAATGGATGATAATTGTGTCCCCCTTCAATGTGGCCATGCAACCTACAATGTTTCTTAAATGTTTTGATTAGAAGTCTTCTAGTCTTTAACCCCTTACAAATTTTTTAGGGACAATAACATTTTCCATCACCTTTTCTTTTCAAGTTAGACCACAATCTAGCAATACTCTCCTTATTTTGTTGTTCGTTGATATTGTCTGACATGGTCTTTCTTCACAGGAAAAAAAATCGGGCTATAGAACTAGTTATATAGAAGTTGAAATGTTAGTTATGAAATCACATTTCAGTATAATATATCAAATTAAATTACTTGAACAAATAAATTATGCAAATTGAACCAAAACCATTGAACTCTTCTTTTTCATCTCAAAACATATCTAATGGCTTTGTGGTGATTTAGAGAAGGTGATATGCTAATGGCTTTGTGGAATGAAATCCTTGTATCATATCTTAAGTTGACTAATGTCTAATTGGGGTAATCCATGAGTGTCTAATGTGAATTCATTATCAATGTTGTGAAGTCATCGAGAGTATGGTGATAATCATCCTTATAGGATCCTCTCAATACTGTCCAAATTAGTCTACAAGGAAAGTAACTATCCATTCCAATGCTCATGCATACTTACATGACTAATGTTTCCCTTGTGTATCCTAAACATTTGAGAGACCTTATTTTACTTGCCTAATCAATGTGGTTGATGTCCTAATATGAAATATTGAGTTCTACCCTTGCCTCTCCATATAAAACTTCTCACAACTCAACAACACTTACAAAGAAAACATGACACTCCCTTCCGCATAGTCTAATCCATGGGTGTCTAATGTGAATTCATTATCAATGTTGTGAAGTCATTGAGAGTATGGTGATAGTCATCCTTATTGGATCTTCTCAATACTGTCCAAATCAATGACAAGTAAGACAAAATTCCCAGTCAAACCTTGGGTGCAAGTGAATGATATTACATATACTTTTGGGATGAACACCATTGAGAGTCACAGACCCAAGTTAGTGTAAAAGGAAAGTAACTAGCCATTCCCATGTACCATGGATTCTTGTTAGTTTTTTTCATTCTTCTAAATAATGTAATAAAATTCTTGTTAGCAACTATTAGAAACTTGAAAACACCATGGATTCTTGTTAGTTTTTTTCATTATTCTAAATAATGTAGGTGTGTATAAGATCATGACCCTTGGTATTTTTAAGATTTATATTGCTCATGGCCTTATGAGCTCCTTTTCTTGATCCCAAGAATATGATTATGATGAAGAGCATCCACACACACAACCAACTAGTGGAGATCTTTCTCTCAACTCACCTACTCAAATAGGTGATTACTCTTCATAGAGCTACATGAGCCTCACAAGGTTACTGGGTGCTCACATGGCTTGAACACCCCAAAAGAAAACTCATGCTTCTCAACTCACATCCAATGAGTAGAATACATTAGTCTAGTCTTATTCAATTTTCTTAAGGCCAACTTAAGCCCTTCCAACCCCTAAATCACACCAAAACTCTCAAACCTTACTCACACAAGTTCAACTCCAATTAGGACTTCTAATGGCTCTTAGACACAACTCCCAATGCCAAGTAGGTGCATACCACTCCAAGGTAATGCATTATAACTTCAAGGGAACTCTTTTTCATAGCCAAACACCCTGCTTTACCCTCCCAACCACCCTAAATGTCACAAAGTATCCTATAGCTGCAACACTATCCTATTAAGATAGTCATGTATGCTTGGGACAATCACACTTTCAAGGGACAAACCTCCTTCCAAATACTCCAAATTCTTATCACAAAGATTGTGAACCCCTTCTACTCTCTTTTCTGACACCAAACACACACAAACCCCTTGCTTACACCCCTTTCCACTTGGATTATTTCAACCCATTGCTACATTGTTGCAGTCTAAAGCACTGTCATTAGGCCAGTGATCATCTTCCTTCTTTGGCTTGGGTATTTGGCATTTCCAACCCTTGGGACATATTTGTGATGTATTCACACATCCATCTAGACTTCCACTAACTCTTCCAAATCCTAATTCTTGCATTCACACCACCCAAAACTCATTATCTCATTGTATTATCAGACTGAGACACAAAAACCAGTCTCTCCAACACACTTTGCATGTGTAGATTGCATCATGAAACCATACAAAGCATAAGGTATAAAAACACATATGTACACAAGATTTTCCACCCATTGGTGGGGTTATTTAACTTAGAAATAAAACAAAAAACATTATTGTACAGACACTGGTTACCCCAATTGTAAGTTTGATAAAGATTCCTCAATGGTATATTGTCTTTATACCAACACATTCCTAGGAATGCTTGGTATGCGGATAGTGGGGCCTCTAGGCATATGTCATTAACTACTATATTTACTTTACTTTTTGAAATGAATTTTTTTATAAACTATCAAAAAAATAACTATAATAAATAATTTTATGTCTTTTGTATCAATAGCTTCATTAAATTTGAAATTAAGGTTTCAACTTTATTCAATAATTATATATTTCAAGTAATTCACATGCTCATTATCACGTTTCAAAAATAATAGAATAATAAATATTGTGAACTCTATGAAACTGTATACTTTTATACATCTTTCAAATATCTTTGTATAACTGCTTTGGTGCATTCCAAATGGATAGAAAAACTAAAAAAAATCAAAACATTGCTACATAAGAACTTACCAATGAGTTTAGATGCCAAATATAATCAAAGACAACATTATTGAAATTCACCTTTTCAGTTCTACCAACTTCTTGAAAAGAGCCCAAAATATTTACTCAAAAAACCTTTCTTCATAAGAACTTACCAGTGAGTCCATATGCCAAATAGAACCAAAGACACCATTACATGTACTACATTATTAAAATTCACTTTTGGAGTTTTACTAACTTCTTGAAAGAACCTCAAATATTTACACGACACAAAAATAAATAAATCATTGTTCAATTCCTAAGATGGATGATATGTAATTGTTCTCCTCCTCTCTTATTTTCCAATATCACTTGTTCATATAGCCCACTATTCTTTCTTTATGCTTACCATACCATTTGTGCATATTTTTTGTTAGTTTTTGTTTTTGTCCTCGTGTTATTTTTCCTAAACACCACATAGATAATTGAATGTCCTATTAAAATTATTAAGCTAATTTAAATCATCTAATGTAAATTTTTTTGTTTCATGATAGGGAACTTATATAACCAATACTTAATTGCTCTTTTAGACATCTAAATTCCTTGTTTGGTTTGAAAACTAAATCTTGATTTATCTTCTCTATACACCAAGTATGCAATGAATTTTTGTTTCTAGTTCTTCATGTACTAGGTATTTCAAATTATTTATCCTTGAATCTCAATGTGAGGCCTTTGAACTCCCTCATACATGACTCCCCTCTTTAAGGTATTTCAAATTATTTATCATTCATTGCCACCATCTATCTATTTTTTACATTCTTGTTAAATCAATCTATGGGGATTGACTTTGGGTGAATTAAGTTACGAGTTGACTTTGTGTAATTAAGTTACATATTTTTGTATTCTCATGGCAAGCTATTAATGCTCTTCAACATTACTCATTTTCTTGACACAAATATCACCTATAGAAAATTCTTGTTAGGAACTATTAGAAACTTGAAAACAGCATGGATTCTTGTTAGTTTTTTTCATTCTTCTAAATAATGTAGGTTTGTATAGGATCATGACCCTTAATATTTTTAAGATTTATATTGTTCATGGCCTTATGAGATCCTTTCCTTGATCCCAAGAATATGATTATGATGCAGAGCATCCATGCACACAACCAACTAGTGGAGATATTTCTCCCAACTCACCTACTCAAATAGGTGATTACTCTTCATAGAGCTACAAGAGCCTCACAAGGTTACTGGGTGCTCACATGGCTTGAACACCCCAAAAGCAGACTCATGCTTCTCAACCCACATCCAACCAATAGAATATATTAGTCTAGGCTTATTCAATTTTCCCAAGGCCAACTTAAGCCCTTCCAACCCTTAAATCACACCAAAACTCTCAAACCTTACTCACACAAGTCCAACTTCAATTAGGACTTATAATGGCTCTTAGACACAACTCCCAATGCCAAATGGGTGTTGGCATTTTGATTATTATGTTGTGATTGCCATTGATGGACACACACTTGCTATGAGATCACTTTGTGAATGTATGAATTATGCTCAACCAGTATCATGTTGTAGTCTTTAGACTATTGATGTTATGAAGAAAGTGTTTACCGATATCAAGCGGTATAAAGACCCAAGTAGCATAGAGGGATCAAGCGGTTTAAGGATCTCAAGCGGAGGAGAGAAAAGGAGCTAGAAGTGGTAGTTATCTTTTTCCCAGTCTTCAATTTTTGTCAACCGGAAATCTATTTGAACTGGTATTACTCTGAGTTACCCACCGGTAACCAGAAAAGTTGTATAAACTGGTAATACTCTATGATGAGTTACCAACCGGTATATTTTTGTGATGAGTTACCATCCATTGACACTTTGATGGTGATTTTGTGTCGTGTTACCAATGTATCTAGATACAATGAACCTAGGAACTTGCAATGTAATCCTATTAGACCAACATGAAATTAGATTCATTTTAAGGACATCATGTCTAGGGTTTTGTATGTGTATGTATGAGTGTAGCTGTTAGGTTTTGGTGGTCGTCGAAGCTCTTGTATGTGTGATCTTAACTGAGAAGATCAAGCCTATGTACTACAATAGTGTGGAATTACTGAAGACTGAAGTAATGTTGAAGAACATTAGCTATGAGCTATAATGGATCTAATCAAGCAAACTGTGCCATTTGCTAGATCATTCACTTGTTGATTACTCACATCTTTGACAAGTCAGAAACCCTTAACCGGGTAGGCCCAAAAAATCCTTTGTAAATCCTCTAACAAGGTGGTTCACATCTATGGATCTGAAATCCTCTCACAAGGTAGTCTTTAATCAGACTTATCTCCTAACAGAGATTGAGATTCCTAACAGGATCTATTCTAGTAAAGAACATTGTATGACCTTAACCAGTCTGACCTTAACCGGTCTGGTTACTATTCTGCAGATAGTTATTTGTGAGTTTCATCTCACTGTGGTTTTTCCCATTTGGGTTTCCACGTCAAAATCTCTTGTGTTATGGTGATTGTGCTTCTATGGGTGAATGTCTTATTTTCTATTTGGTTTGCATGTGTGTTAACCAGTTTGTTTGTTAAACTGTTTTACCAGTTTACTGCTAGACTGTTTAAGTATTTAAGTACAATATTTTTTGGTATACTAATTCACCCCCCCTCTTAGTATTCGTCAATTGGTATCAGGGCCAACCTTTCTATAAGTCTAACCACTTGGAAAGAGATATGGGGGAATACACTGTGAGGGAACTTACTCATCGGCTCACTTAGACTGAGCAAGCCTATTATTAACTTAAGGTCAAATATAAGGCCTCTCAGGCAAAAAGAAGAGAGCATGCTGAAAAACTGATGGAGCTAACTAAAAATAGTTCTTCTAATGAAGTGGACATGGAAGCCCTAATTCAAGAAGTAGAAAAGATGAATGAATCCAATGCCAACCTAAGAAGGTAACTTGAAGGACTAACTATCAGAATGTGTCAAGAGCTTGAGAACCGGAGGAAAGCTGAAGATCTGGTAAAAGACAAAGATCATGAGATCTCCAAGCTGAAGCAAGAGATTAGTGCACTTACCGCTCATCTTCTTGAAAATAAAATGGAAAAGGAAGGAATCCAAAGTGAACTAAACATGGCTATTTCTGAGAATGCAACCTTGAAGGAATCCAATGCTTCTATTTCCAAAGAACTCACTGAGTCAAAGGAAATACTTGCCAAATTCAATAAGAGCACTGTCAAGCTAGAACAGAAGCTTGAATTAGCTAAACCGGTAAAGAATACCAATGGAATTGGTTTCTCTGATTATGAGGAAGGTGAGACCTCTAGAACAAAAGATGGAGCATCAAAGAAATAACCAACATCAAAGGATAAAGGTAAGCAAAAGTTCAAACCTGTTTGCTTTAATTGTCTCAAGGAAGGACACACTGCTAATGTATGTAGAAGTAAGGCTTACAATAATTTTCCTTATTTTCTAAATGATAAGCCTAGACCCAATAGATTCAATGGTAATTTTTATGCATGCAAAAAGTTTGGGCATAGAGCATTTGAATGTAGGTCTATGATGCACAATACCGGAAGGTATCCTCAAAGGAGTCAAGGAGTTCTTCCTAAATCCTCTAAGAACCGGAACCCAAACCAGTTTAATACCTATAGTCATCAGTTAGGTAGCAGTGGCTATCAAGCAACAACTGGATGGAGAGAAATCTGTGTGATTTGTCATGGTCATGGTCACATTGCTGCAACATGCAGAAGGAAGAATGGAAACATGAATAATGGACCTTGGAAAGCACCTGGAATGGTTTGCTATCATTGCAACAAATCGGGTCATATAGCAAGATTCTGCAGAACAAGAAAGAGTATATCGGATGATATACCGGTCACTCCAGAAGTAAAGATTGATGTTGAAATTGTTCAAACAAATATGAAGAAAACCTGGAAGAAGAAGCCAGAAGAAGTGATTCAAGTAGAACCAGTTTCTGCACCTAGTGTGGAAGTCATTGAACTGACAAACTAAGCAACAGAAAAGCTTAGGGGGAGAAAATAGTGAAATATCCCAAACCCCCGGTTTACAATGGTAAAAGACCTCAACCGATATGTGATACCTACCAATTGGCAGAAGACCAGAAATGGTAAAAGGCAAATTAGGGTTTACACCCTAATAGTGGAGCATTTATTGTGGTAGGTGTAGAACTTGTTTAAAATAATTTTTCAAAGTCATTTTTCACTTATCAGTTCACGAGCGAAGAAGTTTTCAAGCACAGAACAAAGAAAAGTGATTTGGATTGCGATTCAAAGAATTTATCAAAATCTTGAAGAAGAATCAGAATCAAACATCTGTTGGAGAAGTATAGAACACAAAGTAGTATTTCAACAACCAAAGGAGTGTGTAGCAAAGTTCAAATTGCGAGCCCTAAATTTTGACTTACGAAGGTATTTTTCAAAATTCTTTATTTATCATGGCTTCCGCATCAAATGCTAGTTCTAGTGCACCTGTTGATTCTATAGACTTCATTCAATGGAAGGCAAAATATAATGCCCTATCTCAAATACCTGTTGGTGTTATAGTGGAGGAAGGCATTTCCGATTACATTGACTGTAAGATTGAAGATCTAGGATCTCTGATGATCCATTCTCAATTGAGTTTGTTCTATGGGAAGGACAAAAAGATTAAATTGGAATTCAGCATTCTGGAAAAGAAGAAACTTCACAATGCTGTCTATTTCCTTGAAGAATTTTTAGATGATCACATCTACATTATTCTAAGTAGAGTACATGGTGATAAAATGTACTTAGAGTGGATGCATGATATTACACCGAAAGCAATTCATGCCATCACCAGTTTCTACAGTGTCAGTGAAGTGCCAACCCTAAGGAAGATGAGCAAGACAGAAATGACTAAGCTCACTGGTTCAGTGAGCGATTCATGGGGAATGATTGTCAATTCCATCAAGGATGATCTGGTCAAATATGCATGTATGGTGATAGGATACCAGATGTTCCATGCCAGCAGAATCAACTTTGTCTCTGCTGTAGTGGTAAATGTCGCCTACAGGGTGATCAAGGAAGATGCATCATTTGATCTATGCACTTGTATGCAAAGACAACTTCTGTTGAACCTCAAGTTGATCAAACAGGACAATGCCTTGAGATTTAAGTTTGGACAACTATTGGTTGGGTTGTTCTTCTACTTCCAAGGCTATTTTCCAGGAGTAAGTGATATTCAATGGTCTGTTGACCAACTGGTTACAAAGCAAATCAAGGAAAGACTACAAGCAGTAGGAGCTGGTTATTCGGAAGTGCTGAACAAATACTTTAATGAGTTCAGATGCAAAATGAACCAAAGGGTGAGAATATCAGGTGATATTGTCAAGAAATATGAAGATGACATCTGCTTCACCATCAGAGTTGATGAGTGCATAATGGAGGTAGTTGAGCCTAGATAGGAAGAAGTGGAACCGATGGGATATGAGGTAATGTATGACATGCTAGATGGGTATGCCTCTACCCTAATCACCTCGCCCCTTGATCCAAAGGAAAAGAGAACCAGAACCTATTTGGAAAGGGTTACATCGGTTGAAGAACCCTCAATAAAGAAGGGAAAGGCAGTGCCTTCATGGTCGGAACTGGTTACCACAACAAGTCCCAAAGTGACCAAGCGGTCACCAGCAATGAAGAAACTGAAAGTGTCACCCGCCAAATTATTTGAGAGGAAGAGGAAGACAAAAAGAAATACACCAGACTTAGAGAACATTGTCTTTGAAGAACATCCTAAGAAGACTAGGCAAACGAGGAAAAAGACAAAGAATGAACCGGCAACATCGGCACCAGTAAATATTGATATTTCCTCTTACAAACCTTTGACACATTGTCAAAGAACAATTAAGAATATTAGAAGAAAATTTCTTGGTGATTTGAAAGAGTGCTTTGATGATTTTAATGATGATATAAAGGAAGAAGTTGAATAGGAAGTCATTAATTATTTATGTATTAATGACCGGTGGCCTTTAGAAATTAAGTTTGAGACACCTGATTCTTTATATAATTCTTTAGATAACAAATGGCACTTTGCCATAGAGAAAGAACAAGAAATAAGAGAGGAAGTATTCGCACAATACTTCATTGATGTGCCTAAAACAGAACTGTATGAAGTGGTGGAGATATATAAGGGCCTCTTCTTCATGAGAAGAAGAAGACTCCTGTTGTTGGAAGGAAAATTTCCTGTAGTGGTCAAAGATATCCACTCCCTTGCTCAATTAGCTTTAAGATTGCATCAAGTGGTTGAAGCCAACAAAAAGGTTGAGCAAGAACTATAAATCACTCAACCAGATGAAGTATATGATAGTGAAGGAGAACCGGTCACTACTCAATTGGACCCGATTGATGTTGATGCCTTGAACGATGAAAATGTTACTCTGGATGCACCAACAGAAATAGAAGGTTAGGAGAAATAGGAGGAAGACAAGAGAAAACAGGTAGAGAAAGAGAAGAAGAAATAGGAGGAAGAAAATAGAAAACAGGCAGAAATGGAAAAGAAGCAAAAGGAAGAAGAGAAGAAAAAAGTAGAAGAAAAGAGAAAAGAGGAAGAAAAGAAAAAGAAGGATGAAGAAGAAAAGGAGCGGAAAGAAGAAGAGAAGAAGAAGGAAGAAGAGAAGAAGAAGAAGGAAGAAGAACAGAAAGAAGAAGAGAAATAATAGGAAGAAGAAAGGAGAAAGGAAGAGGAGAAGAAGAAGCAGAAAGAGGAGAAGAAGAAGAAGGATGAAGATGAAGAGAAGCGGAAAGAAGAGGAGAAAAAGAAGATAGAAGCCAACAAGAAAAGAGATAAAGAGAAAGAGGGAGTGGCACAGAGCACTCAGATGGAGACCCCAAAGGAAACCGATAGTCAATCCAAACCAACTGACATTACCAGTCCTATTGACCTCTAGTCTGCAAATGAATCAGAGTTGTTGCAAAGCATTAAGGTTGCCCAAGAACACCTAGAAGTAATAAGGAGGAAGAAAGAGCAAGATGTGATCCAAGTTGTGGTGGACACTCTTACCGGTTTGATACCTGATACCAACCTCCCCAGTACCGATTCCTCTCTTGCACAATTAAAGCTCCTATGCACAGTTGTAGAAGACCAGGTGCAAAGCCTAGAAGAGGTTGTAGAAGAAAATGCCAAGAAGGAGCATCAAAAGGCACTGGACACTTCCTTAGTGAAAAAGTTAACAGAGCTCTGGTCTGATCTACAGAAGGCACAGAAGGACATTAGAGATGCAATGAATGAGGGCAAATTATTGCTAAGTAAGATATGTCAACCTCATCTATTGTGTGATGATGTGCTTGCTTAGAAAGCCAAACTGCAATCTGATATGCAGTCATTTATAAGCACCTTCAAGACGCCATATGATTCCTTCTCTACATATGGACAAACCGCTCACCGGTTTCAACTCCAATCTGCAAGAATAGAGGTAGAGATAAGAAACTAGATATGTAATTTGCAGGAACTTCAATTGGTCCTACTACCAAGACTGCAAATTCATTAGAAATGCTATCTAAATATGGATGCCCTAACGGTCACTCAAGAGATGAGTACCTTGGATGCCATGGAAGAGTAGGTCTATTAGATGCAAACAAAGAATGAGGTTGCTACCTCATTGCTTGAATCATGGTCTTTATCCATGAAGACATTTATGCAGGACTTTATATCAATTTTTGACAAGTTTCACTCTTTATTGTCATTAACTCTTTAAATCAGTTTTTAATGCTAATGGAACAGGGGTTTTTCAGTTGTACTTTGTCATTGTTGGCAAAGGGGGAGTAGTATTCTATTTTTTTTTTAAAATTTGATGGGGAGTAGTATTCTGTTTTTTGATGCATGCTATGTATACTTTCATGTTTATCTCAGTAAGGAAGTAGTATACATTGTATTTTCTGCAAAAGGGATAGTGTATATGCTTAAGGGGAGTAATTTTGATTATGGCATAATTTTGTTGTAAAACACTTAGACGTCAAAAATTTTCCTAAGTGTTGCCATCAATGCCAAAGGGGGGATTGTTGGCATTTTAATGATTATGTTGTGATTGTCATTGATGGACATACACTTGCTATGAGATCACTTTGTGAATGTATGAATTATGCTCAACCAGTAATTGTTCCAAACCGGTATCATGTTGTAGACTTTAGACTATTGATGTTATGAAGAAAGTGTTTACCGATCTCAAGTGGTATAAAGACCCAAGAAGCATAGAGAGATCAAGCGGTTTAAGGATCTCAAGCAGAGCAGAGCAAAGGAGCCAAAAGTGGTAGTTATCCTTTTCGTAGTCTTCAATTTTTGTCAACCAGAAATCTGTTTGAACCGATATTACTCTGAGTTACCAACCGGTAATCGGAAAAGTTGTATAAACTGGTAATACTCTGTGATGAGTTACCAACCAGTATATTTTTGTGATGAGTTACCATCCATCGACACTTTGATGGTGATTTTGTGTCATGTTACCAAATATGTCTAGATACAATGAACCTAGGAACTTGCAATGTAATCCTATTGGACCGACATGAAATCAGATTCCTTTAAAGGACATCATGTCTCGGGTTTTGTATGTGTATGTATGAGTGTAGCTGTTAGGTTTTGGTGATCGTCGAAGCTCTTGTATGTGCGATCTTAACTGAGAAGATCAAGTCTGTGTATTGCAACAAAGTGTGGATTTACTGAAGACTTAAGTAATGCTGAATAGCATTAGCTATGAGCTACAATGGATCTAATCAAGTAGATTGTGCCATTTGCTAGATCATTCACTTGTTGATTACTCACATCTTTGACAAGTCAGAAACCCTTAACCGGGTAGGCCTAGAAAAGCCTTTGTAAATCCTCTAACAAGGTGGTTCACATCTGTGGATCTGAAATCCTCTCACAAGGTAGTCTTATATCAGACTTATCTCCTAACAGAGATTGAGATTCCTAATAGGATCTGTTCTGGTAAAGAACATTGTATGACCTTAACCGGTCTGATTACTATTCTACAGATAGTTACTTGTGAGTTTCATCTCACCGTGGTTTTTCCCATTTGGGTTTCCACGTCAAAATCTCTTATGTTATGTTGATTGTGCTTCTATGGGTGAATGCCTTATTTTCTATTTGGTTTGCATGTGTGTTAACTGGTTTGTTTGTTAAACTGTTTTACCGGTTTACTGCTAGACTATTTAAGTGTTTAAGTACAGTATTTTTTGGTATACTAATTCACCCCCCCCCCCCCCCCCTCTTAGTATTCATCAATGGGTGCATACCACTCCAAGGTACTACATGAAAACTTCAAGGGAACTATTTTTCATAGCTAAACACCCTGTTGTACCCTCCCAACCACCCTAAAGGTCAGAAAGTATCCTACTGCTGCAACATTGTCCTATTAAGACAGTCACACTTTCAATGGAGAAACCCCCTTCCCAATACTCCAAATTATTGTCACAATGATTTTGAACCCCTTCTACACTCTTTCCTGATACCAAACACACACAAACCCCTTGCTTACACCCCCTTCCACTTGGATTATTTCAACCCACTGTTGCATTGTTGCAGTCTAAAGCACTATCATTAGGCCAATCATCATCTTTTTTCTTTGGCTTGGGTATTTGGCATTGCCAACCCTTAGGACATATTTGTGATGTCTTCACACACCATTCTAGACTTCCACTAACTCTTCAAAAGCCTGATTATTGCATCCATGATGTGTAAAGGATGGGGACATTACACACTTCTAGTCGGTTATTCCTTCTCATTTCTATCCTCTTGGTCCTCTTCATCATCTTCATTCATCTTCTCTTTTTGCTTGCCTTTGTTCTTCTTCTTTGATTGAGTCTTATTGATCTGAAAGGAGCCAAAGGTTTCACAAAGAGGTAGAGAAATCCTCTTCTAACTAGAATTGTCACTTGGTTTTGGTGGGTGATCTCTAGATCTGTAATAGCTTCATTTTTCTTCAACTTGTATCAGTGTTCTTTGCAATAAACATTTTGGAAGTCAATGTATTCTTTCTAGAATTTTTTTATCGGCCTTCCTTAGGTCTTGTGGCCAAAAGTTAGCATCTCATATGTCTTCTTTATAGATTAGAGTACCTTCCTCAATTACCTTCATAAAATGGTCTACTAGCAACTTCAAGGTAAACTTAACTTGCTCAATAATCAGAAGCACTATGAGTCTATAGTTATACTCAGTAAGAACTCTCTCTTTCCCTTAGTACATATTCTCATTTATTTTCTTCCATAAGAGCCATAAGATATTAGTGAATAAGGCAAGCCAAAACAAATTAGCTATTTTGTTCAAACCATGGATATAACCCATAAGGACTTTAGACTAGAAAGATCTATCAGGTTTGTTCCATTAGTTGATGTTCCCTTAAACAAAGACCAGATACCAGAAGCATGTTTGCATTACACACTTAGATGAGAATGGTTGATGTTGTCATTGATGGCAACCAACTGGTAACAAGGCTCTCCAAGATTCTATTGATTTTACCGGCAACAAACTTTGCATACTGGCACCGACAACTACACAAAGTTCATTCACACTGGCATCCAGCTTACACCGACAATGAATCATACCAGCACTCAGGCCGACATAAGATAAAGTTTTGTTTATGCGAATTATATTGTAATGTAATTAATTATTTGTAGCCAACATGATGTATTGTAAAGACTCATATATGTATGAGATCTTGTAAGGCATTTTGTAAGTATTTATGGTATGTAATCAAAGAAGAAGATTATGTAATTAGGTAATGATTATGAGAGAGAATATCTATATATGCATTTTGATGTAATAATTTTGATGACTAAATAAGAGCAGAGAAGAGTGAAGAAAGGTTTATGGTAGAGGTATTTGACAGAGGTTAAATAGGTACTAAATCCAGCATTGTAGATGCTATTTTGAGTAGTACATTGTCATTGGATTTAATCATCTAATTTTGTAGTCAGTGTGACTCCTATTTTGTATTGAGCAGTGAGATCTAGGCTCTTGGCCTTCCTACATGTGCAGGCCCCTATTGTATTAGTAATATTTATTCATATTGGCTAGTGAGTAAATATTATGGGTCACAAATCCCACTAAGGTTTTTCCCCTACCGGGTTTCCTCGCCAAAATATCTTGTGTTATGGTGTGCATTGATGTTGTCTCTCTTATTTCTCTTTATTGCTTTATTGCTTGTTTACCGGTACATTAATTTGGGTTGTAAAGTTGCAAGCAAGTTTAAATATTTCATTCACCGGTTAGACACTAATTCACCCCCCCCCTTCTCAGTGTCTTTGGGACTGATCAAGTATCTAACAAAGCATAGTGACATCAGAATAAAATATACAAACATCTTCCCAAAGCACCGTGCAATAGAGACAATTGAGATGATAAACATCGATAACAAGCTTTTGAATAAGGAGTTGCACATTGAAGTAGTTTTTATTAGATTCTAGTCTACTAGATCAACAAGACTTAAGGGTTTTCTTCAACATTTTATTGTTAAGGTTCAACTTCCATATTTTGTTAGCATGATAAAGGATAATCTATCTGTCGATAATCATGATCTTCATAGATAATCTAGTTGTCGATAGTGTGGCATAAAGTTCCCTTGTAGTAGGTCATAGATAATCAAGTTGTCGATAGCGTGGCATAAAGTTTCCTTGCAATAGGTCCAAAATTCATATGCAAAATGAAATCGATAATGTGCAACCCCAAAATGAAAATTTATATGCAAAATTCATATGAAGTAGAGTGCCCTAACCTTTTAGCTGTTAAATTGAGTGAAATGTTGTCAAAGTTGGAATGTGTCACCACAGTGAAGCTCGAATGTTGGGTTGGGTGGGAGTGATAGAGCTCTTATTTTCATAGGCAGGTTGTTTGATTTAGGATTGGGTGGAGGAGATCGCACGCAGGGAGTGATAGAGCTCTGCTTGCGTGGGATTGTAGCTTTGGGTTAAAATTAATTGTGGTGTTTCTTTTTTTTTAAGTAATGCCCATGTTCATCGGAATTTCGACGAACGCAGACACTTTTTTTCAAAAAAATCAAATTTCATTAGTAATGCCTTCTTCATCGAAGTTATCATTGGAATTCCGATGAATTCGGGCATTTTAAAAAAAAAAAATCAAATTTGGTCACAATATAGCTTCTCCATCAAAATTTTAGACCAAATGTATTAGTGTGGCTATCGGTGGTAACTGCCAATGCGGCCCTAACGATTAACAGACCGTCAGTAGTCCGTGTTGACCCCGTCAGCCTGGGCAAGCCGTTAAACTGCACCCAAAAAAAAAATTCTCAAACTACGTGCCCAAGGTCGTATGGCCTGGGCTTAAAAACAAAATTTGCCTCCTGAACACCTGATACCAAAATATGTCAAATTTTATATCAAAATTCATTGAAAATGGCCTCCTGAATCCAATTGTGCGGTCCTTTTGGCACCAAAATGTACCAACAAATTAGATACCCCATAAATGGAAAAAAAATAACTACACAAACCCCTAAATACATAGATCTGAAGAACAAGGCCCAAAATCTCTCATGAAGAGAATAGGGGCGTACAGATATGGAGCTCTGATACCATATAGGAGTTGAGGAAAAATCAACTCTACAACTCGCAATGATCACCTCCATGCAAACGTGTCACAGAAGGAGAGAAGCAAAAAAGCTATGGAGGCCATAATTCAAAGATCCAGAAAAGAGGAGTCATATTGATTGTGCAACAAGAATGCAATTCAATAATTACAATTGTTATGAAAATACAAAGAGAGAATCCTTATAAATTGATACTGGGAACCCTAAAGGAGAAAACCCTAAAGAATTATAAGATTCATAAGTTTAGCTTAAGTATAGAGTATAATAGACTAATAATTCAATAAATAATTATTAGCTAATAAAAGATAACTCTAACAAAAAGAGATGGAGAAAATTGTCGCTAATAATAACATTTCAATAGAAGAATTGTCATCACAAATTATGGCATTGCACACACATAGGACAATAGAGCAGGGGATCCAAAATAGGAGGTCCTACAATTTCTACCAAAAATCTACTTATCCATCTAATGAATCTATTCCCAAAACAATTCTACAAGAATGTAAAGATAAATTTTGGACTCAAACCAAAATAAATGATTTTTGGACTATGAGGAAGAATCTTGATGAACCAAAGACCAGTGCAGAATTTGAGTCCATCGACGAGGATGAAGAGTTTAGCAAATTGTGGAATATGGAGCATCCCACAACACCATATGATAGGAGTGATGATGAAAATGAGTATGAGGTTGAGGCCACTCCAACAACTACTACAGTCCCTACAATATTTGGTGGAGTCAATGAGTCCATGAAAGAAAAATATAGCAAAGGGGCAAAAATTGTGGAAAAAATGGGTTTTGAAGGTGGTGGTCTAGGTCCCATAGGAAAAGGCATTTGGTTTCCACTTGAGGTACAACTTCCATCAAATTCAAAATCAAAAGCTCCTATTAAACCAATCATAGGACTTGGTTTGTCAGATTCATCACAGAAAGGTACTACCCATTACCCTCTAGCTCCACCTACATTTGTTAGAGGTTCAAATCCACAACCACCACCACATCATGGTATTCCTATTGGTGGTGAATCAAGTACCACTGCCACTAGTGGGGAATCTAGTGATAGGATTCCTATTAGTGATCACTCAAGTGCCACGGTAACTAGTGGGGTTGGCATAGGTACTGCTACTGATACTAGTTGTCTTGGTGTTGGACAAGTGCAACAAAAAAAAAAATCTCTCGCAAGAGGCCACTAGTGGTTGATACTCATACTATTCATAATCTTATATCAAGTGCCACTACCACTACAAAGCTATCATTTGCAGCTTCAGAATAGACCCCTCAAAAGACTAGAAAAACTACACATGCAAGTGACAGTGAGATAGGATCAGGAATGGCTGTTGGTACTCCTCATAATGCATTAGTTAAAACCATAGGTATAGGTGGAACTGGAGCCTTTGCTAATTCACCTTTCAAACATTCAATTTCTTTAGAAAGCCGAGATTTTAAATTACGTGATTACTATGAAAAATTTGAACACACAACAAATGCAAATAAAGAAAAAAAGAGAGCATTGCAGAGGGTTGCCTTGACTGAAGTTTTAGAGGAACAACCTGCAATGAATGACCCACACAAAGATATGATGGAGTTCATGGTTATTATGCCCCCAAATAAAGATAAAAATCCACCACACAACCAAATAGATCCCTCTGAATTTCAAGTTAGCACCCTCCAAATGGATTTTTCCAGAGTACAAAATGTGGACAAAATTAGTGTGTCAAAAAAGACTAAATAATTGGTCTACACTTCACTGCTAAAGGTGGAGAGAGAAAAAAATAAGGTGGAGAAACAAATAGAAAAGTTTCAGGTAGACCTAGAAAATAAAAAATCAAAGAGGAAAGCAACAGATAACAAGTGCAATGATTTACAGAAAAATATAAAAAATTCAGGCTCTATTGTAAAAATTGCAGAGCAGGAAAAGATGGAGGCGGAATTGAAGGAATTGAGAGAAAAACTGGTTGAAAGCAGTAAAAAATTTGATGATGAAAGAGTCAGTTCACAAAAATTATACAAAAGTTATGAGTCTATTGCTGCCAAAATAAAAAAAAATACAGGACCTATTGGATCATGAGAAGGAAAAAGAAAAACATTTGGAAGGTGAAGTAGAGAAAGAAAGAAAAAAAATGTGCACAAATGAAAGAAGACCTACAGAATGCAAATGATAAAATTAAAACTTTAGAGGATAAATTGAAAGATAATATGAAAAATACAATGAAGTATATAAAAGAAAGCATTTGGGGGAAAATAATGTAGAGGGGTGACAAGTTGTGTGAATGGTTTGAATTGAATGAAAGTCTGAGATTAATTTATTCAAAGATCAAAGGGCACATTGAGAAGAGCATACATGTTTATTCAAAAGAGGATATGGCAAAACAAATTTTGCAAGTAGTCTACAGTACCAGTGACATCTATTTGGAATCCAAGGGAATTAACAGTCACATTGATGTCATAGTTAAGACATCATCTATCCTTAAAAAATGCTAGAAACTAAGGGAAACATAAGAAATTATGGATAAAGGTGGCAAAAATATATTGAAGTTGAAAGAAAAGACAACCACTTTGATTAAACTTGGTTTTTCAAAGTCCGTTGACCCATCAAATAAATTCATTGGAAAAGAAGCTTACAAAAAAGCATGGAGGAAAAAATGAAGTCCGGTTTAGACTTGCTTCCTAAGGACACAACTCCCCAAAGCTTTCTAGAATTCATCAAACTATTTACAACTTTAAATGCAGTATTGGGTGAAACAGTGATGTCAAGTCACTCTTCTAAATATGGATTGTTGACAAAGTTGCAGCTGACTTACCATAGTTTAAAGAATATTGGACTTCCATTAGACGAAGAGTGGATCACCCTACAAAAATTGGCACAGAAATCTCAAGAATCATAGTATGTATTGCACAATTTTTTGCTTTTACCACTTAATTTCAAGGTTTTATGTTTTATCTATTTGGAATTTGGCATCGCTTGAATAACTATGTTTTATGAACAGGAAAAAACCAACACTCGATATTGCTAATCCAACCTATGATGCACAATGCAAACCTTCAACCTTGTAAATTTGTATTCTCAAGTTCTCCCAAGTTTTAACTATAGACACCTAAAAGTTGCACAAGAAATTAAGTGAATTTTATTCATTTAATTGTCCCTATTTCTTTCAATTAATTAAATTAAGATTTAGCTAATATCCCTATTCTTCTAATTGGCCATTAATCAAATTAAAGATTTGATTAGTATTCCCCTTTTTCTATCTAAGCCATTTAATTAAATTCACATTTAATTAAATCCCCCTTTCTAAGCCATTTAAATGAAATTTGCATTTAATTAAAATCTCCCTCATAGCCATTTAATGAAATTTACATTTAATTAAAATTCCCCTTCTAGCCATTTTTAATTAAATTCACATTTAATTAAAACCACCCACTTGCAAAATCAAAAATCACATTTAAATAAATCAATATTTATTTAAATCTATCAAATGCAAGTTGCAAACAAAATTAAAAATAAATTAATTTTATTTTAATTAAATTCTTTTTTCCTCACCCACTTGCAAAATTCTACATCTCCTACTTGCCTCCTAAACCTCTTCTAGAGCCTTCTAGATTCTTCTAAACCCTTTTAATTATTCTTAATCCCTCTAATCATGTCATTTCCCTAAGTTTGAGGTGGTCACTTATCAAATTTGGAGGAAAGTCTTCTAAAAGCAATAAAGGCTTTATCCGTACAACAAGCTAACTTGTTGAGTTCCCCCAAATTTGGAAGGACTCTTACAAATTTATCCCCAAAGTCTTCTTAACCATTAATGGTTAACTCAACCTTCCCCTCATGGTTAGATACTTTCTCTGTAACTTAACCCTCATCTAACCCAAGGGTCTCATCAAGCACTCATGGCTTTGACCCTAGTTATCCTATTAACCCTTGCACAAGAGTTTACCCCTTGGGTACAAGCTTTATCCAATGGATAACTCTAACCTAACCTTGACCCATACCTCCTAAGGTAACCTTCATGTCTTCTCAAGCATTTAATGCCTCTTACATCTCCTCTCAAACCCTCTCAAGGTGACATTTGTCAACTTTCGATTGGATTGAATCCCTCACATGGATTGATAACTTTCAATCCTAGCCCTTGTTGAGATTATTCAATTTCAACCCTCCATTGCCCTATTTTCCCTATAAATAGAGCCCTCATTCTTCATTCTCATATCAAGTCTTTTGTGCATCTAAATTATAGTCACATTGCAGGTTAAGGAGATCTCTTTATTATCAATCATCCATATCATAAGCATTTTAGTTTCATTTAGCTTAGATGCATATCTTTTCTTAGTTAATTAACTCATCTAGTATCATCTTAGCTTTCAATTTGAAACTCATCTAAACCTTAATCATCTAGTTTTGCATTTCATATTCATTATCTCATATTAGTATTTCACTAAGATCTTAGTTGCATTTCCATTTAGATCTTATAATCATCACATATCCCTTGTTCTTTTGGTAGTCATCTATAGATCAAGTGCTCTTCCAAGTTGAGAGCCACCTTGATTTGAAGGATCCTTGGAGATAGAGAACAATGAGACATGCTTAAGATCTTTATTTTATTTGTTTGTTCTAATGATTTTTAAACTCTAACATAATGTCCCATTGGTGTGTATGTGTTGTTTGCCTCTCTCATGCAGGTACCACAATCTAAGCATACATTAACATTTCTACATTTCTCTATTTCTGATTTCTAGTTTTTGGGCATTGCTATTATCTATATTTAATTTGTCATGGCTTGAACTAATATTTAATTTTGAACTCTATTTTTTGAATAGGAGACATGTAGCAGTTGTTAAATTGCTAAATAGCTAATCTGGCCTATTATGGCCATGTAAATTTGTGTTGAGTTTGTGATACTGATGGCAGTCGGGATGATATATTCATTGTTCAGTGTCTTAGTAATTGATTTTGATGTTGAGCCTTCACATGTTGCAAATCGACCTGAAGCTGTTGTTGCTCCCTTGTTTCTATAAAAGGGAATTCATGGTCATTTGCAAAGGGTTCTGAAATTTTGTATTGACTTTTGCATGGAGAATCACACAGAGTCGTGTATTGAATGAATTGTATCATATGGCTATATTTTGAAAGAATTAATGAAAATATAAGTTCTCAACATGTCTAAATAAATATCTTTGTATCAATAAACACATCATGGTATTTTATTATGCTATTTTAAATATGAAAATATAAAGTTGAAAAATACAATTACAAATCAATATTAAATTCTAATTGCAAAAGGTTGATAGACTCATAAAATAACATCAAGTTATCAACCATAATAATATTCTTTTTTAATATGAATGATGAGATACAGTAATAAGATTAATAAATACCAATCTCTTACAGTTTTGATTCCTCCTCATCAAATTCAAAGCTTTCTTGATTCTTGTCTGTGTTTTCTTCACTCTGAGTCTACATACCTTTGTTTAACTACATCTCAATGCTACCAATAGGTCTCATACATGAGTCAATAGTCCCACTAGCACTTTGGTTTGAAGTTTTGCCCAATCCTCTTCTTTCACATTTGGACCTCCATATTTTTAGTGCCCTATCATAAGGAAAAGTGTGGACATCATACCTAGATGTATAGAGCCTCAATTAATTTTCCAAATTTTTGTCTAGTTTGTTTCTTAGCTTTGATTTTAAGAGCCCCAAAGCACTAAAAACTCTCTCATCTTCCACCAAACCCAATATCATGGTAAGACATAAATCAACAAGATTGAAATATTCTAATATTGAATCATGTAACACTTCATTCTCACCTAGATTTTTCCAAAGCCTTGTTACTAATCCCTATTTGTGGGGGTTCTCCATTCTGTCATATTTTTCCCTCATAGTGTATACAAAATGAGTTGATTTCTCTCTAAGAAGAGTTTTGTCTAATATTCCATTTATAGTTACCCCATTCAATTCTCTGGATATGAAAAATTGTTTTATCAAAGTCAATAGCTTACTTCAAAAATCAGTTGGACTGTTGAGGCTCCAATATTGAGGAAACACAATAGACATGGCTTAGAGTAGTTTGTTAGGAGGGAATCTTCTTCTAATCTATGAGGAAAGATCATAGGCAATTTTCTTCACAAAAGTAGTTACAAACTCAACAATCTTGTAGAAATCTTCCCTTGTAACTCTTTATAGTTGCTTCTTGGGGTGCTTTCCTGGTTCCTTAGGGTTGACTGTGGCATAGAAATGCATTGGTATCTCAACTCCCCATACATTGGCACATACCTCCCCTTTTGCATTGATTTGTAAAAATTTAGTAGGATTGTTCAAATCTATGAGTATCTGCCACTTAACAAATTTTTCATCAAATAGTGTTGGTTTACTTCGATAGAGATTATCAAGGGTCATGCATGTCAACTTATGCAGCATAGCATATTCTGCAATATACATAGCTCTTTGTTGGGATTTCTTCATAATATTCCTCATTTCCTCTAGCATGGGTAGAAGGGCTGCTAAAGTTAAGAGTGTCTCTATATTACTTAACCTCTGAAGAAGGTCAGGAAATTTTGATTGCTCTGATTCATCGCGAGTTGTGTAAAATAGTCCAATCAAGGATGGATATTCTAAACAAATTTGATGCACTAGACCATCCAAAGAGATCCATCTGGTATCATTATCCTTGAGAAGCTTGTTCCCATCAGTTATTTCATCAACAAAGTGTTGAAGATCCATAAATTGCTTGGTACTTCGACAGAAGTGTGAGTAGAACTCTCTGATTAAAATTTCAATTTTATTTACTAGAGCATACTTGCTCACAATTCCAAAAGCTAGATTCATTCTGTGAGCCATGAAGTGAATACTAGTAATGTAGGGTGCAGAAGAATTTTCCATCTTTGTAGAAAGATCGTTCATGTGACCTTGCATTAATGAAGCTCCATCTTCTCCAACACACACCATTTTTTTGGCAATCATCATGTCATCCATACATCCATATTCAATTAAACATCTCTTTATTAGTTGAAATAAATTATCCATTGTTGCACTATCCTTCATTTTAGCAACATATAGTAGATGAGGTTGGTGAGCATGATTTTGTACAGTATAAACATGCATGCATACCCACAAAGTATTATCTACTGCTATAACTTTGTCTAAAGAAAATGCAATAAAGTTTGAGTATTTCACTTGTGTTTAACATTGCAGATCTTCATCAGTATCATGAACCAAAATCAGTGAGGATAGTATTGCAGACTTGGAGAAACTGTTTCCCCGAAAGGAACTAGATCATATTGAGGATATTTTGGATAGTAGGATTGGGAGTAGTACTCAAAATAGTTAATATAAGGAGTATCTTGTGAAGTGGAAGGATAGACCAGTTGAAGATTCATCTTGGATTTCTTAGGTAGAGATAGACCTCCTAGTTTTCCTCTGACCCCAGCAAAGTGAGAGATTTACTTTTTCAACAACCTTGGATGTCTGATGTAGGAGCATCCCTGGTTCATGGAAATCTTACATCAACCAAAAATATTTCCTTTATGTTTTTCTTTTTGTTTGCAGTTTCAACATTTCTTTTTGTGTTTCCCAGATTTGGCTCACCGGAACATGTGGAGTCGGATTTTTCTTGAAGACTTGATCATCTTCCTTATTCCCAAACCATAGATCATTTGGATCATTTTTCGGCAAGTTGCTACTGGTTTCCAAGACAGTTTTTTGTTACCGGTTCCCTAGACCTATTTGCATTGGTGATCTACCGGATCCTTTACGTAGCTTGTGCAGCCTTGAGCATTGATTATGTTGTTCCTTGGCGTGTGGCTGATGTTCCCTTTGATTCTCACTTCATCTTTTAGATTTTTTGGATGATTTTCTTTGTCGGAGGCCGATCTTGTTAGTTTTTACACATTGGGTCTTGTTCTTTGGGTTTGGATCCCTTTTGGGCCAACCCTTGGATTGTATAAATCATTGTAATAGAGCATTAGAATGTATTGAAGGAGTTATATAGAACATAGAAGTGAAATCATAAGTTTGAGGTCCCGGTTGTGACCTATTCTATATTTTGAGCAAGTTTTAGTAGTCCTATGAGCCGGTTAATGTAACCTGATTGTTACTAGTTGGTTTTAATCATTTTTCATGATATAATTCAATCTATTCTGCATTGCATCCATCATGTCCTTGTGTTTCCATTATTTTTACTCTTTTTTACCCATCCGAATAGATCTCTTTGAGGTCCCTCCTAATTGGTGATTGCACCAAGTGGTATCAGAGTGAGCTTTCATTATGAAGATTGTGTTGTCCTGAGATTGTTTTGTTGTAGGATGGTGGATTGTGGATCCGACCCATAGCTACAGAGGACTAGTGTAAAGATGGCATGAAGAGGAAATAGGAATGGTGGAGCGCGTAGGAATGCAGACCCTATTGTGATGGAAATGTTGAGGAATAGCAGCCCAATTGGAAGCAGTTGAGATAGCCCAAAGAAGAAGTTGACATATTGAAGATGTGAGTGAAGATGAAGGAGAAGAAGCCTCAGTAGAACAAGTCAATCCATTGGTGATTGATCCAAATGAAGAAAGGTTTTTGAGGGTTTTGAGTAGGGCAAATACTAAACCTCATTTTACCCCACCAAAATATGATGGAAAGTTGGATTCAGATGAATTGATGGATTAGATCTTGGAGATGGAGAAATATTTTTATTTTGAAAACACCGTAGAAGAAAGGAAGGTGAAATATGCATGTACCTAGTTGAAAGGTCATGCATCTCTTTGGTGGGATCATTTATAGGTTTATAGATAGAGAAGAGGTAAAGATAAGATAAAGACATGGGATCAGATGGTTGCTAAGTTGAAATCAAAATTTATGCCAGCTAATTATCAAATGAATCTATTTCAGAAATTGCAGAATTTGAGATAGAAGGAATCTAGTATGAAGGACTACACCAAAGCATTTTACAAGTTGAATATCAAATCTAGACATGTTGATGATTAAGTTGAACAAGTTACAAGATATTTCAATGGATTTTAGGTGTCTATACAAGATGAACTTAGCTTGATCAAATTGTAGGTTGTTGAAGAACCTCACCAGTATGCCCTGAAAGCATAAAAGAAGCTAAACAAAAGACATGAGCAAAGGCAGAGAGGTAGAGGTGGAAGGTTTTGCGGAGGAAGATTTCAAGGAGGAAGAGGATATACCATAGGTAGATGAACTTGTATGGATCAGAACAAGGACAAGGAAGTAAGAAAAGAAGGTAATTCATACCAGAAATATGATAGAAATTTCTACCGAAGGAGAGAACTGGATGGCTACCAGAATGAGAACTTTGGAAAAGATGACAGAGGACAAGACAAGAGAGTGTTTAGAGGAACTTTCTATAAATATGGAGGAGAAGGACATCATGCTTTCAAGTGTAAGAAGATAGGGAATATCGGAAGAATAGCAGTGGTGGAAGAAAGCCCCATTGGATCAGCTAATAAACTGGAAGATGGAGAACTGTTGATGATGAGGAGAGCTTTGTGTCATATCGGAGGAAATGAAGAGCCCTTATAGAGGAAGAATTTGTTCAAGACCAGATGTAAGGTATTCGATAAGTGTTGTAAAGTTGTCATTGATAGTGGTAGTTCATATAATCTTGTTTTAGAGGACATGGTGAATAAATTGAATTTCAAAAGATTGAAACACCCTAAGCCTTATCAAATAGCATAGATTCAGGATGATCATAAGTTGTTATTAAGTGAGAAATGTTTGGTGAAATTGAAAGTTGGAAATTATCATGATGAAGTCTTGTGTGATATTATACCTATGGATTTTTGTCACCTTTTGTTGGGTAGACCTTAGTAGTTTGATAAACAGGCAATACATGATGGGAGGAAGAATACATACATTATTGTGGCCAATGGGATGAAGCAAACCTTGTTGCCCTTGGAGGAACCTTTGAAGAGTTAAGTCTATATGAATGCTAGAATCTATTTGGTGGATGGAATGAGACATGAGAATGTGTGTTTTGCCTTAGTTCCTAAGAAGACTGGGAATCCAGAGCATGAAGAAGAAGAACCAGAAGAGATAAAATATTTGCTGACAGAGTATGAGGACATCATTTTAGATAATGTGCCTAATGGATTACCACCTATAAGAAGTGTTTGTCATTGCATGGATCTGATTCCCTAGGCTATTTTGCCTAACAAAACTACACAATGGCTGACATCGACAGAGAATGAAGAGTTGAATAGACAAGTCCAGGAGTTGTTGAAGAAAGGTTTGATCAAAGAAAGTCTAAGCCCTTATGCAGGACCAGCAGTATTAGCACCTAAGAAGAATGGAGAATGGAGAATGTGTACCTATTCCAAAACAATATACAAGATCACAGTGAAATATCAGTTTTCTTTGCCTAGGATGGATGACATAATGGATTGTTTGCGCGGAGCCAAATACTTTACAAATATGGACTTGAAGAGTAGATATCATCAGATCACAATGAGAGAAGGAGATGAGTGGAAGACAAAATTCAAGACAAATGAAGGACTATATGAATGGTTGGTGATGCCTTTTGGGTTAACTAATGCACCGAGTACTTTCATGAGGCTGGTGAATGAGGTATTGAAGAAATTATTGGGTAAGTTTGTTATTGTATATTTTGATGACATTATGATTTTACAGTAAGACAAAATAGGAGCATTTGTTGCATTTGAGACAAGTTTTGCAGAGGTTGAGAGAAGAAAAGTTGTTAATAAATCTTAAGAAGTCTACTTTCATGAAGGAAGAATTAGTCTATTTGGGGTTTGTGACATCTAAGGATTTTTTGAAGATGGACCCTGAGAAAGTAAAAGCGATTGTGGAGTGGCCTACACCGAAAAGCATTGGAGAGGTAAGATCATTTCATGGATTGGCTAGTTTCTATGAGAAGTTCATTCTAAATTTCAGCTCAGTTTGTAACCCTATGACTGAGACAATGAGGGGAGATAGGAAGGAATTCAAGTGGACCACCCGAGCAAACAAAATTTTTGAACTTTTCAAGCAAAAAGTGACTGAGCAAGTTGTGTTAGCTTTATCGGATTTCAATAAAGTATTTCAAGTGGATTGTGATGCAAGTGGAACAACAATAGGAGAATTCTTTGATGGTATGATGAAAGAATAAGGATCCGGTCAACTTACTGAGGGGGGGGGGGAATCAGTAGATAGAAAAACTGATAATAATTTCACCAATCTTAGAATCAACCTCTCAAAGTAAAACTCTAAACTGACAAGTTAAACCACTGAACTATAAATGCAATACCACTGTCAAGATAAACCGGTTGACTGTTATAATAGATTAACAGTAAACAAATTGAAACTTCACAAACATCCAAATACTTTACTGACATAAGTAAAACCTCATTTCAAATTGGTGTCAGTTAATATAACTTATCAAAGTGGATTGAGCAGTTAAATAAATCAACCATAATAAACATAACCATAAAAACATTCACCACTTGACACGATATTTTTGACATGGAAACCCAAATGGAAAAAACCACGGTGAGATGAGACTCACAAGAATTTTGAACTCTTTTGAAGTTTGCCCTGTTAGGAGCCAAGCCTGTTAAAGCTTTTACAAAAGTCTTGTTAAGAACAGATTCTATTAGGGACCACCCAGTTAAGGGATTGACGATAATGCCCTATTAGAAGCAATTCCCTGTGAGGAGTAACCTTGGTAGAGGATTTGAAATCCAAGTTAATGGACCACCTAGTTAGAGGATTTGAATAACACTAAGCTTGTTAGAGCTTACCCAGTTAGGGGATTTAACTGCTATAACTATTAGAAAATAACAGGGGTTTGTTGATCTGTTTGAATAGCACTACACTTGCTTGTTCAGATCCTTTTCATGCTCCTATCTATCTTTACAAAATTGCAAATATATCATCTGGTTCGAAAACCACACACTCAACTAAAGCTTTACCAACTCTAAAATAAAACAACTCTTCGACCTTATAAACAAATCAATAGGTTGGTAACACAACAAAAACCTAATTCTCTCATAGAGATTACAAACAAGTCGGTTCAAGTATGACCGTTGGATTACATAACACTAAGATAACCTCGATCGCTCCTTGATCACCACTTCATCAAACTCGGTAGCTCATCACACGGTTTGCATTACATGAAATATACTTGCTCATTCCCAAGAAAAAAACCATTATCTTAATGCACCAAAAATACTTTGAAACTCTTCTCATACAACATGCATACATGTCATAATCATTACCACTCATCATTAGATCATAAACCAATACAACAAACTTAATCGGTTAGGGTTTATCAAATCAACAAGTAGGGTTTACCGGTTCAACTCTCCATTACTTAGCAATACCGGTTCACTCCACAAACTCACCTACCAGTTACAGTTCCCTTCACTAGCTCTTCCTACCGGTTACATTATAACAATATCATTACCGATTAATTGACATCAATGACAACATAACATTTCATTAATGCAATCTTCATGCAAATGCCAACAATCTCCCCCTTTGGCATTGACGGCAATACAAATATCAATACCATTGATTGTTATGATTGTGAATAGGAATCCTGGTTTATATTTTACTATGTACTCTCTTTGTCTTCAGTTGGTAGCTGGTTGTAGATCTTCTATCTATCAATCATACAATTCTTCTCCCCCTTTGACAACAATGCCAAATTGAAAGTAAAACATGTAATGTCAAACTTCACTGTTCAGCATCAACAACCTGCAACTTGATCCTCCCCCTATGGAATAACTCCACTCTACATCATTATCAATTCACCTCATGAAGGGGTGCAACCCCTAACTGACTTCTAAGATAATAAAAAGTAATCTTAGGCAAAGGTTTAGTAAAGATGTCTACAAGTTGCTCCTTGGTAGAAACATGCTCCAAGATCACATCTTTACTCTGCACTTCCCACAAGAAATGATACTTCAATTCAATATGCTTGGTTTGTGTGTGCAAAACAGGGTTCCTGGAAATATTCATGGCACTGTTATTATCACATAAGATCTTTATAGGTTCTAAAAAATTCATCTTGAAACCTTCCAAAATGTGTCTCATCCAGATAGCCTGGGTACAATTCATATAAGCTGCAACATACTCAACTTCAGCAATAGACTATGATATACAACTCTTCTTCTTTCTACTCCATGAAACAAGTCTTCCTCCAAGAAAGAATGCTCCACCGGTTGTTCTTTTCCTATCATCAAAATTACTTGCCTAGTCTACATCTGTATACACCTTCAAATCAAAGTTACCTTCATATGGATATCATAATCCATTGTCAATAGTGCCTTTCAAATATATGAATATCTTCTTGGTTTCTATCAAATACGTTTCCTTAGGATTCTTCTAAAATATAGCAACTAGACCAACTACATGAGCTATATTCGGTCTGTTGTGAACAACATAGTGCAATTTCCCAATCATTGACATGTACTCCTTTTCATCAATAGATGTGGCTTCATCTTCCTTAGACAATTTACATCTTGTAACCAATGGTGTCCCAACTGGTTTACAGTCACTCATACCAAATTTCTTTAATACCTCTTACACATACTTAAACTATGTGATGAAAATACCAATTCATTTGCTGAATTTGCAAGCCTATGAAATTTTTTATCTCTCCTACTAGAGACATTCAAACTCACTTTTCATTTCATTTGCAAATTCATTGCTCATGTCATCATTACCTCCAAATATGATATCATCTACAAACACTTCACTAACCAGTATCTTATCTCCTTCAAATTTGAGATATATATTGTTGTCTTCACCAGTTCTCTGAAAACCTATCTTCTTCAGGTGTGCATGAAGCCTTTCATACCATGCTCTTGGTGCTTTCTTTAATCCATCTAATGCCTTGTGCAACTTACATACCATGTCTTTTTCATCAGTCAAAGCATAACCATCTAGTTGCTCAATGTACACTTCTTCTTCTAGTATTCTATTCAAAAAAGTTGACTTCACATCCATTTGATATACTTTGAATCCCTTATGTGTTGCAAATGCAAATAAAGTTTTGACACCTTCCAGTCTAGAAACTGGTGAAAAAGTCTCACCATAACCTTCTTCTTCTTCCTGTGCATAACCTTTGTAAATCAATCTAGCTTTGTTTCGGACTATTATACTATCTTCATTCAACTTGTTCCTGAATACCCACTTAGTACCTATCACATTTTTATTCACTAGTCTGGGTACTAGGGTCCATGTATTATTTGATCAAGATCCTCCTCCATAGCTTTGACCCAATGATCATCTCCAAATGCTTCCTTAGTAGTTCTAGGCTCAATAGTGGAGATCGTGCAATAATTCTCTCTAATTCTTCTTCTGGTTAGCACTCTAGCATCCTTATCTCCAATAATTTGGTTAGTATTTTGATTGAGTCTCACTTACCTCGGAATAACATGATCATTATCTTCAAGTTATTCTTCTTCATTATAATGATCTTCTTCTGAAACTACCTATTCTGGTTGAACTGGTATAACAACATTCTCATTACCAGTTTTAGGTTTCACAGGTTCTGGTTCCAAAAATAGAATGCAAGGGTCTTCATCCTTTTTCTCCACACTGGTTTCCCCTGAGACTTCAGAATACTCATCCACTCAAACATTAGCACTCTCAATGATTCTCTGTGTCCTTTTTTTGTAACATTTGTAGGCCTTACTCTTGGTGGAATAACCAAGAAATATACCTTCATCACTTTTAGCCTCAAGCTTGCTAACATAGTCACCTCTTTTAATAAAACATTTTCTGCCAAATATCTTAAAATAACTAACATTGAGTGATCTACCATACTAGTATTCATAAGGAGTCTTATCATTACCTCTTTTTACCAAAATCTGGTTCATAGTGTAGACAGCTGTGCTAATAGCTTCTCTCTAGAAGGTTTTCGCTACACCTTAGTGTATCAACATCATCCTAGAAGCTTCAATAACTGACCAATTGTTCCTCTTTACAATATCATTATGTTGTGGTGTCCTTAGTGCAGAAAGTTGTCATTTGATACCATTTTCTTCACAATATCTAGTGAATTCCTCAGAAGTAAATTCACCACCTTGATCAATCCTTAGACACTTTATTTTCTTACCACTCTCCTTTTCAGCTAAGGCTCTGAATGCCTTGAACTTACTAAATGCTTCTATTTTATCCTTCAAGAATGTGACCCACATCATTCTTGAGCAATTATTAGTGAAGATCATAAAATATCTATCACCTTGAATACTTTTGGTCCTTATTGGTCCACAGAGGTTTGTATGAACCAAATCTAACAGATGTTCTGCTCAAAAAAAATTTCTCTTTAAAGTTGAGGATGTCATCTTTCCCAACTGACATTCCTTACATAGATCATTAACCGGTTTGTCCAACTGAGGAAAACCTCTCACTATCTTGGACTTACTTTAACAATGTTATCAAAATTTATATGACAGAATCTCCTATGCCAAAGCCAACTATCATCTACTTTAGCAATTAAACAATTGTTAACTTTAGGATTCAAGTGAAATAGGTTACCTTTAGGTTGGTGTAAATAATTATTCATCATGGATATTATTACACTTACTTAAGTTTACTTAAGATAATGCATTTCATAGTAGTTTGGATATGAGACACTTGGGTGTTTGTGCCACATTGGGATAGTGTGTGTAGGAGAAATTCCACCTCTTTTGGTGTTGATCTTGTTATTACACTATCATATCCACTTATTGTGGAGTGATAATTCCACCTTCGGTGGGTGATCCACCTCATGTGGAATATTATATTATTTCTCCTACCTACCCACACCTATTTCCTACCTACCCTTGTTTCTTATTGAGCCACATGTCATACTTGTGTGCTCATACATATCCCTAGCCTTGCCTATATAAGCAGGCTCATCTACATTGTATGTAACTATGTAATAAGATAATCCAGTTGATTGTTGATCATTTTCTATTAATGAGAATACAGTTTATTCTTGTCCCATATTATGTCTCTTTCATGTACATTTCAATGACTTCTTGATCTTGGCAAAATCCAACATGGTATCAGAGCTATTGGAGCTTCATTGATTCGTCTTGAAGAGGCATTATTGTGACGTCAAGAGGCAGATCTGAGGAGTATCGTCATTTGGAGGCGTCCTAGACCAGATCCGACCTCTCCATTGCGTCCGGAAGGCCCTTTCCATGAATTTTGGTTATAAAGTTGGCCTATTTTGGTGAGGAAAATTTTTTTCCCCAATTTTGCTTATCGTACGGATTTTCGAATTTTATATATATTTTTCAAAAAAAAAGAAAAATTATTTTTCAGAAATTATTTTTCGAAAAATTTAAAATAAAAAAAAAAAATCGAAAAAAAATTGAAAAGGAAAAGCAAAAAAAAATCAAAAAAAAGAAAAATTATTTGTTGGGGGGTCCGCAGACCCCCCCGTGCTCCGTACCTACCCCGCGTGTTGCAAGTTGTGTGCAGACTGTCGTACCGCAGAAAGTACCTGTCGCTGCAGGTACCTGCCGGTAGAAACCCCCGGCCCGTGCCGCGTGAGCCAGCAGATCCCGGCAACCTCCGCCCGCAGGTTCTCCGCCGGCTTCCTCTCCCGGCAGCGCCCCTCGTTCTCTGCGCCGCCCCCGCTCTCCGGTGCCCTCGGCTCCGCCCGGCAGCAGCGTCTGCTCCCTCCGCCCGTCGTCCGCAGGTTCCCCGGCCTCCCGGCGCCGCCCGCGCCAAGCCCCCGGCTCCGCCCAGGCTCCCGGCCACCTCTCCACAGAGCGCCCGAGCAGTAACCGCCACCGCCACCTGAGCGGCTCCTCCAGCTCCGCTCCCGGGCTCCGCCACGTCACCGGCGCCGCTCCGACCCTCGGTCTCCGGGAACCGCCACGCAGACCGCCACACGGATCCCACGTCAGCACAACCATGCGTCAAAATCGTACGCCACCTCAATCATCCGGACTGCCACATCAGCCTGCCACATCATCATTTCCGTACAGTACGGAACACTAGCTTGATTTGCCGCGTCATCATTCCGTACAGTACGGAACGTACAGTCAGCAGGCCACGTAATCCGTCCGTACGGTACGGACGCCCAGTCAGCCAGGCAGCGAAGTTTTGGCGACGGTCATACGGCCGTCAAATTTAACCTAGTGTTTTGCTGACGTCAGCGCCACATCAGCAGGGTTTGGAGATTTTTTGACCCCCTCTCATTTGCATTTTTGATTTTGCAGTCCAACTTCAAATGGCCATAACTTGCTCATTTTTGCTCCTTTTTGGGTGCAATTTTTTTTGAAATGGGCTAGAATTTCGTGCTCTCCGCAGTGGTGAAAGAATTTTTTGATTTTGATGCACGGATTTTTTAGAAAATACAGTTTTTGGTGACTGTCCCTGAGTAATCCCAGTTTTTGCAACTTCAGAGGCTTCGTTTGGGGTCATCCGACCTCCTTTTCAGGTGCCGTTTTTTTTGAAAGTGCATATTTTTTCGTCTACTTTCACATGATGCTATCAGATTGATGTCATTGTAAGTAGAAATTGTACTTTCAGATTTAGGCCATTTTTGGCTCTTTTGGTACTTGTATATTTGCTTGAATCTCAGTTAGATTCATTGCACTATTGATTGAAGTCTCTTTTGAGAAGTTGTAAAATTTGCATCATAAGCCCACTTTGCCTTGTTTTGCAAGTGGCTCATTGTAATCGCACTAAGTATAAAGTGCCAAAATCATCACTTTTGGGGGGGTACTTTGATTGATTGAATTTGGGGGGTGTCTCTTGTGCTTTTGTGCTCTTGTGTTCTTTCCTTTTTTGCTGCTATGGGTTCTTCTAAGTTTCCTCTCTTAACTCCACATAACTATGCTACTTGGAAAATTGATGCATGGAGTAAACTTATGGAAAAAGGACTCACTCATTACATTGATGGAACTATTGTTGCTCCAGCTGATCCTAAGGCTGATCCAGTTGGTCACTTAGATTGGCTCACTAAAAATATCATGGCAATTGGTACCTTAAGAAAGTATGTATCAAAGGATCTCATTTTTCATATTGAGAAATGTACTCTAATCAAGGATGCTTGGCAAAAGTTTCAAGACTTGTATGGTCAAGTTGATGAGATTAGGGGATATCAAATTGATAGTGATCTCACCATGTTAGATCCCAAGAACTTTGATACTATACAAGATTATGTCACTAAGGCAAATGAGTTGAGGGCACAACTCAAAGATTGTGGCATTGATAAGAAGGATACTCAATTGATATTCAACTTGATAGGGAAGCTTCCACAAGAATATGCAGCATTTGTTTCTAGTTTCCAAACTCATAGGATGACAATGGGTTCAAGCTACAAAATGCCTACATTTGATGCTTTCAATGAAATGTTGATGATGGAACAAACTAAGTTGATAAGCATGGGCATTCTTAAGGCTTCTTCTAAGTCTCAAGCATTAGTGGCAAATCAAGGAAACAAAGGAAATCAAGGAAAGGACAACTCAAACAAGAAGAAATGGCAATCAAAGCCTAAGGATAAAGCACAATCTTCTCCACAACAAGGAGATTCATCTTCTTCCAAGAAAGATAATTCACCAAAGAGAGAGAGACCTACTTGTGCTTATTGTAAAAAGATTGGTCATGAGGAACATCGTTGCCATACTAAGAAGATTGATGAGCTCACACATATCATCAAAAAGCATAACATTGATTTGCCTAAAGTCTACAAGAAGGATGATTCATCAACTTCCACTTCCTCACATTCAAAAGGAAAAGGGCAAGCATTCATGGCTTCTACAAGTGGAAAGACTCACTCTTTTGGAACAAGAAAAGGACAAGCTCTATGTGCTACAACAAATCATACTTCAGAGAGATGGCTTCTAGATTCAGGGGCTTCTCATCATATGGCATCTTCACAATCTATGTTCTCTACATTTGAGCCTTGCACCATGCCACAGATTTTGATGGGCAATCATACATACATGGATGTGATTGGGAAAGGATCTATTGACATTGGGGATAACTCCTTCAATGATGTGTTGTGTGTACCCCACTTGACAAACAATCTCCTTTCTATCTATCAAATCACACATGGCGCAACTAAGAAAGTTGTGGAGTTCACACCTGACTCAGTTTTCATTAGAGACATGGAGACTAGAGCTATCATTGCGACTGGGGTGGTTGATCATGCATCTCGGTTATACTCCTTTTCAGATTTTGTTGATGATGATGATTTCACATTTGATGATTCTACACATGTTGATCACACTTATTGTGATGATTCAGATTTTGAGGAGAACTTTGGACACTTGAACTTGGGGATTCTCACATGTGACCCCATTCTTGAGTCTTGTACTTCATCTCCTCATATTGATATCACATCACCTATTGCACCTGATGATGCAGATAGTGCGACAGTTTTGCCTTCATGTGATTCAGTGCAGCAGGATATACATTGTCTTCCAGCTTCAGATTCATGGGATGATTACATGACAGATATTGCAGGTTTGTTTGTGGAATCCTACATTGCAGATTTGGGAGACATCATTGATGACATACATCTTCTCTTTGATGAAGATGATCCTTCTTCGATTGTTGCGAGGGCACACTCTGACCCTCTTGTTCATTCTCTACATGATCATTCTTTCGAGGTTGACATGATTGTGGATACTTATGTACAGCAGTTGGAGGAGGTCTCTTTATTCTTTGAGGAGACACATGAGTCTTTGGACATTGTTCTACATCCATCTTCACTAGATGTTGGAGTTCCTTTTTCAGCAGTATGGCACAGTTTACCATCTTTGGAAGGGGTATCTTTCAGCATTGACATGGGGACACTTGAGCAGTTTTCAGAGATTCCTTTCATCATGAGTTTTCTTCATACATCTTCCCTTCATGATTGGGGAGACTTCATGGATACACCTTTGGTTTTGTTTCTTCCTAAGGGGAGGAATGTTGTTCGACGTTCGTGGAGCAGTTTCTTCATACATCGAGCTTCTATCATTGGTGCAGATTCTTCATTGAGGGATGATCACAGTTTGACTTCCCTTCTTCTCTCATATGGGGGGGACCTTTTCCTCACATGGGGTTTTGTTCCTCACATTCTTCTTTGAGAGTTCTCTTGTATAGCTTTCATCTCTCTTTTTGGGGGAGGGTTTTTTCCCATTGGGTTTTTCTCTCTTTCCCCACTTTGTGAGAGATTTCATTGCATTGGTTTGCATGCATTTGCATTTGTGCATGGGTACCTAACATGGCCTCGTAGCCGGGACCCATCTTGCATTGCTTAGTTGCATTGTAGACTTAAGTGCATTCCCCTAAGTTGCACTTAAGGGGGGGTGTTGGTGTAAATAATTATTCATCATGGATATTATTACACTTACTTAAGTTTACTTAAGATAATGCATTTCATAGTAGTTTGGATATGAGACACTTGGGTGTTTGTGCCACATTGGGATAGTGTGTGTAGGAGAAATTCCACCTCTTTTGGTGTTGATCTTGTTATTACACTATCATATCCACTTATTGTGGAGTGATAATTCCACCTTCGGTGGGTGATCCACCTCATGTGGAATATTATATTATTTCTCCTACCTACCCACACCTATTTCCTACCTACCCTTGTTTCTTATTGAGCCACATGTCATACTTGTGTGCTCATACATATCCCTAGCCTTGCCTATATAAGCAGGCTCATCTACATTGTATGTAACTATGTAATAAGATAATCCAGTTGATTGTTGATCATTTTCTATTAATGAGAATACAGTTTATTCTTGTCCCATATTATGTCTCTTTCATGTACATTTCAATGACTTCTTGATCTTGGCAAAATCCAACAGTCTGCTTGCCAGTTGCAAATAGTTCACCTTTGCTCCCATAGATTTTGCACATACCATTCTTAAACTCCAATGGATATCCTCTGTCATTGAGTTGAGAAACACTAAAAATATTGTACTTTAGACCTTCAACCCAGTAGACATCATCTGCACTGCTCTTCTCAATAAGAGAAATAGTTCCCTTACCTTTTACCATGCAGGGTGAGTCATTACCAAATCTTACAACTCCACCATCAAATTCCTTCAAAGAAAGAAATTTGCTTCGGTCACCGATCATGTAATGTGAACAACCACTATCAATGATCCAATCACCAGAATTATCCATGTGAGAAACTAAAGCCTTTTGATCAGATGTTTCCTCTTTAATGGCTACAAAAACAAAGTCTTCATTAGCATCACCCTCATATTCCTCATCAGTGATACCACCATCAACTACAATAAGACAATATCTTTTTCCTTTTCCCTTGTATTTGTTGAATTTCTCTCGCTTGTGCTCATTATCACCATTAGGATAGTTAGTTGCAATGTGTCCAATCTTGTTGCATGCAAAAAATTTCAAAGGTAATTTACCTCTGTACTTACTAGTACCTCTAGGCAACTGCTTGGCCAAAAATGCTTCAAGCTCAACCAAACTATCTTCATCATCAACTTCTTTGCTGGATCTAGATTCAAAACTGTGACTAACATCTCTACTTTTCCTCATAGTTGGGTTAGAAACTGAAGCTCTAAATGTAGACTCAAATTTCTAAACACTACCATCATAACCATTTAATTCAAAAGTAGTAAGTTTACCAATGATGGAGTCAAGGGTTACCTTAGTTTTGTCAATAGATTTTAGCTCCTGAATAGCTGCAACTCGGATAGTATAGACCGATAGAAGGGTTCTCAACACCTTACTAATTACTATGGCATCTTCCACTTTACCACCAGCACTCTTGATCTCACCAACTATCTCTTTTATCCTTTGACCATACTATTGTATATTCTCACCTTCAGCCATCTGCATGTCATCAAACTTTCCTCTTAGACTCTCTTCCTTGGCAATGTTCACATGTTCATCACCGCTATAAATCTCTTCAAGTTTCTTCCATACTTCATATGCAGTCTCCAGACCATGAACATCTATATATTCTACATTAGACAAAGAACTGATAATAGCCTCCAGTACTTGATTGTTTTCTTGTTGCTCTTTCTTTTGATCATCAGTCATAATCCCACTAGGTGCAACATATTTAGTATTAACATGTTCCCATTATTCACTTCCTAGACTCTTAATATAAATTTTCATTCTATTACTCAATATCCTATAGTTCTCTCTATTAAACTTTAGACCTTCCTTCTTTATCATGTTCTACAATATCTTTACCTCAAGTTGTAAGGCTTAGACCTTAGAGGACCTAAGAAGCTCTAATACCAATTGATGGTATGATGAAAGAATAAGGATCCGGTCAGCTTACTGAGAGGGGGGAGTGAATTAGTAGATAGAAAAACTAATAATAACTTCACCAATCTCAGAATCAACCTCTCAAAGTAAAACTCTAAACTAACAAGTTAAACCATTGAACTATAAATGCAATATCACTATCAAGATAAATCAGTTGACTACTATAACAGATTAATAGTAAATAACTCAAAACTTCACAAACATCCAAATACTTTATAGACATAAGTAAAACCTCATTTTAGATTGTTGTCGGCTAACATAGCTTATCAAAGTGGATTAAGCAGTTAAGCAAATCAACCATAATAAACATAACCACAAAAACATTCACCACTTGACACAATATTTTTGACATGGAAATCCAAATGGGAAAAACCATGGTGAGATGAGACTCACAAGAATTTTGAACTCTTCTGAAGTTCACCTTATTAGGAGCCAAGCCTATTAAAGCTTTTACAAAATTTCTGTTAAGAACAGATCCTATTAGGGACCACCCAGTTAAGGGATTAACTATAATTCCCTATTAGAAGCAATACCTTGTGAGGAGTAACCTCGGTAGAGGATTTGAAATCCAAGCTAATGGACCACCTGGTTAGAGGATTTGAATAACACTAAGCTTGTTAGAGCTTACCCGATAAGGGGATTTAACTATTGTAATTGTTAGAAAACAACAGGTGTTTGCTTATCTATTTGAATAGCACTACACTTGCTTGTTCAGATCTTTTTCATGCTCATACCTACCTTTACACAAATTGCAGATACATCATCCGGTTCGGAAACCACACACTCAACTAAAACTTTACCAACTCTAAAACAAAACAACTCATCGACCTTATAAACAAATCAATACGTTGGTAACACAACAAAAATCTAATTCTTTCATAGAGATTACAAACAAGTCGGTTCAAGTATGACCGTTGGATTACATAACAATCTTTGCACATCATTCAAGATAGCCTCGACCGCTCCTTGATCACTGCTTCATTGAACTTTGTAACTCATCATGTGGTTTGCATTACATGCAATATACTTGCTCATTCCCAAGACAAAAACCTTTATCTTAATGCACCAAAAACACTTTGAAACTCTTCTCATACAACATGCATGCATGTCATAATCATTACCACTCATCATCATATCATAAACCAATACAACAAACTTAATCAGTTAGGGTTTGTCAAATCAACGGGTAGGGTTTATCGGTTCAACTCCATTACTTAACAATAGCAGTTCACTCCACAAACTAACTTACCGGTTACAGTTCCCTTTACTATCTCTTCCTAATGCTTACATTATAACAATATCATTATTGGTTAATTGACATCAATGACAACATAACATTTCATTAATGCAATCTTCATGCAAATGCCAACAATCTTGAGTCGGGAAGGGAGAGCAATATCTTATTTCAGTGAGAAATTGAATGATGTTGGGAGGAGATATTCAATGTATGATCAATAATTTTATGCCATAGTTCAAGCCTTGAAGAAGTGTCGGCATTACTTGTTACCTAAGGAGTTTGTGTTGTATACGGATCATCAAGCTTTGCAGTATTTGAACAGTTAGAGTAAGTTGAATCAGAGACATATGAGATGGGTCGAATTTTTTCAGAGTTACACCTTTGTGTTGAAGCATAGAAGTGGGAAATCTAACAAATTTGTTGGTGCATTGAGTAGGAGAAGGAATTTGTTGATAGATATGAGAGTAACATTATTAGGATTTGAGGAATTGAAGACCTTGTATGATGATGACCCGGATTTTGCAAAACCTTGGAAAGCATGTAGACAACTATTTATGGTAGATAGAAGAAAGTGTTTGGATTACTTTATTTAGGATGGGATGTTATTCAAAGGAGTTTAGTTGTGCATACCTAGAGAGTTCTATGAGGGAGAATCTGATAAAGGAGAAACATAGTGGAGGATTAGCCAGACACTTTGGTGTTGACAAAATAGTAGCATTGGTGAGTGAGCATTACTTTTGGCCTCATATTCATAAGGATGTTAGGAAATATGTGCAAAGTTGTAGAGTTTGTCAAGTTGCAAAGGGTAGTAGTCAGAATGTGGGATTGTATAAATCTTTGATAGTACCGGTAAGACCTTCAGAGGATATAAGCATGGATTTCATACTTGGATTTCCTAAAACACAGAGAGGGAATGATTCTATATTTGTGGTAGTGGATAGATTCTTGAAGATGGCTCATTTCATATCTTGTAAGAAGACATTAGATGCATTACATGTAGTAGGCTTATTTTTCAAAGAAGTAGTGAGATTGCATGGATTACCTAAGAGCATAGTTTAAGACAGAGACACTAAGTTTGTTGGTTATTTTTGGAGAACACTTTGGAAGAAGATGAAGACAAATTTGAATTTTAGTTCTACTTTTCACCCACAGACTGATGGACAGACATAAGTAGTTAACCAGAGCTTGGGAAATTTGTTAAGATGTCTAGCTGGAGACAAAACCGGAAGTTGGGATCTGATTCTTGCACAACCAAAGTTTGCCTACAATAATTCAGTAAACAGGAGTACCAAAAGGACACCTTTTGAGATTGTTACCAAAGCACGCCCTAGAGGTATATTAGAATTAAGAAATATTAGCAGTGAAGACCAGAGAAGTTCAGAAGTAGAAGAATTTGCAGATCACATGAAGGACTTACATATTCAAGCTAAGAAACATTTGGAGGACATGAATAAAAAGTATAAGGAGAAAGAAGATGAGAAGAGGAGACATAAGGAATTTGAAGTTGGCGATGAAGTGATGGTGTATCTGAGAAAAGAAATATTCCAGGTTGGAACTTATAACAAGTTGCAAATGAGAAAGTTTTGACCTTGCAAGATTTTGAGAAGGTTCAGTTTTGGAAATGCATATGAAGTGGAGTTGCCGGATAGTCTGAGTATTTCACCTGTGTTTAAAATTGCAGATTCTTCATCAGTATCTATAAAGTACAAAATTGGATCCTAGTGACTCCCCACCTAGGAGAGAGAAAGGAAGCCACTAGGATGATTTTCACTTGGGAGGAACTTTACATTCAAAAGAGGGGCTTGAATCCACTAGATCCAAATCTGAGGGAAACAAGGATGTGAATTCCAAATGGATTGCAAGGGTTGAAGTGTGATTTACCCTCTTTTGTAAATGAGAAAGTTGACTTGTTGACTATGCAGAAAAGAGAGGAAATGAGTGAAATGAGGAGCTACTAGTTCAGGATCGCATTGTAACTTTGGATCTGAGCTAATTAGATTGATACGGATCTGCCCTATAAATTTGGGGAAAAGTCGTCAGGACCGTGGCGGGAATTGTACATGGTCCTCCTCAAAATCTGCAAAATGAAAAGGGTTATCTTGTCTCTGCAAATGAAGCCCAAACCTACAATTACAACTACATACCTACAATTAACACACAGAAAAGAGGGATAATGGTTGTGGATAGGGGTTTGCCTCAGTAAAATCTCGGTTGAGGAATCAAACTTGAAAGAAAGTAATTGCAAATGCTTGAATGTAAATAATGGAAATGTATACCTTATAGATCTACAACTTTTTGATGATGATTGCTTTGCTTCTTGAATGTAACCACAAATTATGTATGAAATGGCATATAACATGACAAAACCCTAACACACACACATGCTTGCAAATGAATGTTTTAATTTTGCTCCAGTGAATGAATGAAGAAGACTTGAATGCTTGAATTATTGATGATGACCTTGAAATCCCGTATCTTATCCTTATGCCTCTCATCCTCCTAAATGAGGGAATTGAATCCCCTTTTATACATGCCTCGAGGATTAATTTTCAACCACCGAAGGCCGATAAAGAGGAATTGCATACCCCAAAGACAAATTATGCATAGGAGATCGGGCATAGCAAAATTAGGGCCACCCTAAGGGGTGGGGACAAGGGCACCACGCCCCTATCCTACCCTCTTTTGGGGCTCGAACAAGGTCTAGAGCAGCCACAGCTCTTGAAGGAGGAAGGGTGAAGGGGTGAGAATGCAAAAATAAGTCTTGGTTAGGGAAGGAGATGTCATCGCCAAGGTGAGGACCTAAAATATGGTTAAAATTGTAGAGGTCACAATTTTATGACACTACATTTAGCCCCCACTTTAGCAGGAGTATGGCCTATGCCAATATTGTCGATAAAGTAGAAGAAAAGGAAAGCTGAAGATGAGGGGCGTGGAGCAATACCACAAGGAGTATAAGACACCACTAATATTGAGGAGAAAAAAGCCCCCAATATTAGGGTCTCAACTCATGCCAACATACGCAAGAGAACACAAAACAAAAAAGAACAAGACACATAAAACAAAGACACAGCACAAAAGACACATGACAAGAACAAGACACAAGATGAAAAACCAACAAGATGAAGAGACCCCGATACTCAGATGTCTCAACAACTAATTAGGACACAAAGACCAATGCCATCACATAAACATGAGTGATCACATAAAATAGCAAAGCTGACATCATCCATGAACCATCAATAGTAAAACTATGAGTTCATGAGAGGAAGAAGTGAGAGGACATGAATTCACACTTTGGTGATCCATGAGAAGAAAGGTGAAGAAGAAAGAAACCATGGATGTCTCACCCCTAAAACTAGGTGATCCATGGAGAGAAGGGCATGGAAATCTCACCCCTAGAGCCTATCTAGGTGATCCATGTAAAGAGATAGAGTGAGAACACCGTTAATTCCACTCAACCTCATGTTCATGTGTGCAAGTGAGGTTCAAAGCGCCTCATAGGAGTCTATGCCCGAGTACGCTACAACTTGTATAGAATGTATAGTAAAAGTGTGAAGAAAGGTGTGACATCTCGCTCTAAGAGTTTGCGCTCTAGTTCCAAGAATAATCACCCCACATTAAAGAAAAGTGGCATCATCTTTCTCTAAGAGACCGTGTTCTGGTTCTAAGAATGACCCATTGTACAAGAAAAAAGTGATGACATCTTTCTCTAAGAGGTTTCCCTTTGGTTCAAAGAATGTCTTTGTACAATAAAAGTGATGACATCTTTCTCTAAGAAGCTTCCCTCTGGTTCCAAGAATGTCCCACTATATAATGCATGAGAGATGTATGGTACAAAGGAGCAGTGTGGGTGCCCCCCCTTAAGATGTCAACATAGATTGATGTTGATATCTTAAGGAAACTATAATAGGGATAGCTACCTTTATCACAAAGAAGATATTTGTTATGCAACACTATCATAAATCCAATCAAGAGAGGGAATACTCTTCAAGCAAGGATAAGATAGTTGAAAAAAGATATCTTGTTGTAAGTGTAAAAGTGATCCTTGGAGGAGAAGAGATCTTTGTTCAAAAGACATCTACCCCCGAGAGGAGTTATCTTAGACAAATATAACCTCTTCTAGAACAAGAAAAGGAAAGAAAAAGAATGCAATCCTTCCTCCTATTTCTAGGTGAAAGGGATTCTTGATGAGGGATGACTCACTTTTATCCCTCAGAGGGATGGTTGAATTTATCATAGATGTACATTACCAGGTGGAAAAGAGGTTGTAATCAAGGACTTACACCTCTTGTATAAGAGAGAATCCTTGAGTGAACAACAGCAATTCCACATAAGGAATGGCATCAAGTAATAAAGCACACACCATCCACACAATAGGGAAAAGTGGATCCTTAGAGAAAGAGAGAGAGAAGGATCATTGCCCCCCAATCTAAGGGACAATGAGAAGAGCTTACACAATCTACTAGAGAGAGATTAAACATAAGTAAATGTAAAATGAACTTACATGAACACATGCAAGAAAAGACATTAGTAAATATAAAATACATGTCTCAAGAAGTGGTAATCTTTGAAAAGAAGAGAGAAAAATCATCATATATTCCCCAAGGGAGATTAATAATAAAAGCATACCATTGTAATAAATGGTAATCACATATGAAAAATGCAGCCCCTAAAGGAAATAATGATAAATGAGAAATAAAGAAAGGGAAAGGAGTGAAAATCCTTGCCCCCCAAGTGAGGAGAATAAGGAGAAACATTACACATTTTCTGATGATGATTAGATTCAAGTGATATGTCATCCTAGTGGAACAAATCCTTTCAAGGAAGGGATACATACTTCCCAAGAGATCATTCCCTGCTAAGGGGCATATCACACTTGCGAATAATCGAAACCATAGAAGAGGTAAGATTTCCAAGAGAATGAAGGAAAGAGAAGAAGTAAAGTAATCATTAAAGATGCCCCTCTCCAAGCAAAGAGGGAAACCAAACAACAATTATATGCTCACATAAGAATAACCCTATGCAAGAAAAGAGATCCAATAATGAATAATGCACAAAGATAGAGATAAATGTATAGAAAGAAGAAGAAACATAGACTTCATGTTGCTGCCCCAAAGTATATTAAAGTGAAGAAACACCACCACTAATGATAAAGAGACCATGTTAAATGGGCTAAATATGCCATAGGGTGAAGAGAAACATGAAGGGAAAAGAAGTGCTAAGGCACTATGTTCTTACCAAGAAATACAACTAGATCTATTGTGAGACAAATGTGTGCAAGATCATATTGTAGTTGAACAAATTTATTAAATGCATAACATTTTCCAAGAGAATGTGAATATGAATCATGGAAAATGCAATATTCAATACCTTTCACTTGCTCAATATTTTTGTTTTTATTTTGAGGAGGAAAGGAAATGTTCTTGTCATATTTCAACCTCCAATAGATTCTTATACCTAATCTATCAGGATGGTAAATATCATCCTACCATGAAGGAGAGGGTTTTTTAGGAGAAGAAGTTTCATTATCCACAATTCTAATTTTGCCAATATCTATGCTATCTTGAATAGATTTTTGAAAATCAAGGCAATCATCAACATTATGGTCATTGGTTTGATTAAATGAACAAAAAGGATGTTTTGAAGAAGAAGCATTCTTTCGAGCTCTCTTGATTTGTTGTTTTTGAAGGTAATCTTGAAAGTTTTGAAGCCTAAGGAATTTGTCCATAGAAAGAACAGTACCACTTCCTAGGCCTCTTGTAGTAGCTTGTGTAGGAGGGTTTATAGGGACACAAATTCCATGCTCAAATTTCCCAATTCCTTGTCCTTTAAAACCTTGTTTTGTAATTATATGAAAGCCATGACTATAAGAATGTTGCAATTGACTAGATGGAGGAATGGGATCATGAATTTCTTTGAAATCTAATGTGTAAGGAGGTAGAAAAGGATTTGTAGATGAAGGAGGAGTATCATGTGAAATGACAATTTCTTTTCCTTTATCAAGATTATCCTTTTTGGAAAATTGTGGAAGAACATCTTGATCATCTAAAAGCTCATTTTTAGTGATTTCTATGCAAGGAGAAAGGTCATGAATAAAATGCATGACATCATCCTCCCTACATAGACTTTGATGTTGAAGATAGGTCTTAGGAGAATAAGGAGGATCTAAATATGTAATAATGTTGATGCTTTCATATTGCCTCCCTTGCTCAAGGGTATGTGTAGAAGAAGAAGATGGATCCATATTACTTTCCAATGCTTGCTCTCTTGTAGAAAGATCATCGGGTAAAGCATTAGATCTCATGTCATCCACACAAGATACCCTAGGAGAGGTACAAAAATTAGATCTTTAGGTTTAGGATCTACAAAAGCTGTAAGGTGATTAACATAGGAAATGCATTTTGTTAATAACATCACCATAATCCAACATAAATGATACATGAAAGCTTTAAGATCTAATTGAAAAGAAAATAATTTGGAAATCCTAACAACACAATATGACCAAGTGCTATGAAGAAAGAGAAGCAATGGGAAATCAATGAAACTCTTATCTGACACATGATTATAGTAAATATATGCAAAAAGCAATGTAATCATATGCGAAAGAGCAAGTAAATCCAATTTATTAACTGCCATTAAAAGTCTCTTAAGTGAAATCTAAATTTGCTGAAAAAATAGATCTAAAATTAGGACCTTCTATAAAAATTAATTTCATAATTTGAATTTAATGAATTTTGAATTTGTGTTTGACCTTAGAGAGTGTTAAAATTGATAAAGTATGCTGATTTTATGGATTTGAGCAAAAAAATACAGTCAATTCTGTCTCCCGAAATTTCGGGAAAAAAACCAAGGACCGTGGCAGGAGCGCACACAATCCGACCAACTTTTTTTGAAATTTTCAGGGATGATAGAGATTATGATTTTAATGTGGAATCCAAAAAAACAGTCAATTTAAGGATGTCTAGATCGGTCAAACTTGCAGTCAAAGGTTGAAAATAGAAGAATCTTAAAAATTAGGGTTTTATGATTCAACCACTGAATTTTTAGAATAAAGAGACAGATTTGAATTGCAATTTGGAAATTGAAATTAGATCCAAAACAAGCAATTAAAATTTTACACCTCACAAGCTTAATTTCCTAAAAATGAAAAATTAGGGTTTTTATGTAATTAACCTCTAAAATTTGTAAATAGATCAAACTTGAAAATGAAAATTTGAAAGTTAGATTGCACTTAATCAAATCTAATAATGAGAATTCTGAATTAATGTGTAAGACATCGGGTTCACCAAAATGTAAAGTGGAAAATTGGATCCTAGTGACTTCCAACCTAGGAGAGACAAAGGAAGCCACTAGGATGATTTTCACTTGGGAGGAACTTTACATTCAAAAGAGGGGCTTGAATCCACTAGATCCAAATCTGAGGGAAACAAGGATGTGAATTCCAAATGGATTGCAAGGGTTGAAGTGTGATTTATCCTATTTTGTAAATGAGAAAGTTGACTTGTTGACTATGCGGAAAAGAGAGAGGAAATGAGTGAAATGAGGAGCTACCAATTCGGGATCACGTTGTAACTTCGGATCTAAGTTAATTAGACTGATACAAATCTACCCTACAAATTTGGAGAAAATTCATTGGGACCATGGCAGGAATGTACATGGTCCTCCACAAAATCCGCGAAACAAAATGATGAATACTAAGAGGGGGGGGTGAATTAGTATGCCAAAAATCTTTGCACTAAAACACTTACATAGTCTAAAGATAAACCGGTAAAGCAATCTGACAGTCAAACCAGTTAGCACACATACAAACCAAAATGTGAATAAAACATTCACCCACAAAAGCAATACAAATATAACACAAGATATTTGATGTGGAAACCCAACTGGGAAAAACCACGGTGAGACGAAACTCACAAGTCACTATCTACAGAATAGAAACCAGACCAGTTAAGGTCTTATAATGTTCTTCACCAGAATAGATCCTATTAGGAATCTCAATCTTTGTTAGGAGATAAGTCCGATTAAAGACTACCACGTTAGAGGATTTTAGATTCACATGTGTGAACCACCTTGTTAGAGGATTTTACAAAGGCTTTGAGGCCTACCTGGTTAGGGGCTACTAACTTGTTAAAGATGTGAGTAATCAATAAGTGTTTGATTATCTAATAGCACAAACTGCTTGGTTAGATCCAGTATTGCTCACAGCTAATGCATTCCAGCATTACTTCAGTCTTCTCTATCTCTCTCCCAGTTACAACTGGATCTTCTCAGATAAGATCTCTCTTCCAACAACTCAACATCCACCTTAAACCCTAGCTCAACATTAATCCTTTTTGCAACAACCTAAAACCCTAGACATGATGTCCCTTTTAAAGGAATCTAATTTCATGTCGGTCCAATAGGATTTCTTTACAATTTCCTAGGTTCAATGAACCTAGACATACTTAGTAACATGACATAGGAATCACCATTAATGTGTCGGCACCATCAAACAATCGGTGGATTGGTAACTCATCACAAAATGTTGGTTGGTAACTCATCACAGAGTATTACTAGTTCATACAAAATACTGGTTGCCGGTTTGACAAAAATGAGGACTGGTAAGAATGTGTTGTGCCGCTTTGCACCCTCGTATCGCTTGTGATCTGTGAACTACTTGGGGTCGACATGCCACTTCAGACCGGGAAACACATTCTGCAAAATCAATACTAGTCTAAAGACTAGAATACAACATACCATTTGGAACAAATACTGGTTGAGCATGAGCTCATACATATAAAGGGGATCTCAATACAAGTGTGTGTCCATCAATGACAATCACAACATAAACATCAAAAATGCCAACAATCTCCCCCTTTGGCATTGATGGCAACACTTAGGAAAATACAATTTTGACATCTAAGTGTTTTACAACAAAAACTTGCCATTAACAAAATTGCTCCCCCTAAGCATATACACTATCCCTTAATCAACAGAGTGTATAGAAATTTTGCATTCTAAGCATAATCATCAGAGCATATAGCATATATCACAACATATATCAAAATTTCAAAACCGATACTTCTCCCTCTGATATACTTCTCCCCTGATATATCAAAATTTCAAAATTTTAAAACCATATACTTCTCCCCCTTTGCCAACAATGACAAAGTACCGCTGAAAAACCTATTTCCATATATATATAAAAGAGTTTATGAAAATAATGAATAATACTTGTCAAAAACTACTTTATAGTTTTGCAAAAATTGTTTCATGGAAAGAGACCAAGACTCAAGTAGGGAGGTCGCCACTTCCTTCTCTGTCTACATTTGTGATACCTATTCCTCCATGGAATCTATTGTGCTTAGTTCTTGTGTGACTATCAGGGCATCCAGGTTCAGATAGCATTTCTAGAGAATTTGCAGTCGTGGAAGTAATACTAGTTGAAGCTCCTGCAAATCCCTAGACCTTATGCTGATCTCTTGCTCTATCTTGGCTGACTGGATCTGGAACTGGTGAACGGTTTGCCCATATGCTACAAAGGAGTCGTAAGGAGTCTTGAATGTACTTAAGTAGGACTATAAGTCTGTTTGAAGCTATTACTTCTTGGCTAGCACATCATCACAGAATAGATGAGGTTGACAGATTTTGCTGAGTAGCAAGTTTTCCTCATCCAAGGCACTCCTTATGTCCTTTTGATCCTTTAACAGTTCAGTCCTAAGCTCATTTAATTTCTTCACTAGAGCAACATTAAGAGCCTTTTGGTGCTCTTTCTTTACATTTGCTTTTGTTGCTTCTTCTAGACCCTGCACCTGAACATCCACTATAGTACATAGAAGTTTGAGTTGTGCTAGTGATGAATCAGTGTCAGGAAGATTAGTACTGGGGATTAAACCGATAAGTGTGTCTACAGCTTCCTGAATGATGTCCTATTCCTTTTTCCTACAAATGATCTCAAGGTGCTCTTGAGCAACCTTGATGCTCTGCATAAGCTTTGACTCACTTGCAGATTGGAGATCGATAGGACTAGAGAGATCAACCAGTGAGGGTTGACTTTTGGTTGCCTTCGAAATCTCCACCTGAGAGCTTTTTGCGCTTCTCGTTCCTTGGCTTCTTCAACTTTCTTCTTTTCCGCTTCTCTTCTCTTCTCTTCTTCCTTGTCTTCCTCTGCCTTTTTCTTCTCCTCTGCTCTCCTCTTCTGCTCTTCCTTTTCTTCTTCTTCCCTCTTCTTCTTCTCTTCCTCTTCCTTTTTCTTCTTCTCTTCCTCTTCCTTTTTCTTCTTCTCCTCTTTTTTCTTCTTCTTTTCTTCCTCTTCCTTCTTTCTCTTTTCTTCTTCTTCCTTCTTCTTCTTTTCTTCCTTGTCCTCTTCTTCTTTCTTCTTCCTTTCTTCTTCTTTCTTCTTCTTCTCTTCATCTTTTCTTTTCTTCTCTTCCTCTTTTCTCTTCTCTTCCTCTTTTTTCTATTTCTCATCTTCATCCTTTTTCTTTTTCTCTTCCTGTTCTTTTGCCACTTGTTGTGTGTCCATAGCTTGTTCACCACCCTGATCGACCTATTGCTCCTGTTCAGTTCCCTCAGAAGGTATGTCCTGAGTGAGATCTTTTATATCCAGGGCATCGACATCTATGGTGTCGATTGGTTCCTCCACCAGGTTTCCTTCCTCATCAAAAACCTCATCCAATTTGGAAATAACCGGTTCCTTTTCCACTTGGAGGATGGCCATTCGAGCTTTGTGAAAGATGATAGCATGGGCCATGTGTTGATGTGTATCCTTTTCTACATCATCAACTCTCCCTTCCAACAACCAGAGTCTTCTTCTCCTTGTGAAGAAGAGACCTTTATTTTGATCCAATACATCAAATAATTCTGAATTTGAGAGTTCGGGGAAGTACTGTGCAAAAACTTTCTCCCTAATCTCTTGTTCCTTTTCAATGGCAATGTGCCATTTGTTATCCAATGCTTTAAATAATGAATCCAATGTCTGAGATTTAATCTCTGATGGTGATCGGTCATTTTTACATAAATAAAGAATGATTTCCTGCAGTACTTCATCTTTTTCTTCACTATTGAATTCATCATAATAATCTATTAAATCATGAAGTAACTTTCTCCTAATATTCTTTACTGTTCTTTGACAATGTGTCAAAGGTTTGTAAGAGGAGATATCTATATTTACTAGTGTAGATGTTGCCGGTTCATTCTTCTTCATCTTCTTGGTCTGTCTAGCCTTCTTTAGTTGTTCATTAGACTCGGTTTCTTTGGAGTCCAGTTCATTTGCCTTAGTCTTCCTCTTTCTTTCGAAGACTTTTGCCGGTGTTACCTCCAGTTTCTTCTTTGCCGATGACCGCTTGGTCACTCTTGGAGTTGCAGTGGTAGTAGGTGTTGATGCTGCAGGCACTGCCTTAGCTTTCTTAGCTGTCGGTTCTTTTCCCTTCTTCATCAATGGTTCTTCAACTGGTACAATCCTCTCCAAGTACGTTCTGGTTTGCTTAGCCTTTGGATCAAGAGGTGAGGCAATAAGGGTTGAAGCATACCCTTCCAGCATGTCAAACATGACCTCATAGCCCATAGGCACCACTTCCTCCATTCTAGGCTCAACAGCCTTCATTAGACATTTGTCCACCTGAATAGTGAAATAGATGTCATCTTCATACTTTTTCACTGTCACCTGAGATTTGTACCCTCTGACTCATCTTTCTTTTGAACTCATCAAAGTATTTGTTCAGTACCTCAGGGTAGCTGGTTCCAATGGCTTGCACACTTTCCTTTATCTGCTTAGTTACCAGTTGGTCAGGGGACCACTGGACATCTTCTACACCCAGAAAGTAGCCTTGGAAATAGAAAAACAACCCTACCAGTAGTTGTCCAAACTTAAATCTCACTGAATTGTCCTTTTTAATTGCCTTAAGATTTAACAGAAGTTGCCTCTGCATATCGGTGCATAAGTCAAATGATTTATCCTCTATAATCATCTGGTAGGCAGCATTAACCATTGCAACAGATACAGAATTAATCCTACGGGCTGGGAATGTTCTGTAGCCTATCACCATGCAGGTGTATTTTACCAGTTCATCCTTAATAGGATTAACTTTCATACCTCGTGAATCACTTGTTGAATCGGTGAGCTTGGTCATTTCCATTTTGCTTACAGTTCTCAAGGCTGGCACTTCCTCTATGTGCAGAAACTGGTGATTGCATGAATTGCCTCAGACATGATATCATGCATTCTCTCCAGGTACATCTTGTCACTATGGACTTTGCTCAAGATGATCCTGATGTGATCCTCTATGAATTCTTCTAGAAAATATACCGCATTATGGAGTTTCTTCTTCTCTAAGATACTAAACTCTGATTTGATCCTTTTGTCCTTTCTGCAAAATAGACCTAATTGAGTATGAATGGCTAAGGACCCTAGGTCTTCTATCTTGCAATCAATATAGTCTAAAATTCCTTCTTTGACTTTGACTCCAGCTGGAACTTGTGACAAAGCATTATACTCGGACTTCCTCTGAATGAAACTTTCTGACTCAATGGATGCGCTTGAACTAGTATGAGATGTGGAAGCCATTGAAGAGTATTTCAAGAACATGAAAAATACCTTTCAAATGCAAATTTAGGGCTTCCTGATTCTGCTTTACTTCACTCTCCATCGGATGCCAAATCACCGCTTTGAGTTCTCCACTACCGCTTGCAAACTAGATTTGAATCTCTTTCAAAGTTATCCAATTTCTTGAAATCTAAGCTCAAATTGCCTTTTCTTCGCTCTGCACTTGAAAACTTTTCTTCGCTTGAAAATAGATAGTGAGAAATGATTTGAAAAATGCATTTATACATGTCTCTCACCTACCATCATTAATGCTCCTCTATTAGGGCGTAAACCCTAATTTGCCTTTTTTACCATTTCTGGTCTTCTACCAAGCAACAGGTGTAGCATACCGGTTAAGGTCTTTTACCGGTGTTAACTGGGGGTTTGAAAGCATTTTCCCATTTTCTCCCCCTAAGCCTTTGGGGCTTAGTTTGTCGGTTCTGATATTTCCACACTAGGTGCAGAAACTAGTTCCTCTTCCGACATTGTTGGTTTCTTCTTCCATGTTTTCTTCATGTCTCCTTGAACTTTTTCAACATCTACTTCTCCTTCCTGAGTGACCGGTATATCATCAGATGTACTTTTTCTTCTTCTGTAGAATCTTGCAATGTGACCCGGTTTGTTGCAATGATAGCAAACAAGTCCGAGTGCTCTCCAAGGTCCATTGTACATGTTTCCATTCTTCCTTCTACATGTTGCAGCAATGTGACCATGACCATGATAGAGCATACAACTTTCTCTCCATCCGGTTGCCACTTGATGACCACCGCTTCTTGACTGATGATTGAAGTCATTAAACCGGTTGTGGTTCCGGTTCATAAAAGATTCAGGACCAATTCCTTGGGTCCTCTGAGGATATCTTCCAGTGTTATCCACTATAGACCTGCATTCAAATTCTCTATGCCCAAACTTGTTGCATGCATAATAATGACCATTGAACTTATTGAATCTAGGTACATTGTTGATAAAATAAGGAAAATTATTGTAGGCTTTGCTCCTACATACATTGGCAGTGTGTCCTTCTTTAAGACAGTTAAAGCAAACAGGTTTGAATTTTTGCTTACCTTTTCCTTTGAGTGTCGGTTGCTTCTTTGATGCTTTAGCATTTGTTCCTGAGGATTCTCCTTCCTCATGTCCAGAAAAACCAAGACCATTGGTATTCTTTTTTGGTCTAGATGACTCAAGCTTTTGCTCTAACTTGACTGTACTTTTACCAAACTTAGCAAGTATTTCCTTTCACTCAAAGAGTTCTTTGGAAATAGCAGTGTTTGTCTCCATAAGACTTTCATTTTCAGAGATGGCAATGTTCAGTTCTCCTTGCATGTCTTCTTTTTCCATTCTACTCTCATGAAGGCGAGTAGTTAGTGCACTAATCTCATGTTTCAACTTGGAGATCTCATGATCTCTATCTTTTACCAAATCTTCACCTTTTCTCCAGTTCTCAAGCTCTTGACTGAACTGAATAGTCAGTCCTTCCAACTCCTTTCTTAGATTGGAGTTTGAATCATTCAACTTATTCACTTCAGCAATCATAGCTTCCATGTTAGCTTCATCTTCAGAACTACTTTCAGATAGTTCCATCAGCTTTTCTGCATGTTCTCTTCTTTTTGCTTAAGATGCCTTGTATTTGACCATAAGATCATCATAGGCTTGCTCAGACTTAGTGAGTCGTTGAGTAAGTTCCCTCAAGGTGTGTTCCCCCATATCTCTTTCCAAGTGGTTAAACTTATAGAAAGGTTGGCTCTGATATTGATGAATACTAAGAGGGGGGGGTGAATTAGTATGCCAAAAATCTTTGCACTAAAACACTTACACAATCTAAAGATAAACTGGTAAAGCAGTCTGACAGTCAAACCGGTTACCACACATACAAACCAAAATGCAAATAAAATATTCACCCACAAAAGTAATACAACCATAACACAAGATATTTGACGTGGAAACCCAACTGGGAAAAACCACGGTGAGACGGAACTCACAAGTCACTATCTGTAGAATAGAAACCAGACCAGTTAAGGTCAAACTAGTTAAGGTCTTACAATGTTCTTCACTAGAACAAATCCTATTAGGAATCTCAATCTCTGTTAGGAGATAAGTCCGATTAAAGACTACCTTGTTAGAGGATTTTAGATTCACATGTGTGAACCACCTTGTTAGAGGATTTTACAAAGGCTTTGAGGCCTACCCGATTAGGGGCTACTGACTTGTTAAAGATTTCAGTAATCAACAAGTGTTTGATCTATCTAATAGCACAAACTGCTTCGTTAGATCCAGTATTGCTCATAGCTAATGCATTCCAGTGTTACTTCAGTCTTCTCTATCTCTCTCTCAGTTACAACTCGATCTTCTCAGATAAGATCGCTCTTCCAACAACTCAACATCCACCTTAAACCCTAGCTCAACATTAATCCTTTTCGCAACAACCTAAAACCCTAGACATGATGTCCCTTTTAAAGGAATCTGATTTCATGTCGGTCCAATAGGATTTCTTTACAATTTCCTAGGTTCAATGAACCTAGACATACTTAGTAACATGCCACAGGAATCACCGTTAATGTGTCGGCACCGTCAAACAATTGGTGGATTGGTAACTCATCACAGAGTATTACCAGTTCATACAAAATACCGGTTGCTGGTTTGACAAAAATGAAGACTAGTAAGAATGTGTTGTGCTACTTTGCACCCTCATACCGCTTGTGATCTACAAACCACTTGGGTTCGACATGCCACTTCAAACTGGGAAACACATTCTACAAAATCACTACTAGTCTAAAGACTAGAATACAACATACCAGTTTGAACAAATACCGATTGAGCATGAGCTCATACATATAAAGGGGATCTCAATACAAGTGTGTGTCCATCAATGACAATCACAACATAAACATCAAAAATGCCAACACAAAAAGGGTTCTTCTGTCTTTGCAAATGAAGCCCAAACCTGCAATTATAGCTACACACCTACAACCTACACATAGAAAAGAGAGGGAGAATAGTTGTGGATAGGGGTTTGCCTCAATCAAACCCTGGTTGAGGAATCAACCTTGAAAGAAAGTAATTGCAAATACTTGAATGTAAACAATGGAAATGTATACCTTATAGATCTACAACTTGTTGATGGTGATTGCTTTGCTTCTTGAATGTAACCACAAATGTTGTATGAAATAGCATATAACATGACAAAACCCTAACACACACACATGCTTGCAAATGAATGTTATAATGTTGCTCCAATGGATGAATGAAGAAGACTTGAATGCTTGAATGCTTGATGATGACCTTGAAATCCCATATCTTATCCTTATGCCTCTCATCCTCCTAAATGAGGGAATTGAATCCCCTTTTATACATGCCTCAAGGATTAATTTTCAACCACCGAAGGCCGACAAAGAGGAATTGCAAACCTCGAAGACAAATTGTGCATAGGAGATCAGGTAGAGCGAACTTAGGGCCACCCTAAGGGGTGGGGACAAGGTCACCATGCCCCTGGCCTAGGGGAGATAGGGGCGCCATGCCCTATTTTGGGGCCTGCATAGGGTCTAGAGCAGCCACAAGTCTTGAAGGAGGAAGGGTGAAGGGGTGAGAATGTAGAAATAGGTCTTGGTTAAGGAAGGAGATGTCGTCGCCGAGGTGAGGACCTAAAATGTGGTTAAAATTGCAGGGGTCACAATTTTATGACACTACAATATCATGAACTAGAATTCAATGAGGACAATATTGGAGACTTGGAGAAACAGTTGCCCCAAAAGGAACCAAATCAGATTGAAGACATTTTAGACTATAGGATTGGGCATAGTACCCAGAACAATCAGTATAAGAAGTATCTTGTGAAGTGGAAGGACATACTAGTTGAGATTCATCTTGGATTTCTTGGGTAGAGGTAGACCACCTTGGTTTTTCTCTAACCCCAACAAAGTGAGAGACTCACTTTTTCAACAACCCCAGATGTCTAATGCAAGAGCATCCTCAATTCATGTCAATATTGCATCAAACAAAAATATTTCCTTTTGTTTGCAGTTTCAGCACTTCTTTCTGTGTTTCATAGATTTGGCTCACCAGAACCTATGGAGTTGGATTTTTCTTGAAGACTTGATCATCTTCCTTATTCCCAAACTGTGGAGCATTTGGATCATTTTATGGCAAGTTATCACTATCAATTTCCAAGACAGTTTTCTGTTACCGATTGCCTGGACCTATTTGCATTGGTGATCTATCGGATCCTTTCCGTAGCTTGTGGAGCCCTGAGTGTTGATTCCATTGTTCCTTGGCATGTGGTTGACCTTCCTTTTGATTCTCACTTCTTCCTTTGGATTTTTAAGAGGATTTTCTTTGTCGGAGGCTGACCTTGTTGGTTTTTACATGTTAGGTCTTGTTCTTCGGGTTTTGATCCCTTTTGGGCCGACTAGATCCCCTTGAATTGTATAAATCATTGTAATAAAGCATTAGAATGTATCAAAGTAGTTAGATAGAACATAGAAGCAAAATCTTAAGTTTGAGGTCTTGGTTATAGCCTGTTCTATATTTTGAGCATGTTTTAGCAGGCTTGTGAGCCGATTACTGTAACCCGATTGTTATTGGTTGGTTGTAATTAATTTTCATGATATAATTCAATTTGTTCTGCATTGCCTCCATAATGTCCTTGTGTTTCCATTGTGTTTACTCTTGTTGACTGGTTCGGATAGATCTCTTTGAGGTCCCTCCTAACCGGTAACTACACCACACGAAGTATTATCTACTACCGTAACTTCATCTAAAAAAATGCAATAAAGCTTGACTCTCTTATTTTTTCCTTTATGTCTTCTTTTTCAACCTCAGCAAGACAACTTGCCCATTCCTATCCACTATTTACTAACCAGTGACTATTAGGATAGTTAGGAACTTTCAAAAAGTGTAATAAACTACTAATTGATGGGAAATCTATCATAGCACGCCCTATGCTCAAAATATAAAAAATAAAACATAACTAAATTGCTTTTCCCAGTTGTTTTATTTGCATTGCTTTTCCAAAAATAGCTTCAATAGAACCTTTAACTTTAGCAGGATTTGTCTATATTTTCTCATGAAAATAATACTCTTCGGCATTCCTCACATGCTTACATTCCTCCTTTGTTTTCCATCTTATCATTGATTTTTCAACTCTGTCTATCATTTGTTTTTCATAAACTTTACCCATATGCTTTTCTATGGTGTCAATTTTTAGCTGCAACCTAATTTCCTTGTTATGCTTCCAACTACAAATCTTACACCTCCATTCTATTAGAGGCTCGCCTTCAATTGGATTCTCCATTGGTGCAATGAATGGATACTTTGATGCCCAATTGATTTGAAAATTCCTCACTAACATATCCCACTACCAATCCTTTTTTTATTTTGGTTGATCCTTTTTTTATTTTGGCTTTTTTTTTTCCTTTTGTGCATTGTCGTCTATGGAATTATCACCCAAGTCAATTATATCATTCCAGCTAACTTGGGTATCTACCAGATAATCTTCTTCAAATTCATCCTAATCTAAGATATCAGGTTCGCCATCGTGTTCAACATGTGGTGTAGGTTGTGAATTTTGTACTTGTACTTGTGATGATGTACCTTCCTAATTTTCACCACAATCTTTGCCAAAGCCAAAGTACGAAGACAACATTCTACATTTTGTTGGCCTCTCATGGCCTTCCCCACATTTAGGATTCCTACCCTTCTTCCTATTCGACATCTCCAACAAAAAAAAGGCTGCAAAAAAAATATCAATTTGTTTAAGAAGTAATGATAGACTATAAAGTATAATATATGTTCCATTGGCCCTACAACCTACAATCTAGATGTCTAAGGTCTCTTGGCTAACCACTTGGCACTGACGGGTCCCCACTTAATAAGAATGAACTCAACAGTGCAAACATATATAGATAAATTCAGAATAATATTATTACACTTCAAAAATATCATTGCTCACCTTTAGGTCAGTAGCAGTTGCCAATGCAGTCAACAACAATGATTTTCCTTGGTCTGAAACTTCGCTATTGATCCAAATTCAGAGCCTAGAACCCATCAGACTGTGTAGAGATAGATCTGATCTTTGAATGTATTTATATCAATCCTTATATGGAGAATTCCATGTGAATTTTTTATGGAATACAAATATTTGCCGAATCCCACTTAACTATAACATGACATGTAATTTTTGAGGTGATTATGGGTCATCCAATTAATTAGCATATACAATAGAGTTAGCAAAAATTGGGGTGAATGGAGACACGTGTCGACAAAATGTCAAGTGAATTGGGTCCTCCTAGCAAACAAATCTTCATATGCCTATAGGCACATTATGGTCATCTATTAGGGCAACCTCAAAGAGTGTAGGCGAAAAAAATTAAATTTACCGTGTGTCCACCATATATTGTATTGGCAAAATCCTCGCATAGAAACAATTAATTACATAAAACATATTGTGATCAGGCCATGAATTTGATGGAAATTGATAATGTTCTGGCAACATGGCCACCCCCAGTCGGTACAATATATTCATCATTTTTCAAGTCACCAATGTGAAAAATTTGCCATTAGCGAATGATAAGTTGAGACTTTGTCATGTTTTTATCATCAGAACTCTTAAGTTTTTGACATCTTTTGGTTTGCATGGTAGTAGTGATGTATTGTAAATTGACTATATGCATTCCATGTGTTAAACCTGAACTTATGAAATCATGTTTGAACCTTTTCCATTTATACCTGCAGCCATGTGATTTGTTCTTGTTTCCATGCGGATTATTTAGGGTAATATCATATGTGAATTAATAGATGTGTTAATTAAATAAAATGTGTATGTATGTCCTTGTATGTTATTTTTGTTGTAGTGCAAGTAATAAATGATGCTGCGGTGGATATTCTCCTATCGTCCCTGATGAAAGAAAGATTATGTAAGAGATAACTAGAGATCAAATTGAAGAGGAGCTAAGCAAGGGCAAGGTATGACATAGGCAGAGTAGTCAAGCGACACTACCAATGTCTAACTTCAGTGGGCATTGAATTTGCAAACACCGCCATGACATGTAAAGACTGTGGTTCGTTTTAGATCCATGTTTCCTATAGCCAAGCTCTAGTTATCTTCTTTATCGGTCAATCATCCACCTCTTCTTCTGGGCGTGATTTGTGTTGTCTATTATAGTTGATCTTCTCTTTAATAATAAGCTCTTCTTTTTCTCGAAGGTTAGACAGAATAGAAAAGAATAGAGCAGAGGATCTTTGATAATCATTCTTGAGTTTCTTTTCAAAATATGTAATCACTTTTAGGAAGCAATGAATAAAATTATGTTGTTCTGATCTGTTAAAAGTAGTTTTCTGGAAGCTTGGTATCACTCATCTAAGGGGGCCCACTTGGTGAGTGATCCTGTGTGTGTTTGTTAAAATTAGTTTTCTTTCCTTAGTCGCAGTAGAAGTTCTTGCTTAGACTATTCCTGTAGCCACTGGAAATAGATCCACTGACTGTTCCTGAAGCCAAGCCAAAATAGATTAATCTTTGTTATCCATATTAGATCTTTCCAGCATTGCTTTTATGAATATTATGCAGAATTTTTTCCTATAGCCTTTCCATAATTTCCATTCTTGCCTTCCATTTTTGCATAATGTTAGTTGCTGCAATAATGTAGAATAGCTATTGAAGGAACTTAGTGCATATATAGTGCAGACCTATTTCAAGTATTACGTCCTTGGGTTGACAATCAAATGAGCACTAGCCATGAAAATAGTAACTTTACCAGATGAATGTCCAAACTTTGGGTTGAGACTTCAATTAGACTTATTATTCTTATTGTTGGGGTAGATAGCGAATATTCACCACTAAAGTAAACCATGCTTGTGAACTTGCCTCTCAACCCATTTCCTCCCCCAAAGACTCTGAATATTGACATGATCCCATTTGTCCAACCTTTGCCTAATCCTAGGGAGGAAGTTCAACCTAAATCTCCAAGTCATAAAATGCTTAAGAAAAATGCTGGTTCATGTTCTATTCCAATTAAAGATCCTATTTTTATTAATCTTGATGAAGAGATGGATGAAAATAATATTCATGCTAACAATCTTGATCCTAATGATTCCAATGATGAATATGAATATGTTGATGTTGACAATAATTTATCTAAACAATTATCACAAGCATTAATCCTAGCTCCTAGTAATAGACAAAGTGATTCATCATTAGAGCATGGAACTTGAGGTAGCTCCATCTACCATACTCGAAGTGGCTCCTCTTGCATATTGTCCACCTTCCCAAAACAATGTTGAGCAAGATTGGGAGGTGGATGAGTTTCTTGATTAGCTTCATTTGTGTCGTAGATTCTCTCTCTCCCTCCTCTCTTACTTATTTGTAACCTTCTTCTATTTGTTCCTCAATTTTTCTATTTGTTGTCCCTAGTGTTGTATTTTTAAGGATGATGCAAAGCATTGAGATCTCTTTTGGTCTCTCCCATTTTGACTCAAAAGACACATGTGGCCTTCTTCCATTCTAGTTCTACTTTCTTTGGGGGATGAGGACAATTCAATGCAAATAAACTTTATGATATACATTATTTATCATAAGAGCATGTTGACCCTCGAATTAAGTAAAACCCTTTTATGTTTTGTGTTTTTGTGATCATTATCCTTTGATATATCCTCTCTTGGGGGTATATAATTGTGATAACATGTTTCTCTTTTGGATGAATGTATACTACCTTAAAGAAATTTCTCCCAATAAGGCATATGCAATCACTTTAGCATGGGGGCATACACTCCACTCAATGTTTTCCTCTTTTGCATATCTTGATACTTAGGTTACTTTGCAAATTTAGCCTTTTGCCTAGTAATTTGGGTATTTTTCTTTTCATGACTCATGGTAAGTGAACCTTACTAGACTAGTAGTCATGGTTCTCTCTCTCTCTCTCTCTCTCTCTCTCTCTCTCTCTTATGATGTCCCTTTTATCTTGATCTAGAAGTAGTAAGATACTATTAGTTAACAGATTTATCCTTTTAAAATAACTATACAAATAAACTCAAAATGCCTAGAATGAAGGACAAAAAGAACTAACAGTTGAATAGATTATCATTGAAGTGATAATCTTCCTCTGAATTAGAGGTACAGCTCCCTCTTAGAATATTTACAAGGAATTAAATTGTTGGTATGCTTTTAACTAGAAAGCAATAAAGGAAAATAACATTCATCCATGGCCATGAAAATGAATGCCAAAGATTTACAAAACAGATATAAATGAAGACCATTAAATCAAAGTTTAATTGTCTGCACTTATGGATAACATTTGGACTAAAAACTAACAGAGAATGTTGTTGCTCCAATATGACTTACTTTCAAGCACACAGTCTTGTAATAAATCCACATACACAATCGATTATAACAGAAAAAAAATTAATAAACAACTGCAAAGGCTCAAAGTCTAGCTGCAGTCATGAGAAGAATATCAACAACACAAAGATTGAAGATATCCTTTGCATTCTATTCATGTCTGAAAATCAACTCAAAGATTGATATTTTCTGTACAAAACATTGCTTAGAAAAGCTTCAACTCCTCCCTTACAAATAAAAATCTACTCCCTCTCACCCATAGCCTACTAGAAGAAAAAAAATAAAAGAAGAACCCCACCTCCCTCAATCCTTTTGCAATAAATAACTACATGAGATCTTTATTCAATTTTATAACTGAATCTTGAAAAACCTTTTAACTTATGCTTTTCACTTTCCCCATTACTCTTATTTATAACATCAAATATTTATAAACATTAGAAATATAATTCTCTAAAGTTTATAAGAATATTTGGACATGTGGCACTTGAATATTTTATCCCAAAATGAAAATATTCTTTATATTGGGTGGACTGAAAATATTTGTGATAGTCAAAATATGTCTCAGTGCAGGGGCCGTAACTTTTGTTTGCATTGTTGGATCTTTCTCAATTTTGGATATGTTGGCCACAACCTAGTTTTCTGCATTGTGACTAGAGAGATTTTTAAAAAAAATTCTGGGTAAAAAGATATGTGCTATTGTGTGCAGGTCTATATGACTGTCATAAAATCAGACTTGTCAAAATAATGTTCTCGGTGATTTTCACATCTTCTGCTCTCAAACACACTGATTTCTTTGAAATTAGAAATGACCTTCTATATATTCTGATAATTATAGATATAGCCAAGATGAACAATGATAATTCATATGGGATTTAAATCCATCTGAAGTTTTTGAGTTGTCTTATCGTTACAACTTTTGAACTTGGCCCTGTCGAACCATCTGTACTTGAGGAACAGTTGAACTGCTTGAACTTTGAACCTACAGAGCTTGAACCTTGAACCTTGAACCTGTGAGGTTCAAAAACATAAACTACACCCATATGCTTCATTTATTGCTTTGCCTTTCCAATTTGGTTGTGCGTTGAACCTTTGAATTTCATCGAACATTTTGAACATCACTGAACCATTTGAACTAGGTTCAAATAGTTCATAGTCTGGAGAAAGACTATATGAAAAATAGAGTTGATGCAAAATACTTGATATGAATGTTAGCCTAAAAATGTCTTAGACACAACTTAGAACCTGCGGTGCCTAAATGAACACTATGAACTATTTTCGGGATGGTTTGAGGGGTTCATGAGGTTCAAACCGACCATTGAAATGTAATGCTAAGGATTTAGAAATTATTTACAGGAGGATTAAGGATTGAATCAACAAACTTTTAACAAGATTCCAGAAAAAGAGGGAGAAAAGGACTCAACTAAAAATTTTGCAAGGTGACTCACTCTTGTTATGAGGTACGAATGACAAGGTAACATTGGCTTTGACTAGGGACCAAGAGTGTAAAGAACTAGAAGAATCCAGAATGTCTTTGGGAGTGATTAGTGCCTAGCCATTAGGCAACAGAGTCAAGAAAAACAAAGCATAGGGAGCTTCTTGGAAGAGGCAACAAGGTAAAACTAACAAGCCAAAACCCAAACTAAACCAAGGCTAAAAATCAAGACAAGCTATACCTAGATCACACCAAAAATTATTTACAAAAATATACAGATATGAAAATCCCACCATGAGAATTGGGGGCCAATAAATTCTTACACAAAACCATCCACCGGTTGGGAGAAGAATGATCCTTTCTGGAAAAATGGCTTGCGTTCAAATGAAGCAACCCAAAACCATTCTCTTTTGGTAACTTCTTCAATGCTAAACACCAAACTAACAATATGCAAGAACTTTGTGAACAAACATTCATGCCCAAAAAGCCATATTTCATCGTGAACTTCTGAATTTTCTGGAAACATCTGCACAGTACTTCTCAAATAATGTTCTATTTCTGGCTGAAAAAGGTAATGCTCAGAAATTCGTAGGGAAAAGGCTGCATCATTCTCACAATCACCACTATTAATACCATCATTCTTAAAATAATTTTCAGCATTTCAACTAATCTCGGATTCGAGAGACACTTCATCATGCATGGCATCCAACTTAGCTGAAGCAACTTCAACATCTTTTATGGAGATTAAATCTACAAATTCCCTATCCAAACTTAATGCATGAAATAAATAAATACCTAAATCCTTCTCCTTGAAATCCCCTTCTTCAATGGATGACAAGAACTGCTCTATGATCTCTTCTTCACAAAAAGAAGTACTATCCAAACCGGTCAGCAGTTCTTGGGACTGCAACTCTTCATTATTTTGACCATTATTTTGTTTCACTTCTGAATTTTCTTTTTTAATCAGATTTTCAGAATGGGAAACATCTTTATCAAGACATGATTCCACCTTATTGTGAGCATAATCTTCATTAGGAAGACATAATATTGCTTTACTGTCAAAATGAAATGATTCTACAAAGGACTTATCACAAGCTTTTAAACATAAAGAATCATTTTGATCAACTTCATGTATACGATTGAAAGCTTCATACTCTGGTTGCATGTAAATCTGAAAATTTTCATCCTTTATACTTTTTGGAACAAGATAACTTTCCATACTATCAAAACTAAAAGTTTCTATTTTTGGGTAAGAGAAAGACCTCAAAAAACCTTTTTCATTCAAGCTCGCAGGTTCTCCAATGTTGTCTTGATTATTCTCACTTACCATTGTCTGACTTGCACGAGACTGAATTGTTTCTTGCTGAACTTCTCATTCATTCAAGACAATGTAATTGTAGGAGTGAGATGAAACTGAGATGACTGGAGCCTCATCATCATCAAATTTTAATTCTTCTTTCAGCTGCAATATTTTCTTTGCATAAACTTGTAAAACTCTTGTCTTTTCTTTCAATTCTTTCAACTTGTGAAATCTGATGCAAAGGCTTCTCCATATAAGAGTGGATGCATGATCATCTTCCACACTTATATTATTTCTAACAGCATGAGAAATACTTTCTTTGTAATGCTCCAAGAACTCATGCAATATTTTATCATCTATTGCAATAATTTCCAAGATCAAAGGATCTGGTCTTTTCCCTTTTCTCATTGCTCTTGCCTTGAGCATGATGTTTATATACAGAGTCACCAATCTCCTACACAGAGATAAATCTCAAAATCTGAGGAAACAAAATGCACTAGTCTTTGATTTCAAAGCCCCAGCAGAGTCGCCAAAAATCTGTTAGTTAACATATTTGTCCTTTTAAAATAACTATACAAATAAACTCAAAATGCCTAGAATGAAGGACAAAAAGAACTAACAGTTGGATAGATTATCATTGAAGTGATAATCTTCCTCTGAATTGAGAGGTACAACTCCCTCTTAGAAGATTTACAAGGAATTAAATTGCTGATATGTTTTTAACCAGAAAGCAATAAAGGAAAATAACATTCATCCATAGCCATGAAAATGAATGCCAAAGATTTACAAAACAGATATAAATGAAGACCATTAAATCAAAGTTTTATTGTCCGCACTTATGGATAACATTTGGACTAAAAACTAAAAGATAATGTTGTTGCTCCAATATGGCTTACTTTCAAGCACACAGTCTTGTAATAAATCCACATACACAATCGATTATAGCAGAAAAGACATTAATAAACAACTGCAAAGGCTCAAAGTCCAGCTACAGTCATGAGAAGAATATCAACAACACAAAGAGTGAAGATATCCTCTGCATTCTATTCGTCTCTGAAAATCAACTCAAAGATTGATATTTTCAGTACAAAACATTGCTTAGAAAAGCTTCAAGTCCTCCCTTACAAATAAAAATCTACTCCCTCTCACCCACAGGTTGCTGGAAGAAAAAAAAAGAAGAAGAACCCCGCCTCCCTCAATCCTTTTGCAATAAATAGCTACATGAGATCTTTACTCAGTTTTATAACTGAATCTTGAAAAACCTTTTAACTTATGCTTTTCACTTTCCCATTACTCTTATTTATAACATCAAATATTTATAAACATTATAAATATAATTCTAAAATTTATAAGAATATTTGAACATGTGGCACTTGAATATTTTATCCCAAAATGAAAATATTTTTTATGTTGAGCAGACTGGAAATATTTGTGACAATCAAAATATGTCTCGTTGGATCTTTCTCAATTGTGGATATGTTTGCCATAACCTAGTTTTTTGAATTCTGATCAGAGAGATTTAAAAAATAATGTATGAGTAAAAATATATGTGCTACTGTGTGCAGGTCTATATGACTGTCATAAAATCAGACTTGTCAAAATAATGTTCTCGGTGATTTTCACATCTTCTGCTCTTAAACACACTGATTTCTTTGAAATTAGAAATGACCTTCTATAGATTCTGATAATTATAGGTATAGCCGAGATGAACAATAATAATTTATATGGGATTTAAATCTATCTGAAGTATTTGAGTTGTCTTATCATGACAACTTTTGAACTTGGCCCTGTCAAACCATCTGTACCTAGGGAACAGTTGAACTGCTTAAACTTTGAACCTATAGAGCTTGAACCTTGAACTTTGAACCTGTGAGGTTCAAAAACACAAACTGCACCCATATGCTTCATTGATTGCTTTGCCTTTCCATTTTGGTTGCACATTGAACCTTTGAATTTCATCAAACATTTTGAACATCACTGAACTATTTGAACTAGGTTCAAACGGTTCACAGTATGGAGAAAGAGTATATGAAATGTCATCTGCGACCGTGAAATAGAGCTACTGCAAAACACTTGATATGAATGTTAGCCTAAAAATGTCTTAGACACAACTTAGAACCTACGGTACCTAAATGAACACTATGAACTCTTTTCAAGATGGTTCGAGGGGTTCATGAGGTTTAAACCGACCATTGAAACGTAATGCTAAGAATTTAGAAATGATTTACAAGAGGATTAGGGATTGAATCAACAAACTTTTAACAAGATTCTGGAAAAAGAGGGAGAAAAGGACTCAACTAAAAAAATTTCAAGGTGACTCACTCTTGTTATGAGGTACGAATGACAAGGTAACAGATACCTAAAGTCCACTAGGGACTTGGTGTGTCTTTCCTCCTTAGCATCTTGATAAAAGCCTTTCACTGTGAACCTTTGTACTTTACCAATAGTATTCTTAGGCTCATACTCCCTCTAAAGTGGAGGCTAAATTTAGCATCCTAAATTGTACTCCCTTACAATTTTTTCTGCATTTGAGCCCTCATCTTGGTGTTCATGCTCTGAGGCCTAAAAGGGACCTATTTTTGCTCTTGCTATGCATATCTATCACCATTTTCACTTTGTACATCATCCTGCCCCTCAAATTTGGTCTCTGATTGGGTAGGAATAGGTTGTGGTACCCTAAACCCCTTAGGAACAAAGCGTGCAATGCCTTGGTCCTCCCAATATTTGGTCCCCCTAACGGTCATGTGATTTGAACAAGAGTTCTAGCTTTGTGTTGACTCATGTTGGAAAATTAAGTTGTTTTTAGATAGGAAAGTATAAATGGAGGTCTACCCCTCTCATTTGATCATCCACACACATGAAATTCAATTCAACATTAATAAATCAAGCATTCAAGTTCAAGAAAGAAAGCAATCAGTCTTCTTTCAAGCATTAGAGCAGAGGTAAAGTCAAGATTCAAGCATTGGAGTTGACATTAATGTTCCATGTTATTTAAGACTTCATGAAACCCTATTTCCATGTGAAGAGAAACAAAACTTCACAAGGAGGTATAGAATTTGTGTTTCAATCATTATTCAACATCTCCCTCAAAAGGAGAACAATTCCTTTACTGCAATTCAATCCGATTTTATTTCCATTTCATGGTTAATTCCAAAACCGATGTTTGACTTAGGAAAACCCCTATTCCCAACCTATTTGCCTTTCTTTTTGTGTGTAGGAAGTAGGTAAAAAGCTGTGATCTTTAGGATAAGCTTTATTTATAGAGAGAAATTGATCCCCCATTGGAGTGCAAAAAGTGTGGACTAGAGTGACCATCACACTGGCCTTGACAAATCAGGAGATCCTTCTCTGAACAAATCCAAATCCTCTTACAATCCTTAAATCTAGGTTTGTGGCTCAATCTGATGACTGTAGCTCATTATTTATGCATTTTAACATCAATTTCTAGCACATTTACCCTAATTTTGAAGCATTTTCACAATTCAACTCGAAAGAGAGCAATTCTTTCCATCCCGCTAGTAAATCCAATAAAATTTGCAATCCTTATCCTTTATAGTTTGTGGCTAGATCCATTGAGTTTACCTCCCTCTTTTGATGTATGTTCCTCAAGTAAAAATTAATAGTTTTCATACATCTAATGGTGGAAACCCTAATTTTTCACCATTACAATCACAAGCCCCATTATTGGAAGATCTTAACTTCCTACATAAGACAGTCACAAGCTTGATAAATGATCTTGAAGTAGATCAGGTGATCAATTACATTAATACTATAAAGGAGAATGAAATGGAAAATCTATTAGACAATGCACAATTTGTAAACTTTATCTCTAACTTGATATTAGATGGGTTATTTGTTGTGGAGAAATCCCAACTGCCTAAGGATAAGTTAATCGAGCTTGTTGGGGTTTTTGTGGATAAAAACAAATCCTAGTTTACTAAAGAACTCATGGAGTATATTAAGAGGGATGATCTTTCAAATTGAATTGCATTCTACTTCCAATTTCATAGTTAGACGAACATGAAAAAATTGTTCTTTCACTATCAACAACCAAATAGTTTGAAGACACAACAAGAAATTGATGCAGGTGTTCAAACAACAATTGAACAAAAATTGAAAGCCACAAAAAAATAGAAAAACTATTGGCAAGAAGGCGGTTTCCTTAAAAACGATATTGGGGGAAATAACAAAGAATCAAATGTTAAGAACACACAATTGGAGGTTGTTGCAAGGGATCAATTATAACTCAAGAAGAATCTCAAAAATAGGAGAGTTAGGAACTCTCCTTGAGCACAATGAGAATTATATCTTGAAATATTAGGGTCTTAAATGCCCTTAACAAAAGGCATTTGATCACTAGTTAGATGATGTAATATTTTGTGCAAGAAATGAAACTTTCACAATCTCAATCTTTAGTTTTTTTTAATAGTTGGAATAAATGGAAGATGTATGCTCCCCTACTTCTAGGGCCTCTTGTAGGATGGAAATCCTTTGGAATTATGCTCAAGTAGTAGTGGATTTGATAGTCTCAGAGGAAAATTGGAGGTTAGCTACAACTCAACTTTCTTCTACAAAAGAGACTTATTGGATGTTTAACATATATGGACCAACTAATATATTTTTAAGGTCTTTTTGGAACAAAGTAATCATGAATACTTGACCCTGAGATTATAATATATGGTAGAGATTTCAATGCATTACTTGAGGAATCAAGAAAATTGGGAGGAACTATTTTCAATAAAAGAAGCATGGAGGATTTTAAAGATTTTTTTGAAAACATTAAAGGAATAGATTTCACTCCTAATAGTGGTTCATTCACTTGGGCAAACAAGTGTAGATATTTTTGTTAAATATCAAAATGATTGGTTACATTACTTATTTTTTATAATTGGTTGATTTCAAATCTGAACTACACTTCATCTATTCTATCACATTCTAGGTTAGACCATATTCTCATCCAACTCACCTTTTTACTTGCAAGCTTGAATCCATGTGGTTTGGAGATCAAAATTTTATTCTCAATAGAAACATGGTGGAATAGTTGTCCCCAGGTTGTTGAATTGAGGATTTTTAAACTTCTAAACAAGTTAAAATATTTGAAACAAAAGATTAAAGAGTGAATTCTATAACATTTCACAAATATTTTTGTGGAAAGTCTAGAATATAATAGAAAAATATCTTGTAGATCTAACACGAGCTTATTTTTCAATGTGGGATGGACAATCATAGCTTTGGATTGGAAAAGGGTTTCAAATTTGAATTGGATGATGTCATCCTTTGTGAAGAAGAATATTGGAGGCAAAAGTCTAAAGAATTCTAGCTAAAGGATGGGAACAAAAATACATTAAAAAAAATTTTAAAAATCATGCTTCCACTAAATTGAGAAGGAAATTAAACAAAGTTGATTTCATCCTCTCTTCAAATGGATCCTACTTAACAAAAAAAATGGAAATCTACTAAGAAGTAGTTCCTTTTTCACGATTCTTCTTCCTCCAACCATTCAACATCCTTCTATAAATTCATTCATCAATGGCATCTTGAGATTAATAGGAGAGGAACATAACAACATGTTGATGAGGGTGTCTTCGACAAAATAAGTAAAGGAGGATGTATTTTCTATGGCTCTAAACAAGTCTCCTAGGATTGATGGTTTCATTATACTCTTTTTTCAAAAATGTTAGAAAATTGTTGGTAGGGATGTCTTTCTTGCTCTTGAAGAGGCTCATATGAACATAACAATGTTGAAGGATTTTACTACTTCTTTCATTTCTCTAATTCCAAAGAAATATACCCTTACTATTTTTAAGGATTTTCACCCAATAGCACTATGTAATACTATGTATACAATATTCATAAAGGTTACTACTAATAGATTGAGAAATCTAATTCCATTGGTTATCTCAAAGGAGCAAGGTGGTTTTGGCCCTAGTCGTCAAACTCTAGATGGAGCTATTGTGCCACATAAAGTTCTTCATTCTCTTCAAATAGAGAAAGTTGCAACTATGATCCTCAATGTAGATATGGAAAAATCTTATGATAGGGTAATTTGCTCATTTTTTCTCTTAGTCCTTAGAAGCTTTCATTTTTTTGAGAAACAATGTAAATATATTTATGCATGCATTTCTAGGGCTATTTTATTGATCATGGCGAATGGTTTCCCATGTGGTTTTTTCTCATCAACTCAAGGGGTTAGACAAGGGGATCCTCTTTCATCATTCATTTCCATTTTTAGGTTTGAACCTTAGTAGATCAATCAAAGCAACTCACCTTTCTTCCATTTGGCAAGGTATTAAAATTTATCCTTTCTCTGAATCCTTCACACATTTCCTCTTTGCAGATGACACATTTCTCTTTGGTCGAGCTACAATGAGGGAAGCAATTGCAATCCAAAAAAATATTTTGGACTATTCAATATTTTTGGGTCATTTAATTAATAAAGAGAAATCCAAAGTCTTTTTCTTGAATGTGTCTCCTTTGGTATAGTAGAGGTTAACTTCTTTTCAGAGAAAGTCATTGACACTATTTCCTCAATAATTTTTACCTAGAAGTTCAAATGGATTTCCTTAGTTAATAAAATAACCATAATTAAGTCAGTGTTGAGTATTATTCCAACTTACTTAATGACTATCCTCAGTATGCCTAAAACAACAAACATTAAAATATTTTTTTTATAAGCAGACAATATCCAAGGGAAGGACAAATTACCTCCAGTGTCCTAGGACAAATTCTGCACACCTAAAGAATTGGATGGTTCTACGATAAAAAAAAATTGGATTTACAAACCAAAATTGATTTAGCAAATATATTCAAAACCTATAGCCAAGTGGTGCAAATTGTTGAAGAGAAAATATTTGGATAATATGGATAGAGAAAGAATATTTACATTAAGAAATCTATGAGTAGGTTCCAAAATGTGGAACTTCATATCCTCTTGTAGAAATGTCCTTCCTAAGATCCAATATGTAATACACGGTAGAGAGAAAGAAAAATTCTAGGAGGATGCTCGAAATAGTCACAGACCTTTACATTCTTTGGGACATTGGTGGTTAATTGAAATAATTCTTAAGTTGATTTGGGGGTCTAAAGTTAGAAATTATTTATCAATTGATGTCTCCTCCTCTCCTTATCAAATGAAATTGAGGTCATTTTATTTCCTTTAGGTTCTTAGGACTATGAAAGCAGATCTCAAGAGGGAACTTTCAAAAAGGTCCATTATCTTCTTAGTTATTAAAGATGAAATCATCTAAATCAGTTCACCTTTAGGACAATATATTGTCAAAGAGGGTATGACAACATTATTGCTAAAGGAAGATTTGGTAAATTGGCCATTCAAATTGTTTTGGGGATCCTCTTGTCTTCCAAAAGCTAAGAGTTTTTCTTGGCTATCTATAAAGGACAAAATATTAACCGATATGTGACTTGATAGACTAGGTATCACTCCATTATTTTCTTGTGTCATATGTGGGAAAGCCTATGAAAGCACTAATTATCTACTAATTGCTCAAAAATGTTGGTACTAATCTTTTGTCCATGTTAGACTGGCAATTACCATTACTATATACTCTTCTTAGTCAATTCCAAAGCTGACCCCTACTCCAAAAACCTTCACTTTTTCTTGCATCTAGGAATTGAGCCCTTTTATTCTTACTTGGAACATTTGTCTTGAGATGAACAATGAAAATTTTAGAAAAAATCCTTCCTTTGTTATGAGGGTCGTTTCTAATATTGAGAAGTCCATATTTGAGGTCATTATGACTCATATTGTTAAGAATAATAACAATAATACAAAGGCATTATTTTCTTCCTGTAATGTAGCCATATTGAAGAGATGAAAATAAATCAAACCCACTCCTTTGAATGGTTCCTTACCCAATTTAGATCCCAAGCTTCTTAGAAAGCAAGCTAAATAAACCCCCCCACCCCCCCAGAATTGGATAAAATAAATTTTGATGGGAGCTTCTCATGGTAATCCATGTTTGTCGAGTGTTGATGTCATTTTCAAAGACAATGTTGGAAAGGTATTAAATCTTGCATGCAAGGTACTCCCCACTAATACAATGTTGTAGAATTCTTCGCTCTCAACTTTGGTTTAGAACTTGCTATTAGATCTACTTATAAGAGATTGTGCATTGAAGGAAATTAAATGGTAACAATAAAATCAGTCATAAATAATATAGTGCACTTGTGTAAATTAAAATATGTTTATGATCATATTGTCTCTCTCCTAGGCCAATTTGATCAATATCCGATCTCACACTACTATTGAGAAGCTAATAGTTGTGCAAACAAACTTGTGAATATAGCTATTGATGAGGAGATACCTATAGAACACATCACTAGAATGGACTCTCTACCTAATTTGGAACTCAAGTGAATATTAGAGAATCATCTTTACTAAGTGTATGTGATATTTTTGAAATGTTCTATTGGGGATTTTTGTCGATTGGACTTAACCACCGCTTCTCATGATTTTTCTATTATTTTGTCCTATTCTCTTGAATTGGTGGTATTGGATTTCATTATTTCTAAACAAGTTGGGCTTCCTAGTACACATGTGATGTGATGCATCACATTCACTTGGAGGATCCTTTAGCCTATCATGGATTACATTTAACCTAGGGAATTATGTTCTCTAACACTTGTTGGTACTTTGCAGGCATTTGGATGATGTTTCCCCTCCTCCCACTATGCAGCTCTAACAAATGGCAACTCTTCAAATAATCCCTCTTGTACACAAGATTATTTATCTTTCATCCTAAATTTTGGCTCTTTTTTTTTTTAATTTTGTGAGTTGGCTTCATGATTTTTGCTAGTGGATTGGTACTTTCTAGTGGCACTATTTATTTAAGTATACCCTGCTCCTATTTTTCCTCACCCATCCCTTCCTTAGTGTGTTATGTGATACCAAATACTATAGAGGTGAAAATATGTGGAAAGTTTCCTTGCCAAGCTACCAATGGGAATGTTCATATACACTTGTATACGACCATGAAAAATTGAATAGAGTATTTGTTATGTATAATGATCAGGTGGAAGTGGCAATCAAAGTGATCTTGGGTAAATGTTGGTTATTAGATAATTTTGCTACTTTGTTCTTGGAGGTTGCTTCTTGCTTCTTGACCAATTGTATAAATTTCCTATTATATTCTTAGATGGTCATTTCCATTGCTAAAATGTTTGTTCACCCCAATTTTTTTACACTTGAACATTTGGAAAAATGTCTCCTCTCCTATTGCTTATATGATGCCTTTGCTTCAATTGGTGGTTTCATGGACCCTCATGATATATGTTGATTTCTTGAGTATGAAAAGATTTTAAGGGTTATGAAAGACTAAATTCTTAATAATATATTTGAGGACATGATGATGGTGCTTGATTGGCTTCAATAGGTTTTATCTTAACAAGTGTTTGATGGCGCTTTTAATAAGTTTATGGCAATTCACTTTCTCCTCTCTACCTCTATTTACACTTTTGTGGTGCCACTAACTTCTTCTCGGCCTATGGATGAGCCAAGTTCCAGTGGCTTTGTTCACTCTCCTCTTCCTTCAGACGCCCCAATCAACTAGATAGAGGTCTTGCACATTCAATGTTATATGTTTTGTCCATCTTCATCTTCTATGGTCGGTCCTTTGGTTTTGGTTGCATTAGTTTTGATATTTCAAGTGGTGACATTCTAAATTTTGGATCTTTTAGTTCCCTAAGGTTTGGAGATGGGATTTTGTAACTTTTTGGTACTTTTCCTTCCATTTTTTCTTTCTATTGGGAGATGACATGAATTATACTCTCTTTTTTAATTAATATATTACAGTGACCTGGTCACCCTTTACCCAAAAAAAAGATCTAATCTAACAAATATAAACGAGTTCATAATTAATCAATCGATTCATGTTTGCAAATGATAATCAACTGTTATTATAAACATAGTATTAGTGTCAACATCACCTCCATGATTAAAAAAAAAGTAAAATCGTATATCCATGATTATTATACGCAAACAAGACCATTAAAATAAAGATGAGGACAATAGGGAAGGGAGTAGACCTTACACAATAGGTAATATTGTGACACTAATATTGGGACACATTGTGCAATGAGTATAATAGTATTCAATCATTTTTTCTTCAACCAATTCAACACCTTAGGGAAACCCCCCTTGGTCTTGTCAAAATAGAAGTGAAGGAGGAATTACATATTGTATGTGGTGAGATTAGGAATTCAAAATATTGTAAAACCAAATAAGATCCAACAACATAAAACCCTAGTTCTACAGTGCAATCCACCATACACCAATGAAGAACCTAAAAACATGTAAAGCAACAATTATTAAAGATTATACCATCACATGCTCATTAGGGTTTGATCTCCATTGTTTCCTATCTTCATTGATCTTGCTTGATATTGATTATGGTTGCTCTCAAATTTTGTATTGTGTATAAGAGCTCAATAAAAAATGGATTGTGTTTGTGTATGTAAATGCTTGATGGATCACTATTATGTTATTAGCATTAGCATTCATTAGGAATGAAAAGAGAGAAAGGATCCTCTTTTAGATAGAGTACCCTAGAAATGGAGGGGTAGAATTAAGAGGTGGAAGGATAAATGGTTGGCTCAAATTAGAGGGTAGGTATAGAAAATAGGAAAATATTTGAGAGGTGGTTAAAGGTAAATTAAGATATGAATGACAAGTGTCATGGAGGGAAAAAGCTAATGAATTAATTAAATAAATAAAAGAATTATTTAATTAATAGAAGAGGTGAAGTCAATTAAATAAATAAATATTTATTTAATTTAGAGAAAAGACAATTTAAATAAATAAAAAATATTTATTTAAATGGTGAAATTCTAGAAAAGGATTAATGAAATAATCAAATAAATAAAAATCTATTTAATAAATAAAAAAGGCTTGGGATAAAATATTTATGTAATTAGACTAGGACAATTTTAGGTGTCTACACATACCTTAGTAGTTAGTCCTAAGTTGCCCAACCTAAGTATACATCTTGTGATATTTTTCCTAGGTTTGACACTCATGGCACTTGGGAGACTATCCAACCATAGGTATTTGGGGTTCACAACCCAAATCACCAACATTTTGATTGGTACTAGATTGTAGCACCTAGATAGGCCCAATGAGGGAAAATAATGGTAGATTTAGGGATGATGCATATTTCTTATAGAACGTTAAGTATTCCTCTTAAATAAATATTGATAAAAAAGGAATGAATGAGTCAAAACTCCATGATTATGTGTTGGTGCATATTATTTTAAATGGAAAGATCACAATGGATTATCATTTAAAGACTTATATGTAATGTGGTGAAAATTAGGAATTAGGATTTTACTAAGTAAATCCACTAAATAGTCCAATTAACACCACAACATTGAAAGAGGGTTGAACCTAATAGATCTGGGCTCAATCCTTGTGAGGAAAGAGACTAATATTTCTGATTGGATTCAATTGGATGTGGGGTTGATTAATTCTCTTTTGAAGTAGAATTGGATTGATTATGAAATTAGGGTAAAATGAGGAATTATTGAATTAATCTAATAAAAATAGTAAGCTACAAATGTCCCATAGAGCCACCAACCTGGATTTGAGGAAAATGAGATGTTTAAAACCTATCCTCCAAAGTTTGGGCTGGTTTTTTAGGACCAGGTAGCACAGATCTACCTTGGTCCTCCAATTTTTTTGTCATCAAAAGTTGACCTATTCGTCATTGTTGACTTTGCTAGATTTCTCAAGTATAGATTTGCACCTATTTCTTGCACACAGAAAGAAAGGGAAAGATGTTGGGAATAGGGATTTGCCTTAGGTCAAACCTCAGTTTTGGAATTAGCCATGAATAAAATAATACAAATATTGACATAAATATTAAGGAGATATACCTCAGATATGCAATTGTTGATGATGATGAAATTATCTTTGAATGTAATCACAAATGTTGAATGTAATGGCATAACAAACACATGGACATGAAAAACCCTAATCACACACACATGCTTGCATGAACATACTTTGCTCCACAATGCTTGAATGATGAAAATGTAGCCTTGAATCTCTGAAGATGCTTGATGATGAAATCTTCATAGATGCACAAGTACTCTAATTAATGTTCTAGGTCTAAAATGAATTGATAGGATGTCTTTATATAGGATTACCTAGGTAATATACCGATTAAGCGGGCCTCCAACGATCATGTGTAGTCCTATGGATCAAACATTGTTGGAGAGATATAGCATCTATACCATTTCCAATTGGGGCCCCTTTGAGAGGGACCAAGGCATTTTGGGGCACCCAGGTCCTTCTACAAAGAGGACCCAAACAAGAAGCCAAGGGAGTGGGCATCTCATGGTGGGACCCATCAAAGGGTGTACATGACATCAAAGTTGGATAATCGGGCCTAGACGGACCTAGAGAGGGGATGAGGATAGGACACACTAAATTGGGAGCACAAACATGAGGTGTAAATTGGACTGATGACAATTTACGATGCTACAACTCAAACTAGAGAAAAATATGGCTTGTAGAATGGTCATATGTAGCCATTAAAAAGAATGGTGATGATTCATGCTACCTCATAATTTTAACTTGGTGCTTTGTGAAGTTGCTAGTTGTAGCGTCCTAAAATTGCGACACTTGCAATTTTGACTGCATTTCGGTCTTCACGATGGCGACGCAACACGCAACCTGAATGGAGACCCTGAAACTTGCTCACGACACTGAAAACTGCATTTTTCAAGCACCTTGGCCTGAACCTCCTTGCACCCTGCTGTCCCGGGAGGTGGGACCAGAGCGCCCAGCGCCCTAGTCCCCCAAGACCAGGGCGCCCAGCGCCCTGGTCCCCAGGACCATGGCGCCCAGCGCCCTGGTCCCTGGGTCCTATTTTGGGCCCGGTCTCCTAAGGGGCTCGGGTCTTTTTGTTTGCAATTTGGAAATTAACTTTCCCTGGTCGGCCTAAGGTCGGGAAAATCAGTCTATCAGCCCTAAATGACAAGTATATAAATGACATTTTCCTCTTTCATTCGATATGATGGAAAAAGCGTGGAAATTATACTCAAGCATTCAAGCATTCAAGCATTCTTTCAAGCAATTGATCATTTCAAGTCTCCATTCAAGGCTAAGTGTTGCATTCAAGACAAGGATTCAACCATTGAAGAGGAGATCACATACAACATATTACTACAACATACAACATACAACATCTAAACCTTCGCACATAAGGATACCAACATCCTTAGAACAAGGTATTAGTACTTGTTTTACAGTCATTTACATTTACAGCTCTTGCTCATTTCTTGGTTAATTCCAAAACTGGGGTTTGACCTAAAGGCAAACCCCCAATCCCTAACCCCCCAATCATCTTCGCTTTTCTGTGTGTAGGTTGCAGGTATGCGGCTGAAATTGAAGATCTGGAATCCTTGTGCAGAGACGAACAGATCCCCCTTCGTTTCACGGATTTTTCGGAGGACCGTGGCGCCGGGCGCCATCGTCCTGACAACTTTTGTTCAAATTTGCAGGACAGCACCGTATCGACATTTTACTGCTAATTCCAGGTCCGCAGCTTCATCCTATAACCCGAACTCAGTTTATAAGCGAATCTTTATGACTTTCTATGCATGCTTAGCTTAATTTCCTTAACAACATTCTTTACAAAAGAGGGTAGCCTTGCTTTCCTAACCCTTGAAATTCATTTAGCATCCAGTCTTACATTGTGTGGGATTGGATCTTATGAGTTTCAACCCCTCTTTTGAATGTAAAGTCTCTCCCCTAAGTGAAAAACCGTCGAATCCTAGCGAACCTCCCTTCTCTCTCCTTGGAGTTGGAAGAGGGGAGAACAACTAGGGTTCGATCGCGATTTTTTCCGCTTTACATTTTGGTGAACCCGACGTGAACATCCTTTCTGATTTTTCATGCTTAGATCTGAAAAAATTGATTACATTTCCATGTTTGATCTTTTGCAAAATTTTAGAGGTGATTGCATAAAAACCCTAAATTTTCTTTTTAGTAATTGAACTTGCGAGATGTCTAAATGTTAATGCCTGTTTCAGATCTGCCTTTCTATTACAAATTTTCAATTCATATTTGTGCTTTAATTCTGAAAATTAAGTGGTTAAATGTCAAAACCCTAATTTTTGAAACCCTCTTAATTCAACCTTTGTCTGACAATTTCACTGATCAAAACATCTCCAAATCAGTTGTAACTTTGGATTCTGCAATAAAATCACAATATCCTTCATCCCTGAAAATTTGGAAAAAAGTTGCGAGGACCGTGTTGCACTCCGAGCGCCATCGTCCCTGACATTTTTTCCAAAATTTCGGGAGCGAGATCTTGCTATATTTTCCTACTAAAATCCAGAATTTTGGCTGATTTTGTCAATTATAACACTTTCAAAATTATAGTCAAAGTTGGTCTTGCGATTGCTTGGTCTAAGGCTTCTAATCATTCAAAAATCATTGAAATTAAAATTTTGTGTCAAAATTGTGTTCTTACTGTCCTAAATCTGAAAAGTGTGTTATCATTCATTAAAAATTTCAGTGCTTTATTCAAATTCTTGCATTTTGTGACTTTTGAAATTAAGTGCTTAATTACAACAACTTTGATTTCCGCTTTCAAAATTGAATTTTGCGTGAAATTGAGTCAATTTTCAAAATTCAAAACTTGCATTGCTTTTGACATTCCCTCTAAAATCATAAAATTCAAAATTTCAGTTTCCCTCTCTTTTTCAAAATTCAAATTTTGGCATTTTTCGACAATCTTGATAGGGTTCAATTTTGAATTTGCAACTTTTATTTGGCCTATCTACAGATCGTAAAATCACTCAATTTTTTCGGATTAGCTCTAAAATCATCATACCTTTCATCCCTGCAAATTTCGAAAAAAGTTGCAGGGACCGTGTTGCACTCCGGGCACCATGGTCCCGGGCATTTTTTTCGAAATTTCGGGAGACTGTTGTGATTGCATTTAACAGCTTAAATCCAGAAGATTGGCTGATTTTACTGAAAATTGCTACTTCTAAATTCAAAATCTTCTCTCTCTTTCTAGTGCATGAGTTTTACAACAATAAGCCCTACTTACACTATTCCCGTTAGACGAAGCCTTAGAATTAAGTCCTTCCAAGGTTTAATTACTGAGGAGATGGAACCTAATTTGAATAGCCTTTTTAATGAGGACATGGGTAATTCCTCTAATCCTCCTAATGATGATGAAGCTCTCCATGAGGTTTCTGAAGAACAACTTTCTAAATTGGATAACCAATTTGACGATTTTCGACACTGGATGTCTCAAGAATACCCTGATAGTCAAGCTCTTCCTTTAATTGAGGGTCTAAAACGTATGCTTCAAAGTGATAAGAATGGAATTGATATTTTGCGTGGTATTTCACACATTGTGAATTCGAATGTGATGCCTATAAAGAGTTGTGCTGAAAATTTAGGTTATACACAACCTCCTACACAAGTCAATCATTCTATTCCTTTGACAACTCCTATTGCTAGTATACCTACCTTTACATCAAACATCATGGCTACCTCTATACAAGACATTCCTCCCGTGATTACTAGTCATGGGGGCAATCCTCCCTCTTCTTCAATTAACCCTATCCCTTCATTCAATCCAACTTCTTCATTCATTCCTTCAATGAGTGTTCCTATTACATCTCCACAAATGAACATGACGCAAGGGGGCAATTCATTTAACCATTCCATCCCTCCTTGTAGTGTTCCTCTTGTCCAATCATCTCCTATGACTAATTATCATAGGGTCCCACCACCTTACTCTCTACCTTCTTTCAATAACATAACACCTCCATCTCAATCTAACACATCCAATATGAACTCTTCGACTGAAGCGACCATTAACAATCTTGCACAAACTGTCTCTTCTTTACAGCAACAAATTGCTTCTATGAATCAATCTAAGTTTAGTGTGCCCACATTTGATGTTGCGAGCCCACTTTCTCTTGACATTGTTCGAGCTATCCCTCCTAAACATGTTGAAATCCCACATTTGGAGCTTTATAATGGTAAAGGAGATCCTCTAACACATGTTAAGACTTTTCAAACAATTTGTACTGATTTTGCTTATGACCAAAGGTTGCTTGCAAAACTATTCACTAGAACATTAAGAGACAAAGCCTTACAATGGTATTGCTCGTTGCCTTCTTATTCTATTACTTCTTTTGAACAACTTGCAAATGCTTTCATTCAACAATTTCAAAACAATATAAGTCCTAAAGTTACTTTGATTGATTTAATGCATTGTAAACAAGGTGTTAAAGAAAAAGTGACTGATTTCATTGGTAGATATAAGCATTTGTATGCTCAAATTTCTTTTCCAGTGCCTGACAATGATATTCAAAGAATCTTTATTTCTAATTTACAAAAAGATATTCGAGACAAACTTCTGTTTTCTGAGTTTACTTCTTTCCAACAGTTGTGCGCCACTCTTCACAATTATCAACTGACTGTGAGTCAAATGGAACAATCACATCCTATGGCTCCGAGTGATAAGGGTGATAGCAGTCAACAACCATTTGGGAAGTTTAAACTGAACAGAGATTCCATCAAATTCAATGAAAACATCATCAACAACAATGTGAATGCAGCATCAGGTGTGCCTCCTATTTCTAAATTTTTCAAGAAAGAAAGAAAGTATACTCCTTTGAATGAATCATTGCATAGTATTATGAATAAGTTATTGCAACAAAATGTGCTTACTCTTCCTCCTATAAGACAAATTGATCCTGCAAAGATTACTTCACCTTATTTTGATAATAAATCTTTTTGTCAATTTCATCGTCAGCCTGGGCATGATACTGAAAAGTGTTTTTCTTTAAAGGGTAAAATTCAAGATTTGATTGATAATAATACTATCTCTGTTTCTGGAGTGAATGATAAAGGCAACACATTTGTAGCTCCTCCTAACCAAAATCTTCAGATTTTCACTGATCCATTGCCTTCTCATACCTCTAATGCGATTGAGACTAATGATTCCTCTCTCTCATCTGATGGTCTTGTGTCTATGACTCCGAATGTGATTAACTTTGTAGAGCAGCAAGAAATCCCTAAAGAACCTTCCATCACATTTGATTCCAGTGAAACCATTAGGGCACCTGATGGTCCTTTATACATAGTTGCAAAAGTTAAGAATACACCTTGCCGTGGAGTGCTTATTGATCCTTCGTGCATGATTAATGTTATTACTGAAGAATTTCTTTTTACTTTGCAATTGAATCAAGTGATCTATGACAAAATAGATGTGATTGTGAAATTATTTGATGCATTTTCTTCTCCTGCAATTGGCTCTATTACATTGCCTATTGAGGTCCAGAACAAATCTCTTGATGTGAACTTTGCTATTATTCCATCTTCCGAACAATTTCGTGTGAAGCTTGGCTATCCTTGGCTATCTTCCATGAAAGCTATTACTTCTCCTATTCATAAGTGTTTGAAATTTCCCCATAATGGTGAAGTTGTTACTGTCAATCATAGTCTCTTTAAACCAGCTGAAAGAACCTCTAGTGTTCCTATTGATTACTTTTGGCCTAAACAATTCCAATCCCTTCCTCCGCGAAGTGATCATCTTTTCAAATCTTATCAAAAGTGGAAAACAGATATGATCCTATCTCTAAGTGAACCTAGAACACCTAAACTTGACATTCCTATCATTCTTGAGAAGGAAGTTCTTCCTTTGAAAGATAAAACTAATGTCTTTCCTCAAGAAGATTCTCAACCCGTCCCTATGGATGTGACTATGTCTATGCCTAATAAACCTTCTAAGAGTAGACCTATCCCTCCTCGTCATGATGGACTTGGTCTTCTCCCTAAACCAAAAATTCTTCCTTTATATGGAGCAATCCCTCCTTCATCCTTTTATAGAGAGAAGAGACCTTCCTCTTCTCCTATTATCCAGCCTAAGAGACCACAACCTAAACACCCAAGTGCTAAGGATGAGAACATTCCTCCTCCTCAGTCTTCTCCACTTCCTACTAAGACTAGACGAAATCATTCTGCACGTGAACGCTGATGAAAGCGTCGTCTTAGGGCTCAGGCAATTGCTTCTCAAACTTTGCAATCTCCAAAAAACACCTTCAACAAGCATTATTCCATTTTCTCCTCAGCCGGAAATTGAGCCAAAATCTCCTAAACATAAGATGCATGATGGTCTTGATCCTGTGCGAGTTAAAGATCCTATTTTTATAAATCTTGATGATGATATAGATGAAAATGTTATTCATGATGAAAATGTTACTCCTCTTGCTTCTGATAGTGAATATGAACTTGTTGATGTTGATAACCATTTATCTAATGAATTTTCTAAAGCACTTATCCTAGCTCCTAGACAAGAACAATGTGGCTCGGAACATGAACATAGCCCTTGTTTGGATCTTGTGATAGCTCCATCTGCTGTGTTGGATGTTCCTCCTCTAGCGTGTTCCCTGCCTTCCTGAAACATTGATCAGCAAGATCAGGGGGTAGATGACGTGCTAGACTAGTTACATTAGCATAGCAGATTCTCTCCCCCTCTCTTTTGTTACTTCTTCTATATGTTATTCTCATTCTTCTATTTGTCGTCCTTAGTGTTGTCTACTTGAGGACGATGCAAAGCATTGAGATCTCTTTGGTCTCTCTCATGTTGACTCAAAATACACATGTGTTCCCTTCTTCTAGGTGATCTTCCTTGATTGGGGAATGAAGAACAATTATGCATACATACATATGATATATACATGATTTATCATACAGCATACTGACCCCGAGGAAAGCGAAGTCACCTTGTGCTTTGTGTTTTGTGTCTATTATCCTTGGGTTTATCTCACACTTGGGGGCTAAATCCTTGCGATAACGTGCTCCTTTCCTTTCTCATTTCTTATGTGTATCACTACGTTAAAACAATCACCCCCGGTGAGGCGTGTGCGATCGCTTTAACATAGGGGGGCATACATCCCGTTCATATCTTTTCAAGATACTTGAAAATTTCTTAGCAAATTTAGCCTTGCCTTGAAAATTTTTGATATCTTTCTTGCATGACTCATAGTGAGGGAGCCTTACTACTGACAGTCATGGTTCTTCCTCGCGATCTTCCCTTTTACTTTGTCAATCGAAGTTGTAAGATCCTTAGTCCACTGGGGGCTTGGTGTATCTTGCCTCCTTGACATGGTGAAAGTCTTTCAATGTTGTTTCCTTGTACTTTACCGGAAGTATGTGCATACATACTCCCGCTAAAGTGGGGGCTAAATGTAGCATCCTAAAATTGTGACACTTGCAATTTCGACTGCATTTCGGTCTTCACGATGGCGACGCAACACGCAACCTGAATGGAGACCCTGAAACTTGCTCACGACACTGAAAACTGCATTTTTCAAGCACCTTGGCCTGAACCTCCTTGCACCCTGCTGTCCCGGGAGGTGGGACCAGAGCGCCCAGCGCCCTGGTCCCTCAGGACCAGGGCACCCAGCGCCCTGGTCCCTGGGTCCTATTTTGGGCCCGGTCTCCTAAGGGGCTCGGGTCTTTTTGTTTGCAATTTGGAAATTAACTTTCCCTGGTCGGCCTAAGGTCGGGAAAATCAGTCTATCAGCCCTAAATGACAAGTATATAAATGACATTTTCCTCTTTCATTCGATATGATGGAAAAAGCATGGAAATTATACTCAAGCATTCAAGCATTCAAGCATTCTTTCAAGCAATTGATCATTTCAAGTCTCCATTCAAGGCTAAGTGTTGCATTCAAGACAAGGATTCAACCATTGAAGAGGAGATCACATACAACATATTACTACAACATACAACATACAACATCTAAACCTTCGCACATAAGGATACCAACATCCTTAGAACAAGGTATTAGTACTTGTTTTACAGTCATTTACATTTACAGCTCTTGCTCATTTCTTGGTTAATTCCAAAACCGGGGTTTGACCTAAAGGCAAACCCCCAATCTCTAACCCCCCAATCGTCTTCGCTTTTCTGTGTGTAGGTTGCAGGTACGCGGCTGAAATTGAAGATCTGGAATCCTTGTGCAGAGACGAACAGATCCCCCTTCGTTTCGCGGATTTTTCGGAGGACCGTGGCGCCGGGCGCCATCGTCCCGACAACTTTTGCTCAAATTTGCAGGACAGCGCCGTATCGACATTTTACTGCTAATTCCAGGTCCGCAGCTTCATCCTATAACCCGAACTCAGTTTATAAGCGAATATTTATGACTTTCTATGCATGCTTAGCTTAATTTCCTTAACAACATTCTTTACAAAAGAGGGTAGCCTTGCTTTCCTAACCCTTGAAATTCATTTAGCATCCAATCTTACATTGTGTGGGATTGGATCTTATGAGTTTCAACCCCTCTTTTGAATTTAAAGTCTCTCCCCTAAGTGAAAAACCATCGAATCCTAGCGAACCTCCCTTCTCTCTCCTCGGAGTTGGAAGAGGGGAGAACAACTAGGGTTCGATCGTGATTTTTTCCGCTTTACACTAGTTAATGACATATTATATTAGCATTTCTTCTTGCCAGTGATAGGATTTCTCTATACATATTCTATGTTGGTTTGTTTATGTGCTCTATCTATGTATTAACAAGCCCTATTTGTCATCATGAAGTGTGCTTGTCCCAGTCACTGTTCACTCTTTTTATCTAGTCCTTATCAAAGATTTGAGGAGAATTCATACAAATTGCAAAAGATCAAACAAAGAATAATATGTGCTTCTACATTACATCTTGTTCAATAATACATATTACATATTTATAGGGTTTTTTATCCTAATTGTAAGATAGTTGTTCTACCTCCTATAACCACTCCTTTACATAGATGGGTTGTTTTAATAACTCATAATACAAACAAATATTCATACAACTAATATATTATCATATACATCATATTTTAATAAACTATAACAAACCTAATAATTTAATATTCCTAACATCCTCCTATTATATCATTTTCCAAATGGAGATAAGTGGACTAGCAATACTTAATGAACATATTTGGTAGGTCATAAAAACTTAAGGCAAGAGTAGGGACATACATATCTACTCATGACGAGAAATTGTGGAAGTATCATCATTGAGCTTCTTTGATAGGATTGACCTTATTATAACTTCATTTAAGGATATAAATAAAAAGTTCTATCCATTGAACCAACAATAGGGATACACTCTTACATCCCAAGTCATACAGCAAGTTTGGATGAGGACAAACACTTCTATCCAACATCAAAGTTATGAACAAGGACACACACTTCTACTCACAACAATTATGATTAGGGAAAAATAAATCCAATCACAATCATCCAACAAATGTGATTGGGGACAAACACATAAAATCACAAACAACTAACAATTGTGATTGTGGAAAAAGACATTAAATCACAACATAAAATGTTTTAGAACAAGGTTCTCATTGTTATGCATGTAAACATAATTATAGATATTTGTCACTTTAATCACAAATGATATGAGAGAATTATTGATTCCACTTAAGAACCAATCTTGAATTTAGTCTTTTGGCACAAGTAATTTTGTCACTAAAATAATTTTACAATCACATTGCCAGTGAATGATGAGAGATAAATGAATGTTCTCTAACCTCCAATAGACTTGCTACATGCAAATTTATCTTTGAAGATCAATTTTAGAATTCCCCTCCACAAGATGGATGTCATGTAGAAGTGATAGTGCATCTAATTACATTTGAGGCAATTTGCATTTTTATAATTTTTTGGAACTTTTACATTTTGACATGATAATTAATGACTCGTGAAAATGGACCCTATCCTAAACAAAATAATACAACTTGAATTTTAGATAATGATACAAAATATCTCCTTGTGAGATAATAATACTGATGCTCTGCAAAACGGAGATTGTTAGGATGAAAAAAACACAAACAACAAGCGTTAGTGTTAGCTAACCAGAATTTAAACAATAGCCTAATCAAGCATATCAAGAGAGATACTAAATAAGAAATGGAAAGCATGCAAAGACACAAGAAGTAAACTAAATTCCTCCAAATGCTGACCAAAACGTTCATAGTGGCTCCTCCCTTGTTCCTCTCCTCTCCAAGTTCCAAATTAGTGTAGCTCTCAGCAGCTTTTTGCACTATGGATGCCTTATGGAGGTTCAAGAATGTGAAATAAAAAGCTCATGAAATGCAAACATGAACAAACTAGAAATGAGATTATTGTCTAATCTAGTGTTGATTTTAGTCCAAAAGATTAAATGTAAATGCTTATGCTAAATGCTCTCTAAAATTCACTATAGGTTAAATGCATACAAGTTTTCAGGATCTGGATTATGAAGAAATGGGCTCTATTTATAGGAAAAATGGAGCAACAGATGGTTGAGATTGAGTAATCTCAACAAGGGTCAGGATTAAATGATATTCAATCCATGTGAGAATTTTAAAACCAATCTCAAGATGACAAGTGTCAACATGAGAGGGGTTGAGAGGAGAGGGAATAAGCATTAAATGTTTGACATGACCTAAGAGTTAACTGGAGAGTTAAGGTCAAGGTTGGGTTGAGTGAATAAATTCTTTATTCAAAGAATAAAGATTTTATCCAATGGATAAACTCTTGTGCAAAGGTTAAAGGGATAACCATGGTCAAAGCAATAAATGCTTGAGGAGACACATGAGTCACATGAGGGTTGAGTTAGGGGTTAACCATAAATGGTCATGTAAGAGACATAAGTGGTTTGGAAGACTTTAGAGGTTAATTTGTTGAACACACAAAGCATTTAATACTTTTCAAAGACTTTGAAGTCTTTGAGAAGTGACTCCAAGTTGCTTAGGAATGTGACAATAATTAGGGGATGGCTTAGGTTAATTAGGAAGGGGTTAGAAGAATCTAGAAGGGGGTTTAAGAGTGCAAGTGGATTTTGTGGGTGAGGGAAAATAGAATTTTAATTAAAATAAAATTAACTTATTTCAACTTGTGGTTGCAACTTGCATTTGTAGGAAAATGCAAGTGGAGGGTGAATGATTTAAATAAATGTTTTATTTAATTTATTTAAAAGAGGAAAGAGGGATTTAAATTAAATAAATAAGAATTATTCATTTAATTGATTGTGAATTTGGTTTAATGAATTAATTAAAATAAATTGAATAATTTATTTAATTAATAGGAGAATGTTTTGAAGATGAATTAATTAAATGTTAATTTAATTAACTAATGGCTAGTGGGTTTTTAATCAAATAAATAGCAAATATTCATTTAATTAAAATAGATAGATTTATGTGACTACATTTGCCCCTCTTTGAGATGGTGCGGTTTATCGCGTTGTTTCAAAGAAAGAAAAATAGGTGTGAAGAAATATGCCCCATAAAATGTTAATTTAATGGGTGGTATGCCCCCTCGAGAGATGGGCCAAAAATTTCAAAAAATCGGGCGATCTCTTAAAAAAGAATGAAAATTGGCGAGGTGGTAGAAGAGAAAATTTAGCTATACTAGTGAAAAAAATAGAAGAAATTGGAAATAAAATGGAGAAATGGGAAGCTCGGGAAGTTCACAGGACCACGGCGGTGAGCGGGAGAAAATTAGGGTTACGATGAAGGGTATATATGGGGGTCAAAGGGTAAAAACAGGTTCATTTGCATTCGTGTCCATAGTGAAATTTGAGCTCTAGGTGTGACCTTTTAGAAGAGCAAGGAGTAGTCAAGATGCCAGTTCCCATAGTAGAGCACCATTTAGAATGAGTCCGACGATTCCAGTAGCCAGACAACTACAGAACACCGGTATGTGAATTTGAATTTTTGAATTTAATGCATTTGTGGTATGTTTTTTGCTTAGTCCAAGTTGAGTCAACACAATAGCACTAAAACTATGTTTTGGCACTGTTGTCAACTAAATTAGCGTTATTGTGCCACTATAGCGCTATTGCTTAGTGGTTTTAGCGCTTTTGTCAAGTCTAGCACTATGGTATAGTTGTTTTAGCACTTTTGTTTGTGTAGCGCTATTGAGTAGTTGATTGAGCGCTTGTGATGCAAGGTGGTGCTATTGTATAGTCAATGTAGCGCTATTGCATAGTTGATTTAGTGCTTTTGGGAACATATTAGTGTTGTTGTGTTCAGAATAGCGCTTTATGTAGGAAAATAGATGCCCCAGTGTGTTTGAAAAAGAATCTCCTGATGTCAATGATGGATGGATGGAGAGGTGAGGTGAGAGTTGTTTTGAACCATAGCAGCCCTGATGAGACTTAGGTCATTAGGATAAATGCCTGTTGTAGTCTAGGTGTGCCATGATTGCTTACCTGTTAAGACCCAAAGATACTTGATCAAAGTATTTGTTGATAGTCTAGGTTTAAACTTAAGAAAGTTTGAAACAAAACAAGTGATGATGATGGTTAATGCACATGTGTAGGAGGATCTTCACGTCTTACAGATGCATGAGAGGCATCCCGCCACACAGGTGTTGCATGATCGATTGACAGAGGCTGAGGTGGATTGCATTGCCACGATAGGCCTGTATGATGCTATGTATATGCCCGTGATTCGGATGAATCGTGGGTTGATCATAGCATTGGCAGAGCGATGACATAGTGAGACATGCACATTTCACTTAGCACAGGGGGAGATGACAGTGACACTGGAGGATGTATGGCGCATCCTGCACATTTCTATTCGATGAGAGCTAGTGAGCTATGACCGAGCTTGGGGGACAATAGTAGTGTATAGATTTTTTGATGAGGATGTCTTCATTGATGATGGATCGATAGCCTAGGAGGATATAGCAGCCTTGTATGAGCCATTACCAGTAGTGCTATCAGGGATTGTTGGGGGACTGCTATGTCTAGATCGACGATCGCATGGACTTGCCGTTGGTGGGGTCAGGTGATCGAGTAGATGATTACAGAGAGGACCCGATTTGCATGGGGACCATGCATGCTATCGTACTTATATCGAGATCTTCATGAGGTAGCATACCAAGGGGTGGGCTCATTGGGAGTGGGCATCACGTTGCTACATATTTGGGTGCGAGAGCACTTACCAATTACCCGACTAGTTAGTCTAAGATTCTAAGCAGTGGACTAGCCATATGTATACATGTATGAAGGTATGATGAGTCAGCCCCACCTGGGGAAGTTAGAGTGGTGGCGGCGGGCACTGGATGATTTGGATACAATGATCTGGAGGCCATATATTGAGTGTGAGTTGTGGGAGGAGGATACAGAGGTGTTGCCGTATGTGTTTATGACACGATAGCTCATTGGTAGAATAGCCTACAATGTGGAGAGATAGCTTCTTGCCAGAGTTTTGAGACAGTTTGGGCAGAAATAGGGATTGCCTAGTGGTTCTGGAGAGTATGTTTGGGTGGTATGAGAGAGGTACTTATGGGGGCTAGTGTTACCTTATGATCAGGCATTAGCGAAGTTCCGCACACTACAGGTGATACCATGGCATATGAGGCTGGGGGTGGTAGATGCAGGGGTGTCAGATGAGTACACCCAGTACATTGTGGCACATTTGATTCTGGATTTTGAGGAGGATAGGAGATGGAGACGGAGGAGGAGAGGAGGTCGCAGAGTAGTAGGTGGATGAGGGAGAGGGGATGGAGGAGGTGGTGATGGAGGAGGGGGTGGAGGGGTGGGGGATTCAGAGGAGGTGGTGGATTCAGAGGTGGAGGGGGGGTGGTGGATGATTACAGTGGAGAGGGAGAGGTGGGCAGCCTTTGCGGCTATCTCAGGGACCTTTGATGCAAGGAGGCATGAGTTTAGGTGGTAGGGATGTAGGTGAGGGACAGGAACCTATGGATATAGGGGAGGGAGCCACTAGAGAGGCACCTATGGATATGGTGGAGGGAGCTACAGGTGGAGATCTTTGGGACCATATGATACTATTTTTGCAGACTTGACTAGAGGATATGGAGGCAGAGATGTGCGCTAGAGATGTGCAGCTATTTGCATGAGAGTTAGAGCTGACTGTAGTGCTACGGGAGAGAGATCAGGTTGTGGATAGTGTGATCTAGATACAGGAGAGAGTGTGGGCCTTGGAGGGAGTACAGGGGTAGGGGCCATCTATAGAGGCATTGGTAAGGGAGGTACGTAGAGTAGGTGCAAAGGTGGATTACTAGTGGGGCCTATATGAGTAGGAGGTGCCACCTAGTCGACGGGCACTGAGTTATTCACAGATATGTCGGGAGAGATCAGAGCGGTCTTAGAGGATGCAGAGCAGTGGGGGGTGATGGGTCCTCCACGGAGAGATAGATCAGGTGGTGCGGGGGCTAGTGGGGGAGCAGGTGGTGATGGTGGTGTAGCATCCGATCAGAGTGGCATCTGAGAGAGTATTCTTGTATGCTTTTACATTGTCATTTTGGACTATGTCTTGGATGGCTCTTGGTAGCCAATATTTTGGACTTCATTGTACTCTGATACATGTATGTTTTTGGCAATATGATATGATATATGAGGAGATCCCATATTTTTGTGTTGATATGCATGTTAATGATATGTATGGATGCTTATGCAAGATGATGATCTTATAATTTATGCCTAGATGGATACTTGTACTTGCTATATGATGATCTTATGTGTATGCATGTTTCATGATGTCTATATGTATATTTGTATGAATGGGATGCTAACACGTAGATGCAAGTTGATATGCATGATTATTGATGCCATGCCTTATGTGTGTAAATGCTATGATGATGATGTATGCATAGGTAAATGATGATTTTGATGGTACTTTGGATTTTATGTTGATGAGACAATGAGATAATGATATGCAATGATTTTATGATATAATGTGTTAAATGAATGATTTATTTATATAAATGCATCTAGATGGTTGTTAGATGAGTGTGATATGGATAAACAAATATAAAGTACAAATGTTTCAATGATGATTTCTAAATGAATGCATATGTATAATGTATGAACATATGTGGAAACAAATGGTTTTGTTATGATTCTAAATGGTGAAAAATATGATGAAGCAAAATGATAATGTAATGATAATGCAACTCATGGGTAACGAATAACTGCACCTTAATGCAATTAAAAGGATATTGAATGTATTGTAATGAATCCTAAATGAAATGAAATGAAATGAATGAGTATAAGAATATACTAAATGGATAAATGAATGCACTTAACTAATGGATAGATAAATAAATGTATGCAACTATGGGAATCTAAACAAATGCATGGTACACGTGTTTTAAATGATGATAAATGATGATCAGTAACTAACACTAAATGAATGCATAGTAATGGCTAATAATGATAGTAAATGCAAACAAGGGAAATTTATCCTATAAATGAATCTAAATGTCATGATTATGCAATGATGAAATGATATAATGAGACTAATGCCAATAAATGATAATGAACTATATGTAGTTAAATGCAACCAAATGTAATGAAATGCACTCTATGCAAATGCAACTAAATGTAATGATGAAGATGTGATTATGATAGATGAATGCAAGGCTATGTAAACTTTTCATGATGCACTGATGATGTATCAGAGTACTCTATCATGATTGTATCTAAGACCAATTCATTTTGCAAATAACTTCTCATATTAACCTTGTTCACACTTGCATACAAAACCATGCATATGAATAATGAATGAGTGACATGCAATGGAATGCAATATAAATAGATGAGATGGAATGATGATCCATAGTGCTTCATTTTCATCATTGAGCATGATAATATCAAACTTGGATGAGGTAGTAGGAACCAAGGATGGAGCATTGTACCTGCAAACAAACAACATAAAATAAAGAATAAAGAATATGGACCCTCGATAATGGTGTCTACCCCAACTATAATGACAATAATACCTCTAATTGAAATCTCAATCTGAATTTTGGACATTCATATGGTAGAGTTTACTATTCTCATGGCTGGTGTTCATTTAGTTGTCAATCTAGGAACGTAAAACTTGAAATGGGTCTGCAATATATATGCACTAAGCTCCTTAAATGATTATTCTTAATTACTGTAAGAAAAGTAGGAATGGAAATCATAAAGACTAAATGAAAGCTTTTCAAAACTCTGCTGAAATGAACTAATGGAAATAACAGAAATCACACCGTTCTGCCTTGGCTGCAGGAACAGTCAAAGGATCTATTTCTAGTGGTTGCAGGAACAACCCAGTCATGAACTTCTACTGCAACTAAGTAAAAACTAACTTCAATAATCATAAAACATGGGATCACTCACCAAGTGGTCCCCCTTGGATGAGTGATATCAAACTCTCAACAAAGAACTCTTAATAGATCAGAATAAGATATTTTTATTCATTTCTTCCTGAAGGACAATTACATATTCAAAAAGAGAAAATTCAGAATAGTTGACAAAAACTTTGCTCAATCCCTTTCCATTTTATCTAACTCTCAGAAAAGAAGGAAGAGCTTATTATAAAGAAAAGACAAACTAAAATGGATAACTCCAATTATGCCCAGAAGAAAAGGCAGATCCCTGTCAAATGAAGGGGATAACAGAGAGCTTGGCTGCAGGAACTATGGATCTGAAACCGAACCACAGTCTTTGCATGCCAAAGAGATATTTTGTAGATTAAACATGCACCGAAGTTAAACTCCCATGGTGAAGTACAACTACTCTAATTATGCCATAGATTGCGCTTGCTTGAATCTCCTTCAATTTGACCTCCAACTATCTGACGTGATTCTCCAATCCTTAGGCACGAAAGAGAATTCTCCACTACAGCATCAATTATTATCTGCACTAAAATAGAAACAATATACAAGGACATGCATATGTATCTTACTTAACTAATACATTCATTAATTCACATATTAAATCATCCTAAATAATCCGCATATCACAGGGACAAACCATTTGGCTGCAGGAATAAATTGGCATGGCTGGAGGAATTAACATACAAGGCTCAAACATGATTTCTTAAGTTCAGTTTTAAAACATGGATTACATATAGTCAATTCACAATATTTTACTATCACAATGCAACCCAAAAGATACCAAAAACCTAAGAGTCCTGATAAAAAACATGTCAATACACTGACTTATCATGCCCACCAACTTTAAGGGTTTGTTGCTCCTACAGCAAAAGGAAAATTTCTGATTTTTGCTAAAAAATCTGAAATCACCAATAGTGTCCTATCTGGTTCCCTTGGAAGGCAAATTCCAATAAAATCCCTTCATTTTCTCCAACCTAGACCATCTAGCTGTTTCTTCAACATCTACATCATAATTATGTTTTGTTGGTTGGCATGCCAAAAGTGGCCACATTAGGATAGGAGGTTGAAAGATTAATGGTAACCAATTATTGGATTTCTCCCTTCCTAGTTGTATGTACTTGGAGGCTCTCTGTATAGCTGCATGAAAATTCTATAATGAGTAGGGTTCTCCCAGTTTTAAATGATCTGGTAGATGATTCCAGCGTTGAGTTAGTCCCTCTAGTGTTGTTGTCCTGTGGATTTGAACTAATTACTCATACACTTGATAGAATTCCTCTTTCATTGGAAGTACTATCTTCCTAACATCATCCCTTATTAGCAACTTTTGCCAATCATAATACAGAACCCTAGGTGCTTCTGATTCCCTCCTCAATGGCAATGGATAGTCAAGTTCCAATTTTTCAAACTCCTTGGCTTGTGGTCCTATAATCATTTCATTTTGTATCCAAGACATTAGAGCTCTGAGATGGATATCCCCAATGTACAACAAAGGATTCCATTCTCTATCCTGGGGTATAGCATAATTATGTTAATATAATTCACATAATAGGATCCTTACAAAATGTGGGGAGGTTTGATAAGCATGATAGAATTCCTCAGGTGTTTCCAAGGATGGATTAAGGTCCCTTACTATATGGTTTAATCTAAAATTCAGATATCATTCTTTCAAGTGCACTGCATAAATTCTTGGGGGAGCCCTACACTGCATTATCTCAAGAACCATACCATAGATCTCTTCTACCTTAGTCTGCAATTCTTTAATTCTATTATTTTTCTTCTCAATCTCTTTTTGCTGCTTATTAATTATTCCTTGCAACCTATCCTTCTCTATTTCCCATTGCCTAAAGAATGTTAAAGCAATTGATAAGCTAGTTAGGGATGAAGGAGTTCTTATGGGTCCTACCTTAGACCGTGGGATTTCTTCAATAACTTCCTCATTCTGGATTGGCATATTTCCCACGTTTTCTTGAGGTTGTTGTGGAACATCATTAATAATCTCCTCACATTGCAATGCCACTAAAGCCAGATTTGCAAGCTTATCCATTATAATTTCTTCCTGAATTGCTTCTTGGATTTCTTCTCCTGCAGGATTTTCTTGAATTTCCTCTTCTGCAGCATTTTCTTGAATTTCCTTTTCTGTAGGGTTTTCTTGAATTTCCTTTTTTGTAGCATCTTCTTCTTCTGAAGTTTCTACTACAATCACCTCTACTGGCTTACTCACTGGTTGAGTCTTCTGTGTCCTCCTTCTTGTTCTCCTAACATAAACTTTTGAAACAGACATAGGAGTTTTTCTTTTTGCTCGATGCCTCTTGGCTGCAGGAGGGATATGCACTTCTTGCAGCCGGATAATAAAGTCTTCCTCTGACTCCTCATTTTCCAATTCTTTTCCTTCCCTTTGCAAAATAGGTGAACCTCCTTGTAGAGAGGTAGAGGGTTGTCCTTCGATTGGCTCTGCTTCAACATTTTCTTCTAAAATCATTGCAGCTCCTTCAGCAACCAGCAAACCTCATCTTCACTAGAAAGACCTTCTACAACTATCTCTTCTTGAACTGGCGGATTATTTTCAATAGGGTCTTCATTTACCCTAAATTGCAGAATATCTTCAAACACACCCCATTCCATCTGTGAAACATCTCTCAAGGACCGTTGTACCAGCAACTTTACAAGTCCATGATGGCTAATAGAGAGATTTCCATATCTTTTAGTCTCTTTAGCACTTATAGAAATAAGATGATACAAGAAATTTGGGACATTAACTTATCGGTCATGATGTAGATGACTGAGTAACTTGAAGTGAGGCGAATGGAGATTTGAATACCGTCCTTCACAGGTAATATATTTCATAATATACAAAGCTACCTGAGGCCAATGTGCTGGCAAAGAAACCCTTCTAGTTCCTTGCCTATCCACCATTAAGGGTCTGTCTATAGAAATTATGAACTCTGCCCTAGCACTCCTTGCATCCTTCAATTCTGGAAAGAGTTCTCCTTCATGCAGCAACCCTGTGACCTCTGCAATTCGCTGCTTTGTAGCAATTACCCTCAACCCCTTAACTGTAGCTTCTCCTTCATCAAAAAAATGCATAAATTTTGCAGCTATTTCGTCATTAAAATCCCTAATCTTCAAGAAATAATTCAGCCAACTGTGGTTTTGGAAATAATTCACACAGACAACATCCTGCAACAACCCTTCATGTACAGTCGGTTCATGGCAAATCAAATCACCTCCCATCTTTTACTCTGATACTTCCACAGCTTCACCAAAATGTTTGACAGATTCACAAAGGCTAAAATCTACATAGCTTAAATTTGGTGGCAGAACTTATTATTCACTCGCATGAAATAATAATTATCATAAGTAATGTCAGTTAGGAAATTAGTTTGGGATAATAAATCTTATTGGGAAAAAAGACCATAAAGTACCCCCCCCAACTTAACCTAGCACATGTCCACATAGGCTGATGAGATGTCAAGTTTGAAGCGGATTAAAACAGAATTAAAATAATAATGAACTAATAAATGCAAAATTAAAATAAAGTACAATATACGCGTACCTACAATTGGGCGAAAATCATGGCGAAATGAAATGAAGTGACAGATAAGAGAGTGGGATGGAATGTAGTGGATGGAACTTTATGTATGGAGAACAATATTTCACATGGAAATATTTGATTATGATATGGTAAATAAGTTCATTGCAAAAGTTGTAGGAACATCACCTTTATCAACATGCCCAAGTGCAACCAAAAGCTCATGAATTGTTACCGAATCATTGGCAGTTGCTGCAGGAACATCACCAGTTGCTGCAGGAACTTGTATTTCATTTTGAGGAGCAAACTGCTGTAGAAACTCTTCTCTAGTAGCTGGCTTGTGATAAAGTCATAGTCAGTGTCCATTCACCAAGAGTTTAAATCGAACAGGATCTATTATGGACAACTGAACTGCTCCATTGTGAAAAACTTCTTCTACCTCATAAGGACCCAACCACCTTGTTTGGAGTTTTCCCATAGCATCCTTATATCTGGAATCATACAAGAGTGCCCAGTCACTAGCTTTGAATTTCTTTTCTCTAATATATTTATCATGCCATATGGCTCTTTGGTTTTGAATCAATTATGTCTGTTGAACGACTATCTTTCTCCATACATCAAGAGCATTTAACTACTGAATGTGTTCCTTCTATGCTTTAGACAATGTCATATTCAATTGTAGGGTTGTTCTCAAGGTTTTATGCTCAAATTTAATAGGCATCATTATTGTTTTACCATAGACCATCTCAAAAGGTGTGAATTCAATTGGTGTTTTCCATGTTGTTCTATATGCCCAAATTGCCTCTGAAAGTCGGTTAGACCAATCTTTCTTGTGGATAGACACTGTTTTTGTAAGAATAGCCTCAAGCTCTTTGTTGGTAACCTCTACTTGGCCATTAGACTGTGGATGGTATGGAGTAGATTTCCTATGTCTTATATTATATTCATTGATCAAATCTTTTATCAATGTTGATGTAAATTGAGGTCCCTGTTCTAAGACGATTTCTCTGGGTACTCCATACCTTGTAAATATTTCCTCATAGAGAAACTCAGCTACCTTATTATCTCTTGCATGTTGCATACTTCTAGCTTCTACCCATTTTGTCACATAGTCTATACATACCAAGATATAAGATTTTCCATTAGAAGGTGGATCAATGGGTCCAACAAAATCTAATCCCCATTTATCAAATGGTGTAATAGATATTTGAGGATATAGTGGCATCTCATCAGATTTTGTAGGTCTGCCCATTCGTTGACACCTATCACACTTCCTTGTGTACTGAACTACATCCTTGTATAGTGTAGGCCAATAATAACCAGTATTGAGTATTTTCAGTGTTGTCCTTTTGGTAGCAAAATGACCTCCACATGGTTCATCATGACATGCATGCAAGATGTCATATGTTTCATCTTCTCTGACACATCTTTGCATAACTTGGTCAGGTCCAATATAAAATAAACAATCAGAAATCCATGAAAAGTTAAAACTTTTTTCAACTAGCAACCTTCTTTCCTTAGGAGAAAAGAATATGCATAAGTGCCCCATGGACAAGTAAATGTTGTTTTCTCCTGATCCTCAGGAGCTATTTGTATCTGATTATAGCCACTGAACCCATCCAAAAATGAAAAATATCTCTTACCAGAAAGAGAATCCAATACCTGAGCTACAAATGGCCGTGGAAAATGATCCTTCCTTGTGGCTAAGTTCAAGGCTCTATAATCAACACATACTCTCCATTTGCCTCCCTTCTTAGGAACTATCACCAAGGGTGATACCCATTGACTATTAGAAATAGGATAGATAAATCCAGCTTTCAACATTTTCTGCAATTCTTCTTTAACTATCTCCTCCAGGGTAGGATTGACTCTTCTTTGAGGTTGTCTAAGGGGACAACACTCATCCTTTATGTAAATGCGATGAGTACAAACTGTTGGATCAATTCCATTCATATCCTTGTAATCCCATGCAAAGGCATTTCTATGGAGTTTTAGCAAGTCTACCAAGCTATCCCTCTTAGTATCTATTATATTCTTGTTGATATTCAAATATTTATTCAATGCAACCTCTATCTTGATAGTAAGATCAATCTGATTTGTATCAGAAACATGAGAATATGACAATTCCTGCGGCAACAAGGTATGCAAGATATTAGTGGCTGCAGGAAAATCCAATCCTGCAATACTCAGAACCAATTCCTGCAATTCTCAGTCTTCTATTAATTCATTTGTCAGAACCTTATAAAGGATTGATTCTTCATCGTATAACTGCATGAGTGGCAACTGATTAATAGAGTCAATTTCTTCAGATTCCTCTCCTAAAATAGGCCAAACAACCTATTGATGCTCAAGTTGAGGTTGTGCAGGGGAATACAAGGCCAATGTTTTTGTGGAACTGCCATCTGAAATCGTCATGTCTCCTGATCTACACCCAATATATGCATCTGTTATGGCAAGCCATGGTCTTCCCAAAATGACTAGATATCCCCCCAATGTTGCTTTTGGGGATAAAATCATAAAGTCTGTAGGGTATTCCTAGGAATCTAGTATGACCACTATATCTTCTATCATACCATCAGGTCTTACTGCAGAGCCATCAGCAAGTTGAAGAATTGTGGGTGTAGACCTTAAACTATCTATCTCTAGATGTTTCATTACTTCCCTTGTCATTACATTAATGGCTGCCCCTAGATCAACTAAAACATTCTTTATTTGACTGCCATTAATGACTATACTCACAATAGGACTGCCTGGATCATAATACTTTGGAATAGCAATTTTTCCTAACATAATATCAGCTAATTGACCCATAACATGAACTATTTGTGGATCCTTTTTTTTCCATCAAGTTTCTTTAGGCATGCCTCCCTCAATGCTTTACCATATATTGGAACATCCTTTATTGCTTGTAGCAATGGAATTCTAACACAAATGTGCTTCAATTCATCAAGAATATCAAAGCTTTGTTGTTGATCAGTTGAAACTTCTTTGTCTTTCAATCTTTGGGGAAATGGTGGCAATATTTGATTCTGAGGTATTACATCGTTAGGATCAAAGATTGGCTGCTCTTCTTGTACCTCAGTAATAACTGGCTAAGAGGGATTAGGTAGTGTTGTTCCAGATCGGAGGTGAATATCATCTAGTGATAAAGAATAGGCTCGGTATTGATTAACATCAGCTGAATAAGCTTGTTGTTGTTGCTGGGATTTGATATTTGGATTAGGCAATGGTTGAGTAGGCAGTTGTGTTGGCTTGGGAGGTGGTGTTGTGGCTATAGGAGGTGGCATTAAAGCAGGAGGTTGTGGCTACTGAGCAGGAGGCTGATATCCAGAAGATTGGGATGACCATGATGGGTTTCCCCTCCATTGAGAGATAGGTTGCCAATTCCCTTGAAACTGGTTCCTTGCACCCTAAGGTGGATACCAGTTTCCCTGTGGCTGCTGCCACTAGGGTATCTGATTAGCAAATTGTTGTCCTTGGCCTTGTGATCCATACCAATGTGGATAATTACCAAAATTTTGAGAATATTGTGGTTGCCATTGGTTATTTGGTGCATAAGAATTACCACTATAACCAGAAAAGGAAAGTGGATTAGGTGGCATATCTTGTCTCAGAAAATTTGGTCTTCTCTGAGAAACATAGAAGACTTGTTCATCCTCCCCTTGAATTGGTTTGAAATCAGGTACTTCAACATTTGCAACCATCTTACATCTACAATCTTTCTTCCGCTGCTTACAATGAGGACAGAATTCTGCAAGAAATGCATCAGCTTCCGCATGCTTCTTCTTAGCTGCCAATGTATCCAACTGAGTAGCCATATTGTTTATAATATCCTCCTTGAAATCTTTTAACAAATGACTAAGTTCCAACCTAGAAACTTCATTTCTAGATGATGATGTTTCTCCTGGCTTAAATCTCCTATTCTTCTTAGAATTAGATCTGGAATACTTCTTGCAAATTTGTTCTATTTTAGCCCAAGTAGATTGTGTAATGTCACCCCCCCCATTAGATCTAAGGAATTGGTACATTCATCACTGATACCCCTCAAGAATGTCAATTTGAGGGAATCTTCATTCAAATTACTATGCTTGGACTTCTTGACACTAAACAAAAACCTTTCCAGATAATCCTCAAGGCTCTCATCTTCAGTTTGTGTCATTCTAAAGATATCATCCCCATGCCGATCAGTGCCTCTACAATAATCTTTATATTTTGCAAGAAACAACCGTTTCATCTCATCCCATGTATTGATTGTGCTACTACCCAAGCTCATGAACCATCTCAAAGATGACTCCTTCAAAGTGGCTGAAAATTTTTTGAGTCTATGGGCATCTATAGTATAGTCAAAACTCCTACAGAGAACATCAAACTCAAATAGAAATGTATCCAGATCCTCTGTGACCAACCCATAGAACTTAGGAAGTGAAGATGCTAGAATGTTCTTGAGGTTAGCATTATCATGCTAGTCAGAGATGGGAAACTCAAATGTTGGACCAAGTGGTGGTGGTGGATTATTTCCACCAGGAGGTGGGTTCCCTTGCATTGGACTTATGGGGGTTATTACAATAGGCAACTCTTCTTCTTGTGGACCAAAAAGGAGCTAAAGACTACCTTCTGGAAATTTAGATTCAGGGTGATTCAAATTTTGTGGGACTTGATACAGCTCAGAAAAAGGGTTTATATCTGAAGAACTATCTTCTGCTTGAGTAGTATGAGTGGGTAAAAATCTACCTCTCGCATCTCTTCTTCTAGTATGCATGCAGATTCATGAAATTCAAACAATTAACTAGAAACTAAAATAATCATAAAAGGCTCTTAGCTTGACACCATCCCCGGCAACGGTGCCAAAAATGTCTACCCCAACTATAATGACAATAATACCTCTAATTGAAATCTCAATCAAAAGTTTGGATGTTCATATGGTAGAGTTTGCTATTCTCATGGCTGGTGTTCATTTAGTTGTCAATCCAGGAACGTAAAACTTGAAATGGGTTTGCAATATATATGCACTAAGATCCTTAAATGATTATTCTTAATTACTGTAAGAAAGGTAGGAATAGAAATCATAAAGACTAAATGAAAGCTTTTCAAAACTCTGTTGAAATGAACTAATGGAAATAACAGAAATTACACCATTCTGCCTTGGCTGCAGGAACAGTCAAAGGATCTATTTTCAGTGGCTACAAGAACAACCCAATCATGAACTTCTACTACAACTAAGTAAAAACTAACTTCAATAATCATAAAACATGGGATCACTCACCAAGTGGGCCCCCTTGGATGAGTGATATCAAACTCTCAGCAAAGAACTCTTAATAGATCAAAATAAGATATTTTTATTCATTTCTTCCTGAAGGAGGATTACATATTCAAAAAGAGAAAATTCAGAATACTTGACAAAAACTCTGCTCAATCCCTTTCCATTCTATCTAACTCTTAGAAAATAAGGAAGAGCTTATTATAAAGAAAAGACAAACTACAATGGATAACTCTAATTACGCCCAGAAGAAAAGGCGGATCGCTGTTAGATGAAGGGGATAACAGAGAGCTTGGCTGCAGGAACTATGGATCTGAAACCGAACCACAGTCTTTGCACACCAAAAAAATATTTTGTAGATTAAACATGCACCGGAGTTAAACTCCCATGGTGAAGTACAACTACTCTGATTATGCCAAAGATCGCGCTCACTTGAATCTCCTTCAATTTGACCTCCAACTATCTGACGTGATTCTCCAATCCTTAAGTGCGAAAGAGAATTCTCCACCGCAGCATCAATTATTATCTGCACTAAAACAGAAACAATATACAAGCACATGCATATGTATCTTACTTAACTAATACATTCATTATTCACATATGAAATTGATTTCATGGAAATGGGGACAAGGCAACAACAAAGTTCAATGTTAATAAGTTAGTTTCAACCATAAAAACAAAACAAAGAACTAAAAACCATTCCAAACATATCAAAAGAGATTTCAAAAAACATGAAAGAAGTTTAACAAAATAAAAGAAAGGAGAAGAGCCTCCCTAAGATGCTTCCATGATGCCTTTCGATGCTTCTCCCTTGTTTCTCCCCTCTCCAAGTCCCAAATGAGTGTAGCTCTTAGCTTTTAGCACTAGCCATGGATGCCATATGGAGATTCAAGATGGTTGAATATGATAAGCAAATGCTATGCAAGTGTAGATAGTGATGATATGAAAAAGCTCTATGCTAATACCAGTATAACAACAATACTCTAATGCTTCTTTTTTGCTTGAGGAGAAGGGTTCCATTTATAGAAGAAATGGGGAAATGAAAGGTTAAGATTGAGTAATCTTAACAAGGGTTAGGATTGAAAGATATTCAATCCATGTGAGACTTTCAACCCAATCCCATGTTGACAAGTGTCACCATGAGGAGGCTTGAGAGGAGAGATAAGGAGCATTAAATGCTTGAGGGGACATGATGGCTACCCTAGTCAAAGAAATAAATGCTTTGAAGAGACACATGGGTTACATGAGGGTTAAGTTAGGGGTAAAAGTCCTTAACCATGGGTGCAAGTGGAATTAACCATTAATGGTCATGTAAGAGCCATAAGTGGTTTGGAAGATTTTAGAGGTTAATTTGTTGAACACACAAAGCATTAATTGCTTTTCAAAGACTTTGGAGTCTTTGAGAAGTGACTTCAATTTGCTTAGGAATGTGACAATATTTAGGGGATGGATTAGGTTAATTAGGAAGGGTTTAGAAGAATCTAGAAGGGGTTTAGGCATGTAAGTGGATTTTGTAGGAAAATGCAAGTGGGAGGAATTTTGGTATTTTCAATTAAAATAAAATCATTTATTTCAATTAAATGGTGTAATTTGCATTTGGATAAATATTCAAATAAATCTTAATTTATTCAAATGAGAAAAAGGAAGATAAAGCATTAAAATGCTTGAAGACTTTGAGGGAAACCATTAAAGGCTTGAAGACTTTAAGGGAAGCAATTAAAGTCTTAAGAAGACTATAGAAGGAAGCCATCAAGTTTGAAGACTTTAAGGGAAACCATTAAAGTCTTAAGAAGAGTCTAGAAGGAAGCCATTAAATTTGAAGACTTTAAGGGAAACCATTAAAGTCTTCTTAGCCATTAAGTTTGAAGACTTTAAGGGAAACCATTAAAGGTTTGAGAAGACTCTAGAAGGAAGCCATTAAGTTTGAAGACTTTAAGGGAAACCATTAAAGGTTTCAAGTGGGTGAGGATAAATAGGATTTTAAATAAATAATTTATTTAAAATAGTTGTGCAACTTGCATTTGTAGGAAAATGCAAGTGGGTGGAGGATAAAGGTGATTTAAATAAATGATTTATTTAAAATAGTTGTGCAACTTGCATTTTTAGGAAAATGCAAGTGGGTAGAGGATAAAGGTGATTTAAATAAATGTTAATTTATTTAAATGTGAGAGGTGGGATTTTGGGGGAATCTAAATAAATATTAATTTATTTAAATGTGAGAGAAAATTTAATTAAATAAATATGATTTATTTATTTAATTAATGGTCTGAATTTGGTTAAGTGAATTAAATCAAATAAATTGAATAATTTATTTAATTAATAGAAGAAGAGGGTTAAGATGAATTAATTAAATATTAATTTAATTAATTATTAATTGATGGTTAAATAATCAAATAAATACTAAATATTCATTTTAATTAAGTGGATAGATTTATGTGATTACAGAAATCATCCTAAATAATTTGCATATCATAGGGACAAACCATTTGGCTGCAGGAATAAATTGGCATGGCTGTAGGAATTAACAAACAAGGCTCAAACATGATTTCTTAAGTTTAGTTTTAAAACATGGATTACATATAGTCAATTCACAATATTTTACTATCACAATGCAACCCAAAAGATACCAAAAACCTAAGAGTCCTGATAAAAAACATGTCAATACACCGACTTATCAAATGGTTCATGCTCATATGGTCAAGGTATATGTTGTAGTCAGCAAGCCTTAGTGATCTATGACTGTATTTTGCATATGATCACGTAGCTTAGTGAACTTCCCACGTAGACACCATTAGGACGTGCCCCAATACTTCATCAGAATAATTCACAGAAGACATACAAACAATGCTTAGGAACCATCCCGACCACTCTAATCACTTGTGGATATCCCGAAGTAGCATAGGAACCTAATATAAATGAATAAATAACCCACAAATCTAACCAAGTACTTGATAGCTTAAATAGAATTTTCTTGTCAAAGAAAATGTGATCTTGTCTTTGTTTTGGTAAGGAAGGATGCATCCTTGTTTAGACAATTTGCGCGTTTGATGTTGATTGTTTGGTTGATCAGATAAGTGATCATCGTTTGAGTATTTCACAATGTGTGTTTGGTATCTTCTTGGATGTGTATATACAATGTGTTGCCATGTTTTTGATTGATTTTTTGATGTTTTATGATGGTTTTTGGATTTATGAGATAGTTTTCCAATGTTTTTGGTATTTTGATGATTATTTTAAATGTTTTTGGAGTTTTGTGAGATAGTTTTGAATGAAGAACTCAATGAATCATAAGTAATGTAGAATCCACCTCCATCAACTAGATTAAGGGCATTGCCCCTAGTTTAGATACAACTATGAAAAAGTAGGATGCAAGACGCATGGAGTACTATCCTTGATTGCAGATCAATAACAAGCCATGGTTTTGGACTAATGGATGAGTGGATGAAATGAATGTGATTACAACAAGTCTGAAAGAAAATGGAGCCATAGCCTTTATGAGTGGCACCTGTTTGCCAGGTTTTCACCATCGTACTTATCCAAGGTGCCACCAGAGTGGTTGTTCACTGTTTGGATGCATGATTTTTCTTTACTATTTTGATTTTTTTGTATTTTCTTCAGGACATTTATCTGAATGTTTTTGGTGTTTTTCTGGTATGTATGGGAGCCTGATGCTCTGTGCGGCTTAGGTATAAAACCGTTTGAGGTGCATGTTGTTGATCGGATCTACTAGCGGTTCTCCTTCGGACGTAGCCAACTGATATGCCCCAGACCCAAATACAGCAGTGATAACATATGGACCCAGCCAGTTTGATTCAAACTTTCCCTGATGTTCTCTTTTTGGTTGGTTACGAGGACTCTCTCAAAGAACAAGTTCACCTACCTCAAATGTATGAATTCTAACCTAATGATTATAGCTTCTACTCATGCACTGCTGATAGGCCTTGAGGTGATTGTATGCAGCTTGTCGTTTCTCATCAAGTAGCTCTAAATCTTGGAGACGTGAGACTCTGTATGCTTCATCATCTATGAGATTATGCAAGGAAACCCATAGAGATGGTATCTCGACCTCAATAGGAAGGATGGCTTCTGCTCTATAGACCAGTGAGTAGGGAGTTGCACCTGTAGGGGTTCGAATGCTAGTTCGGTATGCCCATAGTGCTAGATTCACGGTCGACATCATTGACTATCTTCTTGAGGATTCTCAATATGTTCTTGTTTGATGCTTCATCCTGACCATTTCCTTGTGGGTAATAGGGAGTGGAAAAGCGGTGTTGGATATGAAACTTCTCACAAAGCTCACGGACATCCTAATTTTTGAATGGGAGTCCATTATCTGTGATGATGGACAGGGGTATACCATACCAGCATATGATGTAATTTAGAATGAATGAGGTGATCTTCTTGTCGGTGACTTGGGTAAGTGGAACAACTTTTATCCACTTTGTGAAGTATTTGGTGGCGGTAATGATGAATTTGTGGCCGTTGGATGAAGATGGATGGATTTTACCCACAAGGTCAAGGCCCCATTGACAAAAAGGCCATGGTGTTGTGATTGGTTGCAATTCCTGTGTTGGCGCATGTATCAGGTCTCCATGAACTTGGCATTTCTTGCACTTTCTGACAAAGTAGTAGGAATCTTTTTCCATGGACGGCCAATAGTATCCAGTGCACATGAGTTTCTTGGCTAGGGATGGACCGCTTGCATGAGCTCCACAAATTCCTTCATGTATCTCTTCCAAGGCCTTTATTATTTCATCATGTTCCAAACATTGAAAGAGAGTACCATCAAGACTGCATCGGTATAGGGTTTCAATAATAATGGTATATCAAGCGGTTTGGTGAATGAAAGTTTTATGTTGGTCATTTGATTGGTCAGGATGAAGTGTGTGATCATGAAGGTAGGTATAAAACTCACCGTACCATGGGGATTCGAAACCGACAAGGTGACATATCATTTCAGATTTGGGGATATCATAAGCGGGAATCCAAAGTTGTTCTACCAAGAACTCATAGTGTAGTGAATTATGTGGAAGATCTAGGAGAGATGCAATGGTAGCCATAGCGTCAGCAGCTCGATTCTGGTCCTTGGGTATCTATTCAAAGGTGATAGTAATAAATGATACCTTTAATTTGTCCACCATTTGTTTGTATGGCATGAGTTTATCATCCTTGGTCTGATATTCATCTATTGCTTGTCAAATGACCCATTGGGAGTCGCCATATACTTGTAGTTCTTGTAACTTCCATTGTATGGCTAGCCTGAGTCCTGTGATCAAGGCCTCATATTCAGGTATGTTGTTTGTGCATGGAAATGTGAGCTGGTAAGACTTTGGGATGTTGTCACCTTGAGGTGTGATAAATAGAATGCATGCCCCTGAGCCATGCCTAGTGTATGAACCATCAAAGTATAGTTTCCATGGTTGTACTACTATGATCATGAATATCTCTTCATCTGAAAAATTGGAAATGAGAGGATGTTCGCTTATGAGGGGAGCATCGACCAACTGATCTGCAATAACTTGACCCTTGATAGCCTTATGGTCCACATACTCGATGTCAAATTCACTTAGAATCATCACCCATTTGGCCAAATGGCCTATCAATGCTACTTCGCTGAGTAAGTACTTTAGTGGATCGTTCTTTGCAATGAGTTGTACTTTATGTGTCAACAGATAGTGCCTTAGTTTAGTAGCTGCCAAGATTACTGCTAGCCAAGCTCACTCAATAGGTGTGTAATTGAGTTCATAGCCGACCAGTGTGCGAGAGATGTAGTAAACAGCACACTCTTTCCCTTCTGCATTGTGTTGTGCCAATAGTACACCCAATGTTGTATTTGTTGGTGAAATATAGAGCAATAGAGGTCTACTCGGATCTGGTGGGATCAGCAATGGTGTATTCATGAGATAGTCTTTAAGCATCTGGAATGCTTGCTGGCATCTTGTATCCCATTGAAAATGGATGTTCTTGTGTAACAGGTGTGTAAATGGGTGACACTTATCTGCCAATTGTGCAATGAATCGTCAGATGGATTGTAGCTATCCTTGTAATGTCCTTAGCTGACTAATGTTCTTTGGTGGTGGCATGTCCATGATTGCCTTGACTTTTGCTAGGTCAACCTCAATACCTTTACTTGAGATAATGTATCCTAGAAGCTTCCCTAAGGTTACTCCAAAGACACATTTCTTTGGGTTGAGTCAAGCATGATATTGTTCCAGTCTATCAAAGATTTTCTCTAATATTTCTAGATGACCTTCTCTTGTTATTGATTTTGCCAGTAAGTCATCAACATAATCTTCCATTATGGTATGAATCATGTCATGAAAGATGGTGGTCATTGCTCTTTGATAGGTCACTCCTGCATTCTTTAGAACAAAAGGCATTACATTCCAGCAGTATGTGCCCCATGGACATGTAAAGGTTGTCTTATGTTGATCCTCTAGTGCAATCTTTATTTGATTGTACCCTGAAAAGCCATCCATGAGTGAAAGCATGGCATGTCCTACTGTTAGGTCCACTATTATGTCGATGTTTGGTAGGGGAAGTCATCTTTAGGACATGCTTTGTTCAGATCTCTGAAGTCGGTACAGATACAAATGCCCCCATTTGATTTGCCGATAGGCACAATGTTGGATATCCAATCTGCATAATCAATTGGTCTAATAAAACCAACATCCAGGATTTTCTTAAGTTCTGCTTTGACGAGTAGTGCAATCTGAGGGTGCATCTTGTGAAGCTTCTTCTTGACAGGTTTGGCTCCTTCTATGATGGTGAGGTGATGCATGACCAAATCAGGATCAAGACCAGGCATGTCGGCATATGACCATGCAAAGTTAATCTGGCGCTTCTGGAAGAATTCGACAAACTTAGGTTGTTCCTCTGGAGTTAAAAGAGATGTCAGATGTATGTAGTGAGGAGTTTCAGGAGTCCCCACGTTGTATTATTTTGTTTCCTCAATGAGAATTGTTGATCATTCCTATTGTGTACTAGAGGGGAGAATGTCAAACCTTTCATCCTCAGGCACCTCAGAGAGGTTTCACCATTAGATACGCTCTTTCTTTTCACTTTTGTGGGATCAAACAGTGCCATAGTGTGGTTTTCACTGGAAGATCCATGTTTTATTGTTATATTTTTGCAGCTGAAAGGTTTGGCATCTGCCCTGAAGTATGCTGTGCTATTAAGTTCAATGGCGAATCTAGCTTTGTGATCCCCGCTTGGTATGTTATCCCATAGTTCTAAAAAGTCAATGATCACCTCATTGTTTTGGAAATGGTCAGACATGGGGATTAGGTTGGTTCCATTCGATGAGTTCAGGATGGATAATGGGCATTACCTCATTGATTAGGTTAAGTTCGTTAGATGTGTCAGTGAAGGTTATGACATTGTGGTGAAGGTCATTGATGGTACTCTCCTTGTCAGAATCAGGCGTAGGATGTGGCATAGGGTCTATGGAAGAAGTTTCTAGCTCAAGAACCCAAGAGATCTTTATCTGTGCTTCTTCGTAAATAGGGATGTCTTTGCGGGGTGGAGGTAGTGATGTGTCTTCCTCATCTAAAGTATTAAGCTGGACGGAATCAAATTCCCACTCATGTGAGTCAGTTTCAGAGTCACTTTTCAGTATCCGATTACTATACCATATTGGGATGTCCTTCGAGTTAAACACTACAGGTGTGATTAATTGATGTACCTTTGATGAAATGATTGGTATTGTAGGAAGGATTATGGGGATCAATGAATCTGATACGGGGAGTATTGGTAGTGTTGAATCTGCTGCTTCTACTGGAATTGTTGGTGTCGTAGATATTGTTGGGGGTTCTGATAGTGCTAGTGTTGTTGTTGATGTGGTTGTTGTGGTTGATGGGGTTGCTAGTTTGATTGGCGGGATGATTGGTGTTGTGGATGGTTTTCCTGGGATTTTTAGCCTCAATGGGGCAATTGTTATGGCACGCGGTGTTGCTGATATAACCAAAGGTTGCCTCTTTGTAATAGGCTAATATAGTGGTTTGTTGGGTTTCCCTTTGAATCTGATTTTAGGAAGGATCTCCTTTTGAAAGCCTAATCCTATTTTATCTTTGGGCTTTAATTCTGGCTGTAGCGGTTCATGTCTTCCTTGTTTGCAAGGTCCCAAAGCACTCTGACCATCATAACCCATTCTTTGCATAATGAGAAGGCCTTTGCCATACTGATCTGTGGGAAGCTTAGCTTGTGGGATGTCCGCGGTGACTGGGTCTTTATAGATCCATTCTGCTAAGTCCTCATCTCCGGTTTCTTCTTCTTGACTCTTTCCAAGGATGAATGGCATCAAAGTACATGTTGGCTTGACCAGTGGCATTTGAAGTAGCTGCTGAGGTTTGCCATGTGTTCTAGGAGAAGTGGGCATTTGTCCAACACAAAAGAGTTGGCTGAGATTGTATTCCCCAGGATCTTCCTCTGCTATTTTCATCTTGAGCTTCTCTTGCTTGGGTATAGTAGTGTTTGAACTAGAAAGAGAGGTTGGACCTACGTATGATGTGGATGAGATGGCTTCTCTATTGTTGGGAACGGTAATCTCCGGTTGATGACTTATATTATGACAATATGCAAAGGGGTTTGCATCACCCAGGATTGTGATTTCTACACCATTATGTGGGAACTTGATACACTGATGGTAGGTGGATGGAACGGCTTGCATGGCATGTATCCAAGGTCTCCCTAATAATAAATTGTATGGTAGAGGAAGGTCCAGAACTTGACAAATGATGTGTTTCACCACTGGGCCTACTCGGATTGGTAGCACAACAGCTCCTTTGGATGAACGCTTTGCATCATCATAGACTTTGATTGTGATCTTCTTGCAGGGATCTACTGATTCTGTTGCATATCCCAGAGCTATGACTAATTGTAGTGTATAGATATTCAGGTCTACTCTAGTATCGATCAAGACTTGCTTGATCCTATGTTGGTTGATAAACGCTTCAATGTGGAGTGAGGCATTGTGAGGTTGCTGGAAGGATGAGTTGTCACTTTCAGAGAAAGTGAGACAAGGTGATGACCTTAGGTTTCCAACCATGGCTTGGAACTAATCTGTATTTTGATTTGCAAGGCCTGATGCCTCTTAGAGAGCTTAATCCAAGATTGTTTTATGAGATGGGGATAGGCACAATAGCTCTAAGATAGATATCAATGTGAGTGTTTTGTCTAACTGTTCCACAAGGTTATACTACTTTGGGATAGATGGGGTGCCTTGTGGAGTTGCTTTTATGGTAATCTTACCACGACGTGTAACAACATTGCAAGTGGAGCTGGGATTTTTTATGGTAATAGTTGCAATTTGTTCACTGGCATCATATAGATGATTCAGAGTGTAATTATACGCGGCTTGCATATAATCAGTGGTATCTGTGTTTCTCCCTGAAGTGGAAGGACCCCTTTGATCTTGGGATGGAAGTGGATTTTTGAACATAAGATGATCATTGTTTGTTGTTTTTGGGTCATGTCCTTCGATTTTGATTTGATAAGATCCTGAATAAGATCTTTCAATCTATGACAATTGCTTGTCTTATGCCCTTTCCCTTGATGGAAATCGCAATGTTCAGTATCCCTCCACCATGAAGGTTTGACTTGAGGTTCATAATTTGATGTTTTTGGTAAGGTCACTAGATTTTGAGAAACCAATTGACATAACAATGTTTCGATGGGTTCCCCTAAGGGAGTGTATGTTCGTTTTGGTATAAAATTTTGTTGACGTTGTTTGGGTTCCTCTTGAGATGCATTGTGTCCTTGATTTGGAGGAGCAACTGTGTTATTCTTGGGTGGGTTGTGCACTTTTGATAGTTCTTACATCCACAACCCCGTCATTGACAACGTTTTTGTTTTTGTTCCAGAAGTTAGGCTTGTCACTATTGAAGCGTGGGCGAGGGCCATCCTTTGGCTCGAGATATATCTTGATAAGCCCTTTCTTGATGAGAGGTCGTTCACCTTTTAAACCTTTTGTGATCATGTCACTGAAAGAGTCCGTGTCTTTGATGTCTAGGTGAAATTCCATTTCATCATTTAAGTTGGAAATAAATATTTCCACTAGTTCTTGTTTAGGTAATTGAAGAGAACGTCTGCTAGACATTTGACGCCATTGTTGCAGAAAGACTAAAAATAGCTCACCCGGTTTTTTTTTAGTGTTACATAGATCAGCCATTGTGATATCACATTCAATGTTATGTGAGTAATGTGCTAGGAACTTCTGGATGAGTTCTTCAAATGTCCTAATGCCACCAGGTAATCGAGAAAACCATGATGTGGTTGTTCCTCCTAAGCTTTGGGGAAAAAGTCGCATTAGGTATGTGTCCTCGTATGCCACTTCGAGGCAAGTTGAATGGAATTCTCTAACATGATCGCGAGGATCTCCTTTTCCTCGGTACTTTTCAAACTTGGGCATTTCAAACCCTCATGGAAAAGGTGGCATATGAAGATTCCTATCAAAGCGATAGGGACAAATGTCATTAAGTGAAAACTAATTAGTTTTCACACCACTATGAAGCTGTTGGGCAAGATTTTCGACTTAATGCCACAACATGTCTATTTCATTTGGAGGAGGAGGAGGTGGGGGATTACCTTGATGAAGGTTATATCTGATGTGATCTTGACCTCTTTCATCCTCATTGCGACTTTGGTGTTCTTATGCTTGACTTAGTTGTGCAACATCAAAGTCAGAGGGTAGTTTGGCTCCCTCTTGAGCAAGTCTTAAAATGTGAGCATCGGCATTGCTCCTGAGTATTTCATCAAGCGGTCAATTAAAGAGAGGGTTGTGTTGTGCCCTTTCTATTGCTGCAAGAGTAGGAGTACTTGGATTGTCATCATTTACATTTCCCCCAAGGGCTTCTTGGAATTCATTGATATTTTCCTCCTCTTCCTCTTCAATTTCTTGTTGTCTAGACCTGGACCTGGTATGAGCCATTTTGTTTATAAGTTTTTGTTGAAGTTTGATGAAAATGATGATGAGTTGGTGATGAAATGAAAGATTGATGTTTGGTGAAGTTTTTTGCATACGGATCTCTAGCACTAAAGGTAGATGCTACCAAAGTTCTTCCTTGAAATTGCTTGTTGTGTTTAATTGACAATATTTGATGTGATAAGGTTTAGAGAAATCTGAGATGTATTATAGACTTAACTACCTAGTAATGAGAGGATTCACTCATAGACTAGTTTTAACCTGCGTAGAAATGTCTCTTAGGATGAGTTTATCCTAGATGTAGAGACACTCTAAAAGTGATGTATTGTGTTTGATTCAAGCAATATCAAAATAGAACTTAGGAAAAAAACCTTTTGATGTTTTGAGAGTTGGAATGGATTTGATGAGATGAATATGATAATGGATGAGATGTGAACTTCAATAGAAACTTTGTGTTACAAAAGGAACAAACTCTTCCTCTTCTTGTTCAGGGGTTGGTGGTTCTACCCTAGCTGAGTTATATGTGATACAAATATATGGAAAGAAGGTAGGATTGATCTTGCCTCCCTTGTTTTGATGATAACTCAAAGCTCTATATTGAGTAAAAGCTTTGTGGTTTAATGACTCTTGATCAAACTCGTTTGATTTCCCTTGAAGGTAAAGACGCATGTAACGTAAGAAGGTTCTATGAGAGACAAAGATTTGTCTATTAAGATAGAAGAGTTTCCTCCTTTTAATAAAAGCCTTTGAGCTTAATGGTCTTTTCTTCACGTTGATGTGTTGATGAAGATTTTTCTTTCTCAAGATGTAAAGAATGGTCATATAGTTTGATACTTTTGATTGTTGCTCTTTGTTTTTGATCTTTTTGTGTTTTGAAAATGTTTATGTTGGTTGAATACTTGTTTTGGATTTGGATTTTATGATGTTTTTTTGACAAGAAAACAAAGCAAGCACACAAACACAAGAATGTTGCCTCAAAAGGCACAAGTATGGGTCTAGATCAACCCAATCTTTTGAACTTTTTATGACCCTTTCCTTCAAATTTATTTTAGGTGTTTCCAAAGCCTGAAGCCGGCTCAATTTGCACTGGTCTTGACTCAAAAACGAAAACACTTCAAACACTCTTTATCCCTAAGGTCAAATGGCCAATTGTGATAATTTCAGCCCACATCTTGATATTTCTTCAACTTTGGTACTACATACCTTATGAATCCCATCGTGGCAGGTAAGGATGTGATATACTAAGTCTTGCACGAGCATAACAAATAGATGATCCCTATGATGGGGGAGTCACCACTTTTATCGGGCTACAAGTAACCTTTCAACAAGCTATGTTTCTACTCAAGGAAATATGTATGGTGAGTATCTTGGGAGCAAAGCCTTCTATGCTCTTGCACTGAATTTATCACAAATATCCTCAACCAATAGAATGGGTGGGCTACTACTTAGAGGTGTTTAGTAATTTTTGATGTTTTTGGACATAAGTTCATTCTGCAGTGACTCACTTAAGAGCCTTGTAACTTGTGGTGGGGCCCATTTGTCCTTTCAGCAAGTTACATTGTAGGAACAGTTATACCCAAGGCTACAACATTCGCTCTCACCTGATTTCTATAGCGGTTCGAAGGATTTACCGCATGAGGTCGTTCCCAAGAGTGATGTGTCTCTTGGTAGGCCTCTCTTAAAAAGATAAAATTTTGAGTGTTACTAACACTTTTCTCTTGCACCTACGACCACGAAAGCCAAGGGAGAGGATAGTGTGTGTTAGAAGTAGGACCACTCAACAAACTCTTTTGCACAAGTGTGCCAAACACAAAATACACTTGTTCTTTTTAACTCATCATTGCAATGTGATCTAACTATTTGGAGATGTTGCTCCAACAATCACGGTGTTCTTTTTAACTCCAAAGGCAAAATGTTGAGTAAACTAGGAAATTGAAATCCTAGTCAACTAAATGAAAAACACGTTTGCTTGAAGTAAATCGCTTTGCAAAATGAGACAAGTTGATTGTTCTTTTTACCTGGACAAAATTGAAGTGTTGATTGTGAATTTTCTTAAATTTGATGCAAGAAATGAGTTTTGTCTTGTCTTGTTTTAAACACCAAAAGAAAAAAATGAATCCTAATCTTCCAAGAAATAAAGTTTGTGTTGTGATTTTTAGAGCACCAAATGAAGATTTGTTTCCTAACTTGCAAGTAAACAAAATTGTGTTGTGATTTTTAGAGCACCAAATGAAGATTTGTTTCCTAACTTGCAAGTAAACAAAATTGTCTTGTGATTTTTAGAGCACCAAATGAATATTTGTTTCCTAACTTGCAAGTAAACAAAAAAATGATTTTAAGCAAAAAAAAAGGGTTAGTTTTAAAACCTGCACATGAAGCGAAAAGTTAGTAAAATTCAAACATATGGTGGGCTTCCACAAGCCTAAGAAAAATTATTTTATCAGTTGCATGGCCTTTTTTACAACATTTTGTTACAATAGCACTACTCTGTGTGAAAACAGAAGTGCTACTTAACACACACGTGCTAAAGTAAAACCAACAGCACTAAAAAAGAAAATTTATGCAGCAATACACAAGTGCTAATTTTAAAACAAAAGCGCTAACTAATGAACAATAGCACTATAATATTAATAAAAGTGCTAATTTTGGACAATAGCGCTATTGTAAAAACAAAAGTGCTAGAAGACCAAAAACAATAGCGCTAAAGTGCAAACAAAAGCACCAAAGCGTGACCTGTGTGTCAAGCTAAACAGTCAAAAAGTTAGTTTGTTTTTAAAAAATTGTTGTTGGATTCACGTTGGGTTCACCAAATGATGCTCTGCAAAAAGGAGATTGTTAGGATGACAAAAACACAAACAACAAGCGTTAGTGTTAGCAAATCAGAATTTAAACAATAGCCTAATCAAGCATATCAAGAGAGATACTAAATAAGAAATGGAAAGCATCCAAAGACACAAGAAGTAAACTAAATTCCTCCAAATGCTGACCAAAACGTTCATAGTGGCTCCTCCCTTGTTCCTCACCTCTCCAATTTCCAAATTAGTGTAGCTCTCAGCAGCTTTTTGCACTATGGATGCCTTATGGAGGTTCAAGATTGTGAAATAAAAAGCTCATGAAATGCAAACATGAACAAACTAGAAATGAGATTATTGTCTAATTTAGTGTTGATTTTAGTCCAAAAGAGTAAATGTAAATGCTTATGCTAAATGCTCTCTAAAATTCACTATAGGTTAAATGCATACAAGTTTTCAGGATCTGGATTATGAAGAAATGGGCTCTATTTATAGGAAAAATGGAGCAATGGATGGTTGAGATTGAGTAATCTCAACAAGGGTCAAGATTGAATGATATTCAATCCATGTGAGGATTTTGAAACCAATCCCAGGATGACAAGTGTCAACATGAGAGGGGTTGAGAGGGGAGGGAATAAGCATTAAATGTTTGACATGACCTGAGAGTTAACTTGGGAGTTAAGGTCAAGGTTGGGTTGAGTGAATAAATTCTTTATTCAAAGAATAAAGCTTTTATCCAATGGATAAACTCTTTTGGAAAGGTTAAAGGGATAACCATGATCAAAGCAATAAATGCTTGAGGAGACACATGAGTCACATGAGGGTTGAGTTAGGGGTTAACCATAAATGGTCATGTAAGAGCCATAAGTGGTTTGGAAGACTTTAGAGGTTAATTTATTGAACACACAAAGCATTTAAGGCTTTTCAAAGACTTTGAAGTTTTTGAGAAGTGACTCCAAGTTGCTTAGGAATGTGACAATAATTAGGGGATGGCTTAGGTTAATTAGGAAGGGGTTAGAAGAATCTAGAAGGGTTTTTAAGAGTGCAAGTGGATTTTGTGGGTGTGGGAAAATAGAATTTTAATTAAAATAAAATTAATTTATTTCAACTTGTGGTTGCAAGCATTTGTAGGAAAATGCAAGTGGGGGGTGAATGATTTAAATACATGTTTTATTTAATTTATTTAAAAGAGGAAAGGGTGATTTAAAATAAATAAATAAGATTTATTCATTTAATTGATTATAAATTTGGTTTAATGAATTAATTAAAATAAATTGAATAATTTATTTAATTAATAGGATAATGTTTTGAAGATGAATTAATTAAATGTTAATTCAATTAACTGATGGCTAGTGGGTTTTTAATCAAATAACTAGAAAATATTTTTTTAATTAAAATGGACAGATTTATATGACTACAAATACATTTTAAGAAACTAAACTAACAATAATAACCTACTATTTGTAAAGCCTCTCACTTTTCACTCCTAATGGATCATAGTTTTCCTTGTAAAGATTCCAAAGTTGTTTACCATGAGAGAAATCAACAACTTTATCTGATGTTCTATGCATGATGATCATAAGAGAGATTGAATCAATATTTTGAGGATATCAATCCAACGCATTCACTTTATTGGGTACATAATAGGTAAACTAGAGAGTATCGATTTTGGATGACAATTGAGCTCAAATGAGATAATTGTGTTGAGAATAAAAACTTAAATTTGTGTTATAAGCTCATATTTTCCCATTCCTTCAAATGTAATTTGGACAAGATGATCACCTAATATAACCTCAACACCATATGTCATTGCTTCCTCAAATTTTGTCTTAGCAAGAGCATGAGTGTGATCTAGAGAATTCAAAATTTTGTAATGAAAATATAAAGAAGTTAAGTGTCAAGAACAACCTAATGGGATGTGTTAGGAATAGCTTTGCCACTATAATATATTATGCATCATTGTAAGAAAGAAGAATAATTTTAGAAACCTCCTTATGATCTACACAATTTTATCCTTGTATTCCCTCTACATTCATGGACTTCCCAATCCTCAAAAAACTAGTGAGAAAGAAAATGATTTGTAATGTTTTCATCAATCATCAATAGTTGCAAACAATTTGCAATACACAAGATGTAAAGATGCCCTCCAAATGCCCCAACTTATTGTAATTTGAATACTCTATCTAAAAATTGGCCTCATGACATAGGGAAAAACTAAAAAATGCATTTCTCTTAGGATAAAGGTGTCTTGAAAAATGTGGGCATCACTAGCTCAATCAAACCCACACATAAAGTAGTGAAACTAAATTTTAATAAAATTCCTACATGCATCTCTCTTGGTTGCAAAAGAGAAAAATTCCCAACAAAATTGATTACCATGCAAATCATGACAAATCAATAGGCATGTGCAATACTTGAACACCACAAGTTTAAAGTACACACAAACCAATATCAGTCATCACATTTAATTGTTTTTGTAGAGTGACTACCTTTCCTATGTGGATTTTGTGCTCGCCACACCAACAACTCAAGCCAAAGACCAATACAAAGTTTTATGAATCACATAATATAATTGTTCTATTATAGAATAGCATGAATACACTCCTTTAAGCTTGTCAATGGCACAAAAATATTAATCTAACTCTAATACCATTTCAAATATTTGAGAAGAGTTTATAGAATTTACAAAATATTATACACAAGATAATATGTGCTTCTATGTTTCATCGCGTCCAATGGTACACTTCACATGTTTATAGTATTTTCCATATTCTATATTATAGGAAGATTGTTCTACCTCCTACAACCACTCCTTTGCATAGATGAGTTGTAACAACTCATAATTCAAACAAATACTTGTACGACCAATATATTATCCTACATGAGATATTTTAATGAACTGTAACAATCCTAAAGATATAATATTCCTAACAATCCCAAAAATAGTTGGGATCTCATTGCATTTGCAAGAGACACGTGTCTCTAGCCAAAGCTTGTTGGGACTCAAACCTATAGTGCCAAAAAAAAAAAAGTATCATCTCTTATAGGTGTCTTGACCTTGTTAACCCTCCATTTATAACAAATCTGAGAGAGTCTAAGTGGTTTTTCCATGAATCAAAATTTTATCCAAACATTACCCTGTATCACCCCCTATGTGCTCATTATGTGTTAAGTCTACAAAAAATCCCAAAATCATCTCCATGAATCAAAATTTTATCCAAACATTAGAATAAATTATAGATCTATAGTCTATTCTCATTTACCTTCTACATAGATTTCAATGTTTTGTAGGTAATATTTATGCAATTTGAGGCACAATTCTTAATGCATGGACACCACTAATAGGAGATGATGGGTTTCATCATGTCACTAACATTTTTTCTATCTCAATGCTCCTATGAGTTACTAGACTTCAACAAACAATAGATCCATTTATTCTAGTTGGCTATTCACTCAAACAATTGGTTGCCAAGCCAATTTTTTCAAGTCTATTGTGCTCCAAATGTATTCTAGGGTATCAACAACTATGTGTCTTGGTATCACTAGCTATAAATCTAAGTTGCAAATGAAAGGAATGTAGTTTGTATAGAGTACAAAAGGTCCTCAATTACACATATTTTATAATGAATGTATCAATGGAAAATTGGTAATGATTCAAGGAATTATATAGTCACAGTTGTGCACTTCCTCTCACCACATTTGCTAGTGCAATTATAATAGAAATTTGATGTGTGTGACATTTAATGTATTATAAATGATTTGTAATGGTCATTCTTTTATTACATATGGGTCATTGTACTTCTATGATAGATCATTATGTCCATTGTATTTTATATAGCCTTTGGTTTCATTTTAATGCAAATTTGGTTATGCTAATGTTGTACTGAATGTTTTGCTCCCCACTTTGATGTTCGTGACTTTATTGCCCAATGGAGTAAGCATCAATTTACATTGATTCAAGATTAATCATTCTTATCAAAACAACAAATTAGTCCTAGTTAGTTGTAGGAGTATATAAGGAATATATTTGGTTTTATGTTTTCCGTTCATGATTCTATGTTTACAACCAAGAATAAATCTTAAATAAACCCAAACTATTGAATTATTAGTGAATCATGTATTTATAAGTATACCTTGCTTATGCAATGTTAAACAAAATCACCTTAAGGGATTATTACATGGCTATGTACAAGGTTTTTAATAGCTTTAAAAGAGGTTTTATATGACTAGTTTTTGATTAAATAAAAACAGGTTTTTAAGGGACCCAAAACCCTGTACAAGACAGGTTTTAAAAGGGGCTCCTACAACCCACAACATGAGATACTCAATCAAGTTCACAAAACGGAACAGAACCGAGACAAGACAGAACAAAACAAAGAAAGGGTAGAGACCCCTAAAAGAAAAGTTACCTGAAAAGTAAAACCAAACCATGAACCAATAGCAGGCAGACCATAACAAACAAAGGGCAATAGAGAGATAAAAGCAAAGAAAGTTCTAGTTGCCCACAGGGGTAAAGTGTATAGTGACAACATTTGGGGTCAAGTGTATAATGGGTATAGTTGTTTTAATTAGATAAGGTGGGAAGGGCCCAAACCCATTACAAAAATAGCTATCAAGGAAAGAAGGAAGTGAGTGTATTCATTAATTGTTAATATAATATTACATTTTATATGATTTACAAACATGTTATGTAACACCTCTAAGAATACCCTCTTGAGTTTAAGGTAAGCCCAAAATGTAGAAGAGTGTAATGCCCCTTCCTTAAAGACTCATATTTTCTATAAGAGCTCTTAATAAAGATTAGACTTAATAATGGTAAAAAAGACATATAAAGGGTTGTGCCTCATGAAGAGATAAAGTCTATAAGAAGAGAAATCAAGGAGAAAGAATGGAAATGCAAAATATATATTATTTATTTTTCCTTTATGGAGGTTGATTCAATGATTCAACAATCTTGTGGAAGAAACCCCTCATAGATTAAAAAAATTCAAGAATGAAAACCCTTATTTTCTTCATCGAGTTAGTGGATGAAAACCCCTAACTTTAGCAAGAATATTTCAAGACATTTGTACAAAAGAAATAACTACAAATTGCAAGAAAGATTACAACAAATATGCAAAAATAAGTTTGTGTTTTCACAATTATATTATTAAATTTTAAATTTTAAATATATATCAAAATTATAATAATACTTGAGAGCCTTACTATGAATGTGGGATATTTATTTAAAGAAAAATTAAGGAATACTCTAAAAGGAGACATTACATAGAGATCACCCACTCTCAAACTAGGCTTTTAATCATCCTCAATATATTGATTAATCTTTGTTTCGCCCTCTTAAAGAAAACCCATAGCCCTGAAATTGTAACAAAAATTCTAGGATTATAGACCTATTGTTTTGGAACCTAACAAGAAGGAAGAGAGGAAATAGATAGTTCATTGTGTTCCTACAAACAATTATCATAAATTGTAAAATCATGCATGGAAGGAATATAACATAAAAGAGGGGAAGGAAGGGGAGATCTGATAGGAGAGATAGGAGGGGGAGGAGAAGGAAAATGTTTTAATGGGATAATAGGGTAGTGGATGGGGGAAGTCTAGAAGGGCAAGGATGTGTATAAAGGGAGTTAGCAAAGGTATTGAAACTAGGAAGGTGATACATGGTAGATCTCAAAGAGGCGTAGGATCACACAAAGGGAGTACAACATGAAGAAAAGCTAAAAGGAAGAAGGGGAAGCTTAACTAAAGGTACGTAAGAGGGAAGAAGGGATGCCTATTAGAAAAGAAATGGTACATTCATTGCAAGTTCGCCAAATTGTAAATAGAAATTTGAACTTTAATGCTTACTAAGAGTGTAAATAAACATATTGTAAGTAGCCTTATTTATAAACCAATAAAGCTAGTTTAGCTTCCTATGTATGTTGTATATTCATCTAAGGAACTATGTGCTTCCTATGTATGTTGTATATTCATCTAAGGAACTATGTATATTCCCTAAACAAATTTAGGGCAACTTGGTTTTATCCAGTGAATTAGCTATTTTATAGAAAATGATAGAGAGTTTGTAATGTCTCCTTTTGAGAAGTTCCTAAATCTTGCCCTACAATCACAAGTTCAATGAAAAAATAAATATAGTCCATTAAAATACAACTTACAATTAATGATTTCCTTTCCAACATAAACTTTGGTTTAAACCTTGCAATAATGTTAGTCAACATTTGAATGTCATAAGACCAATTATTTCCATAAAGGTTAGGAATCCAATAACATATAAATGCAAATATAATCAACTGCATTGACAATCATGTATCTAAGTTAAATAACATCACTCATTGGGAATATAATCTATAAATATATTTTCAAGAATTAACCATTGTAGGGAATTGAGAGGACAACACAATTAAGCACTTGGAACCATTCGCCACAACTAAGCCCAAGAGTGCAAAGCATCCAACCAAGACAACTCGACCCCTTGGCCTACAAGTGGCAAAAACATCCTACCAAGACAATTCCATCCAACTTGGGGTGGTCTACTTAGAGGGGGAACCCATATTTTCTATCCATGGCTCTGTCACAACTAAGCCCAAGGGTGTGGAGCATCCAACCAAGACAACTTGGCCCTTTGCCCACAAGTGGCAAGAGCATCCAACCAAGACAATTCCATCAAACTCTGGGTGGTTTACTTAGAGGGGGAACCCATATTCACTCTCACACGCATGGCTCCACGATAGGGTGCCCAGAATGTTCGCCACAACTAAGCCCAAGAGCACAAAGCATCCAACCAAGACAACTCAACCCCTTGGCTGACAAGTGGAAAGAACATCCAACCAAAGACAATTCCATCAAACTTCGGGTGGTCTACTTGGAACCCATATTCACTCTCACACACATGGCTCCACGATAGGGTGCCCAAAATGTTCGCCACAACTAAGCCCAAGAGCACAAAGCAACCAACCAAGACAACTCAACCCTTGGCCGACAAGTGGCAAGAACATCCAACCAAGACAATTCCATCCAACTTGTGGTGGCCTACTTAGAAGGGGAACACATATATGCTCTCCCATATGAAGTTCCTCTCTAATCCTTATATGATTGCTTGTAGATTAAATTGATAACATAAGAGTTTAAGCAACACTTCCCACTACTGAGCATATCTATAATCTGTAAGGGATTATTTAGACAATGTACTCAATCATGTTGCATACCAATTATCTGTTAATTCTAACAGCTATCTTTTGCTGAGTACTATTTATATTTCTCAAGGGCTGGTCTTATTTATAAGTGCAGGTTATGAATATATAGGAATTTCTGATTTTATTTGATCCGTTATACCTCTTATTTGGATAAAGGCATGCCCTTTCATAATACCTCTTCTTTGGCAAAAGTCACACCTCTTGAACACCGTCCTAACAAATCTGAGTCGACCACTTTAAAGAGACTATTATCATTTAAAATTTGCTCTAAAGCTAGTTGGCCCCTTAATTTTTTTTGGTCGGCCCTCTTCAAAAAGGTCATAGCCAACTTTAATTATATTACTATGTAGGTCGGTCCCCTTATAAATAATTTTTGCCAATGTTTATTAATAATGCTGGGTCGGCCTGGCATAATTTACTGCCTGTATTCATTATTTAGGGCTGCAATTATGAACTCAGGCGGGGTAATGACAGAGATAGAAATACATCCTTGATTTGTTGGTTGCAGTTGAAGAAAGTTAGTTAAAGCAAAAGAAGATTGGCATAACGAACAAAAGACCAAGAGTAGATTCTAAATTAGAATATGATAGCTCACAATAGAGACTACTAGAAAACGGTTGTAATTGTACCCGCATCACAGTGACTCAATATTGAGATGAAGTTTTCAAAATTGAAAAAAATTGCTTTTTGGAATAAAAATCACAACTCTGTAGTAGCAACTATCTAGCGCAGTAGAGATAGGTACAGTGGAATCACAACCCTTGCTCGTAGAAACTCCAATTTTTCAGAAGATGAATGCTTTGATTTGCTGGTTACTATGGTGCTTGCAAGTTATGAAACTAATTTACTTGTGAAAAGATATGGGAGTGAAAGGTTATAAGGAGAGGATAGTAAAATTGGTTATAGAGCATTTGGGAACCTACATCAATCATGCCCCTATTTGGTTTGTTTCACCCTTAACTATCAACATATGATATTGTAGGGTGTGCTCTAATAGGTGCCAAGCTGTTGAATAAAAATGAAAGTTTGTATGATGTGTGCTTGTGCTTTTGTGTATGGGGGATTCAGGGAGATATATCACCAAGATTGCCAAAAGCGTAAGGGAAGGGAAGGGAAGGGTTTGTAGGAGTATGCTCTAGATGAGAAATTAAGGTGCTAGTAAAAGGCTTGTAGAAGCTGTGGAGGAAGGGAGTTACAAGTCAATAAAAAAAACAATGGAAGAATCTTTGGAGCGTATTCATGAGAAGAAGAAAGCTCAAAATTCCCAAGCGGAAGTTAAGATCCAACCATTTGAATAGGTTAAAAAGTGCGCTTATAGATAACTTCAAATGGACCGTTTAAAAAATACAACAAGGCCTAAGTATATGTATTTTTATCGTCTGAATATAGGTTTAAATTCACAGACATTGCCACAATTGTGTTAGAGATAGGAGTTGGCATTAATGTGCATTTGGACAAAATTTGCAAGTGAAGTTTGGAATTGGTATAAGTAGAGTAGAAGGTTCAATTTGGCATGGGTAAACGGTTTAAGAAATAAGTTGACTAAATCCTCTGACATTCTTCAAAAATGAACACTAAAATAGATGCATGAAATAAAGAGGAAATTGCAAAGTAGATGATTTTTGACAATACAAATAGCAACCCAACTTGACACAAAATCATGATGAATACATTTGGGGAAAACGTATTATAGGTATATGCATTACCCAGATTCTATGAGGATTAGATGGTGTCCTATTCTACTATTGATATCTTTTGATCTTTACCCACTGCAATTATTTGGTGGTTTGTTCATTCAATCTTAAGATATTCTTGGACACAAGCTGTAAATTCTAATTCTTAAATAATTGGAACTGAATTAAGCTTTCACTGGAACAAAACACACAGATTAGTATTGTTTATTAACAAATTAGTTGCAACAGAAATCAACAAGAGCATTAAAAGCAATTCTTCCTCTAACCATACACACTTGATGTCTGAACTCTCAGTCTCAGACACAAATAGTGAAGACTTGAACAAAATTGTACAGAGTATCGTGAATAGACATCTATTTCTTATTCCTTCATTAAAAAAGAAAGAAAAATCAGCTATTAAACAATATGGGCTTCAAGTTGCTACTTAATGACTCGGCAAGATTCTTATATTCTTATATCAAAAAATCTTGTTCAGAAATAGGTCGATGCTGCAAGCCTAAAGAAAAGGAGTGATTTCACCTACATTTTTCAAGATAAGACAGGCTAATCTGTCCTCTTTGAGCAAATGTTGGAAAGATCTCGAACGAGGAATAGAAGATATTGTGTCTACTCATTTCAGAAGATTAAAATGCAGTCGCTAATTTTCTTGCTTCCGTTGAAATTGCATTCAAAAGAACAGGGTTCTAAGGTCAAAAGTATAATTTGTAGCCTGGGATTACATCAACATGTAATATATGTCATGGAACCTGGATGTCAAATATAATATTGATGCTTATGACATTGTTGGCATATCCTAAGAATGATAGAATGATAGAAACAAGACTTTCAGACATGCCATACAGATAGATTCTTGCCACTTGAAATAAAATGTTTACATGTAATATGCAGATTCCCTTAATTATCAACTATTAAGGCAACTGGGAAGCCAGCTGGCTGGTTGGAATGTTACAGTGAACACACCCTAGTAATGCGAGTTTGTCAGACCATTAGCACAGTGAATTTCACAAATATATGTTCTCATTACAAAGAAAATATGCATTTGCTGAGCTCTTTCGTGGAGCATGGACCAAAATTGAGGAAGGGAAATATTTCCATCTGAAGCAATTAAAAGCTTCTACTCTGTGCTAACACTGATGAGGTAATAATGGGAAGCTCGAGATCTACAAGTTATTTAGGCCATATCCAGATATGCCTACTCCATCAAGTCCAATATTTTAATATGTGGCAAGCTATTGCAGCACACAAACCACTTGAGCACCACTAACTTAGCCTTTCTGCTCTACTGTTCTTCATTTCATCTTGAGGATTTCCATGTCGAAAGACCAAGTATTATTCTTCCCTTCCAGCCCAATAGCATCCATTTGCCATCTTCTTCTACCATGAAATTCTTATGGTAATATGCTTTTGATCTCTCTCTGGCTCTAGACAATATCATCTGATTAAGACATAACTGTACAAATCCTGACCTTTGTGTTCTGATTTGCCATTGCTTGTAAGCTTCTGGTCTCTCCACTCTCTCCAACCCCTCACAAGCGACAACATTCAAAACCTCTCTACCCCAAATTTCCTTCTCTATCACCATCCTCTCAGGATGACCTTGAGGAACTGTAGTTTCCAATATATCAAATAGAGCAGAATAGTGAAAAAGTGCTTCCTTGAACCGTGTGATAAAAAATGGTGCACCGTATGAACCATTCACAACACCATGAATAAAAATGTACGGGTTCATTCTTCTAATCTTGCTCAACACAATGTTTTTTGGGCTCTCCACATTCAATGTTTCATCCATCAGATTCCTCATCCGGTAAAAGCAGTTTACAATCAAAATCTCATAATCTTCCAAGGAAAGACTTTCTGGTTCTACGTCCTCCCATTTACTTGCTATTGCTTGATACACAAATGGTACCCCGAAAGATCTTGCATAATCTGCAAGCCTCATTCCTGTCTCTTCAATTCTTTCTGCTGGATTACAACCAGGTTGAGGAAAATCAATCCCAGTGATTTTAAGCTTAGGAGGGCCATTTGGACGATCAGCCAATTGTTGTATCAAAGAAGGCCATTGAAACCCATAAAGAATTCCAAAGTCCACAATGTGTAGAGAGCTTACATTCTGTGCAACATCTAGAATTGTCTGATTAGAGAAATAATGAGAAACTTTTATGAATGGGGTTGCAACCATATAAAGATGGTATGCCTTAAGAATCTCTGCTGCTGATGGCCTATTGGAAGAAAGCATAGTGTAGATATATCCACCTGTACCAGATAACCTTGCAACCAAACTCTCGGCAAAATAATGAGCTAGACGTTGATTCCCATCTCCATCAGGAGAAGAATGCTGCCTTATCTGCTTCAAAGTTTCTTGAGCTCCTTGATTATCATTAGCTGCAACTGCTTGAGCACAATGTATTAGCAAGGTTCTCAAGTCCACAATTTCCTTGCGCTTCTTACCCCTTGATAACATCATCTCTGACTCCTTTTGCTCACTTTTATGCATACTATTATTCAGGACTAACTCCTGTATAACTGAGAAATTCTTCCCATTTCTCCTTGCAGAAAGGAGCACTTCATCAAAATTCTCCCTATGATCCACCTTACTGCTGGATGGTAACTGCGAGAAGTTGTCACTGCAGCTTGGGGGCGAAAATGACAATGAATCTACATGAGGACAAAGGGTGCAATTCTCACCAAGAATATCATAAAAGGGCTTCACAGTAGCTTGAAGAGCACTGCACTCCTGGTACATGCATAGTCTTTCCTCCACATCTTCATTCATCAGCATATCATTGATGTACTTCAGCACTGGGTCTGAGAATGGGTCTGAATCATCAGATTGCTCAATACTTACCAACCCATCAGTTGGTATAATATTGGTTTTTGTGGGGTGATAAGATACTGTGTCTCTAACATTGCATAAGGGCATCTGAAGATCTGAGAGCGAACGTGGAACATCAAAATGCTCACGCCCATCTAACTCATAAAATGATTCATTGCTTCTCAAACATTGAACTGGAATCAACTCCAGTTCACTGTATAAGGGGAATGGCCTCAGATTCTCCCTTGACAAGCTTGAAGACAAACAGGGTACTTGGCTATTCAGGCTCGAAGGACTTGGAGACAAATAGGGTATTGGGGTATTCAGAAAGTATCTTTGTGATTGAGAAGAATCAACCAGCACACTGGAGTTGAAACAATTGTCACCAAAAAAATTAAAATTTGTGGGATCCATAACTATAAAAGAAAGAAGGGTTCTTGCGATCATTGAAACTAGGACCAATTAAGCTTCCACTGGACAATTAATCAGTGGCCCAGGTGCCCGGATGCTTAAACTCCTCCGCTACTTTCGCAGATTGAACCAGGGCGAAAGCACAATGATCTTTCATACTAAAATTTCAAGGATTATTAAGCCTAGTTAGGACTTAAGAAAGCATTCGCCATAACTAGGGCCATAGAAAGGGCATAAATGTGCAGAAACTAATGGAGGGTATTTTTGAATACTATAATCACATATATTCAAAAGAGATAAATAATTTCAGACTGAATCAAAGTTTCCCCTTACTCCCACTTCTCAAAAACATAATAAATCCATCAATTTCTTAGAGTATTCAGATACATACCAGTACCTTCCCACATACTGTTCAAAGCGGTTAATCTACCTAAAAAAAAAAAAAAAAAAAATTCAAGCCGCGCCCACTTCATGAAACATAGATTTATGCCTACCCACTTCAATTATAGCCCCGAAAGCACCATCCCCATACAGGGCAAAGATATCCATTGAATCAGTTGCTCAGATTTCACAGAGACATCCATTGAACTCCATAACGGTAGTGACAAAAAACTACTATTTACCAATCTTGGGTTGCAAATAAACATTAAACATATATCAGTCACAATCTGGACCAACGTATTACCTTAATTTTAAAAGCCCCACAAGGCAGTTTGAACGATTCGTTTAAAGTTTGCAGTCTATGTCGTGACACATGATCAAAATATAATATACCCCATAAAAAAAAGGAAACCTCAGTGTCCCCCACGACGAGAGCATTTTGGTTACAAAGGTTCCATTATTACATTAAAATTATTACATTGTAAGAAAAAAACATTACATTAAATTTTTTGGAGTTTTCAAGAGTTTATATAATGATATTTATCAAATTAAATAAATTAATGTTGTAGTGGAATGCCTGCAATGGACTGTGTATTGTAATTAAATAATTTACATGGAATAATATCTGGAAATCTAAATTTAATATCTAATATCTATGTAGTCTAGTTGTTTCCACGAGGAAAAAAATCAATATCATATCAAGGAGGTCTAAGGTTCCAATTTATGGTTAAGGAAGGTTCAAATCTAGTATCATTTTAAAGAGAAATTTGAGGGATCACATTTTTCTTATTGAATAATTAAAAATTATTTCAAAAATATTGAATTCAAAATGACATGGTTAAAATATCTTAGGTCAATATTTCTAGTAAATGTATGTGTCTTTCCATTTAATTCAAATACCTTGAAATGGTTTTTGCCTCATGTCAGATTCACCTAAAATATGTGTGACCTCATCTAAATCTCTTCTACTCAATTCTAATATGCTTGATAATTCTACATTCTCTTCTTCTTTTTTCACCAAAAATAAAAAATGCGTATCTATCTTAAAATACTCATTAGCAAGAAAACTGGGGAACACATACCAAAGGTTTTAGCCCTGAGTACTTTTTGAGTGTTGTATTTTACACCCTAAACTCTGTTATATAAAGGGATTGGATCTGAACATAATACAAACTAGTTAACTAAACATAAAAGAATATCACATAACATAGTGTATATAGAATTCTGGTATCTTTGTATTACCAATATCAATTGAATACATTCGTGTACCCTTATATCTCCTTTTTGCATCATATATCTTCCTCTATACTCTTATGCATAATCTCTTACATAGTCATATTTATCTCTTATAACTTCGTCCTACTATATATATAAGGGATGGGACATGACTCATCTATCCTATCTCTATCTTAGATGATATCTTTTGAATCACATTCTCTACTAATGCTTTGTAGTAAGATGCAGTAACATTCCTCTTACTATGTCTAAATTGCTTCACTTTCCTATCAACATCATCCCCCCTTTCCAAATGGTGGCTTGTCTTCGAGACAACTCTACTATGTGGGGAGAATATCCTTATATATCTCCTTCAATTTAGAAAATGTTTTTTATCACTATGTGTTAGCCAATTGTAGCTACTGGGTCTAAACTTGGATTCGTAGTAGTAGTCGATCTACCTCTGGAAGTGTACCTGGGATTTGGATGTTTTGCATCAATTGATGTGCTTCCTAGAGGAATCTGGTGATGTGTGTCAATATTAAACTAACTACTTCTCTGAGTTGATGAAATATGCCATCTCTTATCCCTCTAATCTTGTAGTTGTTTAAACTGCCCATGTAATGCTTCTATTTCTAACTAGGATTGGTCATCCATATCTTGAAGACCATCATAGGTAGTTTCTCTTTGGACTATCTACAACTCAAACTAATCCATCTATGCCTTGATTGGGGTTGTCAACATTGGCCATTGTAAACAAAATTACTATAGGGCATTAATGTATCCTTTTATGTTCTCCAATGCATTGATCTATGACTCTAAGTCAAATGTAAAATAGTGCATCTCTTTCTCTCCTCAATCATTTTGGTCTTTTGGAGCTCTACCTGAAGTTGTTGCATCATAGTCTTCTTACACAACTATGCATCCTTAATCACCCCATCTATTAAAATTTTGAGTTACACCTCTAGTGGTTGAGATGAATCCATTTGCAGCTAAGAGACATGATGGTGTACCTCCTTGACCATATCCTCCAATTGATCAAAGCTCTCCACATGTTGTTTTAGGATTTCATCCCTTGACGTCTGATGTAGTATATTCCCTAGTTGGAACTTGTGGAGGGGTGAGATGTTCTCAATATCTACCTGTGATTCCATCAACGAAATTCGAAGCAATTGTGGTGATGCTATTGGTTGAATTTGCTTTTGTCTATCCAAAAAGTCCTTTATAGACTATATAGGAGAGGTTGTGGAGGATGAAGGTGTGTCTTACTATGGAGGTTGAGAATATTGTTCTTGTTGGAGATGGGTGGACTCTAAGTAAGTTGCCTTATATTTTGTTTCTTCCTCATGCAATTGTTGATAAACCTTTTCGATGGCTTCCTTATCTATGCCTAGACCATTTGAGTAACCTCTACCTTTTCCATCATTAGTTTATCTAACATCTTCTTAGATTGGAGTTCATTGGTTTGTATCTCCATTATACTCTTCTTTAGTTGAGGTTTTATTACAAGGGTTATCTCCCCAACAGTCATATCTTTTAGTTTCTCCTCTTGTTTAGCTACTTCTTCCCTTCTATTCTTTAGTGCAATGGTTAGAGAATATAAAACTCAATCCATGAGATCCTCCAATGTTATGTTGGATGTTGCTAGATACCTTAATACCACCCTTTCTATGATCAATTTAATTGAAATTGTCATATGTGTGTACTTTGCAATGTCATTTCTAGGACTTCTTCCACGATAGGCCACTATACATCTAATCTTCATGGACACTAATGGTAAGACTTCTAAAATGGTTTTGTCCTCTAGGAGAGAATATCCTTCAGTGTAACTGATTCTTTCTCACAAGGTAGTTGAACAATTTGTTTCAAGTTTGTAGTCTATGTTGTGGTGCATACTCAAAATATAATATACCTCATAAAAATTAGGAAAAATCAATGTCTTGCACAACGAGAGAATTTTGATTAGAAAGGTTTCACTATTACATTGTAAGAAAATAATATTACATTAAAATTTTGAGAGTTTTCAAGAGTTTATATAATGATATTTATCGAGTTAAATAAACTAATGTGTAGTGGAGGGCCTAGAATGGGCAACGCATTGTGATTAAATAATTTACATTAGAAAAGAAAATTTAAGATCTTTAATGTGTGTGTGTGTGTGTGTGTGTATATGTAAAGCGGAAAATCGCAATCGAACCCTAGTTGCTCTCCCCTCTTCCAACTCCAAGGAGAGAGAAGGGAGATTCACTAGGGTTGATGGTTTTCACTTAGGGGAGAGACTTTACATTCAAAAGAGGGGTTGAAACCCACAAGATCCAATCCCACACAATGCAAGATTGGATGCTAAATGTGTTTCAAGGGTTAAGAAAGCAAGGCTACCCTCTTTTGTAAAGAATGTTGATAGAAGAATTAAGCTAGGAATGCATAGAAAGTGACAAAGATTCGCTTATAAACTGAGATAGGGATATAGGATGAAGTTGCGGACCTGGAATTAGCAGTAAAATGTCGATACGGCGTTGTCCTGCAAATTTGAGAAAAAGTTGACGGGACGATGGCGCTCGGCGTGCACACGGTCCTCCGAAAAATCCGCGAAACGAAGGGGGATCTGTTCGTCTTTGCACAAGGATTCCAGATCTTCAATTTCAGCTGCATACCTACAACCTACACACAAAAAAGCGAAGACGATTGGGGGGTTAAGGATTAGGGGTTTGCCCTTAGGTCAAACCCCGGTTTTGGAATTAACCAAGAAATGAGAAATGTTGTAAATGTAATGTAAAACAAGTACTAATACCTTGTTGTAAGGATGTTTGTATCCTTATGTGCGAAGGTATAGATGTTGTTGTTTGTTGTATGTTGTATGTTGTATGTAGCATGTAGTATGTGATTTCCTCTTCAATGGTTGAATCCTTGTCTTGAATGCAACACTTAGCCTTGAATGGAGACTTAGAATGATCAATTGCTTGAAAGAATGCTTGAATGCTTGAATGCTTGAGTATAGTTTCCATGCTTTTTCCATCATATCGAATGAAAGAGGAAAATGTAGTTTATATACTTGTCAATTAGGGTTGATAGACTGATTTTCCCGACCTTAGGCCGACTAGGAAAGATAATTTTCCAATTTGCAAACATAAAGACCCGAAGTCCAAAAGAGACCGGGCCCAAAATAGGACCCAGGGACCAGGGCGTTGGGCGCCATGGTCCTGGGGGACCAGGCGCCCTGGTCCTGAAGGACCAGGGCACTGGGCGCTCTGGTCCCACCTCCCGGGACAGCAGGGTGCAAAGGAGGTTCAGGCCAGGGTGCAAGAAAATGCAGTTTTCAGTGTCATAATCAGGTTTCGGGGTCTCCATTCAGGTTGCGTGTTGCGTCGCCATCGTGAAGATCGAAATGCAGTTGAAATTGCAAGTGTCACAATTTTAGGACGCTACATTTAGCCCCCACTTTAGCGGGAGTATAAGCGTACGCCAATACTTCCGGTAAAGTACAAGGAAACAACATTGAAAAACTTTCACCACGTCAAGGAGGCAAGATACACCAAGCCCCCAGTGGACTAAGGATCTTACGACTTCGATTGACAAAGTAAAAGGGAAGATCACTAGGGAGAACCATGACTGTCAGTAGTAAGGTTCCCTCACTATGAGTCATGCAAGAAAGATATCAAAAATTTTCAAGGCAAGGCTAAATTTGCCAAGAAATTTTCAAGTATCTTGAAAAGATATGGACGGGATGTATGCCCCCCTACGTTAAAGCGATCGCACATGCCTCACCGGGGGTGATTGCTTTAAGGTAGTGATACATATAAGAAATGAGAAAGGAGCACGTTATCACAAGGATTTAGCCCCCAAGTGTGAGATAAGCCCAAGGATAATAGACACAAAACACAAAGCACAAGGTGACTTCGCTTTCCTCGGGGTCAGTATGCTGTATGATAATTCATGTATATCATATGTATGTATGCATAGTTGTTCTTCATTCCCCAATCAAGGAAGGTCACCTAGAAGAAGGGAACACATGTGTCTTTTGAGTCAACATGAGAGAGACCAAGAGATCTCAATGCTTTGCATCGTCCTCAAGTAGACAACACTAAGGACAACAAATAGAAGAATGAGAGTAACATATAGAGGAAGTAACAAAAGAGAGGGGGAGAGAATCTGCTATGCTAATGAAACTAGTCTAGCACGTCATCTACCCCCCGATCTTGCTGATCAATGTTTCGGGAAGGTAGGGAACACGCTAGAGGAGGAACATCCAACACAGCAGATGGAGCTATCACAAGATCCAAACAAGGGCTATGTTCATGTTCCAAGCCACGTTGTTCTTGTCTAGGAGCTAGGATAAGTGCTTTAGAAAATTCATTAGATAAATGGTTATCAATATCAACAAGTTCATATTCACTATCAGAATGAACAGGAGTAACATTTGCATCATGAATAACAGTTCAATCTATATCATCATCAAGATTTATAAAAATAGGATCTTTGACTCGCACAGGATCAAGACCATCATGCATCTTACGTTTAGGAGATTTCGGCTCAATCGTCGGCTGAGGAGAAAATGGAATAATGCTTGTTGAAGGTGTTTTTGGAGATTGTAAAGTTTGAGAAGCAGCTGCTTGAGCTCTAAGACGACGCTTTCGTCGGCGTTCACGCGCAGAACGATTTCGTCTAGTCTTAGTAGGAAGTGGAGAAGATTGAGGAGGAGGAATGTTCTCATCCTTAGCACTTGGGTGTTTAGGTTGTGGTCTCTTAGGCTGGAAAATAGGAGAAGAAGAAGGTCTCTTCTCTCTATAGAAGGAAGGAGGAGGAACTGCTCCATATAAAAGAGGAATTTTTGGTTTAGGAAGAAGACCAAGTCCATCATGACGAGGAGGTATAGGTCTACTTTTAGAAAGTTTATTAGGCATAGACATAGTCACATCCATGGGAATGGATTGGGAATCTTCTTGAGGAAAGACATTAGTTTTATCTTTCAAAGGAAGAACTTCCTTCTCAAGAATGATAGGAATATCAAGTTTGGGTGTTCTAGGTTCACTTAGAGATAGGATCATATCTGTTTTCCACTTTTGATAAGATTTGAAAAGATGATCACTTCATGGAGGAAGAGATTGGAATTGTTTAGGCCAAAAGTAATCAATAGGAACGCTAGAAGTTCTTTCAGCTGGTTTAAAGAGACTATGATTGACAGTAACAACTTCACCATTATGGGGAAATTTCAAACACTTGTGAATAGGAGAAGCAATAGCTTTCATGGAAGATAGCCAAGGATAGCCTAGCTTCACACGAAATTGTTCAGACGATGGAATAATAGCAAAGTCCACATCAAGGGTTTTGTTATGGACCTCAATAGGTAATGTAATAGAACCAATTGCAGGAGAAGAAAATGCATCAAATAATTTCACAATCACATCTGTTTTGTCATAGATCACTTGATTCAATTGCAAAGTAAAAAGAAATTCTTCAGTAATGACATTAACCATACAAGAAGGGTCAATAAACACTCCACGATAAGGTGTGTTCTTGACTTTTGCAACTATATATAAAGGACCATCAGGTGCCCTGATAGTTTCACTGGAATCAAATGTGATGGAAGGTTCTTTAGGGATTTCTTGCTGCTCTACAAAGTTAATCACATTAGGAGTCATAGACACAAGATCATCAGGTGAGACAGAGGAATCAGTAGTATCAATCGCATTAGAGGTATGAGAAGGTAATGGATTAGTAAAAATTTGAAGATTTTGGTTAGGAGGAGCTACAGATGTATTGCCTTTATCATTCACTCCAGAAACAGAGATAGTATTATTATCAATCAAATCTTGAATTTTACCCTTTAAAGTAAAACATTTTTCAGTATCATGCCCAGGTTGACGATGAAATTGACAAAAAGATTTGTTATCAAAATAAGGTGAAGTAATCTTTGCAAGATCAATTTGCCTTATAGGAGGAAGAGTAAGCACATTTTGTTTCAATAACTTATTCATAATACTATGCAATGATTCATTCAAAGGAGTAAACTTTCTTTCTCTCTTGAAAAACTTAGAAATAGGAGACACACCTGATGCTGCATTCACATTGTTGTTGATGATGTTTTCATTGAATTTAATGGACTCTCTATTCGGTTTAAACTTCCCAAATGGTTGTTGACTACTATCACCCTTATCACTCAGAGCCATAGGATGTGATTGTTCCATTTGACTCACAGTCAGTTGATAATTGTGAAGAGTTGCACACAACTGTTGGAAAGAAGTAAACTCAGAAAACAGGAGTTTTTCTCTAATGTCTTTTTGTAAATTAGAAATGAAGATTCTTTGAATATCATTGTCAGGCACTGGAAAAGAAATTTGAGCATACAAATGCTTATATCTACCAATGAAATCAGTCACTTTTTCTTTAACACCTTGTTTGCAATGCATTAAATCAATCAAAGTAACTTTAGGACTTATATTGTTTTGAAATTGTTGAATGAAAGCATTTGCAAGTTGTTTGAAAGAAGTAATAGAATAGGAAGGCAACGAGCAATACCATTGTAGGGCTTTGTCTCTTAATGTTCTAGTAAACAGTTTTGCAAGCAACCTTTGGTCATAAGCAAAATCGGTACATATTGTTTGAAAGGTCTTAACATGTGTTAGAGGATCACCCTTACCATTATAAAGCTCCAAATGTGGAATTTCAACATGTTTAGGGGGAATAGCTAGAACAATATCAAGAGAAAGTGGGCTCGCAACATCAAATGTGGGCACACTAAACTTAGATTGATTCATAGAGGCAATTTGTTGCTGTAAAGAAGAGACAGTTTGTGCAAGATTGTTAATGGTCACTTCAGTCGAAGAGTTCATATTAGACGTGTTAGATTGTGATGGAGGTGTTATGTTATTGAAAGAAGGTAGAGAGTAAGGGGGTGGGACACTATGATAGTTAGTCATAGGAGATGATTGGAAAGGAGGAACACTACAAGGAGGAATGGAAGGGTTAAATGAATTGCCCCCTTGCGTCATGTTCATTTGTGGAGATATAATAGGAACACTTATTGAAGGGATGAATGAAGAAGTCGGATTGAATGAAGGAAGAGGGTTAATTGAAGAAGAGGGATTGCCCCCATGACTGGTGATCATAGGAGGAATGTCTTGTGTTGAAGTAGTCATTATGTTTGATGTAAAAGTAGGTATACTAGCAATAGGAGTTGTCAAAGGAATAGAATGATTTTCTTGAGTAGGAGGTTGTGTATAACCTAAGGTTTCGGCACAACTTTTCATAGGCATCACATTTGAATCCACAATGTGTGCAATACCACGCAAAATATCAATTCCATTCTTATCACTTTGAAGCATACGTTTTAGACCCTCAATTAAAGGAAGAGCTTGACTATCAGGGTATTCTTGAGACATCCACTGTCGAAAATCGTCAAATTGGTTATCCAATTTTGAAAGTTGTTCTATAGAAACCTCATGGAGAGCTTCTTCATCATTAAGAGGATTAGAGGAATTACCCATGTCCTCGTTAAAAAGACCATTCAAATTAGGTTCCATCTCCTCAGTAATTAAACCTTGGAAGGACTTAATTCTAAGGCTTCGTCTAACAGGAATAGTGTAAGTAGGGCTTACTGTTGTAAAACTCATGCACTAAAGAGAGAGAGAAGATTTTGAATTTTAGAGGTAGCAAATTTCAGTAAAACCAGCCAATCTTCCAGATTTAAGCTGTTAAATACAATCAGGACAATCTCCCGAAATTTCGAAAAAAATGTCCGGGACCGTGGCGCTCGGAGTGCACACGGTCCTCGCAACTTTTTTCGAAATTTGCAGGGATGAAAGTTATGATGATTTTACAACTAACCTGAAAAAATTGAGTGATTTTACGATCTGTAGATAGGCCAAATTAAAGTTGCAATCCCAAAATTGAACCCTACCAAGATTGTCGAAAAATGCAAAATTTGAATTTTGAAAAAGAGAGGGAAACTGAAATTTTGAATTTTATGATTTTAGAGGGAATACCAAAAGCAATGCAAGTTTTGGATTTTAAAAATTGACTTAATCTCACGCAAAATTCGATTTTGAAAGCGGAAATCAAAGTTGTTGTAATTAAGCACTTAATTTCAAAAGCCACAAATTGCAAAAATTTGAATAAAGCATTGAAATTTCGAATGAATGATAACACACTTTTCAGATTTAGGACTGTAAGAAACACAATTTTGACACAAATTTCAATTTCAACAATTTTTGAATGATTAGAAGCCTCAATCCAAGCAATCGCTAGACCAGCTTTGACTGTAATTTTGAAGGTGTTAAAATTGATAAAATCAGCCAAAATTCTGGATTTTAGCAGGAAAATACAGTAAGATCTCGCTCCCGAAATTTCGGAAAAAATGTCGGGGACGATGGCGCTCGGAGTGCACACGGTCCTCGCAACTTTTTTCCAAATTTTCAGGGATGAAAGGTATTGTGATTTTATTGCGGAATCCAAAGTTACAGCCGATTTGGAGATGTTTTGATTAGTGAAATTATCAGTCAAAGGTTGAATCAAGAGGGTTTCAAAAATTAGGGTTTTGACACTTAACCACTTAATTTTCAAAATCAAAGCACAAATATGAATTGATAATTTGTAATAGAAGGGCAGATCTGAAACAAGCATCAACAATTAAACATTTCACAAGTTTAATTACTTAAAAAGAAAATTTAGGGTTTTTATGCAATTAACCTCTAAAATTTTGCAAAAGATCAAACATGGAAATGTAATCAAAGAATCCAATTTTTAGATCTAATTATGAATAATTAGAAGGGATGTTCATGTCGGGTTCACCAAAATGTAAAGCAAAAAATCACGATCGAACCCTAGTTGCTCTCCCCTCTTCCAACTCCAAGGAGAGAGAAGGGAGATTCACTAGGGTTGATGGTTTTCACTTAGGGGAGAGACTTTACATTCAAAAGAGGGGTTGAAACCCACAAGATCCAATCCCACACAATGCAAGATTGGATGCTAAATGTGTTTCAAGGGTTAAGAAAGCAAGGCTACCCTCTTTTGTAAAGAATGTTGATAGAAGAATTAAGCTAGGAATGCATAGAAAGTGACAAAGATTCGCTTATAAACTGAGATAGGGATATAGGATGAAGCTGCGGACCTGGAATTAGCAGTAAAATGTCGATACGGCGCTGTCCTGCAAATTTGAGCAAAAGTTGACGGGACGATGGCGCCCGGCGTGCACACGGTCCTCCGAAAAATCCTCAAAACGAAGGGGGATCTGTTCGTCTCTGCACAAGGATTCCAGATCTTCAATTTCAGCCGCGTACTTGCAACCTACACACAAAAAAGCGAAGACGATTGGGGGGTTAGGGATTAGGGGTTTGCCCTTAGGTCAAACCCCGGTTTTGGAATTAACCAAGAAATGAGAAATGTTGTAAATGTAATGTAAAACAAGTACTAATACCTTGTTGTAAGGATGTTTGTATCCTTATGTGCGAAGGTATAGATGTTGTTGTTTGTTGTATGTTGTATGTTGTATGTAGCATGTAGTATGTGATCTCCTCTTCAATGGTTGAATCCTTGTCTTGAATGCAACACTTAGCCTTGAATGGAGACTTAGAATGATCAATTGCTTGAAAGAATGCTTGAATGCTTGAATGCTTGAGTATAGTTTCCATGCTTTTTCCATCATATCAAATGAAAGAGGAAAATGTAGTTTATATACTTGTTAATTAGGGTTGATAGACTAATTTTCCCAACCTTAGGCCGACCAAGAAAGATAATTTTCCAATTTGCAAACATAAAGACCCGAAGTCCAAAAGAGACCGGGCCCAAAATAGGACCCAGGGACCAGGGCGCTGGGTGCCATGGTCCTGGGGGACTAGGGCGCTGGGCGCCCTGGTCCTGAAGGACCAGGGCGCTGGGCACTCTGGTCCCACCTCCCGGGACAACAGGGTGCAAAGGAGGTTCAGGCCAGGGTGCAAGAAAATGCAGTTTTCAGTGTCATAATCAGGTTTCGGGGTCTCCATTCAGGTTGCGTGTTGCGTCGCCATCGTGAAGACCGAAATGCAGTCGAAATTGCAAGTGTTGCAATTTTAGGACGCTACAGTATATATAAATTATATTGATTTAAGAATAATAGACTACAATGAATATATATAAAAAATTAGTGTAAATCGTGTAGCAAATTTTTAACATTAATACATCTTTTTTTACTTGTGATCTTTATTAAAATCAAAATCAAGTGACATTTTTTTTTCATACCTTAAATTCCTCATTTAAATTGGATCTTTATCACAACTTGAAGCCCAAACATGTTTAACAATTTTTCAAATCTCACAAGACCAAAAAGACAACACTTTTTTTTGCTTTTAATTCCAATAATGAAAGCTTCAACTAAGCTTAATTATTTTGAATCATAATAGTTATGATTAATATAACAATGTATAAGGCATAACACAAACATGAATTAAAATTTAGATGGCTTCAAGAAATAAACTCTTGTTGTGTCGTAAACACACCCTTAATTAGGTTGTCCAATTCAATGCTTAGTTAGCACTCACCTTAGTATGTCTCATTGTACTATGCATTATAGGACGTCCTTAGGCATTTAATTAACAATTTAATTAAACCTAAGTCCTTTCTCATCAATTTAGATTCCATAAATTGGGCCCTTGATCTTAGGTGTGCCCCTTTTTTATTATTGCAACTTGATTTAATCCTAATCCTACCCCAATTTCAACTTTCAAGCACATTATGCATATTTATGCATTATGGTTTGAGCCATCGAGCTAGAATCAGCATTAGAACCCTGTTATCTTGTACTCCCCGAAAGTTGGAAAATATTGTTGAGGCCAGGGTGACCTACCACCCTGGTCTTGCACTTTTTCCCCCAATTTTGGGAGGATAATTTGGTAGTCTTATCTAATTCAAATCTCGCTCTGTGTAAAAAATATCAATTCTAGGTCAGCTTTAGATCAAAATAAAATTTAGGGTTTCATATGTAAGGCAGGTCTTTTTCTCATTTGGTAATCTAATCTAGCATTAAAGTTGGAGATCCTTATGAAGTGAAAGTGATGCTTTTAGGTGAAGTCTTAGATCTACAAATTCATCAATTATCAAGTCTTCATCAACATCTTTTCAACCATGGAAGCTTCAAGAGACATTGGAGGATGATAAGGGAATCACCAACTGATGATTGGCTTGTACCTCTTCTTAAGGGATTGGGTATGATTTCATGTTGTTCTTGTGTTTCTTCATTAAGCTTCAGATCTATCTCACATTAGTTTTCATATTTACATTATTATTTTAGATTTACATCCTAATTGTGATTTGAAGCATTTTCAATACAATCATTTATGGTTTACTTTAACACATTTGAGTAGGACTCTAGTTTGCATTTTAGACCTTTTAGCTCATAGAAATATTAGTCAAACACTTAAGATTCAAGAACTTACACACTTTTTCAATTACAATATCGGCTATTTGTGGAGGTTGAATTCACTAAAATAGGGGGGCTAGGGTTGACCAAAGTAAACCCCTATATAGCCACCACCCTACCATTTTTTGTCTTGCGAGTGCAACTATAGGTTCTCAACGAAGCTGAAAGACCTTAGAAAGCATTGGGAAGCTGATATAGGCATGTTTCCAAATCTGAACCTAGTTTTTAGGGACCAAGGCGATGGGGCATCTCTGTCTCAAGACCAAGGTGTTAGGGCACCCTAGTCCTCAAAACTCTACTCCAAATTTTAGTGTTGGCACTTAGACTGCTTCAAGATCTGGATCTCCTAGCAATAGCTCAACCTCAAGAGACCAAGGTGCTACGGCACCCTAGTACAACCCAATCAACATTAATTTTTAGTCACAGGGGCACAATCAAAATTTTCCCCTATTTCTATTCCCACTGCTCTAATTATGTTGTTTAACCAATTTGTTGCAGTACCTTTACATTCATTTTCTCTCATTTGTGACCATAGTCTTGCATTCTCTCAACATTACATATTCACTTCCATAGCAGCAAAGGAATAGAAACCCTAGAAACATCACTTGACTCTCTTTTACAAGAGTTAGTCAAGTATGATCACTCCTCTAAGTGATTTCATATTTTAATGTTGTGTGAAAGTGGATCTTGGCCCTAGTGTTACCTAGTTCCATTTTAACACGAAACACTTATTACATGTTAAAATAATCTATTCTTCTACATAGATTCCAACCCAAAATATTTGTGAGGTCATGATGAAATTATGGATGTTAAGCAATTAGAAAAAACTTTTATGTAAGCCTGAGGAGGTCTTAAGGTCTCAATTTATGGTTAAGGTTCAAATCTAGTATCTTTTTATAAGCAAATTTGAGGGATCACATTTTACTTATCAAATAATTAAAAATTATTTCAAAAATATTGAACTCAAAATGATATGGTTAAAATATATTAGGTCAATAGTTTTAGTAAATGTATGTGTCTTTTCATTTAATTCAAATGCATTTAAATGGTTTCTCCCTCAAGTCAAATTCACCTAAAATATGTGTGAACTCATCTTAATGTCTTCTAGTCAAGTCTAATATGCCTAGTAATTCTACATTCTCTTTTTATTTTTTTTACCAAAAATAAAAAATGTGTATTTATCTTAAAATATTTGTTAGCAAGAAAATTAAGGAACACATACCAAAGTTATGAATCACTACTACTTTTTGAGTGTTGTATTTTATACCCTAGAATCTATTATATAAAGGGAGAAAGGATTGGATCTTGACACAATACAAACTAGTTAATTGAACATAAAATAATATCACATAACACAATATATAGAGTTCTAGTATCTTTGTACATTACCAATATCAATTGAGTAAATTTATATGCCATTATATCTACTTTTTACTTCATATACATTCATCATATATCTTCCATTATACTCTTATTCATAATCTCTTACATAATCATATTTATTTCTTATATCTTCATCCTACTCTATATATGTAAGGGATGGGGTATGACCCATCTATCCCATCCCATCCTAGATGGTATGTTTTGAATCACATCTCTTGCCAATTATTTGCAATAAGATGCAACAAGATTCCTCTAACTATGTCTAAATGGATTCACTTTCCTATCAACATCATCCCCCCTTTCCAGATGGTGGCTTGTCCTCAAGACAACTCTACTATGTGGGGAGAATATCCTTATATATCTCCTTCAGTTTATAAAAAAGTGTTTTCCAAATGTATGTTAGCCAATTATAGCTATTGGGTCCAAACTTAGATTTGTAGCAGTTGTCACTTTACCTCTAGAAGTGTACTTGAGATTTGGATATTTTGCATCAATTGATGTGCTTCCTAGAGGAATTTGGTGATGTGTGTCAAAATTAAACTAACTACTTCTTTGAGTTGATGAAATCTATGTCATCTCTTATCCCTTTGATCTTGTAGTTATTCAAATTGCCAATGTAATGCTTCTATTTCCACCTAGGATTGACCATCCATATCTTGAATGGCATCATATGCAGTATTTATAGCTCAAGATAATCCCTCCATGCCTTGATTGGAGTTATCATTGTTGACCATTGTAAATAAAATTAGTATAGGGCATTAATGTCTCCTTTTATATTCTCCAATGTATTGATCTATGACTCCAAGGTGGAATGTGCAATAGAACATTTATTTCTCTCCTCAACCATTTTGGTCTTTTGTATCTCTACCTAAAGTTATTGTCTTATAGTCTTCTTCCACAACTATGTGTCCTTAATCACCCCATCTATCAAAATTTTGAGTTACACTACTAACGACTGAGATGAATCTACGTGTAGCTAAGGAAAATTATTTTGTATCTCCTTGACCATATCCTCCAATTGATAAAAGCTCTCCACATGTTGTTTTAGTATCTCCTCCCTTGATGTCTAATGTATCATATCCCCTAGATAGAACTTGTGAAGGGGTGAGATGTTCTCAATATCTACTTGTGATCCCATCAACAAAAATCAAAGCAATTGTAGTGATGCTTGTAGACACCTAAAATTAATATTTGATTAATTTAAGCCTATCAACATAATTAATTAATTTAACTGTGTTATCCTCATTCCTCTCAGAATCAATTAAATCTAATTTAATTAATCCTGTCACTATTGTCCAATAATTAATTTATCAAATAAATTAATTATTCTCCTATTCCTCTAAAGTCCCCTCCAATAATCATTTCCTCTAAACCCACTTAGTTAATTAATTTTAATTAATTAACCTAGTCATGTGATTCCTACAAATCACTTTTTCTAATCCCACTCAAGGTAATTAATCCTTCTAGAATCTCTCATAATCATGCTTATCATTATCTCTCAATTTTTAATTCCCACTCATGTCACATCAACATTGAGTCTCTCAAAGAAATTCAAATTTCTTTGAATCCCTCAATGCATCCTTATTTTGGAATTTTTTATTCCTCATATTTGAAATTCAAATTTCTCCCCCCTTTTTCCAAGGAATTTTATATTCCTGTTTATTTTCCCAAGGCCCCCTTGATCCATGCCTTCTATCTAAAATCAATCTCAACCCTTCATAATAAAATCAATCTTGGCCCTCCATTGGCCTCGTCCAATCTATAAATTGGAGCCTATTCTCCTCACATATCATCCACTTCTCATGCATTGTCATGCTGCCTATTTCTTCTCTCATCCTCTTCTAATCCAAATCCTTCTATCCATCACTCAAATCCAATCCTATCAAATCCACTTACCTTGTTGAGCTTTTGGAGAGCATTCCACATCCATCAAGAAGGAGCCCATCCAATCAAGTTGAAGAGAGGCGATATTCAACTTCACCAAAGGCTCAATCTGAGGGAGAAGGAAAAGGTTTGCAAGGTATATCTTCATGTTTTTATGTGGTTTTATGCATGTTTCATGTTTTAATATCTTTTAGTGTTTCGTTTGCATACTAACCATCCAAATCCACCTTGCTAGTCTTTCCCCTCTTCAATGCTATCGGTTGAATTTGCTTTTGTCTAAAAAAAAGTCCTTTATAGACTATATAGGAGATTTTGTGGAGGATGAAAGTGTGTTCGACTATGGAGGTTAAGACAATTGTTCTTGTTGGAGATGGGTGCACTCCAAGGAAGCTGGCTTATAGTTTGTTTTTTTCTCATTCAATTGTTGATAAGCCTTTTTCAATGGATTCCTTATCTATGCTTAGACCATTTGAGTAACCTCTAGATTTTCCATCATTAGTTTATCTAACCTCTGCTTAGATTGGAGCTCCTTGTTCTATATCTCCATAATCCTCTACTTGTGTTGAGGTGTAATTATAGGGGCTATCTCCCCAATAGCCATGTCTTTTAGTTTCTCCTCTTCTTTAGTTTCTTTATCCCATCTATTCTTTAGTACAATGGTCAAGGAATCTGAAAAATTAGTCCATGAGATCATCTAACGTTATGTTGGATGCTACTAGATACCTTATTAACACCCTTTCTATGATTAATTTATTTGAAATTGTCAAAATTGTGTACTTTATAGTGTGATTTTTAAGACTTCTTCCAAGATAGACCACTATACATCTAATATTCATCCACCAATGGTGAGACTTCTAGAATGGTTGTGTCTTCCAGGAGGGAATACCCTTTGGTGTAACTCATTACTTTTGTTCTACATATATTGTTCGGGGGGAAACCTTCCTTTGCACCTTTTCATTCTTCCTCTTTTCTTTTTTGTTTACACTCATCTATGGTAGTGTCTTTGATGCTTTTTGTTCTTATTGTTCCCTTCTAGGAGGTGTAGAGTGGAGTCTTCTCTTCCTCAACCTACTACTTTTTCCTTGTGTGGGCTCTAGAAAAGGAATTATTGCTTGGAATTTGCTTGACCTCCTTGGGGCTAATGCACCCTACTCTTTTGTCTCTTTTTTAGGTATACCCCACTTATCATGCAACTTTTTCTCAACTCTTTTCCTAATGTTCTTCATCTTTTTTCTTTACGAATGTATCCATGTATTCCTAATAGTTTGAGAATTGTTTGTCTTGTGGGTGTTTGGGAGGCTAAGTTTTATAGCAACATAGGAGCTGATTTTTGCATTTGTTACTCTTTGTAATGTCCCCTAATTAGTTATACTTTAAATTAACCTAAATTTTCCCAAATATAAAATAGGTAATTAAGCTTTGGGAGTACCTTTGTATACTATTTTCCCGCAACACAAAATTAGACAACATATATGAAGTAATACTTATAAACTGAAATATATGCTAATGAATTAGATTGTGTGATATAATTTTTAATATATTAATTACCATTAGTATTATATTTGTTAGATAAAATCAGATTGTAGGTTAGTTTCCATTCTTTATCATCCAATTTCTTAGTGCACTAGGGTAGGCTAGTTGGATAGTGTGTCCAAGAGACCCTCCACCCTAGGTCCAAGAGTAGATGCTACATCCCTCTTGGCTACATGTGGCAAGTGCTAAGCATCCATCATGGAGTGGAATTCCTAGTGAGGTGTCCTATCATTGTTCCCCATTATCTCAACCACCTCCTCTCTTAAGCCCAAGAGCAGATGCTACATCCCCCTTGGCTCCATGTGACAAGGGTTAGGCAACCACTATGGAGTGGCATAATTGAGCGAGGGTCCCTCATATGTAATGAACCATTTATGTTATACCAATTATATTCATTATTTAATTCTATTATGATAATCATAGTTGTCACAAATCTCATTACATTATATTGTCATTAATGCTTTCTATTAGTATTAATTTGTATTAATCATTATCTGTCATTATTCCCGTACAATATGATAACAAATTGTACAAAGTGAATTTTATTGCCTCATTCATCCTTGGGTTCATTGATGGAGATGTAAATATATTGTGTTAAAATAGTGATATTATGTGGAATTGTCTTTAAATTGCTTCTTCATTTTTATGTTATTATTGCCATCAATTTAAATAACATAACATTCAGTAGTTCAGATTCTACAAATATTATTATGATATTCGAAGATTTTTTTTATCATATTATAATATTAGATAAAAAAACTACCAAATACGTACTTGTCATTGCTTTCTCATGATCCCTATCCCTGGTGGCAACCTTGATAATCTCCTATATTGTTATTTCTTAGTGGTGTCAATAATTATTGGTTGTTTGTTTAAGGATCCTATCACTAATTTAACTACTCATTCTTCAATTTGATTGCTATTTTTTTATTTCTTAGTGGTGTCAATAATTATTGGTTGTTTGTTAAGGATTCTATCACTAATTTAACTACTCATTCTTCAATCTTATTGTTCTTCCTTAAGGCAGCGATGCCCTTAATTACAATCATTATTGGTTTCTCATAATAAAATATGAATATATTCAAAACTCTTCTAACCAAAATATTGGAGGGGGGATATGATAGTATGAATATTATAAGGTTTGATATTAAACATACATATTAAGTGCATTCCTATGCATACCACCAAGAACAAAGATATTACTGTGTGTAACTTAATAACAATTCTAATCTAAACTGATCGATGGTGATGTTACTAGATTCTTTGATTCCTTTTCTTTATATCTCTCAATGTGAGGGAGAGGTCACACGTCTTCATCATGTATGCCCTTTGGAAAGAGACACAATCTTTCACCATTAGTACTCTTTGAAAGAGTGCAACTCTTCATTATTTTTTGCCTTTGAAAGAGACACAACCTTTCATGGTCAGATATGCACTTTTTATTTAAGTCAGTTCTGCACTTTTGATTCCCCAAATTATCCCCTCTCAAATGAATCCCTCTTTGTTGGAATCAATGAACACTAAGAGGGGGGGTTGAATCAATGTTCTGCAATTAATAACTTTCTTAACTTGATTCTTAAACCACTGGATGCAAATGAATAAAAGCAAAGTGTAGAAACTAAATGTAGACAAGCACAAAACCATAACACCAGCATTTTTATGTGGAAATGTGGAAATGGAAAAACCACAGTGGGATTGAGACCCACAATATTATAATACTGTGATTAGGAGTATAATAATATTACAAGAGGGGAATGCACATGCATTCATGAACATTGCCTAGAGCTTACTACTCAATTACAAAAGAGGGCTACAACCCGGAGGACTCACTATCGTTCACATGATTACAAATGACAAGTGATTGAGTGAACTAATGGATAACATCTACAAATGACAAAATGCAATTCTGGTTAAGTGCAAAGTGATTGTCTTCCATTGTTCTGTCAAACTACTCTGTTTTGCTCTACTATGTCATATACTAGAGCACCAATCCAATGATAGCGCATGTAAAACTATGCACCAACTCTCATACAACCTTCACAAAGTCACATCTATATCCAAAATGTTCAAATGAATTGGTCTTATATATCGGCACCACTAGAGTGAATCAATTCCTTGTTAGCCTGAAAAATGCATAACACACAACATGAAACGTGTAACAATAGGTCGGCTCAATCCAATTACAAATCTGTATGTGGACCTAAACAAGTTGATAACATGCTTCACATATGTCGGATCAATCATCTTGAACTCAAAACCGATCACAAAAATCATCCCAAAGATTCTCCATAACACTACATCAAAATAACCTTGTTCTTCCTGAAATACTGGATATCGAATCTCCAATCTTGCACGAGAATCAATACTGGAGGCTAGGATTATGAAATAAGTTGTCTCAAACATCCAATCACCTAACTCTTCCATTGCAACCAAAACTATACAACCAAAATTGATTTCTACTCAATGTACTCATATTTTATCGCATATTGTGTTCCACCTTCTAGAATCAAGAAAAATGAATATCAAAACTTATTGTAGATCAATTCTTCATATACCAGATGTGATATCTGATTTGAGTTGCCATCAATGACAACCCCTAAACATTCCTCATGCACTTAACTCAACCAATACAATGTCTCTTGTCAACAATCTCTCCCTTTGGCATTGATGGCAACACTTGATGAAAAATGACACTGTAAAACTTCAAAACTGCAAAAATGTAGCAACTCAACAAGCTCAACAAGATCTCCCTGAGAATATACATCATTTTTCATTCCTCTCTCTCCCCCTTTAACATCAATGGCAAAGGTAGGGATCCGTCAAAATCTATGTACAAGGGTATACTTAATAACTTACACAAATTTAAAAATGTCTACAAAAATTGTCTTCAGGGATTGTAGGTGATCATCCCAAGCTTTCTTAAGATTCTCCAAAATGTTTATGAGAGAACTAAATAGATAGGCATTCATCTCAGCTCCTCTCAGATCTAATGAAACACTCTTATTCAGAGCATTCATAGCATCCCACTAACTGCTAAGCAAGGTGTCCAACCCGAGAGTGATTAATTTCCTGAGTTCTCCCACTCTACCAACTACTATGTCTTTTAGGCTCTTGATTTTTTCAAGTAGAGCCATCACATACTCTTCAAGATTACTAGCAAAAACTGATTGGGGGGAAAAGGATTGAGAAATATCGACTAATTTCCCTTGTTCACAGTGTCTCTTGTTGTTGGAACATGTTCAATCTTATCTCCATCCTTCTCCTTCTCTACATCTTCACCCTTTTCATTGCCAACCTCCTCAATTGCCTTTTCTATTTCAACATTTGTCACCGGAGGAGTTTGATCAGCTTCACCGAAGTCTACAACCTTTTTATTATTAATAGGATCATCTCCAACTATAGTTTTTTTATTAGCTTGCTCATCCAAAATGGAGGTATCATGTGTATTCACTTTCGAAAAGGTGTCATCTTTCACCAGATTTATCTCATACTTGTTCTCTTCCAAAACTTGTTTCAGAATTGTTTTTGTTTCCTTGGCTACTTTAGCAACTTTTTTAAACAATATCTTATTAACTCTGGTTTTACTCCTAAATCTACTCTTTGCAAGGTTAATAAGTATGTCCACTTTGCTCTTAAAAATTATAGAGCACAAATGAACTAATACATATTCTTTTATTCTCTCATCTTCTAGACTAGTTGTATGCCTTCTGGCATCCAAAATATCATATAGACCCTTCAAAAACATTGATGATAATTCTATCAGGGCTTTACTATATATATTCATGTATTCTACAATGACTTCTTCTATTTCTCTTTGATCATTCTCGTCACAATTCTCATAGCATTCAGATACATGCTTCAAATTCCCTTCCTTTACTACTTCATCAACAACCTGACTTAGTGAAATAGGGGACACAATAGTGTACTTACCTTCTATTTTTCCAGACTTCAACACTTCATCAAGCTCAGACTTGGGCTTCGTGCTAGGTCTAGGTCTTCCGGATTTCTCAGATCTAACTTTCTGCTTCTTTCTTGGTTGACCTTCACTAGATTGTGGCTTTTTAACTACCCTGGCAGAAGTAATAGTTTTCTTTACTACCCTTACTGCTTCATCAGATTTTGTAAAGACATAGGCGCTCTAACTTCAACAAAAGAACAAATAATCTTTATTCTTCAAATGAATCTATAATTCATTTAATAAATTCATTTGTTTCTCTCTAATCATTCCCTAATCACATAATGTCATTACATATGCGAGTACAATAATTGACACAATAGGTCTATATTCAATAAAGAGATGTTTTCTTACAACATAGAGTACTCTTTCATAGTATTTTAATCATACTAGTCATCTATCATAATTTCATTACATAACTTAGGCATTCAATTGCCTTAAGCTGAAATATGCATATACAAGATAAAATACACAATAAAGAGATGAGATGCATCCTTTGATCTCCAATCCTTTAGCTATCTTCAACTCAATCCTTCGAATGAAGACAAGAACAAGATTTAGGTGCTTTTTCCACCCAACCTTTAAGCATACGCTTCCCTGGAATTCTTAATGATTCAAGAATACCCAACCCTGCATGAATTGCTTCACAAGAAGAAATCGATATGCAAGATGGAATCTAGGTATGTGCCTAGTATGATGCATGCATTTTCATTTATTCCATCTCATTTAAGAAACAAGCAATATCAATACAAGGATATGGGAGAGAGCCATAAATACATCCATATATTCCAATGGTCAATAAGTTATTCAGCCAAGTATAATGCCATGCATAACAATAAGATAGTTTGGAAAAAAAAACTATACTCTCTAAAACCTCATATTTGGCACCCGTCCCAGAATGTATACTTTCCCATAAAACACATAACTAGTATATTCATTCATCTAGCATGCCCATTCCTTTCATACAATTTCTTTAAATTGTATGATATGCACTATCATTCACATGCAAACAATCAAACGTAAATCAATTTGTAAGAAAACAATCTTTTTGTTTTCAGCATTAAATAAACATTAAAATGAAGAAAAGAAGGTGTAACACATGTATGCACATATTTGCATATAAAAGAATACACATATGAAAGATATGAGCACACGTTCTTTTAAATCTACGTTTCTTATTATGTCTAATAATCATTTCAGCATTCATTAATTCTTTATTTTCATTTATTTCATCTATGTTTCTGTGTTTTCACTGGTAATATTCACAAAAATCAGTTTTAACATTTTTTTCAATAATAGAAATAAATTTTCCAGAATTCAAGTTTATGGGTATATCTTTATTTTCATAATATCTGACTAGTTTAGTTTGTTGATAGGTTTTCCACAATTTTGCACTAGTTTGGTATAAATCAACATGATTTCTTTTCTAAAGTTGAAATTTGAAATCACATAAATCGGGAGATAATGAAACCCATTCTCTTTTATATTCAGAGTATATTTTTACATACATACATACATACATACATACATACATACATACATATTGAAGCAATCACACCTCAAGGAGATCCGTCCCAACTGGCAGCAAGAGTAAACACAACAGAAACACACAGATATGATGGAGGCAATGCAGAACAGATAGTTTATTGCATGAAAGTTAATTACATCCAACCGGTAACAACCAGGTTACAAGATATCGACACACAGGCCTGGTAGAATAGGTCACACTGGGACCTTGAAACGAAAGATCTATCTTCTAGGCACAATCTATCTATCTGATACTTCTTGATATTCTACTTGATTCCTATTCTAAAGCATGATTACAAATATATATACCAGATCCAAAGGATCCGGTTGGCCCAAAAAGGATCAAAACCCAAAGAACAAGACCTAACGTGCAAAAATGAACAAGGTCGACCTCAGCCAAGAGATTCCTTCGAAAAATCAAAGGGTGAAACGTAGAAGGTCGACCATATGCCAAGAAACATCGAGATCAATGTCCAAGGCTCCAAAAGCTTCGGAATGGGTTCTAGTAGATCACCAAAATAGGTCTTAGGCAACCGATAACAAAGGAACAACCAGTAACAATAAACTATCAAAGAAACCGATAGCGACATTATGCCGGAAAGTGATCCAAATGAGATGCGGTTTGAAAGTAGGAAAGATGATCAAGTCTTCAAGTAGAATCCAACTCTACAGGATCCGGTGAGCCAAAACCAAGACACACATAAAGGAAAAATGAAACTGCAAACATAAAACAAAACAAAAAAGAAAATGTTTTTGGTTGATGCAAGATTGATGTGAACCGGGGATGCTCCTGCGTCACATACATACATACATACATATACATGCATACATATACATGCATACATATATACATACATATCATACATATATATATATATACATATATACATACATATGTATATACATATGTATATATACATATACATACATATGTATATACATATGTATATATACATATACATATACACACACACATATATACATACATATATACATATATACATGTATATATGTATGTATGTATGTATATATGTATGCATATATATGTGTATGTGTATATATATGTATGTATGTATGTATGTATGTATGTATGTATGTATATATATGTGTGTGTGTATATATGTATGTATGTATACATATATGTATATATGTATGTATATATGTGTGTGTGTGTGTGTGTGTGTGTACATGTATGCATGTATATATATGTGTGTGTGTATATATACACACACATATATATACATACATACATGTATATACATATATAAACATACATATATGTATATATATATACAATGTATATATATCTATATACATACATATATGTGTGTGTGTGTGTGTACATGTATGCATGTATATATATGTGTGTGTGTATATGTACACACACACATATATACATACATACATGTATATACATTTATAAACATACATATATGTATATATATACATGTATGTATGTATATATATATATGTATACATGTATACATATATACATATATATATATATGTATGTATGTATGTATATATATATAAATATACATACAAATACCTATATTGAGTTGTGACAATTCACTGCTATTTCCAGCGTATTTGAAAGTAATTCATACAGAGATCTCATACGTAATAAAGATAAATGAAACAAGAGTAATTGAAAGAGATGTAATGTGGAAAAGTTTTCATCTTCTTCAAATTTTTCAAAATTTGAATTTGTTTTCATTCAGCTTCAAAGAAGAATCGTTTTCATGAATTTGTTCATATGTATATGTACATTTATATAAATATGTACATATATATATTGGTATACATACATACATACACATATATATTCTACAGTGTTGACTGATAACTCAATGATGAGAAAATTGTACCAAACTGATACTAAGAGTGGGGGGGTGAATCAGTATAAGCAAAAATACAGTCTTAAACCGGTTTGACAACAAACACTTCAAAAGACTGGGAGACAGAGATACCAGTTTGAAATAGAGTGCAACTGGTAAAGCTAAGAATGTATGAGACAAGCATTAACTAGTTACTCACTTAGCCTTTCACTCAACTTGAGACTACACTACCATTTCACCCTTATGCATAAACAGGTGATCTATCATCAGATCATAAAAACAACTAGTTCAACATGTTTTATTAATAGGCATAAAACACATAACCATCAAATGCTTGACAAACAATAGCAAAGCATCACAAGATAAAAGCATCACACATGACACACATATTTTTCACGTGGAAACCCAACTAGGAAAAACCACGGTGGGGATGAATACCCACAAGCTATTTTTGAACTCTTTGGAAGTCTGCTCTGTTAGAAGCCTTGTCCGGTTAGAGACATTACAATAAGTTATGCTAGGAACCAATCCTGTTAGAGATCAATCAGTTAAGGGATGGCTACAATACTTGATTAAGGTTTAAACCCTGTTAAAGGTTACCTTGTTAGAGGATTTCAAGAACTCAATAGCTAAAGGACTTCGAACTCAGTAGCTTAGAGTTACCCTATTAAAGGACTTATAGCAAGCTGGTTAAGGCTACCCTGTTAAGGGATTTTCCAACTGTTGAGGTGGTTAGAGATCAACATGTATTACAATGATCTGGTAACAACACTCAATGCCAATGCAGATCCACTTAAGCTCCTCTTTTCCTTCTGCACTTACACTCTGCAGGTATCACTTCTCTCCTTTTGGTCTAGCAAGAATCATGTATCCCTTCTCTTGGATACTCACACACAACTTTTGCCAACAACCCTAGAAAGAGTCACAACATCAACCTTATAGAAAACAGTTAGGTTGGTAGCATAAACCCTAAACCCTAAACCTAATAGGTTAAGGAATTCAAACAGTTCAATCCTGACCGTTGAGCATGCTGCATTAATCTCCATCATTTGTTTTCTGCCGTTTTCATGGCGATTGATAACCCATCACACGTTATCACTGTTTTACAGTCTTCTCATATTCCCGAGGTAGATAGGCAAGATCTTCTTCATGCACGATCCTTCATGCACACAGGGCTTACATGGCAACATGATCTTGTTCTTTGTTGTCATGCTAACTCATCGCACAAAGTCACTAGTTGAGCCACACAGGCTTGAAACACTTCAATCGTAAACCCTAAAGTTGAGGCTACCAACCGATAGTCATACAATGCTTCCATGTGCCAGTTCCCATAACCATATGCTGGTTCACCTTGAACAAGCACACCTCTTCACTTTGGCACAAATGCTGGTTCACAGTGTTATACCAGTTCACACCTCTGCAACATATTGACATCAATGACAACATACAATGTCATTATGTCCTCATACCGGTTCACATAATGCCAACAATCTCCCCCTTTGGCATTGATGGCAATATATTAAGATATCTCTCTGCTTCACTTCTTCTCCCCAAATTTCTGTAGATATCTTCTTTGGTTCACATCTTCTCCCCCTTTGACAACAATACCAAAGTGGAGGCACAAGCTTCCCTATTCCATTATGCTGCTCCCTCAAGAAATGATACTTAAGCTCATAGTGCTTGGTTCTAGAATGTAAAACTGGATTCTTGGAGATATTAATTGCACTAGTATTGTCACAAAATATAATTACCGGTTCAAATACAGGAACTTTGAAGCCATTCAATACATGCTTCATCCAAATTGTCTGAGTGTAGTTCATGAAAGCTGCAACATACTCCACTTACGCTGTAGACTGAGAGATACAACACTGCTTTTTACTCATCCAGGAGACCAGTCTACCACCCAGGAAAAATGCACCATCGGTTGTTCTCTTCTGGTCATCTACATTACCAGCCCAATCGACATCTGTGAACACTTTCAAGTTGAAATCCTTGCTATATGGATACCACAATCCATAGTCAATAGTTCCCTTTAGATATCTAAGAATCTGCTTGACTGCAACCAAGTGGGATTCTCTTGGACTTTTCTGGAACCTTGTAGTAATGCCAACTGCATGTGCAATATCTGGTCTACTATGCACTACATAATGCAATTTACCAATCATTGATCGATATTCCTTCTCATCAACCAATGCTAAGTCATCCTCTTTGGATAGTTTACAACCGGTCACCATCGGTGTACCAACCAGTTTGCTATCTTCCATGCCAAAGGTCTTCAACACCTCTTTGACATACTTGGACTGAGTGATAAAGATTCCATCTCTCATCTATTGATCTGCAGTCCAATGAAGAACTTAATCTCCCCTATGAGTGACATCTCAAACTCTTTCTTCATCTCATCTACAAACTCATGACTCATCTTGTCATCTCCACCAAAGATAATGTCATCAACAAATACCTCACAGATCAGGATCTAATCTCCTTCAGACTTCAAGTAGATATTGCTATCTTCACTTGTTCTCTCAAATCCAATCTTCACAAGATGGGAATGCAGGCATTCATACCATGCCCTAGGTGCCTGTTTTAGACCATATAAGGCTTTATGTAGCCTACACACCATGTCACTATCTTTAGATAGGGCAAACCCATCTAGTTGCTCTATATACACTTCCTCTTCAAGTACACCATTTAGGAATGCAAATTTTACATCCATTTGATATACTTTGAAGCCTTTAAAAGCTGCATATGCTAGAAGCATACAAACTCCTTCCAATCTGGCTATAGGAGCAAAGGTTTCACCATAGTCTTCTCCTTCTTCTTGGGCATATCCTTTGCACACTAGTCTGGCTTTGTTTCTAATCACTGTGCCATCCTCATTCAGCTTATTTCTGAAGACCCATTTGGTACCAATGACATTTTTGTGCTCTGGTCTGGGTACCAAGGACCATGTACCATTTTTCTCTATCTGGTCAAGTTCCTCTTCCATTGCCTTGATCTTGTAGTACCCTTGCCCTAATCAATTTCTAATCTCGGTTTAATCTTGGTCAGTTTATCTTAATATAATGTTATAGTCAGATGTTTGATTTAACACATAGATGTTGATGTGGTTTTCACACTAGTTGTATGCAAGTTGTTTAGTGTTCCTATTTCGTGGTATTAATATCGGGCTAACACTTTCATTAAAGTTTATATATGTATGCATGTATGACTCTTGGTTGTAGGAGATTTTAGGTACAACACCGCATGAGTGCGAGGTTCGTCTTCACCTGGTTTTGCAGGTTTGAGTGTACCTCTTTAATCCTTAGAGTTGGATTAGGTGGTCATAGGACCCTAGTTGACCATAGTCGTGCTCAAGTGAGCATCGTCAGTCGTTGTCGGTATTCCCTTTTGGTTGGGTTTGTGAGTCGCCTGTTTGGTTGACTTTCTTGGTTTGCATGTTTGGTGTGTATGGTTAAATTAATTAAATATGTGTTTGTGCATTAAAGATTAATGGACTAAATTAATCGGGATTTCGTTATGCGATTATCGTTGATATTGGATTGCTCGTCTTAAATTGGGAGTAAGTTCAATTAAATGGTTGATTTTGAATAATAAATGCATTTTGTATATGCCGTTGAAAAAAGAATTAAATTTAATTGCAATATAATTAATTTAATCTTTTAGCATTTTGAAATAGAAAGGTTAAATTTCAGTTGAGTGAGAAAATCAATTTTAACTGGGAAAAGCAATTTAATTTGTTGATATAGTTGGAAAAGAATTATTTTTTTAGAATTATTTTTAAATAAAAATTTTAATTTCAAAAAAATGAAATTTTGGTCAACTCTTCCTTATAACCTAGACTTTTGGAAATTTTGGAGGATGGATATTTTTGGAAAAATGTTTGTTGGAAAAATATTTTTTGGATGAAATTTGGGGGTTTTGGATGGGGAAGGATTCCTGGAGTTGCAGATTGGGGCTCTTCAGTAGATCTTGCCAGGAATGCGAGATAAGGTAGGATTTAGAACCATCTCTTTGATTTCTGATTGTATTGTTCTTGTTTTGTTTTTTTTGAAAAAAAACCCAAATATTGGATATCAATTGGAAATGGCTGTTCATGAGGAACTCTTGTTTAAATCTCCATTGGGTGTTCTCAAATTCAAATTCTATTTTAGAAATTAGATGTTGTTGGAAAGAATGGTTGAGTATTGAGTTTAAATGCCCATTTTGCCCAAGTATGGGTTTTTTGTTGAAGAAATTATTTATGGTTTGATATTCTTCAAATTGTTTAAGGATTTGAAACTTTACTCTTGCTAGGAAAATTCTCATTTTAAGTTTATATGAAGCTGTGTGTTTTTTTAAAAAAAAAAAATCAAATGGGGTTTTGGTTTTAAAAAAAAAAAAATTTTGTTAGTCTCTGGGAGACTGTTTTTTTTTAGACTGTGTTTTACACAGTAAACAATTTTGTTTTAAAATGAAAAAAAATAAAATATATATATATATATATTAGAAAAATTGTGGAAACCCCAACCACGTGGGAGAGTTCCCCACCACGTGGAGGGGTGCTGCGTGCCCATTGGGCAGCAGCGCTTCCCATGGGGGCTGCGTGCTCCCTTTGGGAACAACAACGCTCCCATGGGGCCTGCGTGCTCCCAATGGGATGCAGCTTGAGCTCCCAAGGGGGGGCCCACGTGGGGGTCCACGTGGGTACCCTCCCCCATATAAAATGTTTTTTTTAAATTAGTTTTTAAAAATGTTTTTTTTAATGTATTTTTTTTATTCAAAAAAAAATATATATATAATATTTTAATATTATTCAATGTTAATTTTTAATTGAGTTTTTAATTATGATTAATGTGGCATAAATTATAAATAATGATTAATTGATATTAATCAATTCTATAAGGAAATATATACGTTTAATTAATATTCGATTTCATTTTATGATTAATGCACTTTTGTTCTAATTAAATTCCAGAATTGCTAATTTCGCAATTAAATATTAATTGGTTATATTTTGATTAATCTTGAATTAATAAATATATGCCTTACTTAACAGCTAATTTGAGTATTTGGCTAATTGAGGAAGTACTGTTTTAAAAAAAAATAGAATATTATGTTATTGGAAAATTGTGAAATATGATATATTTACTAATTGATTATGTTAAATAATATTCAAGAACATATCATTTGAGTAATTGAGAAGTAAGTGATATATTTTATCATTGGATATTTTAATCATTTAAACGATGTGCTTTTAGAAATTTAATTAAGTATCATTTGGGGAAATTGTTTAGTTACTGATATTCTTATTTAGTAAAATGAATGGTTAATTTATATTTTCCCTCTATTTGAGAAATAGACAATGGTACTATTGCAAATTGTGGTATTGTACTCACCTGGTAACGGTGATCTTCCGTCAATGCATTTTGAAAACTTAGATCAATCAGAGAATTGGATCAACTTTTATGCTTAAATCAATATGAGAAAATATTGTCTTTTCCGATTATTGCCTTTGCGCGTTTAATTTATGTATTCACTTTTGCTTATGTAATGGCAAGTCGTGCTTGGTTTGATAGGACCATGTTGTATGAAATGATTTGGGGTACCTGTTTCAGTCCTCAGTTCCGAGTTGACTGTTGTTTTGTGGTAGTGTTGTATTTGGTCATATCCTCTATGTGGGTGTCGAATGATGATTTGTGGTTGACCTTAGTCGGTCAGGTCTCTAGTTAGAGTACCGTCTTTCAGTGCACCTCGTATGAAGTCATATTTGACCAAATGGTGGATTTCTCCATTTTGAACTCCGTTCATCTGACCATGTTTATTCCTTGGTTTTTGAGTTCGTCCGAGTATAGTCTAGTGTCATATGGGAAAGTGGCTTTCGATTGGGGGCTGCGCCCAAAGTGGCTGCTGGGTAACCCATCGAAAGTGAGTCTAATAAGTGATAACCTAACAGTAGATTAGAATGTAATATCTAAGTAAGATAAATGTGCCTCACACATAGGACGAGTGCTAACATAGACCCGACATGCTGTGAGAAGGCCTGAAATGGCAAACCATCATCCTTGTCTTCACGAGAGGATGTGTGGGTCCAAATGAGGCTTGGATGGGCCGGAGGCTCAGATTAGGGTGCCAGGGTAACCCAGTGTATGGGGCCGGGACCTATGAAGACCTACCATGGTAACCATACCAGGTTGTGTGATGACACTTGTCCCTACGTTCGCTAGTGTGTTGTCGTATTGTTCTGTTAGGAGTACCTTTGTGGGTCGTCCTTTTGTCTATGCCCTTGTGAGTACTTGGTTTCATGTTAGACCTTGGGTGGTGATGACTCAGTTTTGTGGATGCTCTCCTGTACCTTTGTTTTAGCTTTGATTATGTTCAGCTGGATCCTTTTCTTTTCAGGAATCGTTTATGTATTAATTGACCGATGTGGTCGTTTGTATATTGTTTATGTTTCACCTTGATGGCCAGATTGTAATGGTGTAACCTCTTGTATTCTTAACTTTATTAATTATCAGAGGGGTCTTGCAGTTGAGCAGACCCGGAGATGTAGCCCTTTAGGGGTGAACTCCGAGATCATTATGGTGTTATGTGATGTATTCACTTATGTTTCCCTTATTCAACTTTATCATGTATGAATAGCTTATGTTAGAATGTATAAGTGGATAAGATGGAATCAACTTTAAATGTTTATATGCAGTTCTTTCTTGAATGCCATTTTGATCGAATGCATAAGTGGTTTAGATGAGATTTATCGTAGATGCATGTATGCAATCGTCTTTTAAATGCAATAAATTGGAATATGAAAGAATGTAACTTAGAGTAATGGAATATATTCAGTTGTTGTTAAGGAAATTAAGTATGCTTGAAAAGATCTCATATGTTTATGATGAAATTCTAGTGTGTTAGAATACTAGATGTATGGCTTGTATTTTAATGAAAAGCTCGAATGAAGATTATGAATAGATCTTAATGGATGAATCTTTGCTTGTGATTTATATTTCCATCTTCTGGAAGAAATTATCCTGATTAAGAATTATCTCGTTATTAAGATAATAAGCTTATTGGATTAATTGTGTGAGTTAAGTGAATTGTGAAATTTAAGTAATCTCGTTGGGAAACTCTTTAGGTGTTAGTTGATGTCTTCCGCTATGTAATCTGAATCTTTAATATGTTGTTGTATCTTAATGTGGTGTAACTTTAAAAAAATAAATAAAATTATTGCACTCTATTCTTGTGTTTTGGCTTATCCCTTCGGGGTTTCCTGGTGGGGTATTACAGATCTAGTCTTCATCCTTATGTGCCTCTTTGAATGTTTTAGCTCAAATTCAAAGATCATGCATGAGTTTTCTCTGACTTTTCTTCTTGTAAGGATTTCAACATCCTTATCTCCTATGATTTGCTTAGGATCATGATTCAGCTTGACATACCGAGGAATGGTCTTGATAGATTCCTCTTGCTTTTCTTCTTCATCCTCATCTCCGTCAGTATCAGCATCTACATCTGCCAGTGTAGGAACATTGTTATTGGTATTCGGTTGACTGACAATCGGTTCCCAGAAGGTTGCAACAGGTTCACTTACCCCTTGCTCATTACCGGTTTCCTCAGTTTTCTCAGAGGATTCATCAACTCTTACATTAATGCTTTCCACAATTCTCTGAGTCTTGTTGTTGAAACACTTGAGAGCTGTGCTCTTGGTGGAATATCCTAGGAATATTCCCTCATCACATTTCGCATCAAATTTTCTCTAGTGTTCACTTCTCTTGATGTAACATTTGCTACCAAACATTCTAAAGTAGCTAACCATAGGTGACTTATCAGTCCAATACTCATAAGGAGTTTTATCCTTACCTTTCTTGATGAGTACCCGATTCATTGTGTAGACTGCAGTACTCACCGCTTCTCTCCAAAAGGTGTGCACTACCTTTCCTTGAATCAACATGGTTCTAGCTACTTCAATCACAGTCCAGTTATTCCTCTCTACTAGGCCATTCTGCTATGGAGTCTGGGGGGCAGACAATTGCCTCTCGATGCCATGTTCTTCATAGTACTTGTTGAATTCACCAGAAGTGAATTCCCCTCCTTGATCAGTTCACAGGCACTTGATCCTTTTACTGCTTTCCTTCTCCACTAATGCTCTGAAAGATTTAAACTTTACAAAGGCTTTAGACTTGTCTTTCAAGAATGTGACCCACATCATTCTTGAGCAGTCATCAGTGAGAATCATGAAGTACCTATCAACCTACACACTTCTAGTTTTCATAGGACCACATAAATCAGTATGCACAAGATCAAGCAAGTTGTCAGCAGTGAAAGATTTACCTTTAAAGGTTGAGGAAGACATTTTCCCCAATTGACACTCTCTGCATAAGGTATTATCCGGTTTGCTTAACACCGGCAACCCTCTAACTACTTTGATCTTACTGGCCTTTACAATGTTATCAAAGTTTACATAGCAGAGTCTCCTATGTCATATCCAACTATCATCAAATTTAGCCATAAGACATGTACTTATATTTGCATTCAGATGAAATAGGTTACCTTTGGTCTGCATGCCGGTGGCCACCAATTCACCATATTTTCCCTTGATTTTGATAACATAATGATGACCCAATAGTACCAAACCGGTCCTGAGAGGGGGGGGGGGTGAATCAGTACAAACAAAAATTCAGTCCAAAACTGGTTTGACAACAAATACTTCAAATGACTGACAAGCAGTGATATTAGCTGAAACAGAGTGCAACCAGTAAGACCCAGAACTACTAAAACAATCATAAACCGGTCACTCACTAAGCTTTCCTCTTAGCTCAATACTACAATACCATTACACCCTCATGCATGAGCAGGTAAACTATTATCTGATCTTCACAATAGTTGGTTCAACATGTTTTATAGACAGGCATAAAACACAGAACCATCATATGCTCAACAGGTAATAACAAAGCATCACAAGACAGAAGCATCACACATGACACACATATTTTTCACATGGAAACCCAACTGGGAAAAACCACGGTGGGGATGAATACCCACAAGCTGCTTTTTGAACTCTTTATAAGTCTTCTCTGTTAGGAGCCTTGTCCGATTAAAGACATTACACTAGGTTCTGTTAGGAATCAATCCTGTTAGGGATCACCTGGTTAAGGGATGGCTACAATACCCGGTTAAGGGTTAAACCCCGTTAGGGTTACCTTGTTAGAGGATTTTAAGAACTTAATAGCTAAAGGATCTCTAGAGCTCTATAGCTTCCCAAAACTCATTAAATTCGAGTTACCCAGTTAAGGGATTTGAATAAAGCCGGTTAAAGCTACCCTGTTAAGGGATTTGGATCAAGCTAGTTAAGGCTACCCTGTTAAGGGATTTCACAACTGTTGAAGTGGTTAGAGATCAATAGGAATTACAATGATCTGGTAACAACGCTCAATGCTAATGCAGATCTGTTTTGGCTCCTCTTCACCTTCTGCACATTCACTTTGCAAGTATCTCTTCTCTCCTTTGGTCTGGCAAGAATCACGTATCACTTCCCTTGGATACACACATACAACTTTTGTCAACAACCTTAGAAAGAAACAAAACATTGACCTTATAGGAAACAGACAGGTCGGTAGCAAAAACCCTAAACCCTAAACTTGTTAGGTTAAGCAATTCAAGTGGTTTGATCCAGACCATTGAATCATACTACATTAAATGCAACAATATTGTATCGATCTCAAGACATTCTCCATCATCCATTATCCACCGATTTCATGGTGGTTGATAACCCATCACGCGTTATCACCATTTGACAAACTTCACACATTCCTAAGGTAGATAGGAATAGTCTTCTTCATGCGAGATCCTTCACACACATAGAGCTTACATGGCAACATGACCTATTCTCCATTATACTGCTAACTCATCACACAAAGATCACCGATTGAGTCACATAGGCTTGAGCTACTCCAACTAGAAATCCTGAAGTGGAAACTACCTACCAACCGGTAGTCACACAGTTCTTCCATGTGCCAGTTCATCTTGAACAAATATACCACTTCACTTTAGCATATATAACGGTTCACTTCATATCACATATTGACATCAATGACAACATACAATATCATTATGTCCTTATACCGGTTCACATAATGCCAACAATCTCCCCCTTTGGCATTGATGGCAATATACAAAGATATCTCTCTGCTTCACATCTTCTCCCCCATTTGCTGCAGATATCTTTTGCGCTTTCACTCCTTCTCCCCCTTTGACAACAATGCCAAAGTGGAGGCACAAGCATCCCTGTTCCATTATGCTACTCCCCCTAAGGAGTAGCATCCTTCAACACATCAATCAACAAAAAATTGACTTTACAATACCTGACTGATGTGGAACAAATACTTTTAATTCACCTCCTAAAGGGGTAGTACCCCCAATTCACCTCTTAAATGCACAAATGTAGTCTTTGGGAGAGGCTTGGTGAATATGTCTGCTAACTGCTCCTTATTGGACACATGCTCCAGTGCAATCTCTTTGTTCTAAACCTTTTCCCTCAAGAAATGATACTTAAGCTCAAAGTGCTTGGTTCTAGAATGTAAAACTAGATTCTTGGAGATATTAATTGCACTAGTATTGTCACAAAATATACTTACTGGTTCAGATACAGGAACTTTGAAGCCATTCAATACATGCTTCATCCAAATTGTCTGAGTGCAGTTCATGAAAGTGCAACATACTCCACTTTCGCTATAGACTAAGAGATACAACTTTGCTTTTTACTCATCTAGGAAACCAGTCTACCACCAAGGAAGAATGCACCACCGGTTGTGCTCTTCTGGTCATCTACATTACCAGCCCAATCAGCATCTATGAACACTTTCAAGTTGAAATCCTTGCTATATGGATACCACAATCCATAGTCAACAGTTCCCTTCAGATACCTAAGAGTCTGCTTGACTGCAACCAAGTGGGATTCTCTTGGACTTTTTTGGAACCTTGCAGTAATGTCAACTGCATGTGCAATATCTGATCTGCTCACTCCTCTTGATGTAACACTTGCTATCAAATACCCTAAAGTAGCTGACCATAGGTGTCTTACCGGTCCAATACTCATAAGGATTTTTATCCTTACCTTTCTTGATGAGTACCCGGTTCATTGTGTAGACTGCAGTGCTCACCGCTTCTCTCCAAAAGGTGTGAGCTACCTTTCCCTGAATCAGTATCATTCTAGCTACTTTAACCATAGTCCAGTTATTCCTCTCTACTAGGCCATTCTGCTGTGGAGTCCAGGGGGCAGACAGTTGCCTCTTTATGCCAAATTCTTCACAATACTTGTTGAATTCACTGGAAGTGAATTCCCCTCCTTGATTAGTTCTGAGACACTTGATCCTTTTGTCACTTTCCTTCTCCACTAATGCTCTAAAAGCTTTGAATTTCACAAAGGCTTTGGACTTGTCTTTCAAGAATGTGACCCACATCATTCTTGAGCAATCATCAATGAGAATCATGAAGTACCTATTGTGTATGGTGAAAATGGATAGCAATAAATAACAATATTTGAAAGACTAAAATGGATTCAACCACTAAACCCTAGCCTAACAATGAACAAAGATCCACCATAACATATGAAGATAACCTAAGACAATGCAAAATAACTCAAAAATCACAAACATTATACCATCACATGTCCACTAGGGTTTTGATCTCCATTCTTCCTATCTCCATTGATCTTGTTTGATATGCTTGCTCTCAGATTTTTGTATGCACAAGAGCTCAACAAAGAACGGAATGTGGTTGCAAGTAGAATTGTAGTGTAGCCAAGTCCTCCAAAATCAGTCATTAGGATATGTCATTAGCAATTAGGGTTTGTCAATGAAGAAAGCATCTCCTTAAATAGAAGACACAATAAGAAATGGAGGGTTAAGATTGAGAGGTGTAAAAAGAGAGGTCGGCTAGGATTAGAGGGTAGGTAGAGGAAATAATAAAATAATGAAAGAGGTAGGTAGTGTATGAATTAAGAGATGAATGACATGTGTCATGTGTGGAAAAGGATAATGAATTAATTAAATAAATAAAGATTTATTTAATTAATAGAAGAAGTAGGATAATTAAATAAATAAAATATTTATTTAATTTAGGAAAGGGATAATTTAAATAAATAAATGTATTTATTTAAATGAGAAATAAGGCTAGAAGAGGATAAATGAATTAATTAAATAAATAAAGATTTATTTAATTAATAGAAGAATTAGGCTTAGATAATTAAATAAATGAAATATTTATTTAATTAGACATGACAATTTTGGGTGTCTACATTTTGCCCCTCTTTGAGACAATGCGGCTTGTCGCGTTGTTTCAAAGAAGATAAGATGAACTGATACAGAGTTGCCCCAGAATGGGAATGATATGCCCCCTCGAGAGATTGGATGAAAAAGTCTGAAAAGATTGCAGACAATCTCTCGATAAGAAAGATGGAATAGAATGGGTTGAGTGGATAATGTGACAGAGTCACAGGATGAAGAATACTGACTCGGGAAACGAAGGGCAGGGCTAGGGTAGGCTATAAGATAGACCACGGGCAAAAGACATCCTCATTGTCATCCACACCCTTAGAAGATCACAGTGCAGAGCGAGAAAAGAGCAGTAGCAGTCAGCAGCGATGGCATTCGTGCATAGATTCGACCGTGTCCGCCGATTCCAGCGACCAGCCGATGCAGGAGAGCCGGTAAGTACCCGAAAACCTCCTCGTACTTTCACGCATTTCAAGTTTTGTCATTAATGCATGTTTAGGAGCAATAAATGCGCTAGAAATAGGATAGTTTAAAAGTGCAAAAACGCACAACCGCGTCTGTGTCAGCGCCAGGCGCGTCTGTGTCCAACAGGCGCGTCTGTGTCGGATCCAGGCGCGTCTGTACTTGGAACCGCGTTTGTGTTGAATGCGGACGCGTTTGTGAAATGCAGCAGCGTCTGTGATTTTTAATAGCGTTTATGTCATGCAGGGACGTCTGTGTTCCCTGGTCGCGTTTGTGTCTGGCATAGGCACGTTTGTGTTCATAAAGCGCGTCTGTGTTGCAGAGGCGCGTGTATGCAGTCTATAAGCGCGTTTATGAGTTAAAAGAGCGTGTGTGTTGAAACAGTGCGTTTGTGTGTTTAAATGCATGGTTTTAGTCCTGTAGGTCAAATCGGCAGTTCTATGATGAACATACGCTGTCGATTGGATAAGCTGCTGAGAGGATACACTCAAGCAGGTCCTCTAGGAAGATTAGGATAGATCAAGGCACTTTGTGATGAACAGGGAGCACCAGGATAGGCAGCACTTTGTGATGAACAGGGAGTGCGAATGTGAGTGACACTTTGTGATGAACAGGGAATGTCACACACGTAGTACTTTGTGATGAACAGGGAGCACTACTAGGATAAATAGCAACACTTTGTGATGAACAGTGAGTGTCACTAGGGTAGATAGCTATGTGCATTTAGGTAGCGAGTAGCATTTTGTGATAAACAGTGAATGCCACGATAACTGACAAGATTGATTTGCTTGACTGCAGGAGTATTTGCCGATGTTGGAGTCACGGGAGAGATTCCCGTTGACTCAGAGACTGCGACCAGAGTTGTCTATCCAGGACATGATTTCCGTTGAGGAGATGGGTCTCACACATATGCTCTATGTGCCCGAGTTTCGGGCAAACATGGGGTTGCTGACTGCGTTGGCCGAGAGATGGCACTCAGAGACATGCACGTTTCACCTGCCGATGGGTGAGATGACAGTGACATTAGAGGATGTATACAGGATACTACATGTTCCCATTGATGGAGAGTTGATCCCCTACAACCGTGACGGTGACAGGGAGGCCTTGAGACGGGTTTTTCAGGATCCTGAGTTGGAGATGCGAGCAGGTCATGTAGCCTGGGACACCATGACTGCCACAGGATTAGCATTGCCGGCAGTTGTTGGGGGAGTCATCAGTGGATACTTGTGTCCAGACAGGGCCACACGAGGATTGGCAGTGGGCTGGAGAGGGGCCTTGAAGACGCTGATGGCAGAGCACACTAGGTATGCATGGGGGCCATGTGTCCTAGCACATTTGTATTATGAGCTGCATCAGTTTGTATATCATGGATCAGTGGGTTTGGGCTGCGGTGTGACTCTCTTGCAGGTGTGGGCCTATGAGCACCTTCCCATCACACGGTCGATTCACTTCAGAGGTAGAGGACAGGGACAGAGTTTTGTGCACCTATATGCCATGATTACATCCTAGCCTCGGATTGGGAGATTGGAGCACTGGAGGAGAGTCATTGATGACATTGACATGGTGATCTGGAGGCCGTACCTGGGGTGCGAGGAGTGGGAGGACGACGCATTGGAGCTGCCCTACACCTTCCGGAGTAGGTACCTGATTGGGCGGACGCCCTATATATTAGAGAGACAGCTGGTGGATAGGGTATGCAGGCAGTATGGCAGGATTCAGAGGATGCCCCGAGGCTCGGGCATGTATGCCCGTACGGTCCGAGATCAGGTGCAGTTTGGCCCACTGCTATCATATGATCAGGCAGTGATGCAGCTAGTGGAGATGATGCCGATGCCATGGGACATGTGGCCAGAGGTAGATGATGCAGGGATGGACGCAGAGTACTCTGCGTACTGGGCAGAGCATCCATTTCCTAGATTGACAGATCCAACAGAGCCCGTGGATGGAGAGGGTGGAGGAGAGGATGATGATGGAGGAGGGGATGGAGGCAGGGGCCGGCGGAGGCGGAGGGGAGTGGTGGGAGAGAGACGGGTAGCACCTCGGAGGGAGGGAGGACAGGAGAGAGCAGCTCCAGTGGTGAGAGGACGGGGTGGACTGCCCCTACAGGTGCCAGCAGCACAGGGTCCCAGAGAGGGACAGAGACAGGTGCAGCCAGAGGGACAGAGACAGGTACAGCCACAGGTACCTATACAGGCACAGGGATAGGTGCAGGCAGAGGCACAGGGATAGGCACCTGTAGAGGAGGAGCCACAGGCAGGGACGGAGAGCGGAGACTCTGAGGAGGATGAGGTGCTTAGGCTGCGGGAGATCTGCCAGGGCCAGGCAGATGAGATTGAGGATTTGGTTCGAGAGAGGAACCACCTCAGGATCAGGGTCCGAGATACAAAGCGGGAGAGGGATCAGGCCATCCAGAGATATACCGAGGCTGAGACAGCTCTGAGGGCAGGGAGGCGGGCAGCAGAGGATGCAGGGGCAGGCTACGTATATGTTTTGCGAGCCGGAGAGGAGATCGCCTACTGGAGGGATCTATACTATGCAGCTGTGCCAGTAGATCAGCGGGCTAGGAGCTTCCATAGATCGTCGCGCACAGCGACGGCTATGGGAGGGAGCCGCAGGAGACAGGCATCCAGCGGTGGGGTTATGGGGCCTCCACCACCACCAGAGAGACAGGGGGATCCTGGGGCAGGTCCATCTACAGCTCAGACTCCGTCGAGGCGAGGCGGCTCCGAGGGAGGGAGTTCCTCATAGCTATAGTGGGCTCCCCTTGTATCAGTATATGTACCATTATTGTATTGTAGACACCTACGGGTGATTCTTTTGTAGCCATATGATTCTTTTGACATCATTGTATTATGACACATTTGATTCTATATGAGATGATTCATTTTTGCGGCAGCTATATGCATGTGTACCTATGTGATGAAATGTTCTTATGTGATGTATGTTTTATGATATGGATGCTTATATGATGCAATGCAATATATTTTTGTTCTTTTATGTTGTATGTGTGATGCATGATGCAAATGTGAATGTATGTAATGCAAATGAATATGATAATGCGAATGATTATTTACTTAATGAAAATGTGAGATGTGCTAACATGTATTGTATGTAGGGTGTGATGTAATTGTGATATCTATATGTATGTATGAAATGCTTATATGTGGTGATGCAGGTGCAACTATATGAAATGCAAATGTTTTTGGTGTGTCATTATACTCAGTCATGTGATAGCAGGCTACGCGGACTCGAGAAGGGCTATGGAAGTCAATCAAGAAAGGGGGATGGAAGACAGAAGATATGAACGTGAAAGAGCTTCTTGTGCGTTATCATCATTGAGCTTTATTATGGCAGAATAGGTTATGACAATCGAGGCATTTATTCGGCCCAGAAAGTCATTGTACCTGTTTGCATGGAGATAAGACAGTCACAAACAAGGAATGCCCCAGTTCATACTAGACTCACAGTGTCCTCATATCCTTGGACAAGTCATAGCATTACTAAAAGACAATCCACAGACAGCAAATGCAAATAGGTGACGATACCCCATCCTCGCCTTTCTAGTCAAAGACATCCTGGAGATAGAATCTCTAGTCAAAGACATCCTGGAAAAGCTAAAAGACATGTCACCAAAAAGATAAAATCAAAAAGAAAACCAAGACTCAACACCAACATCCACTGTAGTCCTCAAGTTTAGTGTCTCTTGTCACTTATTTAAGTCTCATTCGATTGTGGTCACAATGTTCACTTTCACAAAAAGGATTGATAGCACTGAACCATATGTTGTCTGAGTCTGTTAAAAGATTTGATTTGTTGAAGCCCATTGTTGCTGCTGTGTCTCCTTGGAAACTGACTGAATCCATGAAACTGATACTTTATTGTGGAGAAGACGAAACTTTATTGCGGATTTGCGATGCAAATGTTGCTTTATTGCGGATTGTGCGCGGATAGACTGAAGAAAGCTGAAAGAAACTGTACTCCTCGAAACATGTGATGCTCTCAGTTCCACACCCATTACTAGACGTAGGAATTGGCCGTAGTCACAGATAGGATCTGATTTATTATGGATGGAAAAGGGAGTGAAAGGGGAGGGTTATGGATGGCTAACCAATCTTGGGTAGATCAATAACAAGCCATGATGGGAATGGGCAAGTTTATTGTGAGTGAATAGGTTGTGAGTGTGTGCAAAGTGAAAGGATGAAAGTGAATCCTGAAGGAGGGAGGAGCAAAGTCCCTACGCATGGTGCTGGTGACCCAGTTTTCACCATGGTACTTGCCCAGGGCGCCACCGAAGTGGTTTTCACCGTTGGACGAAATTATTTCTCTTTACTTTTTTGGATTTTTCAATTTTTTTTGTTGTCACAAGGCGCCTGTTTGCCAGGTTTTCACCAAGTAATGATTTTTTTTTTTGTTTTTATAATTTTTTTGTATTTTTGAATTTTTTTGATTTTTTTTGTATTTTTGCATTAGAATACTCAAAAAGAGCTTATGTGTAGAACCTGCGAAGGTGCATGCTGTTGATAGGATCCTCCAAGGGTTCACCTTCCATAGTTGAGAGCTGATATGCCTCAGATCCATATACTGCTGTAATGATGTAAGGACCCAGCCAGTTGGGTTCAAATTTGCCCTTCTTTTCTCTATCTTGCTGATTCTTGGGGTTCTCTCTGAGGACTAAGTCACCTACCTCAAATGTGCGAGGCTTGACCTTGTGATTGTAACTGCGACTCATCCGTTGTTGGTAAGCCTTGAGATGATTAAAAGCAGTGTGTCGTCGTTCCTCCAGCAGTTCTAGTTCTTGTAAGCGAGAGACCCTGTAGTCTTCATCGTTGATTATGTTTCTCAAGGAGACCCATAAAGAAGGTAACTCGACCTCAATAGGCAAGATGGCTTCAGCACCGTAGACAAGTGAGTAAGGTGTAGCTCCTGTAGGTGTGCGGACACTGGTACGATAGGCCCAAAGTGCGGGATTGAGTTGGACATGCCAGTTACGGCCAGCGTCGTCGACTGTCTTTTTAAGGATTTTGAGAATTGTTTTGTTAGACGCCTCAGCTTGGCCATTACCTTGGGGGTAATATGGTGTGGAGAAACGATGAGAGATATGGAAGCGCTCACAGAGTTCACGAACATCCTGGTTCTTGAAAGGACGCCCGTTATCGGTGATAATGGAAGTAGGAATCCCGTATCGGCAAATGATGTAGTTCAGGATGAAAGTAGCAATTTGTTTCCCAGTAACTTGTGTGAGAGGCACGGCTTCAATCCACTTTGTGAAATACTCTATGGCTGTGATAATGAATTTATGTCCATTGGAAGAAGGAGGGTGAATCTTGCCTATGAGATCGAGTCCCCACTGACAAAAGGGCCAAGGAGATGCAAGTGGCTGTAGTTCCTGCGCTGGTGCATGTATGAGGTCTTCGTGAATTTGACACTGCTTACACTTCTTGACAAACTGATATGCATCTTTTTCCATAGTAGGCCAGTAATATCCAGTCCTGATAAGTTTCTTGGCCAAGGTAGGACCACTAGTATGCGGACCACATATCCCTTCGTGCACTTCTCATAACGCAATCTGAGCTTCGTCACTCTCTAAACATCTAAGGAGGGTGCCATCTAGACCTCGTCGGTATAGGATATCAGCTAGGATAACGTATCGGGAGGATTGGCGGATGAAAGTGCGGCGTTGGTTGTTCGATAAATCGGGAGGTAAGATGTTGTCGCGAAGGTATGTGAATATGGAACCATATAACTGGGATTCAGGACCAACAACACATATCATTTCCGTAGGAGTGATCTCATATGACGGAATCAGCAGGTTGTCCACCAGGAACTCATAGCAGGTCTCATTTTGCGGTAGGTCAATGAGCGAAGCAATTGTAGCCATGGCATCAGCAGCACGATTCTGTTCTCTTGGTATCTGCTCAAACTCTATCTTTGCAAAGTGCTGTTTCAGATCATCTACCAGTTGTTTGTAAGGCATTAGCTTTTCATCTTTTGTTTGATAATCATCAGTTGCTTGACGGATGACAAGTTGAGAATCCCCAAAAACATGAAGTTCTTGGATCTTCCACTGAACTGCAATCCTTAGCCCCGTTGTTAATGCCTCGTATTCCGCTATATTGTTGGTGCAAGGAAATGATAAGCGGTATGACTTTGGTATAGAATCACCTTGGGGAGTTATAAAGAGTATACTCGCTCCTGCCCCATGCTGTGTGTATGAGCCATCAAAGTATAGTTGCCATGGCTTTGCAGGTAATATTGTTAGAATGGACTCATCTGGAAATTCTGACTGTAGAGGAACATCATCTATCATGGGAGCATCTGCCAGTTGATCTGCGATGGCTTGTCCTTTTATGGCTTTTCTGTCCATGTATTCAATGTCGAATTCACTCAAAATCATTACCCACTTGGCCAGTCGCCCGGTAAGTGTAGCTTTGTTGAGCAGATATTTTAGTGGATCAATTCTGGCAATCAACTTGGTCTTGTGAGTAAGCATGTAATGTCATAATTTTTGTGAAGCGAAGACCACAGCGAGACATGCACGCTCAATTGGTGTGTAGTTCAGCTCATATCCCACCAATGTGCGACTGATATAGTAGACTGCTTTTTCCTTGCCGTCAGGTATTTGCTGTGCTAGGAGTGCCCCTAGTGCTGTTGGAGTAGCTGATATGTAAAGTAGCAATGGTTGATCCGGAATTGGTGGCATCAAAACTGGCGGGTTCAAAAGATAGTCTTTGAGCCCCTGAAAAGCCTGTTGACAGTTCTCATCCCATTTGAATTTGATGTTTTTGTGTAGCAGGTGCTGGAAAGGATTGCACTTATCTGCAAGTTGTGCTATGAATCTTTGTATGGACTGGAGTCTCCCTTGTAAAGACCGAAGTTGACTGATATTCTTGGGTGGCGGCATGTCCAAGATAGCCTTGACTTTTGCTGGATCCGCTTCTATTCCTCTTTTAGACACAATGAATCCTAGGAGCTTCCCGGAGGTTACTCCAAAGACACATTTCTTTGGGTTTAATCTTACCTTGTATTTTTCCAGCCTATCAAAAGCAACTGAAAGTATATCTAAGTGTGTATTTCTGTCTATTGATTTAACCAAAAGGTCGTCAACATAATCTTCCACCGTTACATGCATGAGATCATGGAAGATAGTAGTCATGGCTCGTTGATACGTGGCACCTGCATTTTTCAGCCCAAAGGGCATGACATTCCAGCAGAAGGTTCCCCATGGACAAGTGAATGATGTTTTATGTTGATCTTCAGGTGCAATCTTGATCTGATTATATCCAGAAAATCCGTCCATTAAAGATAACATCTCATGGCCTGCTGTGAGATCAACAATTAAATCAATGTTTGGTAGTGGGAAATCATCCTTCGGACAAGCCTTGTTGATATCCCTGAAGTCTATACATATTCGGATGCTGCGATCTGGTTTGCTAACAGGTACTAAGTTGGAAATCCATTCAGGATAATCAATTGGGCGTATGAATCCGACATCTAGTAATTTCTCCAGCTCTGCCTTGACTAGCAATGCCACCTGTGGATGCATTTTCCTCAATTTTTGTTTTACTGGTTTTGCCCCCGGTTTGACTGTTAAATGATGCATTACTAAGTCGGGGTCTAGTCCAGGCATATCAGCATAAGACCATGCGAAGTTGACTTGTCGTTCCTTAAAGAAGCTTATGAACCTTGCTTTCTCGGCCTCTGTCAATGATTGAGCCAAAAATATGTTGTGTGGAACCTCTGCTGTACCAATGTTTGTCTTTATAGTCTCCTCTACCAACATGGATGATTTTTCCTCGTATGATGCTGGGAGAATGTCAAGCCTTCCATTTTCGGGCGCCTCAGAGAGGTTTTCACCCTCAGATACGTCCTTTCTTTTTACTTTTTTAGAGTTAGAGAGCGCCACAGTGTGGTTTTCGCCATAAGACCCTTGTTTTGTTTTTATTTTCACATTTTTGCGACTAGAAGGCCCGACACCCTCACCAAAGCATGCCATGTTATTTAGCTCTATGGCGTATCCTGCTTTATGGTCTCCAAGAGGAAGATCTTTGCGAATGCCAAGATAATCAACAATAGCTTCGTCATTTTGAAATGTATCAAACTGTGGTGGTCCATCCTGATCCCAGTCAATGAGTTGGGGGTGAATGAGGGGAAGGTCTTTAGTGTTTTTAGAGTCCGCAAGGCTAATAGTGAAGATGTGGTTATATTCAGGTATGTCAAGGTAGTCATCGAGGTCGTCAATGGCACTCTCCTCATCAGTGTCGATCATGAGTGAGTCCAAATTATCGTCACTAGTAGCACCCTCAGGGACAGGTGTCCTCATCCTATGTGATCCTGACCTAAGGCCTTGAAACGAAGCTTGTGCGGGATCCTTATGGGTCGGTTCTTGACCAACTCTGAATTTCTTGTAAAACTCCTCCTCCTCTGTAGGTTCATCTGGCTCTCTAAATGTCTCATTGAGTTCATAGTCGCTGGAGGATTTGTCTGAACCCCATTCCCACTCATTGGAGTCTGTGGAATAATTATCCTCTTGTTGAACTTCAGCCACTTTGACTCGCCATATCTGTTTTGTTCTCTTATTTTGAATCTTGGGATTTAGAAAACCAAGCCCCTTGGAGCGTTCCCTTCTTGTAGTTAGCTCAGGTTGTAGAGGCTCCATGACACCTACTTTGCGTAGTCCAAGAGGACTCTTTCCATCATACCCGAATCTCTGCAGAATTTTGAAACCTTTACCATAGTTTTCACAGGGTATTATAATTTGATCATGTGTATCATCTTCAGCGTCCTTATATAGCATTTTATATAAATTTTCTTCCTCTAGTTCGCCCCATTTTTGAAAGACGGTAGGATCCCATTTGAGTAGCATGATGGAGATTTGCTTATTAGGATGTGGCCTCCCATATTCCTTGGGGGAGTTCATGACTTGTCGTAAGAACATTGTTTGATTCAGAGTGTATTCTCCCATGCCTTTGTCTTGAAACTTGGCTCTAAGTTCACCTTGTTTGGATGTTGAGGGCTTTAATGACTCAGGATCAATGTATGCTGAAGAAGGAGTAGCCTCACGATTGCTGGGAATGATAATCTCAGTATGTGATCTCAAGTTATTGCAATATATGAATGGATTTGGATCACCATTGACCGTTACCTCGACTCCATTATGAGGAAATTTTATGCACTGATGGTACGTTGATGGGACTGCTCTCATTTCATGAATCCACGGATGTCCTAGCAATATGTTATATGTGAGGTCTAGATCCAGGACTTGACAAATCACGTCCTTTGTGACTGGCCCTATTCTTAGTGGTAAGATGACCGTGCCCTTGGACGAACGCTCTTCATCATCATAAGCCTTAATGATGATTTGGTTCATAGAATTCACAGCTTTGTCAGAATATCCCAATTGTCTGATGGTGCTCAATGTACAAATATTAAGACCTGCTCCTCCATCTATCAGGACTCGTTTTATTCGGTGTTTATGTATGAAGGCTTCAATATGTAGAGGTGCATTATGAGGCTGACTTATGGAGGCGTCATCGGCTTCTGTGAATGTGAGGGAGTGTGGAACAGATAGGTATCCCACCATGGCTTGAAATTGGTCCACGTTCAGATCAGTAGGGACAGCAGTATCTCTCAAGGTTTTGTCAAGGACAGCTTTATGTGCAGGAGATATACGTAAGAGCTCAAGAATAGAGATGAGTGCGGGTGTTTTCCCTGATTGCTCTACAAGATCGTACTCAGGCTTAGTTGACGGAAGATTGGTATTCTTAGTAGAGGTACCTGGCAATGTAATCTTACCTCGACGGGTTGTAACATGACATTCAGAGGTAGATGTGGATAAAGATCCCACACCTTTTAGGACAATTTTGGGTCTTTGAGAAGGATTCTCAGGATTTTTGTTTTTGATAGTAATGGTAGAAATATGATTGTCCATTGAGATGTGATTAATAGTGGAATCATAATTGTAAGATGTTCTGGTGTAATTGGCTTGATCATCTGTGACTTTGCCTTTTTCCTTGTCATGTTTTGGGAATGGTTCCTTAAACACCTCATGCTCTTGGTTAGATGAATGTCCCTCAATCTCAATATCTCCTCTGTCAATGAGATCTTGTACAATGTTTTTCAATCGATGGCAATTACTTGTCTTATGACCCTTGCTCTTATGAAATTCGCAAAATTCATCATCATTCCACCAATTCGGTTTTACCTTCGGTTCATATGGAGGAAAGTCTGGGACCGTGATCACTTTGTTTGCTACAAGCTTTTTGAATACTGATTCAAGTGGTTCTCCCAATGGAGTGTACTTCCTTCGTGGTTTAGCAGCCGTTTGATTGTTTACTTGATTGTTGGTAGAACTTGATCCAGAAAAGATGAACTTTGGTCTCACTGTGTTGGCATCAACAACACCATCATTAACTGTGTTCTTGTTCTTGTTCCAAAATTTTGGTTTGTCCTTTCCCTTAAAGTCCTCTTTGTTTTCTTTGAATAGTTTGATAACTCCTTGTTCAATCAAGACCTTTTCTATTGCTAGGCCCTTTTCAATGACATCCTTAAATGTAGACAAACAAGCTTTTCTGAGATCATAGCCAATAGCCTTGTTAACATTTTGTGTGAACATCTCCACCATTTGTTTTTGCGGGATCTCACAAGAGCATCTGCTAGCTAAGTTTCTCCATCTCTGTAAAAATGTTGCGAAAGATTCTCCTTCCTTTTGTTTCGTATTGCACAAGGTAGTAACTGAGACATCTGTTTCAATGTTGTAAGAGAAATGTTGGATGAATGCCTCTGCCAAGTCGCCCCATGACTTAATACCGAGAGGTAATTGAGAAAACCATTCCATAGCTTGGTCACCTAAGCTCTGTGGGAACAACCTCATTAAGTATGTTTCTTCTGCCGCTACCTCAATGCAAGCTGTGAAGAATTGTCTTATGTGTGCCTTGGGGTCTCCTCTCCCTCTATATTTGTCGAATTTTGGTGTTACAAAGTGCGGAGGAAACGGAGGCATTGGAATGCTCTTATCAAATGGATAAGGGCATATATCTCTCATAGTATATGTGGGTTTTGATGTGCCCATGTCTTCCACTTTCTTTTGTAGATCTCTAATTTGTTGCTCCAAATTATTTTTGGGAGGAGATGGATTTCTTGTAGCATATCCCATGTTTGAAACACCCATTTGAGGAGGAGCTTGTTGCATGTATGGATGATACTGATCGTAGACATGTCCATATGGAGGTCTATATTGTTGCGACATGTATGGAGCACTTGGCATAATTTCTTGTTGAGGGACCCCATATCTGTTTTGTGTATATAAACCATATTCAATAGGCCTTTCATTTTCCATTGTGTTGCCCCCAATTTTGGCATGAGGTCTCCTTGTGTCAAAATTTTGAGGAAGTCCTTGAGTATCCATTTGTCGTGGTTGACCCATATCTTGAGCATGTGTTTGAACATAAGGCCTCCATGATGGTCTTTGAGTGTAAGTATCATGCATTTGAGCTTGTGTATGTGGGATTGCTGGTTTCTGAAGCAAAACTGATGGTGACTCCGGCATCATATTATTGGGTCCTCCACTATTTGGTTGAGTTTGTTGTGAAGGTCTACTTTCCATAAGTTGAGATAAGTCAAAATCATGTGGTATTTTAGCTCCACTTTGTGCCATCATGTTTAAGAAATATTGACGATCTCTCCTCATTATCTCTTCAACCAATCTATTGAATTGAGGATCCATTATAGATTCTTGTATGTCTGCTGATAGTATTGAAGAATTGTCCACATTATCATTGTGTGTAGCGTTGTGTATAACGTTTGCGCTTTCCACATTTGGATTGTGTCTATAAACATTCATGTCTGGTAATGTAGTGTGCTCAGGATTGTAGAAGACATCATTGTCATACTCATAAGAACTCATGTTTACGGACCCTTGAGCTTCTTTAGCTTTTCTCCTAGATTTTTGAAGGCGGGTTTCAACCATGAACTAGGTGTTTAGCAATATGTGAGAGACTAGACGAAAATGACAAGAGTATGTAAGACCAAGAGTTGTATGGAATGTAAATGAATTTGAAGTTTACTTGCAATGTCCAAAGTGTAAGACCAAGTATGTATGTAGTAGAGTAGGTGTGACTTCCAAAGAGAGGATAGTTTCTCTTGATGAGGTAAGCTGACCTTGACTCTAAGTAAGACCAAATGAGACCCAAAGGTAAGAAACCTTGATGAGGGACCACTTAGCAAAGTGTTGTAGTATGTAGTGACAAAGTATGATGAGGACAAGCAAGTGACCTTTTGACTCAAGTTTAGACTAGTATGAATGTAAAATGAGGTATGAAGCAATGATGGACTGTGTAAGACCTTAGAATAGGCTGAATGCTAGATGAAATCTGAAGAGACAACCTAGGAAGCTCAAGTATGCCGAAACTGATTTCTTTGTTTGCTTGACTGTTAAACTTTTCAAATCCTGACACAGACGCCTCTGTATACTTCACAGACGCAGTTTTAAGACACAGACGCGATTCTGTTTGACGCAGACGTGATTCTGAGATTTCCTGTTGATGTTTGCTGGGACTGTAACAGTTTTTTGCAATTGTGGACACAGACGCGCCTTTATACTTCACAGACGCTATTTCCAGACACAGACGTGTCTATGTTCGACACAGACGCTGATAAAAACATAGACGCTATTCTGCACTTCACAGACGCGTTTATCAGACACAGACGTGATTTTAACCGACACAGACGCGTTTCTGCAACCTTAGTGCAATCTTTCCTATCTGTGAATTTGTTTTGCTGTGACCAAATCTGATTTTTTGACTGTTTTTCGTGACAAGAGGACACAGTGTTGATGACCCAATGTTTGCAGACTGTTTAGACTCCAAAAAGTGTGTTGTTTGATGTAAAAAGTTTTTGCATACACTTGAAGACACAAAAGACACAATGTTTTGCTGTTTTGTCTTGATTGTTTGAATGTTTATCATAAGTCAAGCACAATTCTTATGGCTGGCCAGGACAATAATTGTTGATCCCACATGGGGTTTTACCCCCGAGGCTACGCTATTCAGAGCGGATACTTAGATGCTTGACCTCACTGGCTCCACCCTCGGCACTCACTTCTCGGGTCAGCCAAGCATCAGTCCCCATGAAAACTCCCCATGGCGAACTTTGTATCTCTACTAAGAACCGTATGTGTGTGGGCCACTACCAGAGGTCCGACCTCCTGCCTCAACAACTAGAAGGATTTGGGCATCTAAAACAAAATGGTGCTAGTAAGGGAATCCGCTCGTGTGGCCATACATGCGGCACTTTCAGCTCTGTAAATACAGAAGGCTCCCAGCCGGTAGGGGTTACGCCCTACAAATGATCAAATAAATTTGATCAAACGGGTTTATGGGGAGACATAGTGTCGGTATGAACTAATCAGCACACGTTATTCATAGTTTTCACCATGAATACATTTGATTATAGTGGCTTGGAAGAAGATGGCTTTTCTTTTGCTACCACTTGGGTCGTTCTCTTCTCACTAGTAGTCCTAATGACCACACGGGAAGACAGGCCCTCTAAAGAATAAACAAAAAGAGCCTATTGCTCAAGACACAAAAGACAATGGTTCAATTTTAGTGCACCAATTGAAGTGTTTGCTAAGCTATGAAACAAGGCACACAACAAAAATTACAAAACCCTAGCTAAGGCCCTGCAACAAAATTGTTAGTAGTTTGGGTTGTTTCAAATGATAACCCCTTCCTGCAAGCACACAAATTAGGTAAATTTTAGAAAACCCAAAAAGACTTTGTGAAAAGGGGCCTTCAACAAAAACGTATTTGCCTCCAAAGCAAGCTGCACAAATCAGGTTAGCTAGATCTGCAAAGGTTAGCCAAAAATAAACCAGATCTGAAACCCTAAGCACAAAATCCGAAAACCCGAATCGAAAAACTTGAAAAATTTGCAAAACAGAATGCACAGACGCTGTTATACCAGACACAGACGCGTCTATCTGACACAGACGCGGTTCTGTGATTCACAGACGCGGTCACAGAACACAGACGCTTCTTTCTGTTACAGACGCGATCAGATGGTTCACAGACGCGATTCAGGATCACAGACGCGACTTTCGGAAACCTGCAAAAATAAAAATGACAGAAACACAGACGCGATCCAAGATACCACAGACACCTCTGAAATACAAAAACGCGATCCGAACACTCGCAGACGCGGAAAAAACCTAAAATGTCGTCGAAATCGTCCGATCTGCAACTTCAAAAATGCAAAATCTGCAACAAAAATGTTAAATGCAAAGGGACAAGAGTCCCACCGGGCGTGCCAAAATGTGTATGGTGAAAATGGATAGCAATAAATAACAATATTTGAAAGACTAAAATGGATTCAACCACTAAACCCTAGCCTAACAATGAACAAAGATCCACCATAACATATGAAGATAACCTAAGACAATGCAAAATAACTCAAAAATCACAAACATTATACCATCACATGTCCACTAGGGTTTTGATCTCCATTCTTCCTATCTCCATTGATCTTGTTTGATATGCTTGCTCTCAGATTTTTGTATGCACAAGAGCTCAACAAAGAACGGAATGTGGTTGCAAGTAGAATTGTAGTGTAGCCAAGTCCTCCAAAATCAGTCATTAGGATATGTCATTAGCAATTAGGGTTTGTCAATGAAGAAAGCATCTCCTTAAATAGAAGACACAATAAGAAATGGAGGGTTAAGATTGAGAGGTGTAAAAAGAGAGGTCGGCTAGGATTAGAGGGTAGGTAGAGGAAATAATAAAATAATGAAAGAGGTAGGTAGTGTATGAATTAAGAGATGAATGACATGTGTCATGTGTGGAAAAGGATAATGAATTAATTAAATAAATAAAGATTTATTTAATTAATAGAAGAAGTAGGATAATTAAATAAATAAAATATTTATTTAATTTAGGAAAGGGATAATTTAAATAAATAAATGTATTTATTTAAATGAGAAATAAGGCTAGAAGAGGATAAATGAATTAATTAAATAAATAAAGATTTATTTAATTAATAGAAGAATTAGGCTTAGATAATTAAATAAATGAAATATTTATTTAATTAGACATGACAATTTTGGGTGTCTACACCTATCACCCTGCACACTTCTAGTTTTCATAGGACCACATAAATCAGTATGCACAAGATCAAGCAAGTTGTCAGCAGTGAAGGATTTACCTTTAAAGGTTAAGGAAGACATTTTCCCCAATTGACACTCTCTACACAAGGTATTATCCGGTTTGCTTAGCACCAGAGACCCTCTAACTGCCTTGATCTTACTAGCCTTCACAATGTTATCAAAGTTTACATGGTAGAGTCTCCTATGCCATATCTAGCTATCATCAACCTTAGCCATGAGACATGTACTTATATTTGTATTCAGATGAAATAAGTTACCTTTGGTCTACATGCCGGTGGCCACCAATTCACCATCTTTTCCTTTAATTCTGCAAACTCCATTCTTGAATTCCAAAGTGAGGCCACTATCATTTAGCTGGGTAACACTTAGAAGGTTATGTCTGAGACCATCAACCCAGTACACATTGTCAGCACTGCTCTTTCCATTCAAAGATAGAAACTTGCTCCGATCGCCTGTCATATGGTGAGAATAACCACTGTCAATGATCCACTCATTGGAATTATCAAACCAGGAGACAAGAGCCTTCTTGTCTGCCACATCTTCCTTTACAACAACAAACACAATGTCTTCATTCTCATCATCTTTTGATTCCTCATTTGTGACACCTTCATCAACTGCCACAAAATAGTTTCTCCGGTTTCCTCCTTTGAATTTCCTAAACCTTTCTGGTTTGTCCTTGTTATCGCCATTAGGACAATTTATAGCAATATGTCCTATCCGGTTGCAAGAAAAACATTTCAAAGGTAGCTTACCTTTGTATTTACTGGTTCCTTTAGGAAGCTTCCTGGCAAGGAGAGCTTCAAATGCCATCAGAATCTCCTCATCATTCATTTATCTGGCCTGATTAGGTTCACCACTAGTGCTAGCTTCTTTTCCTTTTTTGGATGGTAAAGTAGAGGCTTTAAATGCTGATTTAGTCTTTTGAACACTGCCATCAAAACTATTTAGCTCATAGGCTGTCAGCTTGGCTATGATGAAGTCCAAGGATACTTTAGTCTTGTCTATTGATCTCAGCTCCTGAATAGCAGCAACCCTTATTGCATCGATCGACAATAGGGATCTCAGGACTTTGCTTACCACAGTGGAATCTTCTATTTTACCACTTGCACTCTTGATTTCTCCAACAACTGTTTTGATTCTTATTCCATACTGCTGAATGGTCTCACCTTCAACCATCTGCATATCTTCAAACTTCCCTCTCAGGCTTTCTTCTTTAGCCTATTTTACATGTTCATCACCACCATAGATATTTTCAAGAGCATCCCATACCTCTTTGGGATTTACCTTGTCCTAAACATAAATAAACTCAATGTCAGATAGACTACTGATGAGGGCTTCCACGACTTGCCCATTTTCTTGTATCTCTCTCTTTTGGTCATCGGTGAGAGTACCGATAGGGACAACATAGACATTCTCAACATAACTCCAGTGTTGAGCACCCATGCTTCTGATGAATATCTTCATCCTATCTTTCCATATACCAAAATTTTCCCTGTTAAACTTTGGATCTTCCCTCTTCATCATTTGATTGGGATCTTTACCTCAAGCAGTTAAGCTTACAACACAAAGGACCTAGAGTGCTCTGATACCAATTGATAAATCAATGATGACCCAATAGTACCAAACCAGTACTAAGAGGGGGGGGGGGGTGAATCAGTACAAACAAAAATTCAGTCCAAAATTGGTTTGACAACAAATACTTCAAATGACTGACAAGCAGTGATATTAGCTGAAATAGAGTGCAACCGGTAAGACCCAAAACTACTAAAACAATCATAAACCGGTCACTCACTAAGCTTTCCTCTTAGCTGAATACTACAATTCCATTACACCCTCATGCATGAATAGGTAAACTATTATATGATCTTCACAATAGTTGGTTCAACATGTTTTATAGATAGGCATAAAACACAGAACCATCATATGCTCAACAAGTAATAACAAAGCATCACAAGATAGAAGCATCACACATGACACACATATTTTTCACGTGGAAACCCAATTGGGAAAAATCATGGTGGGGATGAATACCCACAAGCTGCTTTTTGAACTCTTTAGAATTTCGCTCTGTTAGGAGCCTTGTCCAGTTAAAGACATTACAATAGGTTCTGTTAGGAACCGATCCTATTAGGGATCACCTGGTTAAGGGATGGTTACAATACCCGATTAGGGTTACGTCGCTAGAGGATTTCAAGAACTCAATAGCTAAAGGATCTCCAGATCTCTATAGCTTCCCAGAACTCATTAACTTTGAGTTACCTAGTTAAGGGATTTGAATCAAGCCGGTTAAAGCTACCCTATTAAGGGATTTGGATCAAGCTAGTTAAGGCTACCTTGTTAAGGGATTTAACAATTGTTGAAGTGGTTAGAGATCAATAGGAATTACAATGATCTGGTAACAACACTCAATGCTAATGCAAATCCATTTTGGCTCCTCTTCACCTTCTGCACATTCACTTTGCAGGTATCTCTTCTCTCCTTTGGTCTAGCAAGAATCACGTATCACTTCCCTGGGATACACACATACAACTTTTTCCAACAACCTTAGAAAGAAACACAACATCGACCTTATAGGAAACAGACAGGTCGGTAGCAAAAACCCTAAACCCTAAACCTGTTAGGTTAAGCGATTCAAGTGGTTTGATCTAGACCATTGAATCATACTGCATTAAATGCAACAATCTTGAATCGATCTCAAGACATTCTCCATTGTCCATTATCCACCGATTTCATGGTGGCTGATAACCCATCACGCGTTATCACCATTTGACAAACTTCGCACATTCCCGAGGTAGATAGGAATAGTCTTCTTCATGCAAGATCCTTCACGCGCACAGAGCTTACATGGCAACATGACCTGTTCTCCATTATACTGCTAACTCATCACACAAAGATCACCGATTGAGTCACACAAGCTTGAGCTACTCCAATCGGAAATCCTGAAGTGGAAACTACCTACCAACCGGTAGTCACACAGTTCTTCTATGTGCCGGTTCATCTTGAACAAATATACCACTTCACTTTAGCATATATACTGGTTCACACATATTCCTGTTCTCTCTTCTCACATATCACATATGCCAGTTCACTTCATATCACATATTCACATCAATGACAACATACAATATCATTATGTCCTTATACCGGTTCACATAATGCCAACAGATTCTACAAACTCCATTCTTAAATTCTGGAGTAAGGCCACTATCATTCAGCTGGGCAACACTCAGAAGGTTGTGTCTGAGACCATCAACCCAGTACACATTGTTAGCACTACTCTTTCCATTCAGAGAGATGGACCCTCTTCCTTTGACCATGCATGGTGCATCATTGCCGAAGTGAACCACACCACCATCATACTCCTCCAAGGATACAAACTTGCTCCGGTCACCAGTCATATGGTGAGAGTAGCCACTATCAATGATCCACTCCTTGGAATTATCAAACTAGGAGACAAGAGCCCTCTTGTCTGACACATCTTCTTTGATAGCAACAAACACAATATCTTCATTTTCTTCATCCTCTGACTCTTTGTCTGTGACACCTTCATCAACTGCCTCAAAATAGTTTCTTTGGTTTCCTCCTTTGAATTTCTTGGACCTTTCTGGTTTGTCCTTGTTGTTGCCATTAGGACAGTTTGCAACAATATGTCCTATTCGGTTGCAAGAAAAGCATTTCAAAGGAAGCTTACCTTTGTATTTGCCAGTTCATTTAGGAAGTTTCCTGGCAAGGAGAGCTTCAAATGCCATCAAAATCTCCTCATCATCCATTTCTCTACTCTATCTTGATTCACCACTAGTGCTAGCTTCTTTTCCTTTTCTGGATGGTATAGTAGAGGCTTTAGAAGCTGATTCAGTCTTTTGAACACTGCCATCAAAACTATTTAGCTCATAGGCTGTCAACTTGGCTATGATGGAGTCCAAGGATACCTTAGTCTTGTCTATTGATCTTAGCTCCTGAATAGCAGCAACCCTTATTGAATAGACCGGCAATAGGGATCTCAAGACTTTGCTTACCATGGTGGAATCTTCTATTTTACCACCTGCACTCTTGATATCTCCAACAACGGTTTTGATTCTTATTCCATACTATTGAATGGTCTCACCTTCAACCATCCGTATATCTTCAAACTTCCCTCTCAGGCTTTCTTCCTTAGCCTATTTTACATGTTCATCACTACCATAGATATTTTCAAAAGCATCCCATACCTCTTTGGGATTTACCTTGTCCAGAACATCAATAAACTCAATTTCAGATAAACTACTAATTAGGGCTTCCATGACTTGCCCATTTTCTTGTATCTCTCTCTTTTGGTCATCGGTGAGAGTACCAGTAGGGGCAACATAGACATTCTCAACATAGGCCTAGTGTTGAGCACCCATGCTTCTGATGAATATCTTCATCCTGTCTTTCCAAATATTGAAATTTTCCCTGTTAAACTTTGGACCTTCCCTCTTCATCATTTGACTAGGATCTTTACCTAAAGCGGTTAAACTTATAACATGGAGGACTTGGAGGATGCTCTGATACCAATTGATAACTCAATGATGAGGAAATATTACCAAACCGATATTGAGAGGGGGAGGGGTGAATAAGTATAAGCAAAAATACAGTCTTAAACCGGTTTGACATCAAACACTTCAAAAGACCGAGAGACAGAGATACCAGTTTGAAACAGAGTGCAACTGGTAAAGCTAAGAATGTCTGAGACAAGCATTAACCAGTTACTCACTTAGCCTTTCACTCAACTTGAGACTACACTAACATTTCACCCTTATGCATAAACAGGTGATCTATCATCAGATCATAAAAACAACTAGTTCAACATGTTTTATTAACAGGCATAACACACAGAACTATCAAATGCTTGACAAACAATAGCAAAGCATCACAAGATAAAAGCATCACACATGACACACATATTTTTCACGTGGAAACCCAACTAGGAAAAACCACAGTGGGGATGAATATCCACAAGCTATTTTTGAACTCTTTGGAAGTCTGCTCTGTTAGAAGTCTTGTCCGGTTAGAGACATTACAATAGGTTCTGCTAGGAACCGATCCTGTTAGAGATCATCCAGTTAAGGGATGGCTACAATACCCGATTAAGGGTTAAACCCTGTTAAAGGTTACCTTTTTAGAGGATTTCAAAAACTCAATAGCTAAAGGACTTCGAACTCAGTAGCTTAGAGTTACCTTGTTAAAGGATTTACAGCAAGCCGGTTATGGCTACCCTGTTAAGGGATTTTCCAACTGTTGAGGTGGTTAGAGATCAATAGGTATTACAATGATCTGGTAACAACACTCAATGCCAATGCAAATCCACTTAAGCTCCTCCTTTCCTTCTGCACTTACACTCTATAGGTATCACTTCTCTCCTTTTGGTCTAGCAAGAATCACGTATCCCTTCTCTTAGATACTCACACACAACTTTTGCCAACAACCCTAGAAAGAGTCACAACATCGACCTTATAGAAAATAGTTAGGTTAGTAGCATAAACCCTAAACCCTAAACCTAATAGGTTAAGGAATTCAAACGGTTCAATCTTGACCGTTGAGCATGCTGCATTAATCTCCATCATTCATTTTCTACCATTTTCATGGCGGCTGATAACCCATCACACGTTATCATCATTTTACAATCTTCTCATATTCCCGAGGTAGATAGGCAAGATCTTCTTCATGCACGATCCTTCATGCACACAGGGATTATGTGGCAACATGATCTTGTTCTTTATTGTCATACTAACTCATCGCACAAAGTCACCGGTTGAGCCACATAGGCTTGAAACACTTCAACCGGAAACCCTAAAGTTGAGACTACCAACCGATAGTCATACAATGCTTCCATGTGTCGGTTCCCATAACCATATACTGGTTCACCTTAAACAAGCACACCACTTCACTTTGGCACAAATGTCAATTCATAGTGTTATACCGGTTCACACCTCTGCAACATATTGACATCAATGACAACATACAATATCATTATGTCCTCATACCAGTTCACATAATGCCAACAATTGACTTGATCTTCAGCCAAATACAGATACTATTTTGCCAAATTGGAGTTCTAATTGATAGAGAAAGACATTTCTACTTCAAAAATATGATTTAGATAGAGATTTCATTCTAAAGAAGTGTTTTTTCTACCATTCATGTTTGTAACAAACTGAAATAAATGCATACCTCATATATTTGAATTCCCTGAATTGGAATGATCAAAAACCTGAAGAATGATATTGTTTTCCCTTTCTTCTCCTTTCTGGTCTTTTTCCCAAAATTGGCTAAATGATTTCTGAGTATTCTTTGTTCTTTTTCTGCTATGTGTAAAAAAAATGATCATGAATCTCCTATTATGATGAAGGCATTGGTTAATGATGCAGAGGGTTTACGAGTAAAGATGACTTATGATGATTTGTTTATTAAATGCTTCAATCTTCTTGATTCTACGAGATCTTCCAAAGGCACCTTAGTGGTTCTAAAGGGCAAATGTCAAACTAACACTCAACAAAGACTCCCAAGGCTTCCAAACACCTAAACCAACCTACTATGGTGAGAATCAATTGATTCCAGAGTCTTAGCCATCCATTAGGCATTCTAACCCTCCTAGGCCTCTACTAGATCTACTAGCCCCAATTAGGCCTCCCGAGACTGTTTTAATTAGTTTTCTCCAAACTTTCCCAATTCACCCTAAAAAAAAATTAGCTTTTTAGACACCCATTTTTGTGTATGACAATATATCAGACGCTTAGGTATTGTTGTTTTGGACCCAACCTATTCTCTTGAGATTGTGGACTATTTTTTAAGTGCAATTTACTCCACTTTTGCAAAGGAAGTATGATAAATACTTAACCCCAAACCTCACAACTCTCAAAAGTGGTGTAATATGTCTCAAATCAAAGGAAAATCAGGTTCATTTGCTTCTATGAACTTGTTTGGTATGAAAACCCCAAAATCAAGGGTTTACTGGTTAATGCCTCTCCCAATGCTTCTGAAACTTGTTCAAGGTTCCTACACCTTCTCCTAGGTCATATGAAACACCTCCAACCATTAAACTACCCCCTTGTTAAGGTAGAACTCCTACTGCTATAGGCTTAGCATGAAAACTAATCACTCTTCTTCATACAACTCATGGTGATCACCTGGAAATCCATTCTTCCTACAAGTTAATTGATTAGGATCATATAGTACATGTTAGATAGAGCCCATTCTATGAGAATCAAAGTCTTACATTCATAGAATGGCCCTATAATCCATTTTTGGCCTTTGAACCAAAGATAAAACTCAGAAATGAAAAGTACAACCAACAATAAATGGTAAAGTCTGATCAAAACTCCTACCAAAGCATTCAAACAAATTCTATCACAGATCAATAAATGCCTAATGCTACCACCATGAAAATCAACACTTCCAATCAATGAAACATCAACCAAAACCAAGGAAATGCAAGAAAATAACTATTTTTATTCACTTTGCTATTATGTCCATACAATAGTCGTACAATTCATCAACCCTAATACAAAATGACTTCAAAGGCTTTATAGCCACTTCTCCTAACTACCCCAACCAGTCTCTGGAATGATTAAGATGCTAAACGACTCCTAAATCATCTTTCCCACCTAAAGACCTATTTGACCTTTGTGATTCAAAGTTTGAATTTCAACCTTTGGTTTTTATTGATTCCTACTAACCTATCACTCTCCCCACCATCTCATTTGATCCAATTAGGATAAATATATCATTATTGACTCTCTATACCTATTAGAACTCATTGGGGTACTATTGACCCATTCTGCAAAGATTTGGTCCTAGGATCCTTATCAGGACCCTCAGGACATTTAACCATTACATCATTCATATTGCCTCCAAATGCCATGATTGACTTCAACACATGCCAATTGACTTTTTGTGCTTCATAACTCCTTCCTTGCATCTCTAGTGTCTTCAGGGTCCCGATTTCTTGCTTGGGTGCCCCTATACCATACTTCCCACCAAACAAAAAACTCTTTTCCCAAGAGTGACCAGTCCTATTCCAACCATCAAACAATATTGTCTTATGATTTTTGACAGGGTATATGTATTCTCCAAGTGTTATCTTCCTCCTACCACAACTTGCATTTATCTCACCAAATACATTAGTATCAATAAACATACTTTTGGGTCCTTGTCTGGGATCTTGGTCCTGCCACTCTCATTGCCTCCCCATGTCATAGTTCTGATTTGTTTTCATCTAAAAACTTGGAGGTTTAACTACATTTCTTTGCTCCACCACTAGGAAATCAATATTCCCAAACTTTATGCTCTTGAAGTCCCCATCTTGCTGCTCTTTAGGACTGCTATTCTGCTGCAACTTTGTTTGATCCACCCATCCAATATCCTTTTTCTCATTACCCTTCATGCACATTCTAATTTTGTCTCCAAAGTAGATCACATTATGTTCATTCTTCTCCTTACAAGGCAAAGGTGTTAAACTATATCTTTTGTTATCCTTATGCACCAAGTATACATTTGTATATCCATCATGTATAGTTCTCCTTAAATGTTGCCATGGTCTACCCAATATTATATGCCCACAAGTCATTGGTATAAAATCACACAAAACTCTATCATGATATTGACCAATTGAGAAATCAACATATGCCCTCTAACTAATCACTACATGCTGCTCTTGAGGATTAGGATGATCAAATGTCTTCAATTCCAATTTGTGCACCATATCATAAGAAACAAGATTATCATGTGAACCTAAATCAATAATCATCTTCCATATCTTACCTTTGCTCAAACATTGTGTTTTAAAAATGGATACCTGATTTGATGCTTGTTGTTGCAACTGGCCTTTACTAACCATGAGGAAATTTCCATCTAGCACTGGTCCTGATTGCAATGATTGTTGCTCTTCTTTCCTTTCTTCTTCTTCATATGTCAAATGTACTCTTTTATCCCTTCCTCTATTAGCTTCATCCCATTTAGGATATTTGAAAGAGGGATGCCCAACTTCATTACAATGGTAACACCTACCTATGAATACATGTGATCCTCTTCCACTACTAAATTTGCCTCCTCCTCTATAACTGTAAGCACCTCTTTGCTCCGTTGTAGAAACTTTATCCTTGTTATCTTGTCCTTGTGAATCATTTGAAGACTTGCCCCCTCTTCCTCTCATGAATCCTCTACCTCTATTGCTACCTCCTTGTCTTTCTTGATTTGCTTCAACTTCTCCTCAACCCTTATTGCAAGTTGAAAACAATCTCCCAATATTTGTGGAATACTCAATCCAATCTCATCCCGCAAATTGTACCTTAACCCATTCAAATACCTAGCTACCTTTTCTTCTTCATTCTCTACTCCTCCCCTAATGCTCAATTTGTGAAATTGCTTCGTGTATGTCATCACATCCATGTCTCTTTATTTTAAGTTTTGTCTCATCCTCTTTGTTTGTATAGTAAAATCAGATGGTAGAAATTGTACTTTCACCATTGCTTTCATTCTATCCCAACTTGTAATATTGTTCAATCCTCTTGCTGCCCTCTTAGCCTGCATACCACTCCACCATGTCAATGTGGTTCCTCTCAATTTTGCCTTTGCAAATCTCACCTTCTTATCATCATCAGCATCTTCCAACTCAAAGTAGTTTTCTAGGGCCTCTATCCACCCTACCACTTCCTCATTATCCATCCTTCCCTAGTATATAGTTAAATCAACATGACCTTTTATTCCACCACCTTGGATTTCCTTTAGTAATCTTACCAGCCTCCTCTCTTCAGGATCTACCACCTCTTCCCTATGCTCTTCATGCCTTTTTCCTTCATCATGTGTTTCCACTTCTTCACTCACCTCCTCTCTTTTATATTCTCCCCTTTCTTTCTCTAATGCTTCAATCCTTGCTAGTAGTTGTAATCTCTCTCTCCTTTGGTGTCTATCCTCCCTATCCTTTGCTGCTTCCAACTCCCTCTTTTCCATCTTCTCTCTTTCAAGGGTTTCTCTAAACTCCTCTATCTCCCTAGCCATTTGATTTTTAGGTGCCATCTTATCAAAACCTTCCCTCAAAGATCTACTCACTTCTCTAATACCAATCTGATCCAGAGGGTTTAGGGGTCAAGATGACCTATGAAAATTTTCCTATTAAATGCTTCAATCTTCTTGATTCTATAAGATCTTCCAAGGCATCTTAGTGGTTCTAAAGGGAAAATGTCAAAGTAACACTCAACAAAGACTCCCAAGGCTTCCAAACACCTACACCAACCTACTATGGTGAGAATCAACTGATTCCAGAGTCTTAGCCATCCATTAGGCATTCTAACCCTCCTAGGCCTCTACTAGACCTACTAGCCCCAACTAGGCCTCCCGAGACTATTTTAATTAGTTTTCTCCAAACTTTCCCAATTCACCCTCCAAAAAAATTAGCTTTTTAGACACCCATTTTTGTGTATGACAACATATCAGAGGCTCAGGAATTGTTGTTTTGGACCCAACCTACTGTCTTGAGATTGTGGACTATTTTTAGGTGCAATTTACCCCACTTTTGCAAAGGAGGTATGACAAATACTTAACCCCAAACCTCACAACTCTAAAAAGTAGTGTAATATGGCTCAACTCAAAGGAAAATCAGGTTCATTTAGTTCTGTGAACTTGTTTGGTATGAAAACCCCAAAACCCTCACCAACTTGCTCCAAAACCAAGGGTTTACTGGTTAACGCCTCTCCCAATGCTTTTGAAACTTTTTCAAGGTTCCTAAACCTTCTCCCAGGTCATATGAAACACCTCCAACCATTAAACTACCCCCTTGTTAAGGTAGAACTCCTGTTGTTATAGGCTTGGCATGAAAACTAGTCACTCTTCTTCATACAACTCACGATGATCACCTGCAAATCCATTCTTCCTGCAAGTTAATTGATTAGTATCACATATTACATGTTAGATAGATCCCATTCTATGAGAATCAGAGTCTTACATTCATAGAATGGCCCTAGAATGCATTTTTGGCCTTCAAACCAAAGATAAAACTCAGAAATGAAAGGTACAACCAACAATAAATGGCAAAGTCTGATCAAAACTCCTACCAAAGCATTCAAAAAACTTCTATCATAGATCAATAAATTCCTAATTCTATCACCATGCAAATTAACACTTCCAATCAATGAAACATCAACCAAAACCAAGGAAATGGAAGAAAATAACTGTTTTTATTCACTTTGCTATTCTGTCCGTACAGTAGCCATACAGTTCATCAAACCTAATACAAAATGATTTCAAAGGCTTTATAGCCACTTCTCCTAACTACCCCAACTGGTCTCCATTCAATTTGGAATGATTAAGATGCTAAACAACTCCTAAATCATCTTTCCTACCTAAAGACCTATTTGACCGTTGTGATTCAAAATTTAAATTTCAACCTTTGGTTTTTATTGATTCCTACTAACCTATCACTCTCCCCACCATTACATTTGATCCAATTAGGATACATATATCATTATTGACTCTCTATACCTATTAGAACTCATTGGGGTACTATTGACCCATTTTACAAAGATTTGGTCCTAGGATCCTTATTAGGACCCTGGGGACATTTAACCATTACATCATTCATATTTCCTCCAAATGCCATGATTGGCTTCAACATATGCCAATTGACTTGTTGTTCTTCACAACTCCTTCCCTGCATTTGCAGTGTCTTCAGGGTCTTGATTGCTTGCTTGGGTGCCCCTGCACTAGTTAACTTCTTGAATTCATGTCTTTAATATCTTTGTTTTTAACTATTTACTGAAGTTTGCATTAGTTTCTACTACCTAGGAGAGGCACGTCGCCCTCCTACATAGGCCTCTCAACTTGTCAAAGGTAGTGGTGGCATTGCAAATTGCTAGGTAATTGATATATTTTTGTTAACAAAGTCTCCCTAAACAAGTTAATAACCAAGTCATGACTTCCTAACTTGCCACGGTTTTCACTTCAACTAGCAGTTTGGTTTACCAAGTCTCCCAAATTGACTGTGCTTTGCAATCTTAATTTGGTGTATTCAATGCATGAAATAATACATACAAAGTCGATTTTCCCAATATTGACTTCTTCCAGCATATGATTATTAATTTGATGCTTTCAAAGCATACAATATGCTTCATGCAATTCAATATACTTGCATATATCGATGTGTGTGTGTGTATTTAAAATCAAAACTTTGTTAACCATGGCATTCATTTAAATATACATACATACATACATATATATACATCTACATATACATATATATATATATACATATATATATATATACATATATATATATATACATACATATATACATATATATATATACATACATATATACATATATATATACACACATACACACACACACACACACGCGCACACACACACACACACACACATATATGTATGTCTGTATACATGTATATGTGTGTGTGTGTGTGTACACACACACACACACATATATATAAATCCATAAGTCGATGACAAAAAAAATAAACATGGTATTCCTCTATTTATGTGGAATATATTAAACTTCATCTGCATGAACAATATAATAACAATCATCAAAATGGGTGCATAGTCATAAATAAACGTTTAAAAATCAATCTTCCTCTAAATCAAATAACATCAATTATGAACTTTCAGTAAGAATTCATTAGTCGAATCGTAATCAAGCATTCGATTTAAAGCCATTTTAAACACTCATCTATGTGAGATGCATTTAATAAAATCTAATGTGGTGTGTGAGATTCCATCTTCATTACCAAATTCGAAAAGCTAAAACAACTCTACCTGAACCAAGTTCTCGCTTTCATCCATGTTCACTTGTTCCTGCATTCACTTGCATTCAATTGTTCATTAGCAATGACAATCCCCAATTTTCACGATAAAACAATTTAAATCATTCATTTGCATTTAAATTTTGATTTCCAATTCCAAGCTAATTTGAATTTAAGTTTCAATTTCATTTTTCTTTTTCCATTTCATCCATATAACATAAAATATAAACAATTTTCCTAATTTAATAATTGCAATTAAATATTGATAAAAATGGTACGTGACATCCTTCCCCACTTGGAAGAGACATCTTCCCGATGTCTTATTAAACATCAATAAGCAAAATGGTATCTTGAACATCATGAAATAATAACCACACATCCTCCCATGTAGCACCATCCTCAGAATACTGGTCCCACTGGACCTTATACCGAGTGAAATCTTTGCTACATAACTTCACGCTACGCTGATCTAGGATTCAGATGGGCTCCACTAGCACCACCCTTGGATCATGTACCTATAAATATTGCCAGTCAAGACTATGAGATGCATCAGGATGATATGGTTTCAACAAAGAAATATGGAAGACATTATGGATTCGAGCTAGAGCAGGTGGTAAAGCTAATATATAAGCAACTGGATTTATGACTTCCAACACATCAAACGGTCCCACATATCTCAGTGCCAACTTTGATGATTTCCCAAATGAGATAGAGCCTAAAAAAGACTTTATCTTCCACAACAAACTGTCTAAAAGTAATGTTTCTATTAGCATAGCTCTTCTATCTATCGACTGCCTCCTTCTTCCTACTCTTAATCAACTTCATATGCTCATCCATTTCCTTGAGAAAATCAGGACCAATGATGATCATATCTTCCATCCTATCCCAACTAATGGGTGTGTGACACTTCTGTCCATAGAGTGCCTCAAAAGGTGCCATCCCTAATGATGCATGAAATGAGTTGTTATAAGCAAAATCAACCAATGACAAAAATTCTTCCCACCTGTGTTGCTCATCCATGCAGTACATCCATAGAAGATCCTCCACTACCTGATTAACCCTTTCTGTTTGGCCATCTGTCTGAGGATGAAATATCGAACTGAAATTCAATCTAGTTCTCAAAGTTGCATTTAGTGTCATCCAAAACCTATATGTCATCTTGGTATCCCTATCAAATATAATGGTTTCTAGTACACCATGCAATCATAATATCTCTTGCACAAATTTGTTTGCAAGAATAAATGATCCATCCTTGAGATTCCCAGGTATGAAATGTGCAACTTTTGTCAACTTATCAACAACTACTAAGATGGTATCATGATTTTTCTTTCTCATAGGTAATCCCTAGATAAAATCCATGCTGATTACTTGCCACTTATACTCAGGCATGATATGTTGAAATAAAAGTCCCGTTGGATGAACATGCTCATCTTTCACTCACTAGCATTCCAAACATTATGCCACATACTCAGTCACATTTTTCCCAAGTTTAGGCCAAAAGTACAAAGTTCTCAACTCAACTACCATCTTTGTAACTCCACAATGTCCTGAGTAAGGTCTATTGCACACCTAATGCAAGATCATCTTCCTTAAGTCTCTACCTTCATGAATATACATTCTCCTTTGGTATCTCAAAATACCATCAGGTTCCATCACATATCCATCAAATCAATGATCTGAAGGATCTATCTCTAAGGCTTGCTTAACCCTTTCATAATGTTCATCTCCTAGAAGATTTTGTAACACTTGTTGCTTTAAATTTTACCTTATTGTAACTATAGTAGATAGATGTCTCCTTTGACTGAGAGCACCTGCTACTCTATTTTTCTTTCCCTTGATATATTCAATACCAAAATCGTACTCACTTAGGAATTCAAGCCACATTCTTTGTCTTGCATTAAGGTTAGGTTGTGTAAAGATGTGCTTAAGTCCTAAATGATATGTCTTCAGATCAAATGCTTTCCCTAGGAGATAATGCCTCCACATCTATAATGCATGAGCAATAGCCAAAATATCTAAGTCATATGGTGCATAGTCCAATTCATATTGCTTCAGTTTCCTAGACTTGAAAGCAACCACTTTTCCTTCTTGCATCAACACTACTCCTACACCTTCACCTGAAGCATTTGTAATCACTGTGAAGTGTCCATTAGGATTTGGTATACTTAAGACTGGTGTTGTCATCAACTTCTATTTCAAAAGCTGAAATGCCTCTTCGCACTTCTTAGTCCATTCAAATTTCTTTCCCTTCTTTTGAAGAGAAGTAATAGGTGTTGCTATCCTAGAAAATCCTTCCACATACTTCCTTTAATATCTTTCAAGACCCATAAAAGTTCAAACCTCTATAACATTCTGAGGTGTTGGCCAATCTACAATTGCCTCTATCTTTATAGGATCAACAAAAACTCCCTCTGCAGATATAACATGGCCTAAATAGTGCACCTTTTCCTGAAAGAAAGCACACTTCGAAAACTTACCAAAAAGCTTTCAATCTCTTAGCTGCTGCAAGACAATGCAATCTGGTTAAGCAACACTAAAACCTTAAGTCATGTTGTATCTTGAGTTCATTAGGAGAAAAGGAAGATGAGGGAATTTGTTAACTTCATACCTCCAGACTCTCCTACAAAATCCAACTCTTCTCCACCTTCTAGAGAAAGGCTTACTGAGTGGAGTATTAGTGTAGAAATGATTTGTAAAGATCAACGCAAGCCCACTCCATCAAAAATAATTTTAATTTCCACTAGTGATGAATCTGAAGGGTATGTACCCCATAGCTATGTGTCAGAAGAGGAATCCATGGGTCATCTACCCTATGACTATGATCATGGTTTTGAACAAAAATTGGAGGAGTATGTCCCTCTTGATCATGTAACTAAAAGTAAATCTAAGGGGTATTCACCCCTTGACTATCCTAAAAGTCACTCTATGTAACCAATTGGATATTTGAAATCCATACTATTATAAATAAAAATTTGGATTGTCAAAACTAGTGTATAAAGTTTCTTAAGTCCTTTACCAAAATGTAAAGACGTAGATGCTCTAACTTCAACAAATGAACAAATACTCTTTATTCTTTAAATGAATCTATAATTCATTTAATAAATTCATTTGTTTCTCTCTAATCATTCCCTAATCACATAATGTCATTACATATGCGAGTACAATAATCGACATAAGTCTATATTCAATAAAGAGATATAATTGTTGGGAAAATGGTGTTGTACACCTTGCATAATAATTTTTTATTGATGTATTATTTGATTATTGTATGAGGGGAACATGGAATTATATTGTAATATCATATTGTATTGTTGCACCTGGGAGAACCTAGATGGACGTGCACCATGTAGTTATTCCCTTGGAATATTCTTGTAACCACTTGATGAGTTGTATTGACACATTGGCATTATTATATTGTATTTATTTAATATTGGGGAATGTAATTGTGATGAAGTACCCAATATTAAATGTGGGTCAAGGGTAGGTGGGAAAATATTATATTTTATTGTCACATGGTTTTGATGTAATACCACTTGGTTGTTTGGTGGGAGCTTGTGTTTATAAAAACAACCACAAGGGTAGTTGTTTGGGTTGGTCAGTTAGCTAGGTTAGCATTTGTGAAGAAGGAAGCATGGCATTGGATGTGTGGATTCATGCTTGATCACATGGAGTGCTTGGTTATGACTGGGTTTTCAAAGGCTTTCCATAGTTGTATTGTAATGGACACATTGCTAATAATACATGGTGGATGATGCTTTTGGAGGCTAGGTTTTTCCCTCATGAGGGTTTTCCCAGGATATATCTTGTGTCACATTTTCATGGGTATGTTGTCTATTCTTTGCATGTGGATCATTTGTGTTGATTTGATTAAGATCTAAATTGGGTTATGTGGAAATTGTCATAAAGTTGGTTGCAAGTTTCCTTTCAAGTGGTATCAGAGCTATATGGTTTTATGGTGTTATAACCCTTGATGTTGAATCCATGAACGCATGTTAGAATGAAAGACAAGGCAAGATATGAGGGTTTGGTGCAGGTTGTGGTTTACAAATTTGTGGGCATTTGTTGCAGATCTGGTGTTATAAAAATTTGTTTCAAAATGGGTTTCTATTGATTTGCATTTTGGGGGTTTTGGGGGTGGAGTTTTAGATTTGACCTCGTGGGACAAAATGGACCCCATGGTTGTGATCAGAGAGGCTAGGAGATGGATTTTGATATATAATTTGCCCTATTTTGGTGATGGAGGAACGAGTTTGAATATTTTAAAAACAGTATGGCCATACGACTGTACTGCTTACGTAGTCATCAAAAAAATATTATTAAAAATTCCCTGCATATTGCATATTGGAGATTTTGATTTAATTTCATTGTACTCTTGATGTTGTATCTTGATTGCTCTCATGTTGACATGGTTATTAGTTTTGGTTTGAGTATGTATGTTGCATTGTTGGGTCTACAAGTTGTGCAGTGTTGTAGGTGGTCTATACTTATAGGATTGCATTTATGACTTGGATATGGGTTGTCTATGCCCATAGACCTTTCATTTTTGATGCATATTTAGATTGGTGGCTTGGTCTAGTCACATGGTTTGCTGATTTTGTTGTCATGTCGAGGAGGAGAGATATTGTTACCAGGTACAGTCATGATGGGGGACCTACATGGTTGACTATGTGATGCTAACAGGTTGGATACATTGAGAGTTAGATTCTTGTTTCGTGGATGTGATTATAATGCCATGGTTGTTCCTTGTGTTTAGGGGCTTTGGCATGACATGGTTGGATTTGCAGGTGCTTTGATTGATGATTATTTGATTTGGATTCCTGATTGGTTATAGTGGTTTATCTTCTTGTTTGAGGATCATGGTTACTTTGACTTTTGGGAGATCATGATGTCGACTTTGAGTTCTTTGATTGTTAGATGGCTTTGGTTGATTCTCATATCAGAGGATGGTTTTATCATATTGTCATGGATAGCTTATATACACTTTTAGTGGGAGCTTTTGACAATGATGTGGCAGTGTAGGATTTGATCCTGATTGTTTGTTTGTGGTTTTGTATATTTTTGAGATGGATTTCATGGTTTACTTGATATTGTTGACATTTTGGTTGTATGTGTGTAGACCTGGATGATCTTCATTTAGGAGATGGTTATCACGATGCTATGTAGAGATTGGTATCACGGTTCAGTGGGAGCTTATAACAGTGATGTGTATTCACCATTGGATGGTGGATGATCTTCTTAGTGTGCAGATGTTTTGGAGGATGCCTTAGATCATGTTGCTGCAGAAGGGTCTTTCACATTTGTGGGAACACTTGTAGGAGATGGTGATCTTCATGATATTTGACGATGTTGCATCTTGAGGGCTCAAGGAGTCCTTGGTTGAGGTTTGGTTATGCTTTTATTTGACATGTTATCCTTGATTGATAGGATGGTTGATATTATATCATGGTGCACTCTTGATTATAGATTAGAGTTTTGGCATGATATGGCTATTGAATATATTCATATGGAGCATGCTATCTCTTTGGAGGATATGGTTAATTCATGTTGTCATATTTATGTTCCTAATTCTGCGATTGGAGCTTTGACATTGATCTTGGTAGTTCTATTTGTATTGGGTACATGATCATTTTCTTGATTACTTCATGGTGATGTTATGTTGCATTTGGAGTTTGGCATGGATTGATTGGTTACAGGTACTCATGGATACATGGAGACATAGGTGATGATGACATTCTCTTGTGATTAGAGATATGTGTTGGGATGGTTGGTTATTTCAGAAGGAAGACCGAGGAGCATTCACCTGGTCTAGAATTGAGAGGAGATGTTCTTAGACGAGTCATGATGATTTGGATATCTTGGATGAGCATTCTCATTCCTCATTCTTGGTCTACTCGGCGATTTACTAATTGAGAGGTATTGACCATTGTTCCTTTCAAGTGCATTATGTTTATGCTTATCTTTCATAGATATGGATCTTGAGCTATGGAGATGTTTAGTTCTAGAGGGTTCATTTGAGAGATGTATGGCATTGGTTATCTCCTTGTGCATTTGAGTTATGATGGTGGAAGTCATTGTTATTGAGTTTGGGAGATGGTTTATATTGGGCATATTCCCTTGGGATTGGGAATGGATATTAGTTTGATCTTCTTGGTTATAAGAGGCTTGCATCCATGTTGATTACATGTTATATATCTTTGTTTGGTCCAAGGGATTGAATGATGTTTGGGTGTTATTATGCTATTCTCTTTTGGGGTTTTATGAAGGAGATCATACTTGATACAATTATCATTTAGAGGTGTGTGTAGAAGGACATATTACAAGATTTGGTTTGTAGTGTTTCTTTCTTTGTTTCAGTTATCTTCCTAGATGTTCGTATTCACATAACATTGGCTGAAGGTTGTTTGGAGATATGTGTTCATGTGTTGTCATGTGGGAGATGGCATAGAGGTTACTTTATCTATTTATTTTGGTGGTGTGGAGAACATGGGAGAATGTTGGAGACATGGTGTGAGAGTGATACTTGCAGGTTATTAGTTTACATGATGTTCATATTGATGTGGATGTTCTTGATACTACATGGTTACACTTCTATGATATTTTGTTAGTGGATTCATTTTTGATATTGACATTACCTATGTAGTGGGAGTTCCTTGGTGTACATACATGGCAAGTATTGCACTTGGGGCTTATGGCTGCATATGTTGATGAGATGTTATTAACTTGGTTTGTATGTCTTGGAGGCATGTATAGTTGATGTGTTAGCACTTGTTGTGGGTGTTATTTCATCTATGTAAACATCTACCTTTGCATTGGATATCTTTGGATTAGAGTTTGTGTTTAGATATCAGTTGGTGTAGGACTTATCATTTGTTGCAACAGATTGTGTGGCTTTCTCTTTGGATGGCCTTTTCATGTCTAGTGGTAGTGGCATGATGAAGAGTGGGAGCATTCATGTATGAGATGGTGGTCACTTTTTTATTGTTGTAGGTATCTTGACAGAGCACATGGAGCACTTGGATTCCATGATGGTATATGTGCATGGAGAGATTAGTATCTTGTTCGTGTGACAAATTACTTCTTGGCCCTTATGCAATGTATACAACAAGTGGGAGAATGTTGGGAAAATGGTGTTGTACACCTTTCATAATAATGTTCTATTGATGTATTATTTTATTATTGTGTGAGGTGGACATGAAATTATATTGTAATATCATATTGTATTGTTTCACCTAGGAGCACCTAGATGGACGTGCAACATGTAGAGATTCCCTTGGAATATTCTTGTAACCACTTGATGAGTTGTATTGACACATTGGTATTATTATATTGTATTTATTTAATATTGGGGAATGTAATTGTGATGAAGTACCCAATATTAAATGTGGGTCAAGGGTAGGTAGGAAAAATATTATATTTTATTGTCACATAGTTTTGGGCACATGGTTTTGATGTAATACCACTTGGTGGTTTTGTGGGAGCTTGTGTTTATAAAAGCAACCACAAGGATAGTTGTTTTGGTTGGTCAGTTATCCAGGTTAGAATTTGTGAAGAAGGAAGCATATCATGGG